>NC_091442.1:71277849-71971985 GCF_964237555.1 Oryctolagus cuniculus
CTTCTTAATGGAAGCAGAGGTGGTGGTGGCGGTGGTGGTGCACCTCCTATGGGTGTACTCTCTCCCTTTCCTCATATTTGGTCAGTGTTTTGGGGGCCAGCAGCAGTGTGTGTGTGTTGGGGATTAGAACCACTTTAGTGTTGTCAGTGAAAAATTCAACTGCATCTTTTTCTACCTGAAAAACATTAGCTTCTCTGACGTCTCCTCCTACTTTCCAGTCACTTATCTTGAACTGAGGCATAATTGTGTTCCTCCAATTCTACTTCCCTTTTTTTTTTTAATTTATTTATTTGAAAGGTAGAGTGTCAGAGACAGAGGGAGAGACACACAGAGGGAACACATTTACCATCTACTGGTTCACTCTCCAAATGGACACAATGGACAGAGCTGGGCCAAGCTCATGGAGTCTAGAACTCCATCCAGGTCTCCCACATGGGTGGCAGGGGCCCAGGTACTCCGGCCATCCTCCAGCAGGGAGCTGGATTGGAAGCGGAGCAGCTAGGACACAAACCGGCACTCCGACATGGCGTGCCAGTGTTGCAATAGGCAGCTTAACTTGCTGTGCAACAGTGCTGGCCCCCTCTTCCTCCTTTACAATGTTTTAATTCTTTACTTATGCCCAGTGGTCCACTCCCAAAATATCTGTGATGACCAGGACTGGGCTGGCCTGAAGCCAGCAGCCGGGAACACAATCCAAGTCTCCCACGTGGGTGGCAGGGACTCAACTACTTAAGCCTTCACTGTGTCTTTGCATGAAGATGGGCTGAGGAGCTAGACCCAGGAATGTGCGATGTGGGTGTCCTAACCAGCATCTAAACACTTGCCTCCTCCCAGTTCTACCAGAGATAGTTATCCTATCTCAGTGACATTAGTTTTGGGGGTGGGCACCATGATGCAGTGGGTTAAGCTGCTGCTGGGCACAGACACCAGCATCCTGTATCAGAGTGCTGCTTTGAGTCCTGGCTACTCCGTTTCCAACCCAGCTTCCTGCTAATACGCACCATGGAAAGTATCGGTGACACGCGGGATGGTGTTCTGGTTTCTTGGCTTTGTGCTGTCTCAGCCTTGGCTGTTGTAGACATTTGGTGAGTGAACCAGTGAATGGAAGATCTCTCTCTCTCTCTCTCTCTCTTTCTGCCCCCCAAGTGAATAAACATTTTTTAAAAACCACTAGTTTTAGCAAGACAGATCATAGCACAAGAAAGCAATTTCATTTTCTTGAAGGCCTGAAGTGCTTACATATCATATCTATAACTAGGGGCTGGCACTGTGGCCTAGGAGGTAAAGCTACTGCCTGCGACTGCTGGCATCCCTTATGGGCTCCAGTTTGAGTCCCAGCTGCTCCACTTCCGATCCAGCTCCCTGCTACTGCTCCTGGGAAAGCAGTGGAGGATGGCCCAAGTCTCTGGGCTCCTGCACCCATGTGGGAGACCTAGATGAAGCTCCCGGCCCCTGGCTTTGGCCCAGCCCAGCCCCGGCCATTGCGGGCATCTGGGGAGTGAATCAGCAGATGGAAGATCACTCTCTGTGTACACGTGTCTCTTTTTCTAACACTGCCTTTCAAATAAATAAATAAAAATAAATAAATCTTAAAAACTATGTAACTATAGAAAGGTATAAATGAAATATACATGCCCTACACTTACATAGTTTCTTTCTTTCTTTTTCTTTTCTTTTTTTTTTTTTGACAGGCAGAGTGGACAGTGAGAGAGAGAGAAAGGTCTTCCTTTGCCGTTGGTTCACCATCCAATGGCCGCCACGGCTGGTGCACTGCGGCCAGCGCACCGCGCTGATCCGATGGCAGGAGCCAGGTACTTCTGGTCTCCCATGGGGTGCAGGGCCCAAGCACTTGGGCCATCCTCCACTGTACTCCCTGGCCACAGCAGAGAGCTGGCCTGGAAGAGGGGCAACTGGGACAGAATCCGGCGCCCCGACCGGGACTAGAACCCAGTGTGCCAGCACCGCAAGGCAGAGGATTAGCCTAGTGAGCCGCGGCATCGGCCTACATATTTTCAGTACTGCAGCAGAACACTGAGTTTACCATTACACGTTTCACTTAGTAAGTGTGAGAATTCTTCGCTTTGTCCCCCTGAGCATGGATCACAGACAGTGAGCACGGACTCCCAGATGAACAAAGCCAGGCCGCTGGCCTCCAGGGTAACACGCAGGGAGGGGCTCAGGAAGAGGAGCGCCAGGTGATTCTGACTCTGCCCAGGGGGAGGGAAGCCATATTTTGGACTAAGTTCCAACTGACCAAGCAAATGATCGTGCAGTCTGACATCCATGCCTGCCACACACGTGTGATGTTACGCAGAGTGTCACCCGACTACACGTGTGCATTACATGGCTCCTGGGCAATGTGTGCCATGACAAAAGCATGCGTGAATTTCAGCCCATGGGTCTGGTCCCCAAGGAAACTTTTCTTTTAATTGCACTTTCCGTCTCGCGTGTCTCTCGTGCATTTTGTAGGGAGGGCTTCCTCGCTGTGCCTTCAGATAACTGCCAGTTCTCAGGACTTGCGCTGTGCTCTGTAAATAGGGCTCTAGTTTCGACAGAGAGATTCCTATCAGAATTTAAAAAGGAGATAAGCAGCTAATTGGAGGCGCTTTATTTCAATAAACAGAAGGAAGACTTCACTGGCTGCTTCAGCCAGGGCTGTGGTCGGGGTGGGTAGCACTCACCTACCCCTTTGCGGCCCCAGCAGGAGGCGGTTACCTCCACCTCTGGGAAGGTTCAGTGGCCTTTCTTCTCCGTGCAGTGGAGTTGGCTCACTAATTGAGCTTGAGGAAGGTATGTATGTGAAGGATCACGGAGGAGAAAGCTTGTGTTCCTAAACATCTGACCAGCCGCAGTCCTCGGAAAGTGGAGATGAGAAAACATGTTGAATGTGCAACCTGCTGTTTTAATACAAACTCAATTATAAGACTTACTAATCTCTTAGCAAACTACTATATACTTTTTTTTTTTTTTTTGGACAGGCAGAGTTAGAGAGAGAGAGAGAGAGAGAGAGAGAGAAAGGTCTTCCTTCCGTTGGTTCACCCCCCAAATGGCCGCTACGGCTGGCGCTCTGCACCGATCTGAAGCCAGGAGCCAGGTGCTTCCTCCTGGTCTCCCATGTGGGTGCAGGACCCAAGCACTTGGGCCATCTTCCACTGCCCTCCTGGGCCACATCAGAGAGCTGGACTGGAAGAAGAGCAACCGGGACAGAATCCGGCGCCCCAACCGGGACTGGAACCCGGGGTACTGGTGTCGCAGGTGAAGGATTAGCCTAGTGAGCCACGGCGCTGGCCTACTATATACATTTAATAGCTAGAAAGCTAGGAAGAATGCTAACTGTTTCAAATCGCTAAACAAGATACCCAAACGCAGGTTAGTATTTGATATATATTGTGTAAGTACACTTGAAGATTCCTTTGCTCTTACTTTGTAAGTCCGAGAAAGGAGCATTCTATAAATGTTTATTTTTCACTTATTTGAAAGGGTGAAAGAGAGGGAGAGATCTTCCATCTCCTGGTTTACTCTCCAAATGCCTGCAAAAGTTGCAGCTGGGCCAGGCCAAGAGCCTGGGACTCCAGCTGGGTCTCCCACATGAGTGACAGGGACCAAAGTACTTGAGCCATCACCTGCTGCCTCCCAGGGTGCACATTAGCAGGAAGCTGGCATTGGAAGTGGAGCCAGGACTTGAACGCAGGCACCCCAATATGGGATGTGGGTGTTCTAAGCAGCATCTTAGCTGCTGTGCGCTGCTGGGCTAAATGACTGTCCCAGCAGTGTCCCAAATAAGCAAAGTGAAAGGAGGAAAGGGCAAGAATGGCAGTGACCATTCAACTCTACACACTGCCATCACCACAGTGTTACATACACACACACACACACACACACACGCACAAGGATTAAGAAAAAAACCAAAGCACCTTTTGGATGATGGCTGCTAGGATTTGCAGTGGATCCTATGTCTGAGGTTTCTTTTTTTTTTTTTTAACATTTATTTTATTTATTTGAAAGGCAGAGTTGCAGAGAGAAGGAGACACAGAGAGAGGTCTTCCATCCACTGGTTCACTCCCCAAATGGCCTCAATGGCCAAGGTTGGGCCAGGCTGAAGCCAGGAACCAAGAGTGGCTTCTGGGTCCCCCACGTGGGTGCAGGGGCCCAGGCACTTGGACCATCCTTGGCTGCTTTCCCAGGTGCATTATTAGGAAGCTGGAATGAAAGTGGAGCAGCCAGGATTCGAACTGGTACCCATATGGGATACCAGCATCGCAGGTGGTGGCTTTATCCTCTATGTCATAATGCTGGCTCCAATGTGTCTATGATTCTAAACCAACAGTTCTCATCCCTATCAGATGATGCCTCTTTTTCATGCCTAGTATTTACAACTCCTACTTTACTCTGCTGGCATACAACTCATAGAGAACATAACACATTTACATCCATAATTTTAAGATCTGTATAATGTTCAAACTATATATAAAGGAAAAATACAAAGAAACTGATATATATATATATATATATATATATATATATATATATATATGGTATTAGAAAGGTAAAACTTTTGGCATGAATCCACCAGAAGATATAATGAGGAAGGCAGGTGCTTTCTACAGTGAGGGGTCACTGTGGATGCTTAGGTCACTAACACAGCTGATTCAGCTCTGTGGGTATCTGTGTCAGGAGTTTCTGAACATGAATATCCCTCAGTAGAGTTGAAAGCAAAACATGTCTTCCCCTTGACTTATATATAGCTATATCCATGGGAAGTTCGGTATATGTTAAAACTGTGTAGAAAAGTACTTAGAAATGTTTAAAAATGATTTATTTTTGTTTGAAATGGGAAGAGAGAAAGAGAGAATGAAAATGAAGCTCCTCTCCTATTGGCTGGTTCACACCACAAATGCTGGAAACAACCGAGGCTGAGCCAGGCCAAAGCAGGGAGCTAGAGCTCAACCTGGGTCTCCCGCAGGAGTGGTAGGGCCTTAATCCTTCAGTCATCACCACTACCTTCCAGCTGGAATCAGAAGTGGGGGCCGGCGCTGTGGTATAATGGTTAAGCCGCCACCTACAGTGCCAGCATCCCATATGGGAGCCAGTTCAAGTCCTGGCTGCTCCACTTCTGATCCAGCTCCCTGCTAATGCACCTGTGAAAGCAATGGAGCATAGCCCAGGTTCTTGGTCCCCTCACTCATATGGGAGATCCGGATGAAGCTCCGGCTCCTGGCTTTTATCTAGCCCAGTCCCCGCTGTTGCGGCCATTGGGGAGTGAATCAGCAAATGGAAGACTTCTCTCTCTCTGCCCCTGCCTCTCCTCTGTAACTCCAATTTTCAAATAAATAAATCTTAGAAAAAAAAAAGTGGAACCTGTACTCACACCAGGCGCTCTGATGAGATGTGGGCATCCCAAGTAACTTTTTAAAAAAAATGTATTTATTTGAAAGGCAGAGTTACAGAGAGGGAGCAATAGAAAGAGATCTTCCATTTGCTAGTTTACTCACCAAAATAGTCACAAAGGTCAGGGTTGGGTCACCACTGCTTTCCCAGGCACATTAGCAGGGAGCTGGACTGGAAGTGGAGCAGCCGACTCAAACCAGGGACCATATGGGATGCCGGCCCCACAGGCGGCAGCTTTACCCACTGTGCCACAATGCTGGCCCCTCTAGTGGTGTCTTAACCATTGTCCCAAACACCCACTCCTGTAGGAAACAGCTCCATGTTCGTATGTGAACCAAACTAGTTTTAGGCTCAGCTAACCGGAAGCTAGTGTTTGGCCTATGGAGGACACTGGAATACTGTGGGGACCATCTTTCACGCTGCGTGGTCATTCTGTGCACTGTGACAGCGGCTCTGGGAGGACGCACAAGCGGGGAATGTCCTCCCCTTCCCCAGACTGCCCCTTCACAAATCCCAGGTTCCCCTAGGGGGCGCTATTTCCCTTAGTGGGAAGCTTCAACAGCTCCCAACTCAAAGCTTTGGGATGGAGGGTACCCCTGAAGTGTGAAGTCACCATCTCAGCCTTTTCCTTCATAATCAAAGAGATTTAGCATACGGGGAGGAAAAAAAATCTAACTCTATCCCCAAAGACGAAATTGAAACTGCTTTGGATAAAATTGCGACTACGTAAGGGGCTCAAGGAATTCCACCGGAGAGATTGCCCATCACAGGAAGGCCATTTCACACTTGTGCCAACCTCTGCTTGGATGACAGAGGATGCCGTCAGCTCCTTCAGAGTTACGGGCTTCAGGGGGACACGCAGAGGTGTGGGGCAAGGACAAAAACAGGAACACGGTCCCTAGAGTCACTTGAAACCACCAATGATTTGCGTATGGGCTTATGACTAGTGTAAGTTTCTCTCAAGGGATTAGAAGTCACTACAACTGTTTAGGAAGGAAATCTGGGACATGTATCAGATAGTTTGAAAACTTTTAAATTCATTTTCATTTTATTTGAAAGGCAGAGAGACAGAGAAAGAGATCTTCCATCTACTGTTCACTCCCTAAATGCCTGTAGTAGCCAAGGCTGGGCCAACTGAAGCTAGGAACGTGGAACTCCAGCTGGGCCTCCCACATGGGCGGTGGGACACAAGTATTTGAGCCATCATCTGCTGTCTCCCAGGCCTGTGGAGGACATTAGTAGGAAGCTGGATCGGACGCAGAGTAGCAAGGACTTGAACCAGGCACTCTGACATGGAATGCATGTGTCCCAAGTGGCAACTTAACCACTGAGCCAAATTCCACCTCCCAAATTATTTTTTTTTTAAAGATTTATCTATTTATTTGAAAGGCAGAGTTAGAGAGAGAGAGAGAGAGAGCAATTTTCCATCTGCTGGTTCACTCCCCAAATGGCCACAATGGCTGGGGCTGGGCTGACCTGAAGCCAGGAGCCAAGGAGGTTTTTCTGGGCCTCCCACATGGTGCAGAGGCCCAAGCACTTGGGCATCTTTCTCTGCTTTCCTAGGTGCATTAGCGGGGAGCCGGATTGGAAAAGGAGCAGCCGACTCAAACCAGGGCCCCTGTGGGATGCCAGCACTGCAGGCAAAGGCTTAATCTTCTATGCCACAGTGCCAGCCCCTCGCCCCTAAATTCTTAAAACCGTGTTAGACTCAGAAATTTTTCTCTAGAGAAAAAGTTTAAGAGTTTAATCTTCGGGGCTAGCATTGTGGCATTAATAAGTTAAGCCTATGACTTCGGCATCCCACATGGGCCCTGGTTCGAGTTCCAGCTGCTCCATTTCTGATCCAGCTCCTTGCTAACGTACCTGGGAAAGCAACAGAAGATGTCCCAAGTCCTTGGACCCCTGCACCCACATGGGAGACCCAGAAGAAGCTCCTGGCTCCTGGCTTCGGCCTGGCCCAGCCCCAGCAATTTTGGTCATTTGGGGAATGAACCAGAAGATCGAAACTCTCTCCTCTTCTCTAACTCTGCCTTTCAAGTTAAAAAAAAAAAAAAAAAAAAAAAAACCTCTTTTTAAAAAGTGAGTTAAGTCTTTGCCACAAGATCACAAGATGGCCTTGGGTTCCATTCAAACCTCTGTCATCACCTCACAATGGATGATTCACTTGATGTCCATTCTTAACATGTAAATTGGGGGATAATAATGGTATTTCACATCATTGTTACACTAATTAGGTGAGACATAGATGTGATGTCCCAGGCAAACACTAAAATTCACTTAATGTTGGCTGTCATTATTTTTAATAGTTTCAAAGGTTGCTTGCCCCTGGATTATTATTGTTGAGACATATTTGAGGTTTGGAATACAAATGGTTCCTAGAGATAAGAAGCAGAGTGAAATTCTGTGTTTCTTTTTGGGTATTCTCTGTCTCAATTTCCTCTCAAACTACACCAAAGTACGGATGCAAGGCAATATAAACAATTTCCTTGTAGCATAATAGGGCAGTGACTTTAAGAAAACCTGAGTGGAGCCGGCGCTGCGGCTCACTAGGCTAATCCTCCGCCTAGCAGCACCGGCACACCAGGTTCTAGTCCCGGTTTGGGCGCCGGGTTCTGTCCCGGTTGCCCCTCTTCCAGGCCAGCTCTCTGCTGTGGCCAGGGAGTGCAGTGGAGGATGGCCCAGGTGCTTGGGCCCTGCACCCCATTGGGGACCAGGAGAAGCACCTGGCTCCTGCCATCGGATCAGCGCGGTGCGCCGGCCGCAGCGCACCAGCCACGGCGGCCATTGGAGGGTAAACCAATGGCAAAAGGAAGACCTTTCTTTCTGTCTCTCTCTCTCACTGTCCACTCTGCCTGTCAAAAAAAAAAAACAACAACAACAACAAAAAAAAAAACAAAAAAAAACCTGAGTGGTTGTAAGAGAAGACTCATTTCTGTTAGGTGGCTCAGACAGGGACTTCATATTTCATGTGAAAGGGGAAAGGCTTGCATAGGACAGCTGAAAGTCCCGGATTCCAGCCCTTTTCTGCTATCCAGCCCTCAATAGTCCAAGAAATGATAAGCATTTCACACAGGATCTCAAGCAAACTGGTATTAGCAGCACATCTGGGAAATGGGTGGAGTGGAACAGAAAACCAAGTGTTGGACCAACTTTTATATATATATAATTTTTGTTTTCAATTTGAGAGTGGAAAGAGAGAGAGAGAGAGAGAGAGAGAGAGAGAGGAGCTCCCATCCTCTTATTTGCTTCCCAAACGCCTGCCATGGCTGGGGCTGGGGTAGGCTGAAGCTGGCAGCCAGATCTCCCATAGGGGCGGGCGGCAGGATCCCAATAATGCGAGCCGTCACCAGGTGTCTCCCAGAGTCTGCGCTATCACGGAGCTGGAACTGGGAGCGCAGCCAGGACCAGAACTTAGGCACTCGGATCTGGGATGCGGGCATCTTCAAAAGCTTACTCCTGCAACGTTCTTTTCCAAAGGCAAATTATCAGCTAAAATCTCCACACTCAACAACAGGAAATGATGAGAGAGCTATGTATGTAAACACAGTATACGCTTTTTAGGGGAAAGAATTTAAGCCAACTTCAGGGAGATTTCTGAACATCTAAAATGGTATCAAGACCCCTGGTGGAGGAGGAATTCAACAGAAGGCTGATGAATGAATATGTGACACAAGAGTTCTTGGAGATAGCAGCTTGGGAAATAAATTGTCTCATATTAAACACAACTGGGTGGGTGTTGGGCATAGTGGCTATGCCCCTGGGAAGGACACTGTGTCCCACATCAGAGCACGTGGGATAGCTGGCTCCATCCTGACCCCTGCTTCCTGCTCCTGCAGGTCCCAGCAGTGACGGCTCAAGTGGTTGGGTCCCTGCCACCCACATGGGAGACCTGGATTGAGTTCCTGACTTCTGGCTTCAGTCTAGCACCAGCTGTTATGGGCATCTGGGGAGTGAACCAGTGGATGAGAACACTGTCTGTCTCACACTCTGTCTCTTATATGTATAAATAAATACATCAATTTTAAATGTAATTGATTTAAACATTAACATAACAATGAGAATTACCATAACCTTTCAAACTATCAATGTTGTATGTGTTGATTTGTGACTATGACAGGTCTTCCTGAGAAATCAGGACTCAGCACAACTTTCTCGGGGGACAGTTTGGCTCTATGTATCAAATTCTTGAAACTGTTAGGCTCAGTAATTTGCTTTCTGGACATGCACCCGTCATAACAGTAATAGTGATGGCAGCTCCTATGTAGCATTTGCTATGGATGTGCCAGGCACACAGCCACAAACTTCAGGCTCTAGGGCCTGAACTTGGGTGCCATGGTTCACAAGCCCGTGTCTAGACAACTTTTGTTGGCTTAGCTAGGAGGATGTTCTTCACAGCACTGTTTATAACAGGGAAAATTTAGAAATAAACTGAATATCATGTAACTATCTGCACCCATGGCTAGCTCTTTAAAGGAAAACAAGATAGCCCTGTAAGATGGGCAGACCCGAGTGTGAATCTTCCCTCTCACACTAGCATGAGCTCTGTGCTGCATTTGACATGCACACTGCAAAAGAAGATGATGTCTACTTTGAGTTGTTGAGTTTAAAATAATTAAAACACCAGATGCACTGGAGGGGCCTTGATAAGAAAGCTGGTTTGCAGGGGACACAGCCCCTGGTGGTGACCGAGCCTATGCCAGCTCACAAAGTGAACTTGTTAGATGAGATAGTCAGAAACTGCCAGACCCAGACAGGCAGGGCCTGTGCCGCGCTCCTAACAAGAAGGAAGCAGCTATAGAAAATACGATTCTACACCCTTAAGATTAAGGTCTGGAGTCTCTGAGGGGGAAATGATATAGGTAGGCAGATAGGCTCAAATTGATTAGATTTATTTATTTATTTTTGAAGATTTATTTATTTGAAAGTCAGAATTACACAGAGAGAGAAGGAGAGGCAGAGAGAGAGAGAGAGAGAGAGAGAGAGAGAGAGAGAGAGAGAGGAGCCTTCCATCCACTGGTTCACTCCCCAATTGGCCGCAACAGCCAGAGCTGTACTGATTGGAAGCCAGGAGCCAGGAGCTTCCGCCGGGTCTCCCACACAGGTGCAGGAGCCCAAGGACCTAGGCCATCTTCTGCTGCTTTCACAGGCCACAGCAGAGAGCTGGATTGGAAACGGAGCAGCTGGGACTTGTATCGGTGCTCTTATGGGATCCAGCACTGTAGACAGCAGCTTTACCCGCTACGCCACAGCACCGGCCCCAACTTGATTAGATTTATAAGCTGGAGACCACGCTCTCCACCATGCCCCTTGCATGATCTCATGCCCCTACCTGACCACACCTGTACGTGTCCATCTGCCAATCAGACTACGTAACCACTCCCCCTTTGGGAGTAAATAAAAGGCCCAGAACACAGTTGGCCCCACCCCTGCTCCCCTGTGGGCACCGTGGCCTTCGGGCCACCAGCTCTCTGCTCTCCTGTCTACGTGTTTGCTCCACGTGGCTCCTGGCCTGCTCTCTGCCTGGTGTGGATCCAATTTAGCTTCTAGACCTCTCTCTCCCCTAATTAAAGCCCTCACTTTCCTGTGCATTCCTCTCACTGAATAAAATCCTTAGAAACTTAAAAAAAAAAAGAGAGAGAGAGAGAGAGAGAGAGAGAGAGATGATGATTATCTACCCCTTCCCCTTTGCAAACTTCCTCATGCAGATAAAATAAAGAGGGGACTTAGCAGGAGGAAAGACAAATTTCTCAAACAGAGATGTTTGGACATCTCATTTAGAAACGTCTTACGGGGCTTTGTTCATAGCTGAGCAGCTCCCCAGCAGTGACAATCCATTGAGAGCAGCCTTCAAGACAAGATTCTTTCTCTTTTGACTTTTCTTCCCTTAAAAAAATAAAATGGTTCTAAACTATTTTTGGAAGGTGTGAAGAACCTCGCTTGCGAGGTACACAGTTTTCATTTCTCAGCCTTTTGGCTAATATCAAGTGAGAAGTACATAGCAAATGCATTTGTGTTTGAGAGGGGGTGCTTAGAGTAGCACAGAAGGGATGGCACACATCTTTGCTTTTTATGGCACTTTAAAAAAAATAAGTTTCCTTGTATCAAAGGGCAGAGAGAGAGAGACAGAGACAGAGACAGAGATTTTCCGCCTGCTGGTTCAATTCCCAAATGGGTACAATATGCAGGCTTGGGCCAGGCTGCAGTCAGGAGCCTGGAATTCCATGCAGGTCTCCCGTGGGAGTGGCAGGGACCCAAAGATTTGAAACCTCATGGGCTGCCTTTCCAGGTGCATCAGCAGGGAGCTGTATTGGAAGCGGAGAAGCCAGCCTTGGAACCTGCCCTCCAGTATGGGATGCAGGCATCGCGGTAGCACTTAACCTACTGCACAACACTGCACCTCTAGGGGGCTTCTTGCTCAGCAGATGTAGAATCCATTAAATAAACCCGTATAGATTATTGATTGTATGCCAGGCGTCAGGGGTTAGAAGCCAAAAAGGGAAATATTCCCTTAACTACATGGAAGAAAGTACCTTTTCTGATTTTTCTCAGTCTTTTTTTTTTTTTTTCCCTTTGCGTTGCTTTTCTTCTTTCATCAAAGATTTTCTTCACCATGTCACTAGGTAGCGGGATTTCCTCCAGAAGGCGCTAGTGAAATGTGTCAGACTACCGTGGCTCAATCTAGGTAAGGGGCATCTGCGTGCTAGACTTCTCTGTGGGCTTCAAAAAATCTCAAAAGACTGAGAAAACAACATACGATCATAGAAGGTAATTATCGGGACATGTACCAACAAATTGATAGCATCACTGCTTATAACAGAGATAATCAGACGCTATACAGATGCCCCAAAGAGGTAAATGAGAAAACTCGCATAATCAAGAAGATGAAAGAGTGGGGTGGGCTTAGGCATTTGGCACAGTTAAGATGCCCCTTGGGGTGCCCATATCCTGTACTGGAATAACCGAGGTCACATCCCAGGTGGGCTTTAGGTTCCGGCTCCTGGCTAGCATGCACCCTGGGAGGCAGCACGGATGGTTCAAGTAACTTAGTTCCTACCATCCATGTGGGTAACCTGGGATGAATTCCCAGCTCCTGGCTTCAGCCTTATTATATCCCTGGCCACTGAGAGTATTTGGAGAGTGAACAAGCAGATGAGAGCGCCTTCACATTTTTTAAAAATGTAATATGAGGCAGCAAGTAATTCATACTACTTTTGGAAATAGTAGTGAAATAGAAAGAAAAGCAAAATATGATCCATGATTACAGCAATGAGAAGATATGAGATATGAATTTACAAAAACTAAAAGCATATTTGGCCAGGTAGGGATATTATATTTCCTTCTGGGTAAGGTTGCCCATATTAATAATAGTAAAAATAAATAAATAAATAGCACATATAGCAAACCCTGTTTGTGAACACACTCCAGCTACAGCAGAGGGCAGAATGGGAAGATTCCCTATCTAAGGAAGGGGCGTACCAGCAAAAGAATACTATTGTTGTGCCAATAGGCAGTGATACTGTGTCAACTGACTCCCAGCTACTGGCATGCAGCTCAACCTGCCACTTACAACCTAATGGTGGATTTGAGATTCTTCCTATTCTCAGTAATTATTAAAAGCGACAGATTCAACACAAATATTGGACTGCTAGAGTCAGATTTTATTTTACAGTATAACCCTTCTATCCTTTAACCACAAGAGTGCATACAAGGTAAAAATAAAATTAAGCCTGCTGGCTTTCACTGTGGTTTGATTTCACGCAGGATAAATCAGAATAATAGGTACTCATTAAGAAAGAAAGTCCCCAAGTGTCTTTCACAAGCACTTTGTGTTTGAAAACATAAAAAGTTACCAAGTCATTTAGCACTTAAAATTAACAACATCCTCATCATCTTGTGGTTTAAACGATGACTGAACAATAACTCAAGCTGGTTGTGTTCTATATTTTCTTTATTAATATAATTAGTATTCTTAGATCTTTTTAAATTGCCCTATTCTAGCCTTAGGGAAAATGATTTCAAAAGGTACATATGCTGATTCAAAATCTGATTTCTAAATATACAGCCTCTGTAATTTTGGATTATAGAGCAATGTGGAGTAATTCTGGCACCAACTCTTTGGCAACGTTGTTTAAAAATGAAGGTAGTATTGCACACAGCCCATAATTTGTTTTTTGCATTGCATGCTAATACTTTTTCCTAATGTAAAAATCATCCCATTAATTTGTTTTGAAAAAAATGATTGCTTAAGTATATGGTAATTAAGTTGACTTGAAAGCTCAGAATGGAAATCCAGGTAGTTTGCACACACATTACAAAGAGTTGTGATACAAATTGCATAAACTTCATGAAACTTTAAACTCAGTTATTAAGTTTTCTGGTAATGTCTTTGGGGTTATCAGTATAGTAAAAGATGATTAAGAAATGACAGTATGTGACGAAATTATTTGCCTTGTCCGAAATGATCTGAATGCCAATTCTGGCTATGAAATCAGCATCTGAGTGATCTTGAAACAAACTATCTAATTTCTCCATGATTCAACTTTGCTGTCTGTAAAAATCAGAATAATATAATATGCCTGTACATAGTTTCTAAATTAAAACAATGAAGCAATTCAATAATAAACATGAAAATGCTAGGAAGAGTATCAGTATCTACATCCATCTACACACACAATGTAGCCATTATCTCCTTGAAATGGATAATTTTAAAAATCAGCCTTTAGTGACAGAGCCATGGTTTTGCATAACTTTAAGCCACAGGACTAATTATAGATGACACGAATCTTACCAACAGAACCGTGCTACTTAGGATGAAAAGAAACTTGCAGAAATGATAGTTTTGCCTCACTTTTAAGTCATGCGCTTAATTACACATGGCATAAAAATCTTAGCAACAAAACTTGCACTACTTCAGCATCAAAGAGATTGAAGAAATGATACTAACTGTCCAAGACATACGCAAATAAACTAACAAAAAGGATAACTGAGGTGGATAAACAGCCTTTCCTGGGAGAAACGGATCTAGAAAAGGAATGGAAATACACATCCCACACAACCAGCGTCTACAAGGTGCAAAAACACTGAGCCCAACAACGCAAAAGGGCTCGGTGACCTAGGACATCGGAGTGGCTCGGCAGAGGTCAGCCCTTCCTTCTGCCCTGCCCACTCCCCATCCGCGCACACAGGACAAAAACTCCAAGAAAAGCAGACAGCACCGATACAAAAGGCAGCCGCGTACACGTCTGGAGCCCCGCACTTAATGAACGATCAGGGGCCGGACCTACCTCTCACAGACTTGCCAATGCTGTGCAAGTGAGTGATGGAACTGTAGTTCTGGGCAACACGCTTCAGGAACGCCTCCAGCGCTTCCTGGTGGTGGTAGCTGAAGTCCAGAGCGGCCACCAAAGGCAGCAGCAGCCCCAGCCACAGGCGCGCAAAGTCCATGTTCTGGAAATGAACAAAAGTCATAATAAAGCTGGGTACAGACGAAGGCACTGCCAGCCCTGCTCCTCCGCTCGCAGGGTCTCCCGGCACGAACGCTGCTGCCTGTTGCTCGGGAGGTGAAAGTTGCAAGCAAGCCCCAGGGGCAGCAGCAGTGCCCCCAGGTGGCCGGAACCCAAAGCTCAGCGCCGGGCCCCCTCTCGCCCCTCCGCTCCGCACCACCACCACGCCGGACCCCGCGCGCCCCGCGTCTCACCAGCGCCCAGGCGCGCATCTCCACCAGTCCACGGCCACCCTGCCCTGGCCTAAGTTATAGCGCGGTCAGGGGGCGGGGTGCCCGGGCTCCGCCCCCGGACACCTCGCCGGCCACTCCAGCGCTGTGTGGAGCCCTCGGGGGCGGGGCCTGGGCCGCCTTCGCACCTCCAGGAGCCGGCGCCCAAGGTTGGAGGTGCGTCCTGGCTTCAGCCACGCCTGTGCCCCGCGCCGGGCTCCGAGCTACCCTCGGTATCGCGAGCAGAGCGCGGATCTGGAGACTTTTAGGGCTCGGCCGGGTTTCTCGAGATTGGTGGTCCCGCAGCCCACCTGCAGCCAGGGCCGAGAGCCCGGTCCCGCCAGGCTCCCCAAGTGCAAGGGCTTTAAAGAAGAAAGAACGTAGGGGAGGCATTTGTGGCATAGCAGGTTAAGCCTCTGCCTGCCACTCTGCATCCCATATGGGCACCAGTTCAAGTCCCAGCTGCTTGGCTTCAGATCCAGCTCTCTGCTAATGCGCCTGGGAAAGCAGTGGAAGATGGCCCAAGTGCTTAGGCCCCTGCATCCACGCGGGAGACCCAGAAGAAGCTCCTGGCTCCTGGCTTTGGATCAGCCCAGCTCCGGCTGTTGTGGCCATTTGGGAAGTGAACCAGCGGATGGAAGACCTCTCTCTCTGTCTGCCTCTCCCTCTGTCACTCTGCCTCCTAAATAAATAAACCTTAAAAAGAAAAAAGAAGGAAGAACATGATGGGGGTTATGGGGAGAAAGAGAGAGGTTTTAAGTGCCCTCGAGTACAGAGTCCAGAAAATTTTCCCACACGTTTTATGTAAGATGGGATTTGACACAGAGTGAAATTTAAAACTGAAACTCAGGTGGGAGAAAGCAGAGCCACTGCTAGAAATTGCTTGTTTCCTCTACCTGCCCTCCCCAGTCCGACCCCCGTTCTTTCTGTGCTTGTACCCAGGGCAAACAAGAGCTTCACCCAAACACCCCCCCCCCCCCGCTGCACCCTGCTCTGAAGGTGCACGCACGGGCACGTGCACACTGCCACCCTCACACTCGCAGCCTCACATGTGTACATGCACACCACCCTGTGGATTTTAGGAGCCTGGTTGGGGTAATGGGGGGCCCCCTGCAAGGGTTCCCTGAAAGCAAAACATCTGAAAAGGATTGATTTGAAATTGCATTCATGTTGAAAAGATTAAAAATACTGCTGCCAGGGGCACAGCCCAGACTAACTGAGCACAACTACTCTTACCATGGGTGACTGCGATGTGCCTTCAAGGGTTGAAAGCACTTGTGAGGTGGCCTGCCCATTTGTTACGATGCAGATACAGATGAAGAGGAGGTGCAGACATTATCCCTAGAATCTAGCTCTTAGGAATCCCTGGGGGGTGCTGCCCTGATGGCATGCAGCAGAGGAGGCTTTTTTTTTTTTTTTTTTTTTTTTGACAGGCAGAGTGGACAGTGAGAGAGAGAGAGACCAGAGAGAAAGGTCTTCCTTTGCCGTTGGTTCACCCTCCAATGGCCACTGCAGCTGGCACACGCACTAATCCGCAGCCAGGAACCAGGTACTTCTCCTGGTCTCCCATGCGGGTGCAGGGCCCAAGCACTTGGGCCATCCTCCGCTGCACTCCCGGGCCACAGCAGAGAGCTGGATTGGAAGAGGGGCAACCGGGACAGAATCTGGTGCCCTGACTGGGACTAGAACCCTGTGTGCCGGTGCCGCAGGTGGAGGATTAGCCTAGTGAGCCACGGCGCCAGCCTGGAGGGGGCCTTTTAAGAACTGAAACTTCACCGTCTCACTGTCCAGTTGCCAGTCCTTGATCTGACACTCAGGGGCTGTGCTAACTGGCTGTGCCTTAGTTTCCTGGCCGGTAGAATTGAAATTGTAATTGTGCCTACCTAGAGAAGGTTGTCAGATGCATTGTAAGGACTGTATAGAGCCCATTTGAAAATACATAATCCAGTTTCATTACTAAATCTTTAAGGATAATTTTCTTTTAAAAAGATTTATTTGATATGAAAGTCAGAGAGTTTTTATTTATTTGAAAGAGTTATAGAGAGAGAAAGAGGGAATCTTCCATCCACTGGTCCACTTGCCAGATCACCACAATGGCCAGGGCTGGGTCAGGCCAAAGCCAGGAGCCAAGAGCTTTCTCTGGGTCTCCCACATGGGTGCAAGGGCCCGAGGATTTGAGCCATGTTCCGCCGCTTTCCCAGGCCATTAGCAGGGTGCTGGATAGGAAGCAGAGCAGCCAGGACATGAAGCAGCATCCATATGGGATGCCAGCATTGCAGGTGGCAGCTTTACTCACTATACCACCACACTGGCCCCAAGAATAATTTTTTTTAAGATTTATTTATTTATTTGAAAGTCAGAGTTACACACAGAGAGAAGGAGAGGCAGAGTGACAGAGAGAGAGATCTTCCATATGCTGGTTCACTCCCCAATTGGCCACAATGGCCAGAGCTGCATTGATCTGAAGCCAGGAGCCAGGAGCTTCTTCTGGGTCTCCCACATGGGTGCAGGGGCCCAAGGACTTGGGCCATCTTCTACTGCTTTCACAGGCCATAGCAGAGAGCTGGATTGGAAGTGGAGCAGCCGGGACTTGAACCAGCGCCTATATGGGATGCTGGCGCTTCAGGCTAGGGTTTTAGCCGCTACACCACAGCGCCGGCCACAAAAGAATTTTCTAAGATTTAGATTTAGACTTAGAAAATCTTCACATGACATTGTAGGGTTTTGAGTGGATTTTTAAAACAGAAGCAGTAGTTAACATGTTAAATGTGTCCCCCGCTAGATGGCTGGAAGAGGTTCTCCTTTCATTGTTCAGTGATTAAGAGACTGAAAGGAGGGGAAATGGGCTTGAGAACAGGGAAGTGTAGGCGAAGTCATGGAAGGAACGGGAACTGGAACCTGCTTTAGAAATCAGACATTTGACTGACTGCTGGTCCAGAAAACCAGAGGGTGAGGGATGGCTGGAACTGCAGCTCTGGGCTTTCACACTCAGTAGGAGGGGAGGAGTGAGCAACTCAGAGAATGGAAGGAGGGAGCGCCCAAGACTGAGGTCTGAAGGTGGAGGACCTAGTGACAGGCAGTGTGGCCAGCACTGACACCACAGAGAGCTTGTTGGAAAGGCAGAATCTCTTGTCCCAATCCTGAATCAGGATATTCATTAATAACATTTCCAGATGATCCACATGGATATCCAAGTTTGAGATGCACTAGTATAGAGGTAAGGAAAAAAAAAAAAAAAAAAAAAAAGAAGAGCATAGTGTTCCTGGCATCCCATATCAGAGTGCTGGTTGGAGTCCTACTTGCTTTGCTCCTGATGCAACATTCTTCCTAATGCTCCCAGGGAGGCGATAGGAACGACCCAAGTGCTTGGGTCCCCTGCCACCCATGTGAAAGACCAGGAGGGAGTTCCTGGCTCCTGGCTTCAGCCTGGCCCAGTTCTGCCTGTTGTGGTCATTTCAGGCATGAGCCAGCTGATTGGAGACTCTCTCTCTCATTCTTTCAAATCAATCTTTCCTTTTTTTTTTTTTTTTTTTTTTTTTTTTTAAGTTTAGTGTTAGAGTTTGAAAGATTCAGAAACCAAAAGACTAATCTACTGGAGTAAAACATGAGAGTTAAGATTTCAGAGGTCAGGGCTGGTGCTGTGGTGCAGCAGGTTAAAGCCCTGGCCTGAAGTGCCGGCATCCCATATGGATGCTGGTTCTAGTCCCGGCTGCTCCAATTTTGATCCAGCTCTCTGCTATGGCCTGGGAAGGCAGTAGAAGATGGCCCAGGTCCTTGGGACCCTGCACCCATGTGGGAGACCTGGAAAAGGCTTCTGGCTCCTGGCTCCGGATTGGCCATCTGGGAAGCGAACCAGTGGATGGAAGACCTCTCTGTAACTCTTTCAAATAATAAAATAAATCTTAAAAAAAAAAAAAAAGATTTCAGAGATCTTTCTAAACTTGACACCATCAAAGGTAAAACCATAATAAAAAGCTAATAATTTAGCAACATAAAAATGCATGCCTTCTGTACAGGAAAAACCAGCATAAAGGTCACAGGAATAATGACAGACTGGGAGAAAGGATTAATAGCAATTACAAAGTCAAGAAGGGGCAAAGGACATTAATAGGCAGTTTATAAAAGCAGTAATAAAGGTAGCCAATAAATATAGTAAAAGTTACCAACCTGGTTAGCAATCAAAGAATTATAATTAAAAGGGCAAAGTCAGTCAGTCTTTTGTATCCACAACTTCTGCCTCTGCGTATTCAACTAGCTGTGGGTCAAAAATACTCCAAAAGTCCGAGTTTGAGTCTCAGCATCTCTGCTTCTGATCCGGCTCCCTGCTAATGTGCCAAGGAAAGCAGCAGATAATGGCTGAGGTACCTGGGGCCCTGACATCCACACGGGAGGCTCAGATGGAGTTCCTGGCTCTTGGATTTAACCTGGCCCAGACCTGGATGTTGCAGGCATTTGGGAAATGAATCATTGGAGGAAAAATCAATCTCTCTCTCTCTTTCTCTCCTCTTCCCTCCCTTCCTCCTTCCCTCCCTATCACTCTGACGTCCAAATAAATAAATCTTTTACAAAGATCAAAAGGAAAATTTACATCTGTGCTTAATGTGTATAGATATTTCTTGTCATCATCCCCTAAGCAATGTAGTCTAACAACTATTTATACA
Source organism: Oryctolagus cuniculus (assembly GCF_964237555.1). Taxonomy (NCBI): domain Eukaryota; kingdom Metazoa; phylum Chordata; class Mammalia; order Lagomorpha; family Leporidae; genus Oryctolagus; species Oryctolagus cuniculus. Next base: position 71,297,611 of record NC_091442.1, read on the forward strand.
GCATTTACATTGTATTATGTATCATATGTGATCCAGAGGTTTAGGTTGGGAGAATATGCTTTTTTAAAAAAACAGATTAATTTATTTGAGAGGCAGAGTTACAGGAAAAGAGAGGGAGAAACAGAAGGAGAGGTCTTCCAACCACTGGTTCACTCCCCAAACAGCTGCAATGGCTGGTACTGGGCTAATTAATGTCGGGAGCCAAGAGCTTCTTCCGGGTCTCCCATGTGGGTGAGGGACTCAAGCACTTGGGCTATCTTTCACTGCCTTCCCAGGTGCATTAGCAGGGAGCTGGATTGGAAGTGGAGCAGCCGGGATTCAAACTGGCACCCATATGGTGCTGCAGGTAGAGGCTTAACCTACTATGCCATAGTGCTGGCTTGAGAGGTTGCGTTATGCAAACATTATGCCACTTTACATGAGAGACTTGAGCATCCTTGGATTTTGGTATCCTTGAGGATCTTGGAAATAATCCCCCATGGCCATCAAGGGCTGGTTACATTTTGTTTTGCTTATTGCTAAGAAAGATGTAAAGGATTAGGCCGGCGCCATGGAGTAGTGGGCTAAGCCTCTGCCAGTGGTGCCAGAATCCCATATGGACGCCGGTTCTAGACCCGGCTGCTTCTCTTCCGATCCAGCTCTCTGTTGTGGCCTAGAAAAACAGTGGAAGATGGCTTAAGTCCTTGGGCCCCTGCACCTGCGTGGGAGACCTGGAGGAAGCTCCTGCCTCCTGGCTTCAGATCAGCTCAGCTCCGGCCATTCTGGTCATCTGGAGAGTGAACCAGTGGATGGAAGACCTTTCTGTTTCTCCCTCTCTCTGTGGCTCTACCTCTCAAAAATTTTTTTCTTTTAAAAAGAAAGATGTAAAGGATTGACAATACTTGGGAATGGACAGGCTTTGGGGAAACACCATCGCCGATGCTGCGACGGGACTGTATATTTGATACAACTGTTCAGGAGGGCAGCCTGGGAACGGATATCAGAAATTAAAATATGCTATTCCTTGCTAGGAATATATGCTTTAAAGGTAATTTGAAGCTGTACTGCACATTAGCAGCTTCATAAGTGCTGCTGTTTTAATTTTTAAAAAATATTTATTTACTTATTTGAAGAAAGAAAGAGAACATGCCTCTATCGACTGGGCTATTCCCCAAATGGCTGCAATGGCTGGTTGGAGCCCCAGACTCCATCCGGGTCTCCTACATGGGGGATAAAGACCCAAGCCCTTGGGCCATCCTCAGCTGCCTTCCCAGTCATGCTAGCAAGGAGCTGGGTTGGAAGTGGAACAGCCAAGACTAGAACCAGCATTTTGATATGGGATGCTGGCATTGCAGACATAGGCTTAACTCACTGCACCTTGATGCTGGCCTCTGCTGTTTTAAATTGTGACAAAGTAGGTAAAATCCAGAAGTCAAACTTCATAGCAGCTTGGTTAAACCAGTGGTTCTTGACCTGGGAGCAGTTTTGTGCACAGGAGCCATCTGGCAACATCTGTAGACGTTTTTGATGGTTGTGGCTTGGGGAGGGTGCTGCTGGTATGCGGATACACAGGACAAGCGACTGCAAAATGTCCTGCAGGGGACAATGCTGCCTCCCACAACATGACCTAGCTCCCAAAGTCCCCGGTGCTGAGCCTGAGACGTCCTGAGTCAAATGAAGACAATTATAGTCACATGGTTATTTTTCAGCCACAATAATGATGCTGTAGGTCTGCATTTATTGACTCAGGAAGACACATTGTTCAGTGGCAAGAAAAGAATCAAATAACAAAGCAAATGAATAGTAGGATCCCACTTAGGTAAAGTAGACAGATGAAAATTGTTCCTAGAAAAATGTTCCAAAGGTTACAAGGTATTGCAATTGCATTGGGTTGCAATGTTTTTATTTCCTGTTTTAAATTTTTCTCAGTAAGTGCATTACTTCTTTTAATCAGAAAAACAATCAAGGCATTTTGAACCAAAAGCAAAGCAGAGCCAAAAGCACAGGACTCTGGGGGATGGGCAGTTCTGAATGAAGACAGGATCTGAAATGTCTTTGGCGTGAGTCACAGGTGCGCAGAGGAGGTCGGGAGTACTAGAAAGGGAAGCCGCGCTGTGGGATCTGTCCTGCTGGAGGCCTCTGAGGGTTCCTGAGATGGCAGGAGAGGCTAAATATCCACACATGTCAACAAGGATGGCAGGAACAGCAGAACGGGGCTGGCGTTACAGTGTGGTGGGTAAACTCGCCGTCTGTAGTGCTGGCATCCCACGTAAGTGTTGGTTCGTGTCCCAGCTGTTCCACTTCCAATCCAGTTCCATGCTAATGCACCTGGAAAAACAATAGAAGATGGCCAAAGTGCTTGGGCCCCTGCACCCACGTGGAGACCAGGAAGAAGCTCCTGGCTTCAGCCTGACCCAGCCCTGGCCATTGATGTCATCTGGGGAGTGAACCAGGAGATAGAAGATCTCTCTGCCTCTGTCTCTCCCTTTGACTTCCAAAAAAATATATCTTCAAAAAAAAAAAAAAAAAAAAAAAAAACTAGGTATGGTGACTTTCAAACTTGCTATTTTTTTCTTTCAAAAGTGTCACAAGAAAATATGAATGAAGCTTTTTTTTTTTTTAAGATTTACTTTTTTTAATTTAAAAGGCAGAGTGACAGAGAGCAGTCTTCTATCCACTGGTTAACTCCCCAGATGGCTGGAGCTGGGAGCCAAGAACTCCATCCAGGTCTCTCATGCGGGTGGCAGGGGCCCAGGAACTTGGGCCATCTCGGCATTTTTCTCCCTTTAACAGGGAGCTGAACCAGAAGTGGAGAAGCTGGGACTCAAATCGGTACTCATATGGGATGTGAGCATTGCAGGCGGAGGCTTAGCACACTGTGCCACTGTGCAGTTCCCAAAAGAAACTTTTAAGACCTATAAATTTCAGTTATCCAAAAGAAATCATTCTTAAAACATACTTAGGAATTGGCCGGCGCCGCGGCTCACTAGGCTAATCCTCCGCCTAGCGGCGCCGGCACACCGGGTTCTAGTCCCGGTCGGGGCGCCGGATTCTGTCCCGGTTGCCCCTCTTCCAGGCCAGCCCTCTGCTGTGGCCAGGGAGTGCAGTGGAGGATGGCCTAGGTGCTTGGGCCCTGCACCCCATGGGAGACCAGGAAAAGCACCTGGCTCCTGGCTCCTGCCATCGGATCAGCGCGGTGCGCCGGCCGCAGCGCGCCGGCCGCGGCGGCCATTGGAGGGTGAACCAACGGCAAAGGAAGACCTTTCTCTCTGTCTCTCTCTCTCACTGTCCACTCTGCCTGTCAAAAAAAAAATAATAATAAAAAAAAAAAAAAACATACTTAGGAATTAATCAGTCACTTATGTTGCACTTTTGATATTTCACTGTTATTCACAGAACGTTCATACACATTCTTTTTAAAATAAACTTTTAAAAATGTGTTTATTTTCATATACTTAAAAAATGGTCTCTCACACACAAGGAGGGGGAGGGGAGAGAAGAGGAGGGGAGGGGAGAGGGAGGGAGAGGGACGAGGGAGGGGGAGGGGAGGGGGGGAGGAGAGGGGAAGGGAGGGGGAGGAGGAGAGGGGAGGGAAGGGAGAAGTGAGGGGAGGGGGAGGAGGAGAGGGGGAGGGGAGGGAAAGGAGGAGAGGGGAAGAGAGGGGGAGGGGAGGGGAAGGAGGAGAGGGGAAGAGAGGGGCAGGAGGAAAGGGGAAGGAAGATCTTTCATTTGCTGGCTTACTCCCTCGAAAGCCTGCAACAGCCTGTGCTGGGCTAGGCCAGAGCCAGGAGCCAGGAGCCAGGAGCCAGGAGCCAGGAGCCCTGAGTTTCCTACATGGGTGGCAGGAGAACCAAGCACTTGAGCCATCATCTGCCTCCTAGGATGCATTAGCAGGAAGTTGGACTTGGAAGCAGGGAACCAGGCCTCTCACCAATACTCTGCTAAAGGATGTGAGTGTCCCAAGTGGTGGCTTAAACCACTGGGCCCCAAGGCCTGCCCCTCCACAAATTCTTAAAGCTAAATTTTTGAGCACACTCTTATCTCCTTAACATCAATTCTTAGGCATGCAATTGTTAGGTAAAAGAACATTTGCATTTTTAAGACAATATGCTTGGTCAAATTCTACTCTTATAAAACATAAAATGTATAATTTTCAAGCTGTTAACAATTCTCAGCCGGCACAGCGCCTCACTAGGCTAATCCTCCACCTAGCAGCCCTGGCACACCGGGTTCTAGTCCCGGTCGGGGCGCCCGATTCTGTCCCGGTTGCCCCTCTTCCAGGCCAGCTCTCTGCTGTGGCCCGGGAGTGCAGTGGAGGATGGCCCAGGTGCTTGGGCCCTGCACCCCATGGGAGACCAGGAGAAGCACCTGGCTCCTGCCTTCGGATCAGCGCAGTGTGCTGGCCGCAGCGGCCATTGGGGGGTGAACCAACAGCAAAGGAAGACCTTTCTCTCTGTCTCTCTCTCTCTCACTGTCCACTCTGCCTGTAAAAAAAAAAAAAATTCTCATACAAATATAGAGTAAGGATAGGTCAAGTTTTATTTTGACTCATTAGCAGGATGAAAAGGCTAGTTCAAAGAAAATAATGAGAAATTATATATATATATATGCCACTAAGAAAAACCAGCACCCTGAAATTTTTCTAAATTAATACTAAATTAAATATAAGTCCTTTTAATGTCCTATAGGACAATAAACCATAACCTTTAGTGCTGTCCCTATAAAACAGAAATCGTTTTCATCTATACAGCCAAAAATCATTCATATCTCTATTGGGCAAAATATTATCTCACCAATTATCTGCAATTTAACACCTAAGTTTATAGTTATGAAATATGCAGTTAATAAGTCAAAGCTCAGCTCACCTTGGGTCATTGGGCCCTTAGCTGGACCTGTTAGGCAGTGTCCTAGGTTGAAAACCCAGGCTAGCAGGCCGTGTTTTTAACTCCCAAGTTTTGGGTCATTTTTTTCCTTACCAAAGCCATGTCAGTTGACAGTCCTTACTAAGTAAAATGTGAATGTGACACTGCCTGCGTGGCTCTGCATTTCCGTTTCATACATGAGAAATGAAATCTCGTGATTTTTTTTTTTTTTTTTTTTTGACAGGCAGAGTGGACAGTGAGAGAGAGAGACAGAGAGAAAGGTCTTCCTTTGCCGTTGGTTCACCCTCCAATGGCCGCCGCGGAGGCGCACCGCGCTGATCCGATGGCAGGAGCCAGGAGCCAGGTGCTTTTCCTGGTCTCCCATGGGATGCAGGGCCCAAGCACCTGGGCCATCCTCCACTGCACTCCCTGGCCACAGCAGAGAGCTGGCCTGAAAGAGGGGCAACCGGGACAGAATCCAGCGCCCCGACCGGGACTAGAACCAGGTGTGCCGGTGCCGCAAGGCGGAGGATTAGACTAGTGAGCCGCGGCGCCGGCCTGAAATCTAGTGATTCTAAGCTGCTTATCCTCTGTGAGTGATGCAGCTGGACTCTCTTCTCGTGTGCTTATAGAACACTTACTCTTCCTCTCTAAGAATCATGCAGTGTGGGGCCAGCGCGGTGGCGAGCGGGTACAGCCTCCGCCTGTAGTACCAGCATCCGTTATGGGTACAGTTCGAGTCCTGGCTGCTCCACTTCCGATCCAGCTCTCTGCAAAGGCCTGGGAAAGCAGTAGAAGATGGCCCAAGTGCTTAGGGCCCTGCACCTGCGTGGGAGACCCAGAAGAAGCACCTGGATCCTAGCTTTGGATAGGCACAGCACCAGCCATTGCAGCCATTTGGGGAGTAAACCCACGGATGGAAGACCTCCTTCTCTCTCTGCCTCTGCCTCTCTGTAGCTCTGCCTTTCAAATAAATAAATCTTTAAAAAATCATCCATTGAGTCTTTTGCTCATTTTTCTAGTGATCTATTAGTCTTTTCCTTATGGAATCATAGCTTTTTGATACATTCTTATAAATTTTATTTTTCTTAAATTATGCAGTTATTAATCTGCTTTTTTTCTAGTTGATATTTCTAGTTTTTACATTTACTTTTTCTCATTTTAGTTTAATTTGTAAATATTAATTTTTTACACTTGCTTGAGGCTTGCAGGAAACTTGAGCAGGAAGTACAGGGAGTTCCCTTGTCCTCCTTCCCTGCCCCTCCCCTCACACAGTTTCCTGTAGGATTAGCATCTTGTGTTAGTGTGACACGTTGGTTACAGCACAGGAGTCACTAGCAATACGTCATCACTAATTAAATGCCTAGCTTATATTAGAGTTCACTTCTTCTGTTAACACGCTAAGGGTTTCGACTGACATACAATAACGGGCCCTGCACCCCATGGGAGACCAGGAGAAGTACCTGGTTCCTGCCATCGGATCAGCACGGTGCGCCGGCCGCGGCGGCCATTGGAGGGTGAACCAATGGCAAAGGAAGACCTTTCTCTCTGTCTCTCTCTCTCACTGTCCACTCTGCCTGTCAAAAAAAAAAAAACAAAACAAAAAAAAAAAGAAAAAGAAAAAGAAAAATTATGGCATAAAACATAAAATTAACTCTTGATCACTTTCCAGAGATATTTTGATTTTATTTTTTAAATATTTTTCTTTATTTGAAAGGCAGAGAGAGTAGGAGAGGAGGGAGCGAGAGAGAGAGAGAGAATGACTGATTTATCTTCTATCCAGTGGTTCACTACCCAAATGCATGCAGCAATCAAGGCTGGGCCTAGCTGACGCCAGGAGCCTGGAACTCAGTCTGGGGTCTCCCATGTGGGTGGCAGGGACCAAGCACTTGACTTGTCACCTGCTACTTCCCAGGGTGCACAGTGGCAGAAAGCTGGAGCTGGAAGCAGCACTGGGACCCAAACCCAGGCTCTCTGGCATGGGGTGGTGGGTCCCGATGACGTCGTCACTGTTGTGCTAAATGCCTGCCCATACCCCTAGTGTAGTAGCATCAATTCAGTGCACACTGTTTGCAAAACAGCTCTAGAGCTTTTCCAAATCTTGAATGAGTGAAGTTCTACTCACTGAACAACTGCTCTGTTCCCCCTCCCCCACTCCTGGCCGCCACCATTCCACTTTCTAAGACTTTGACTACTTCAGATCCATGACATAAGTGGAATCATGCAGTAATGTCTTTTTATGGCAAATATTTCACCTGGTATAATGTCTTCAAGGCTTATCCATGTCATAACATGTAACAGATTCCTTGTTTTGTAAGACTGAATAATATCCTGGAGTATAAAGGTGTCATATTTTCTTTATTCATTTGTCCATTTGTGAATGTTTAGATTTTGCTACCTTCTCTCTGCTATGGTGAATAATGAGTCAGTGAACATTCTTTGGAATTGAAATTCTTTCAATTCTTTGGGACAGTTGGATTAGGTGATCATTCTATTTTTTATTTACTTATTTATTTGAAAGAGTTGCAGAGAGAGGAGCAGAGAGAGAGGGAGAACTTCCTCTCCTGGTTTACTTCCCAGGGCTGGACCAGGCCAAAGCCAGGAGCTTCTTCTGGGTCTCCCACGTGGGTGCAGGGTCCCAAGCTCTTGGGTCATCTTCTACTGCTTTCCCAGGCCACAGCAGAGAGCTGGATTGGAAGTGGAGTACCCGGGACATGAACTGTCAATCATACGGGATGCTGGCATCACAGGCAGTGGCTTTACCCACTATGCCACAATGCCAGTGCCAAATAATTCTATTTTTTACTTTTAAGTACTCTTCATTTAGTCAAAACAACTGCATCATTTTAAATTTTCTCCAATAATGCACAAGGCTTCCAATTTCTCCATGTTCTTGCCAGTATGTGTTATTTTCTTTTTGTAATGTGTTTGGAGGCCAGGAAGTCTGAGATCTCAGCTTTGCTTTCTCTCTCAAGATTGTTTTGGCTATTTAAGGTCTTCTGAGATTCCATATGAATTTTAGGATTGTTTTTTCTATTTTTTTCAAAAAAATGCCACTGGGATTTTGATAGTGATTGCATTGAATAGGTAGATTGCTTTGGCCAGCATGGATATTTTCAGTCCGTGAACATGAAATGTCTTCCCATTTGTTTTTGCTTTCCTATATTTTTCATGTACTTTTACTTTTTTTTTTTTTTTTTTTGACAGGCAGAGTGGACAGTGAGAGAGAGAGAAAGGTCTTCCTTTGCTGTTGGTTCACCCTCCAATGGCCGCCGCGCTGCGGCTGGCGCACTGAGCTGATCCGAAGGCAGGAGCCTGGTGCTTTTCCTGGTCTCCCATGGGGTGCAGGGCCCAAGCACTTGGGCCACAGCAGAGAACTGGTCTGGAAAAGGGGCAACCGGGACAGAATCCGGCGCCCCAACCGGGACTAGAACCTGGTGTGCCAGTGCCACAGGTAGAGGATTAGCCTAGTGAGCCGTGGCTCCGGCTCATGTACTTTTACAATGTGTATTTTTGTTGCTCACGTATTTGTGTGAGTGCATATGTATACACACAAGAGGGTTTTAATGACGGTTATAGTAGTTGGTAGAGTTTTTTTTTTTTTTTTAAGTTTTATTTACTTATTTGAAAAACAGAGTTACAGAGAGGGGGGGAGAGGCAAAGAGAGAGAAAGAGATCTTCCATCAGCTGGTTCATTCTCAAAATGGCCACAACCTGGAACTCTATCCGGATCTCCCGTGTTGGTGACCTAAGTGCTTGGGCCAACTTCTGCTGCTTTCCCAGGTGCAATAGCAGGGAGCTGGATTGGAAGTGGAGCAGCTGGGGCTTGAATAGGTGCGCATATGGGATGCCAGCATTGCAGATGGCAGCTTTACCTGCTATGCCACAAGGCCAGTCCCTATTTTTAAAATATTATTTCACCCCACATAGATTCATCAATTCTTCAAACATTTAAACAGCACCTACTCCTTCTGCTATTTTTACTGTTCAACTATAAATAGCAATAGTTTACATTTATTATTTACTTTTCGTGCCAGGTGATTTCTCCCTTCTTTAAAAAAAAAAAAAAGTCCAGCTTCTACAATTTTGATATAGATGATCTCTTTTAAACCTCACAATATCTTGATGAGTTAGACACTGTGGCTACCCAGTTTATAGACAAAGGGTGTTGGGAGAAGTAACCAGCCTGGGGGCCCCTACACGTTCTGGCTGGGGGTGGCAGGCATGCAGCCATTTCTCAGGGGATATTTTTGCCATGAGCAGCCTTGAGGCGAGATGGCATCTTCCTCTAGGACAAAGAGTAGGTTGGCTTCTGCTTCCCAGAGAAGCAGCAGATTCCTGGGCGCTGTTTCTTAGCTCCCATACAGCCCTGCTGTGTTGAACACACCCACCTGGGCCCTCCACCCTGCGCCTGCAGGAGCTGGGGTGCAAGCAGAGCCAAGGTGGGCCTGAGCTCATGCTGCTTGCTGTGCAGCGAGTGATCAAATCACCCATCTCTGACCCGGAAGTCTCGGGTCTCTCACCAGCATCCAGAAAGCAGCAACTGGCGAACTTCACCTGTGCACTCTCAGGCCCGGACAGAGAAGCAGCCTGCTTCTTTGCCAGTGTTCCCACAGGCTGTAACTGCTGCAAGATAAGGACTCGGATTCTTCACTCTGACCTGGTAAAGACAGAGCGCCTGGTGGACAGCAGACATTTAATAAATACTTGCTGTTTTAAGAATTATTTATTTGAAAGACAGAGTTAGAGAGAGAGAGAGAGAGAGAGAGAGAGGTCTTCCATCTGCTGGCTCACTCTGCAAATGGCTGCGACACCAGGGTTGGGCCAGATTGAAGTCATGAGCCTGGAACTCCATCCAGGTCTCCCACATGGGTAGCAGGGGCCCAAGGACTCGGGTCATCTTCCGCTGCTTTCCCAGGTGCATCAGCAGGGAGCTGGATCAGGAGTGGAGCAGCCGGCACTCAGGCTGGTGCCCTTATGGGACGCCATCCTTGTAGGCAGTAACTTAACCCACTCTGTCACAATGCTGGCCCTAATTAAATAGTTGGTGAATGAATACGAAAGTACTTCAAAATGTCTGTGGAAATGGAAAGATAAGTTTATTTTGGTGCAAAATGATTCTGAAATTCATGCATGGAGGGATCTTCAGAAAGCTCAGGGAAATAAAAATTGAAGAACTGCATGGAGTCCAAAATTTTTGCACCAAAATAAGCTTATCTTTTAATTCAAATTTTCTATGTGGTTTTGGAAACTTACATGGTAGATAACGTCTTAAGTGGTTTACATTTATATCTCATGCAATCATTTTAACAACCCTGGAAACTAAGGATTATCTCCCTGTCTACTAGTGAATGAAGCACGGTTGAGAGAGCTTGAATAACTTGTCCATGATCACACAGCTAGAAAACAGTGCGCTCAGCTTCTAAACCTACTCTTTCAAACTTTAAGGCCTGTCTCTCAGGAAAATTCAGTCAATAAGGCAAGATAATCTTGTTAAGTTTTCCTTTTCTTAGAATGTACTTTTTTCATCTATGTGCACACGAGGGAGATAGAGACAGACAGACCCCAAATTTCCACAACAGCCAGGGCTGAGCCAGACGGAAGCCAGGAGCCTGGAACTCCATCCGAGTCTCCCACGTGTGTGGCAAGGGCCCAGGCACTTGAGCCATCACCTGCTGCCTCTCCGGATGCATCGGCAGGAAGTTGGCTTGGAAGCGGAGTAGCTGGTCCCAGGCTCTCCTCCGTGGGATGCGGGCATCCCGAGCAAAGCCTTAACCTGCCGTGCTGCAACGCCTGCCCCATATTTTCCTTTTGTTCTTAAACATGAATTTTGTTGAAATTTCACATTCAGAATGCAGTAACGTGCTGACGTCATTCAGTGATTGACATGGAAGCCTCCCGCGTCCCATTTCTCTAAGAGGTTTTTATCTTAAACTTGATTCTCAGGACCAGGGCTACCTTCTGCAAAGCAGCTCCGGCAGGTCTGATCTCTACCTCTACTCAAATTGGATCTGAGTGTTCTTAATAAAAATAAAGGAGACAGTGACTTCACAGTGCTGTCAAATGGAAAGATTGCCATCTTCAGCAGGGGCATGGAAATTGTTAGTGAAAAGTTAGATGGCTTCCATTAAGAGCCAAGATTCTATCTGAGTGATATCCACAGTGAAATCTGCAGATTTAAAGAACACAGTTCAACTCAGACACGCTCTATTTAAAACAAGAACTCTGTAGTCTGTGCTGTACTTCTTTTTAGAAAATTGTCCCATTTTTTAATTAACAGACTTTGTTTTTGGGAACAGGATGCCTTTTCATAAGCACTCTCTCGGCATCGTGACTATGCTTTCTGTGTTGTGCACGTTGTCTATGAAAATCTGAACAGAGTATTTCTTGTATGTCGAACGTGTGACTGTACATACGTTAGCGTTCCTTTGGGAGATTTAGAAAGGATTTGTGTGTACATCTGCATCTGTGATAGGCATTTTGGATCCTAGAATTTTGGATGGCATACAGAAAGAAATAAAAGCAATACTTTCTATCTAAGTTATCAAAAACACAACTGCAGGAAGGATGCAACCATCCATGGCGGCGAGGGTCAGAGTCCTGTCCCTGTGGGTGTCACACAGCCCTGCCCTGTCCCGCTATCCTACTGTGATCCATTTATCTCTTTCTCCACGATCCGTTCCTCGCTTTGCACCAGGCGCTGAACTAGCTTCTAGGGAATGCAACTGTGTACAAGACAGGCCTGGCCCTGCTCTCTCATGCTGCTTACATTCTAGCAGAGCCAAAACTCTGGAGAATCTCATATGTCCTAGGGAGCATGTGATGGGGGTGGGGGGCGGACACCATTCTGTCTCCCATCCGCTGACACGGAGACAAAATCGAGCTGCAGTCAGATCACTACTGGTCTGACACCCCACTGTGACCTAACGCATTAGCTGAGCACCAGTGTCAGAACAACCGAAACAAATGGAAAATTTTATTAATTCAGGAAGATCCCCCAAACAGGGTGAGGTTCATGGTTGCCACGTGGATTCCAGGGCAGAGGTCAGTATGTGCTCGCTGATTTCTAAGTGTCACGCTAGGAAGGATGGCGTGTGACTAGATTACACTCAGACTTGATAACCAAAGCTGGCCATTGCTAAAAGTCAAGTCTGCAGGGCTATACTGCCTTCGGTTACAGCTTAGCTCTGTCAGTTACTGTGTGGCCTTGAGTAAGTTACCTAAATTCTCTGTGCTTTGTGTCCTTATATGTAAATTGGAACCAAATCAATGTGTTGATCATATGGGATTATAGGGATTGTATATATTAAATGAGTTAATAGATGTAAAAAGTTTAAGGTGGTGTCCAGCATGTTGTAAATGCATGTCTCAAATTGAAGCAAGTATTATTAGTAGCTAAAATGAGTGAGATGGAGCAAGACAGATAGCATATGTTTATCTTTCACTTTTATTTCTACATCTCAGCTCTTTCCAACATATTGCCCATAGTGAAATAGATCATTGTCAGTGAGATGCCTGTGATCAGTTACTTTTAGGGAGCAGTTGCCAGCCTAGTCTAGTGACTTTTTCTCTGAAATGCATGGTCTTTTTTTTTTTGTTTTGTCAGGCAGAGTTGTGCCGATCCGAAGCCAGGAGCCAGGTACTTCTTCCTGGTCTCCCAGGCAGGTACAGGGCTCAAGCACTTGGGCCATCCTCCACTGCCTTCCTGGGCCACAGCAGAGAGCTGGACTGGAAGAGGAGCAACCGGGACAGAATCGGCACCCTGACTGGGACTAGAACCAGAGTGCCAGCACCGCAGGCAGAGGATTAGCCTAGCGAGCCGCGGCGCCGGCCTGAAATGCATGGTCTTTGAGTGCAAAAGCAATGCTCACCTTTTCTGCTAAACTTTACTTATATGGTGAATTTGAGAGAAGGCTTCCTGGGCCGATAAAGCAAATTTCCCAAGCCTAAGCAGTAGGAACTTAGCAGCATTTAATGGGATCTATAAATTATGTGGAAATTAACACATCTCACATAAGAAGGGGTGAGAAATGTACTCTTGAATCCTTAGGAAACAATTTAATCATTGAATCTCGTTTCAACTCTAGTTGTTTTTTTTTTTTTTAACATTTACTTACTTATTTGAAAGTTGGGGGGAGGGAGGGAGGGAGGGAGAGAGAGAGAGAGAGAGAGATCAAGATCTTCCCTCTACTGGTTCAACCCCAAATGGCTGCAGCAACCAGGGTTGGGCCAAGCCAAAGCTAGGAGCCAGGAGCCGCATCCAGGTCTCCCGAGTAGGTGGCAGGGGCCCAAGCACTCGGGCTGTATTCTGGTGTCTCTCCCAGGCCAACAGAAGGGAGCTGGAGCCAAAGTGGAACAGCCAGGACATGAACTGGTACCCACACGGGATGCCAGAGTCACAGGTGGTGGCTTTACCTGCTGTGCCACAATGCTGGCTCCTCTAGCTTTTGTTTCAAGTGTCAGAGAACTAACTGGGCATTTGGCACAATGGTGCAAGTTGTTGCTTGCAATGCCCACATCTCCTACCTGGTTGAAAGGCTGGTTGAAATCCCTGCTACTCTACGTCCAATCCAGCTCTTGCTAATGAGCACCCTAGAAGGCAGCTCAAGTACTTGTGTCTCTGCCACCTACATGGGAGACTCCTGACTTTAGGTTGGCACAGCCCTGGCTGCGGCAAGCATTTTGGAGTAAACCAGCAAATGCAAGCTCCCTCTCTGTATCCCTGTTTCTGTCTCTGTGCCTTTCAAATAAAATAAAATTTCAATTTTAATGTTGAGAAATTCCTACTTTTGGCTTATTTACCAAAAACCTATATATTCTAAAACCCATGTACTCAGCTTTGTTAATACCTCATACCTTCAGCAAAAAGAAAAGGGCTAAAGAGAGACAGGAAAAGATGTATTCATGTGTAGCAGAATGACAAAGAGACGATCTGCATATAGTTGAGATTTGTAAGCTCATCTTATCATTTACATATTTACTTCTGAAAGCAGCCTAAATCAAATCTATTCAACAATGACTGCCAAAGATCAAATTACAGATATACTTAGATAACACTCCACACACATCCTCTCTCCTCACCAGTGACTGATTCACTCAAATGGTTAACACTCTTTATTGAACATCTAGTGCGAGGCAAGCACTATGAACACGTGGTGAAAAAGAGAGGCCCAGGACTTTACTAGTTTGTAGTCCGTTGGGAAAGGCACTGCGACAATTGCTCAGATACTGCGCTGAGGCAGATCATGGAAAGGAATTTGCAGGCTATTGTGCGCAAACAGAAGGCGGTCCTTGAACTGGGGTCAATTTAAGTAGAGGTCAGAAAGGATTTCCTGAAGGTGAGTCCATGGAAACTGAAGGCCAAAGGATAGAGGAATGGAAGCATCCATATAGATTTTTACACTTTTATGTAGTTTTTCTTATATATCACCACACATATTAGAAACAGTGTTGAATGGCCAGTGTTGTGGCAAGCAAGTAATGCCACTGTCTGCAATGCCAGCATCCCATGTAGGCTCTGGTTTGTGTCCCAGCTGCTCCATTTCCTACTCAGCTCTCTGCTAATGCACCTGCGAAAGCAGAAGATAGCCCAAGTGCCTGGGCCCCTGCACCCTCGTGGGAGACACCAATGGAGTTGTTGGTTCTTGGCTTCAAATCAGCTCAGCTCTAGCCATTTGGGGGAGTGAACCAGCAGATGGAAGATGTCTCTGTCTCTTTGTTGCTCTCTCTGTAACTCTGACTTTCAAAATGAATAACTAAATCTTTTTAAAAAAGAAAAAATAGATAACGACTAGCTTAATTTTAGAATATATTTGTACTAATGTCACTTCGTCAATCCATTTCCAGCATCACTCCTCTCACATAGCTATTCCCCATGCTAAAGCAGACTCACAAGGCCCACAATAGAGTCTAACAAACAACTGGACCAAAACCTTTAAGGTCTCAGCATTGCCGAGACAGGTTTTTCTCTAACTCATAGTGCAATTGAACTTTAGACTATATAGTCAGGATTTCAGTTTCACCTATTGAGAATCATCAGAAATGTTGAAATCCAAGTTTTATAAATGCCTTTTTTTCTTTTTAAAGATTTATTTATTTGGGGGGGGGGGGAGAGGTCTTCCATCCACTGGTTCACTCCACGAAAGCCTGCAATGGCCAATTTAAAAGCCAATCCAAAGTAAGGAACCAGGAGCTTCTTCCAGGTCTCTCATGAGGGTGCAGGGGTCCAAGGACTTGAACCATCTTCTACTGCTTTCCCAGACACATTAGCATGGAGCTGATTGGAAGGGGAGCAGCCGGGACTTGAACCGGTTCCCATATGGATGCTGGCACTTCAGGCAGCAGCTTTACCCACTTCGCCACAACGCTGGCCCCTACAATTACTTTCTTGATCTGTCCCCCCAAATACTCTGGATTTTATTATCTCTAGAGCAGCTGGAATATGAGAATCTGATAAAAACTGCTAACACTTTATTTTCCAGGGTTTATATTCAAGAGTGAAGCTTCCTGTTCTAGGACCTTAAAGACTCCTTCACCAGGGAGATGGAAAAGGGGTGATGAGTGCTCACTGGAGGAAACTTTGTGCCCTGGTGAGGTGAGTATGACTGACGTGAAAGGCCGACACCAAAAAGGAAGCCTGGAATATCCAGGACATAAAACCAATGGGCTGTTGGTTAATTCCCGAAGATTACACATTCTTTAGTTCCTGGTGGCTGTCTTCCAGGGTGTCCAGGGGTCTAGGAAGGCACTGGGGTCTTCTGGGGGAGGGGGCATTCCTCTACCCCATTCATCAACCTCTCTTGAGCTCCAGAATTGGCTTTTGGAAGCTGAGGAAGTGTAACCCCCAATCCCAGTGAAGCCGGTTTCCAGGCGTGCAGCAGCACGCTTGGGACAAGCGATCTCAGGGATCAGAAATCTCGGCGTGTCAGTAGTGACAGGGACTGCATGAAGGACCTTCTGGAAGGACTGGGAGGCCTAGAGGTGCCTCAGAAGTCGAAGGGTCTTGCTGGAGTCCAGCATCTTATAGCTCAGAGACCGTTTATTGCTGCCCCACCGCTCAGTAAGTGTACCAGTGGAAATGGTGGCGACGTGCGATGTCCTGACCCTTGCAACCACTGCTCCGTAGCCGGAGGCAGACTGGAGGTGGAGGTACGAGTACTCCCTCTTTGGTGGCCCGCAGTTGTTTGTGGGCATGTAGATTTCCTCCACTAAAAGGTAAGCCCCCTAAAGGGCAGGAAATACACGCAGATGCTCCTTGATTTACCATGGGGTTACATCCTGATTGAGCCATTGGAAGCTGAAAATAGTATAAGTCGAAAATGCATGGGGCCGGCGCTATGGCTCACTTGGTTAATCCTCCGCCTGCGGTACCGGCATCCCATATGGGTGCTGGGTTCTAGTCCTGGTTGCTCCTTTTCCAGTCCAGCTCTCTGCTGTGGCCCGGGAAGGCAGTGGAGGATGGCCCAAGTGCTTGGGCACCTGCACCCGCGTGGGAGACCAGGAGGAAGCACCTGGCTCCTGCCTTCGGATCAGCACAGCACCAGCCATAACAGCTATTGGGGGGTGAACCAACGGAAGGAAGACCTTCCTCTCTGTCTCTAACTCTATCTGTCAAATAAATTAAAAAAAAAAAAAGAAAAGAAAAAGAAAATGCATTGAATACCCTTATTTCACTGAGCATCACTGCTGGGCAACACAGCCCACTGCAGGTTGTCACCTTGTGATGGCAGGGCTGACACGGAGCTGTGTCCCCTGCCACTGCCCAGCACTGTGACACTATCACTCTGGCCATTGCTAGCCCAGGGACAGATCAAAATCCAAACTCACAAGTATGGTTTCTACTGAATGCATAATTCTTTTACACCAACATATACTTATAAAAAAGTTAGGTTGAATCATCCCACATGTGTACTTTAACTTCTTTATCCTCCATGAGGGCTACCAGGGGGTAGGCATTGCATACAGTGGTTAAGATGCTACTTAGGATGCCTTCGTCCCATATCGAAGTACGTGGGTTCAAGTCCTGGCTCCACTCCCAGCTCCAGCTCCCTGTCAGTGGCACCTGGGGAGCAGTAGGCGATGGCTCAGGTTCCTGAGTCCCTGTTTTCCACATGGAGCACCTGCACTGCATGCTGTGCTCCCAGCTTCAGCCTGGTCCAGCCCTGACTGTTGTGGGTGTTTGAAGAGTGAACCAGATGGAAGATTGGCTGTGACTGGGAGACTGGGAGTAGAAATAATTAATGTAGGGTTATGTTCTAGCAAGCAAAAGTGACTTCATAAGAAGAGGAAAAGGAAGAAGAGCATAAAGAAAGGAGCCAGACTCCATGGGTTATGTACCAGCGTGAGGGGAGAGGGAGTTGGAATCCTCAGATGGGTTCTTTCTGAGCGGGAGCTTCTCTCCTCGTGGGAGTGTATAATCCCCGTTGGTAAAGCATTTGAGGTTGTTTGGAGGAGCAGAAGGGATTCCTATCTAAGTGATAATGGGGTGAGGGTAGGCAGGTCCTCACAAAGTTCATGAAAATGCATATTATGAAAAAAAAAAAACCTACAGATTTCAAAAGCATATCCAAATAAACTTATCCTTTAATACCATTTCCCCACAAACTTTTGACGTGCTCTGTATCTTCTTAAAGCATTCATGTTACTTAAAGCTTGCTTTTGGGGGGCAAAAGCCTATTTTAATGTTTAAAAATGTATCCAACAGATCATGGAGCAGACTGCAAATATGATTTGTTTTAAGGATACACTATGAGCCTTCAAAGACGCATCCCAGTTAGGAAGAGCTTCTTCCTGCTTTTCCCTCAGAGCCATGCTAG
Source organism: Oryctolagus cuniculus (assembly GCF_964237555.1). Classification (NCBI taxonomy): domain Eukaryota; kingdom Metazoa; phylum Chordata; class Mammalia; order Lagomorpha; family Leporidae; genus Oryctolagus; species Oryctolagus cuniculus. The sequence continues at coordinate 71,315,267 of NC_091442.1, forward strand.
TCGGACAAGATCCCTTTGTTTCGACATCGGGAGGAGAAGGGCAAGAGGAACAGGTATAAGGTGCTGGCGAGAGTCAGGCCACAGCCTGCCTTTCCCTGAAGGCGAGTTCTTTCCAGCCTTTCGCGGTTGGTTGCGGGTCCCTGAGCAGAGTGAAAATGCTCGGAATTTCCAGATGGTGACAGCAGGGTATCAAACCCAACACAGGTCCTTCTGAGCACCGTGGCTAAGTGACAGCAGCTCCCAGGCCTTCGAGGCTGACTCTGCCCACACCTCACCCTTCTTCCCAAGAGATGGAACACTGGCTGGGGGGGTGGGAGAGAGGGGGAGGGGGAGAGGAAGGGGGGGGAGGTGGAGAGGGAGGGGGAGGGGGAAAGGAGGGAGGGGGAGGGGGAGAGGGAGGGGGGAGGGGGAGGGAGAGAGGGGGAGGGAGAGAGGGGGAGGTGGAGAGGGAGGGGGAGAGGGAGGGTGGGAGATGGAGAAGGAGAAACTTTCCTCTAGTTTACCCTGTTAATAACCTTTTCATGCCTTTCCCACCCAGCCTGCCTTCTCCCAGTTGCTGGGAAAGGGGTGGGCAGGGCGAGATGTCCTGGAGGTGCCAGCTTGTTGTGAGTCCTGCAGGTGTGCTGGATGCCTGCCTGTGTTTTCCCCCATGAAAATGAGTGTGTAGGAAGACCATGCACACCTCCTTTTGCTTACAGGTGGCTCAGAAGAACACGGGGCCTGAGACCTACCCAAGCCACTATTTCTCAAGAAGGCCATGTTGAGCAGGGGACGTAGGCACCAACTTGTAGAAAAACAGCTTGGGACCAGTGCTGTGGTGCAGTCAGGTAAGCTGCCACCTGCGATGCTGGCATCCCATATGGAGCTGCTATCCTCTGATACAGCTCCCTGCTACTGTGCCTGGGCAAGCAGATGACCCGAGCACTTGGCTCCCTGCCACCCTTGTGGGAAACTTGGATGAGGCTCCAGGCTCTTGGCTTCAGCCTGCCCCAGACCTGGTTAGTGTGACCATTTGGGAAATGAATCAGTAGATGGAGGATCTCTCTTTCTCTGTTTATTTCCACACTCATTCCTCTCTCTGTCAGTTTGACTTTCAAATCAATCAACCAATCAACTGATTGACCAATAAATCTTTTTTTTTTTTGACAGGCAGAATGGACAGTGAGAGAGAGAGACAGAGAGAAAGGTCTTCCTTTACCGTTGGTTCACCCTCCAATGGCCACTGCAGCTGGCGCACCGCACTGATCCGAAGCCAGGAGCCAGGTGCTTCTCCTGGTCTCCCATGCGGGTGCAGGGCCCAAGGACTCGGGCCATCCTCCACTGCACTCCCTGGCCACAGCAGAGAGCTGGCCTGGAAGAGGAGCAACCGGGACAGAATCCGGCGCCCCGACCGGGACTAGAACCCGGTGTGCCAGCGCCGCAGGCGGAGGATTAGCCTAGTGAGCTGCAGCGCCAGCCCTGACTGATAAATCTTACCAAAAAGAAAAAAGACAGTGGCTTGTGCTGTAAGTGATCCACACAGGACCCAGCACAGGGCATTCAGCACATTGCTCCTCTGAGTACTTGACTCGGTGTAGAGCATGAAGTCCAGGCAGCACCAGCATGTGACCAGGTCATCAAGAACCTCTATGAACTTGAATGTCTCTCTCTTTTTTTTTTTTTTTTTAAGATTTATTTATTTATTTAAAAGTCAGAGTAACACACACACATACACACACACAGAGGTCTTCCATCCATTGATTCACTCCCCAATTGGCCACAATGACCAGAGCTGCACCGATCCCAAGCCAGGAGCCAGGAGCTTCTCCTGGGTCTCCCACATGGGTGCAGGGGTCCAGAGACTTGGGCTATCTTCCACTGCTTTCCCAGGCCATAGCAGAGCGCCAAATTGGAAGTGAAGCAGCCGGATCTTGAACTGGTTCCCATGTAGGATGCCGGCCCCATGAATGTCTCTTAAAGCAGGAATGGGAGAAGAACCCAAGGACCTCATTTGGTGGTTAAAATCTGACAGAAGCTGCTCTTTCTTGTTTCCACGTCTGGGTTATCTTTCCTTCTAACTTTGTTAGAATTGTATCTATGGGGCTGGCGCTACTGCCTGTGATACTGGCATCCCATATCAGAGCACCAATTCAAGTCCCAGCTGCTCCTCTTCTAATCCAGCTCCCTGATAATGCACCTGGGAAAGTGGCAGGAGACGGTCCAAGTGCTTGGGTCCCTGCACCCACATGGGAGATCTGGATGCAGTTCTGGGCTCCTAGCTTTGGCCTGGCCCAGCCCAAGTCATTATGGTTATTTGGGGATGAGCCAGTGGATGGAAGACCTCTCTCTCTCTCTCCCTCTCTGTCACTCTGCCTGTCAAACAAAAATAAACAGATGTTTTTTAAAGATTTTATTTATTTATTTGAGTTATAGACAATGAGAGGGAGAGACAGAGAGAAAGGTCTTCCATCCACTGGTTCACTCCCCAAATGGCTGCAACGGCCAGAGCTGCACTGATCTGAAGCCAGGAGCTTCTTCTGGGTCTCCTATGTGGGTGCAGGGGCCCAAGCCCTGGGGCCACAGCAGAGAGCTGGATTGGAAGAGGAGCAGCTGGGACTAGAATCGGCACCTATATTGGATGCCGGCGCTGCAGGCAGAGGATTAACCTACTTTGCCACGGTGCCGGCCCAACATATGTTTTTTAAAAAAGGAATTATAGGCTGGCACCGTGGCTCACTTGGCTAATCCTCCGCTTGTGGCACCAGCACCCTGGGTTCTAGTCCCAGTTGGGGCGTTGGATTCTGTCCCGGTTGTTCCTCTTCCAGGCCAGCTCTCTGCTGTGGCCCGGGAGTGCAGTGGAGGATGGCCCAAGTGCTTGGGCCCTGCACCCGCATGGGAGACCAGGAGGAAGCACCTGGCTCCTGGCTTTGGATGGGAGTAGTGCGCCGGCTACAGCATGCCAGCCATAGCAGCCATTTGGGGAGTGAGCCAATGGAAGGAAGACCTTTCTCTCTGTCTCTCCCTCTAACTCTGCTGTCAAAAAAAAAAAAAAAAAAAAAAAAAAAAAAAAAAAAAAAAAAAAAAGAATTATATCCAGCACCCAAGGCCTATTTCAGAAACCAGACTATTTTCAATAATCTTTAACAGTCTTGGTCCTAAATCCCTAGGATCCCTAGGTACTCCTACTTATTCTCTAATATGTTCTAAGACTTCTGTTCAACTGTCTATCGTGCACACACTAGGTACTGGATGTGCTTATCTTTCTCAGTTACGAGTTCACTCGCATCCTCAGGACCCACAGCCTGGCATCCTCGCATGCCTTCTACATCCGGGTGCTGGGTTGCCGTCATCCAGCCAGACTCTGCCCTGGGGAAGATGGCAGCCTGAAGGCGGAGAGTTGTTAGCTTTCGAAGCCAGGACAGCTTGTGGCTCATCTCTGTGTCTCCTTCGGCAGCAGCCACAGCCCCTTCCTGTACTATTTGCTAAAGACAAGTAGTTGTTGAACTAAATGGAATATGATAGGATTTCAGAAGCACTTTGTGACCAGTGAAATAAAAGTCTGTTCCAACTCCAAACATTTAGCTCACTGTGGGAATTAGTATACCGTGACTGTCATGGCCACAGAAGCCACTGCCCTGTGTTTATTGTGGCCCTGTGAGCATTACAGCATCGACATGCATCAGGCACGAGTGTTTCCCAGCCAGGTTTCTATTTTTGTTAGACTTTTTACAATTGCTTTTATTAGTTATTCCTTCATGCCGCCTCATAGCGCTTCCCCATGAAAGTATTAATACTGGGGATTTAGAAGCTCTTTCCTGGCATTTAAGATTTATGAGCTACATAGGTGGTGATGAAAATTTTACAGCATTTTTGTTGTTGCTGTTGTATATCTTTTGTGTGCCACATCATTCAGAAACATTAAAAAAACCTTTATATATCATACGCACCTACGCACCGCCCAGCCTCAGCAGTATTGCCCAACCCGAAGGCACACAGCACAGCTTCGTCAGTCCCTGGCCTGCTTCCCGTCACTCTGAAATTCTCTGTGCAGGGCCATATCTCTCTGCCTCTTATGCAGCCTCCCTCAGGGTGGGCAGCCTGTACTTCCTCTCCTGGAAACACTCCCCTCCTGGCCTCTCTCTCTCTCTCTCTCTCTCTCTCTCTCTCTCTCACACACACACACACACACACACACACACAGAGTCTGCAAGGTTTTCTCGTAATATCTTGAGAGGCAGAGAGGGAGCATGAGAGCCAGACGGAGAGATGGAGAGACTGACCGACCGACCGACCGACCGACCGACCGACCGAGAGAGGGCTGCTGTCTACTGGCTCCCCCCCCAAATGCCTGCAGTGGTTAGGGCCAGGCTAGGACTGGGTTGGGTCAGGCTGAAGCCAGAAGTAGGGATCTCAAACTATGTCTCCCATGTGGTACCCAACTATTTGAGCCATCACTGCTGCCTCCCAGGGCATTCGTTAGCTGGAAGCGGTAGTCCGATGATGGACCTGGAATGGAACCCAGGGACTGTGATGTTAGCTGGTGGCTTAACCACACTTCAAACACCTACTCCAGTCCAGCCCTTTTTTAAAACATTTATTTATTTGAAATGAGGGAGAGGGAGTGGGAGTGGGGGGGGGGAGGGGGGAAGAAAGGGGGGCAGAAAGGGAGAAGGGGAGCGAAGGGGAGCGAGGGGGGGAGAGGGAGGGGGAGAGAGGGAGGGGGAGAGGGAGGGGGAGAAAGGGAGAGAGGGTGAGGAGGAAAGGGGGAGAGGGGGAGGGGGAGAGGGGGAGAGAGGGGGTGACAGAGGGGTGATGGGGGGAGGGGGGAGAGGGGGAGGGAGGGGGAGAGGGGGAGAGGGGGGAGAGGGGGGAGAGGGGGGAGAGGGGGGAGAGGGGGAGAGGGGGAGAGGGGGAGAGGGGAGAGATCTTCTATCTACTGGTTCACTCCTGCAACAGCCAGGCCAGAGCCAGGGTCCAGGAGCTCCACCTGGCTCTCCCACGTGGGCGAGGGGGAGAGGGGGAGAGAGGGGGTGATAGAGGGGTGATGGGGGGAGGGGGGAGAGGGGGAGAGGGGGCGGGGGGAGAGGGGGAGAGGGGGAGAGGGGGAGAGGGGGAGAGGGGGAGAGGGGGGAGAGGGGGAGAGGGGGAGAGATCTTCTATCTACTGGTTCACTCCTGCAACAGCCAGGCCAGAGCCAGGGTCCAGGAGCTCCACCTGGCTCTCCCACGTGGGCGACAGGGCCCCAAGTCTTGAACCATCTCATCTGCTGCCCCCTCAGGGTGTCAGACTGGAAACAGAGTAGGGACTTGATCCCAGGCACTCTGATATGGGATGTGGGTGTGCCAAGTGGTGGCTTACCCCACTGCTGCAATGACATTTCCACTTGCACATCTGGTAGGCATCTCCAACCTGAACTCTTGATTTTCTCTCAGAATCTGTTCCACCCAAACCCTCCCAACCCCAGCTTTCCCCTCTCAGGAAATGACACAAAAGCCCAGGAGTCACCTTGGACTCTTCTCTTTCTGTGCAATATCTCAGTTGGGGCTGTTAACTCTGTCTCCCAGATACATCCTAGCTCTGCTGCTGACACCTCTACTGGGGCCACGTGGCCCAAGCTACCATCATCACTGGGCTTCCCTCTCTGGCACTCAGAGTCCACTCACCACTCAAATGTCAGAAGGTTGCTTATAGTAATTATTTAATACACACACACACACACACACACAGGGACACAGATTGAGCTCCTGTCTGCTGGTTCACCCCCTAAATGCCCCCAATGGCCAGGGCTGTGTTGAGGCTGAATCTGAGCTTGAAATTCAACCTTGGTCCCTCACATGGGTGGCAGGAACCTAATCCCTTGAGTATTCAACTACTGCCTCTACAGGGTCTGCCTTAGCAGGAAGCTGGAATCAGGAGCCAGAGCTGGGACTTGAATCCAGGGATTCTCACATGCGATACAGGCTTTCACCCACCAGGCCAAAGGCCTGTCCCAGAGAAGGTTGTTTTAACACATAGGCAAGCCGGCGCTGCAGCTCAATAGGCTAATCCTTCACCTAGTGGCGCCGGCACACCGGGTTCTAGTCCCAGTCGGGGCGCCGGATTCTGTCCCGGTTGCCCCCCTTTCAGGCCAGCTCACTGCTGTGGCCAGAGAGTGCAATGGAGGATGGCCCAGGTCCTTGGACCCTGCACCCCATGGGAGACCAGGAGAAGCACCTGGCTCCTGCCTTCGTATCAGCGAGGTGTGCCAGCCGTAGCGCGCCGGCTGTGGCAGCCATTGGAGGGTGAACCAACAGCAAAGGAAGAACTTTCTCTCTGTCTCTCTCTCTCACTGTCCACTCTGTCAAAAAAAAAAAAAAAAAAAAAAAAAAAAAAAAAAAAAAGACATAGGCAGAATATGCCCCTCCCACTATCCAGGGGCTTGCAGTCACACTGAGTCAAAACGAATGGCTCATCAGGCCTCTGAGACTGCCCACGAACAGGCCCCTACCTCCCTCTCCAGGCCAGATCCCTAGCCACAAACTACCCCGACACATGGAGCTGCCCCTCTCTCTGGCTCTGCCTGGGCCCGACACATCCTCCTTCCAGACCACTCCATGTCCGAATCCTTCTTACCACGCAAGTACCAACGTCAGTGTCACTGCTGTGTGTTAGCTTGTTCAGACCCCGACTCCCAAGAGCATGACCCCGATTCAGTTTTTCAATTGTTTTCCACTTGGGAATCCAAGTCAACTATAGCAGAGGTGTGAAAGAGGGAACGTGACAAGTTGGCTCCACAAGATGGAAAAGACGGGAGCATCATGGGGAAGGAGGGGGCTTTGCTGAGCGCTCGCCACGCGCCAGCGTTAGGCACCAAGGGACAAGGAAGCACGGGACCCAAGCCCTGCACCTCAGAACCTTCTGCAATGGTGGATTCCAGGGCTATTTGTAGTGACGACGAGCATGTTTAATAAACAAGGCAGAAACACTCCGCTCTGCTCGCTCCCCAGTCTTCTCGCCAAAACATCAGTTTATTTCTCTGCAAGCAAAAGTCCCTCAGTTTCTAGGTTTACAGAATCCACGGAAACATACGAATCTAAAAGCAAATGTGACCCTGCTGATTTGGAATGGACTCTGGCAAGGATTCTCAGATAAAGATACAAATATGTCCTCTGTTCACTTCTAGGAACAGCCTTTTTATGGCTTTTCTGAGCTAGTCAAAATCCGCAAAAGTAAGGATTCGTATTACCAACAGGTGTTGGCCTTATAAAACTGGAAAAAAGGAATCATATTTTCTATAACATACGAATGCGCAAGTGATTCACGCTTTTGGCTCGGAATGGAAACATTTATTTTTGGCACTGTAGGTTCTTCTGTCTGCATTAGTTTCACAGATTTTTCTCAGTAAGTTGTAGACATTGGATAGGTTTCATTCATGAGGAAACATCAAGATACATGGAGTACTGATGTCCAATTCTTTGAAACTTGTAAGCATTTATGATAAAATGATATCCATCTTTGAGGAGATTTCTCTCTGGAACATGGATGCCAGTGTTATTGCTCTAGCTTCTCTTTAAGTAGTGCCTCCCAGTATACCGAGATGCTACATGGCAAAATCAGTCTGAAAACCGTGTACAGGGTCAGCGCTGTGGCGTAGCAGGGAAAGCCGCCGCCTGCAATGCCGACATTCCACATGGGCGCTAGTTCGAGTCCTGGCTGTTCTACTTCCGATCCAGCTCTTTGATGTGGCCTGGGAAAGCAGCAGAAGATGGCCCAAGTCCTTGGGCCCCTGCACCCATGTGGGAGACCTGGATGAAGCTACTGGCTCCTGGCTTTGGATCGCCGCAGCTCTGGCTGTTGCAGCCATTTGGGGAGTGGACCAGCGGATGGAAGACCCTTCTCTCTGTCTCTGCCTCTCCTCTTTCTGTGTAACTCTGACTTTCAAATAAAAAAATGCTAAAAAAAAAAAAAAACTATGTACAAAGTAGCTACATTCAATCTTGAAAATAAAGGGGATGATGCTTCCTACTCTGCACTTCCTCTGCTGACCCCTGTGCATCACCCACCCCTGTTTCATGTTGAAATTCAATCCCCACTATGAGATGGTAAGAGGTGGCTAGGCCTCCGCCCTCATGTCCACGTGCCTAATGGGTTAGGAGTTAATGGGCTGTCTGGACAGTGTGTCTGCTGTAAATAAATAAATATTAAACATGAGAGGAAGTACACTAGTTAATGGCAAGGAAACATTTTTAAAATAAAAATAAATGAACTTGGGACTCTTGGTAGGAGTTTCAGAATCACTTCTGAATAGAATTCCCAAACATTTCCAGTTACATATTAGCCTGCACGAATATTTTAATGTTCTGTTCTAGTTAGGCAGTTCTCACACATGGCAGAGCTCCATGAATATCTGGCAAACAGTTGTAAGAATACAGATTCCTGGGGCTGGCGCTGTGGTGTAGCTGGTAAAGCCACCACCTGCAGTGCCAGCATCCCATATGGGTACCAGTTCAAGTTCCGGCTGCTCCTCTTCCAGTCCAGCTCTCTGCTATGGCCTGGGAAAGCAGTAGAAGATGGCCCAGGTCCTTGGGCCCCTCCATCCACATGGGAGACCCGAAGAAGTTCCTGGCTCCTGGCTTCAGATTGTCACAGCTCTGGTTGTTGTAGCCAATTGGGGAGTGAACCAGCAGATAAAAGGCCTCTCTCTCTTTCTCTGCCTCTCCTTCTCTATGTAACTCTGACTTTCAAATAAATAAATCTTTTTTTTTTTTTTTTAAATACAGATTCCCAAGGCCAGAGCTGTGGCGTGGTAGGCTAAGCCTCTACTGCGGTATCAGCATCCCATATGGGTGCTGGTTTGTGTCTCAGCTTCTCCACTTCCAATCTAGCTCTCTGCTGTGGCCTGGAAAAACAGTAGAAGATGGCCCAAGTCCTTGGGCCCCTGCACCTGTGTGAGAGATCCAGAGGAAGCTCCTGGCTCCTGGCTTCGGATAGGCACAGCTCCAGCCATTGTGCCATCTGGGGAGTGAACCAGCAAATGGAAAATCTCTCTGTCTCTACCTCTCTCTCCCTGTCTCTGTAACTCTACCTCTCATATATATATATATATATATATATATAAAAGAATACAGATTCTCAGGCAGAGCTGTGAATGCAGAATCTCCTAGGCCTAGGTTCCCAGTAGGAAAGTATACAGAAACAATACATAAAGTATTCTTTTTTTTGGTTATGTACTTTGCATTTTTACTGTGCCCGGTAGGGCAGGTAAGAGGCTACAGAACTTGGCATTGAGAACCATCATCTTCGGTAAGAATTAGGAAAGTCTGTGCACAGCAGCTCACTAGGTGTATGCAGCCACTCCCTAAGAGAAGGCTCAGGGAGGGCTGGCATACAAATGTCAGAGGACAGCAAGACTCATGCGAACAAGAGCATGAATAGTCTTTTAAAGGTTTATCACAGGGGCCAGCGTTGGGAATAACACATTGCAGGTGTAGCCTATGCCACTGGCATCTTGTGTAAGTGCCAGTTTCAGTCCTAGCTGCTCCACTGCCAATCCAACTCCCTGCTAACACACCTGGGAAAGCAGCAGAGGACTGCCCAGTGCCTGAGCCCCAACCACCCACATGGGAGACCCAGATGCAGGTCCAGCTCCTGGCTTCAGCCTGGTCAAGCCCTGGCTGTTGTGGCCATTGAAAAATGAACCAGCAGATGGACCATCGCTGTCTCTCCCCTTCTCTGCAACTCTGCCTTTCAAATAAACAGATTAAAACATTTTTTTAAAGATTTATTTGAGAGAAAGGATTTATTGAGAGGAAAGATTTATTGAGAGAGAGGGAAAGATAAAAGAAAGGTCTTCCATCTACTGGTTCACTCCCCAAATGGCTGTAACCATTGGAGCTGGGCCAATCCAGGAGCTTCATCTGGGTCTCCCATGCAGGCGCAGGAGCCCAAGCACTTGGGCCACCTGCTTTTCCAGGTCATAGCAGAGAGCTGGATCTGAAGTGGAGCAGCCAGGACTAGAACTGGTACCCATATGGAATTTTGGTGCCATAGGCAGATGTTTAACCTACTGCGCCACAACCCTGGCCCCTGGCCCCTAGATAAAAATTTTAAAAGAAGTTTATTACAGGCCCAGACCTTCCTCTTTTTTTTTTTTGGACAGGTAGAGTTATAGTAAGAGAGAGAGAGAGGTCTTCCTTCCGTTGGTTCACTCCCCAAATGGCTGCCACAGCCGGCGCTGCACCTATCCGAAGGCAGGAGCCAGGTGCTTCTCCTGGTCTCCCATGGGGTGCAGGGCCCAAGGACTTGGGCCATCCTCCACTGCACTCCCGGGCCACAGCAGAGAGCTGGCCTGGAAGAGGAGCAGCCAGGACTAGAACCCGGTGCCTGTTTGTGATGCTGGCGCCACAGGCAGAGGATTATCCAAGTGAGCCACTGTGCCTGCCCCTAGACCTTCCTCTTTTCAAGGCGTGGCAGGGCACCTGGCCCTCTGCGTCCCTGAAACAGGGTGCCACTGCAGTAAGACTCCTCTGGCGGCAGAACAACTCCGGAAGCCTGGAAAAGAGCGGCAGGTGGAGACCAGCACGGAGCCAGCGGCCAAGCCACGCCTCGCTGACAGTCGGAATCCCTGAGCAGAGCCAAGATGTTTTTCTGTAGGGTCCCAGGCACACCTGTCTTCAGCAACTGCCTTGGCCTGGTGGAGCCTTAGACAACTCCTCCTCCCCCCACCGAAGCTCCAAACAGAGGGAGAAGAGATAGATCCCATGACTGGGGTTCAGGCTTTGAAAGTTACCACACCCCCCACCCCCAGCAGGCTTTGCTTGTGGGAGTGGTGGGAGGACAGGGGCCTTTCTCCTCGCTCCCAGGCAGAGCGGACAGAGGACGCTTCCCATGTCCTAGGACCTCAACGCAGCTTCTAGAAGCAGCGAGCCCACCGGCACCCTGTCCTCGCTCCAGTCTCCGCCCGGGCTCTGAAGCAACCCACGCCTGCCTCACTCTGCGGTGTGCGGATCTTGGCTTTCTCTTTCCCTCTCTCTCTCCCTCTCCTTTGTGTTCCAACAGCAGCCGGAACAGCCCACATTCCCGATTGGAAGCGTTCGCGTTCAGCTCGCTCTGCACCTGCCTCTGCATCTGCGCTGTGACTCCTTTAATAGGTAACTCTGTTACATATACTGTTAATGAGTTGTGGGAGTGCTCGTTATCCGGCTGTGATCACCTAAACCGAGGGCGGCAAGGCAGAAAAGCCTTGAGTGCTGGGGGAAGGGAGGAGGAGGGGCTCACATTCCGGTCCGTAATTCCCCAGGAAAGTGTCGCTCTGCTCCGTGAACAGTCCTGGCTCCTCCCATTCGAAGGGTATCTATCTGAGCTACCCTCACCCAGCCTTCAAAAATATCTCACTGTGTACTAAAGACAAAAGCAAACCACAAATTTTCTGATTTTTCATTTTAAAAACAAGCAAGGAGGCCATCTTAAGTATATTTAGATGAATAATTTTTTAAATGATTATTTTCAGTAAAGTATCTCATGGTCTCTTTAAATAGCTCATTTAAAATTGTGGTAAAATACACAATAAAATTTGCCATCAAAATTGTTGTTTTAAAGTTTTTTTTCTTTCTTTTGAGAGAGCAAGCGAGCATATGCGTGCAAGAGAGACTCCCATCTACTGGTTCATTCCTTAAATGCTTGAGATGGTTGAAGCTTGCCCAGGCTGAAGCCAGAAGAAAGGAACTCAATTCAGGTCTCAGGGGGGTGGCAGGGACCAAAGTATTTGAGCCATCACCTGCTGCCTCTGAGGGTGTGCATTAGCAGGACACTGGAGCAGGGATCAGAGCCAGGACTAGAACCCAGGGACCGCAATATGGGATGTGGGTGTCCCATGTAGTGTCTCAATCAGCACTCCAAGTGCCCACTCCCCACCCCAAGGAATTCTTCTGAATAAAATTTCTCCAATGTGACCAACAGTAGATCATGATTTGGCTGCCAGATTTCAAAAAAAAAAAAAAAAAAAAAAAAAAAAAGGGAAAAGAAAAGAAAAGGTAAGTCAAGCCAGTAAGAGGAAAATGACCAGCTCCTATTTGAGAAGGGGGCCATCACCATGTAGCTGAGAGTTTGGTCATTATTTACAGATGGGGACTCCCAAACAGTGACCTTGACTTGTCTTTGCAACTCATTTGCAAGTAGCTTGGAAGCAGGTGCGCTTATGGAAGGTTCAGCAAAGAAAGAGGAATTTGAAGATCATTTTTCTCATTAATAGGACATCAGGGCATTTGATAAAGGCCATCAAACTCTTTAGGCATATATCATAAAGTTCAGGAAATCCATGGACTCCCCTAAACATCCTGGTTGTGCTGTGTTGTGGCGCTCCCAGGGGAGGGACAGTGCAGTGGGCTTTGAGTGGATTGTCACTGAACGGGAAGCACAGCAACATGAAGATCTGGTGGTTTTTAGGAGCTTTTTCGAAAGACATCAGAGGCTTTGCTGCAGCAAAGACTGGACACTTTCACCTCCCAGCAAGTGTTCTTTAGCCACGCTCCTGGACTTGAAGTGGGAGAGTCTGGGTCACTGGCCTCAGAGCCTGTGGTTCAGATGGGACCTGCTGCCAGGACCAGGGCTGGGAAAATGTCAAGGCTGTGCAGAAGCATCCCCACGCAATTCTTCAAGCCTACAGGTTTTTCTTTCAAATCCTCTGTTCTCCCCAGAGATTTCTGAAACCTGGGTTGCAGGAGAGGCAAGCTGCCCTCGTCACATTCACAAATACTTCCCCAAACACAGCTACTTAGAAGTTTTCATGTTGCTATCAGACACGCACCATCGTAATGGTGATCAAAGTGCTACAGGAGTACCGTCCAAATGTAAGAGGTCACACATTTAAACCCAAACCCTCCTCCTCCTGTGGGGAAAATGGGTTCAGGCGCTGGCTAAGTGCTTGGGCTCAGCAGTTCATGCCTTGCCACGGGCTTCTTATTTAGTACCCCCTAAAAAGGATGTCAAAAAGAGGACATGGTTTACAAAGCCAGCTGCAGCTCTCGCTCTTAATGGATCTTAAAGCAGTGGACTTCCCTGGTTCCATTGGCTCCAGCTAATGTGGCAGGGTGTATATTAATAACTTAAAATAGAAATACAGTTGGAACTGGTTTCCTGTTGGGTCTGATCAGCAATGGAAGAAAGAAGAGGTGTTTTTTACTGCCCGCCCCCAGGCAGGCTGGCAGGTGGGCTCCCAGCTTCCATGTGTCTAAGACTCTCACCTGCCCCCACTCTGGGTGACTGAAGCCACAGCCCCTGCAAGACTGGAGGGCTTGTTTTGGAGAGGGTAGAGCAGCAGTTTTGCTGGGCTGGAAGGTTCCAGACCTGGCTGAAGGAGCGGCCCCCTCTGTGGAGAGCAGAGGTGTTGGGGCCGCTAGCCTGCTAATGCCACCCAGGTCAGCACTTGAGTTCTCAGTATTCAGCTCCCAGAATCTGACTGCTCGCCAGGTGGCAACCTAGAAGATTCTTTGAGAAGTTCCTGGCCAGCCTCAGGGGAAACATCTTAAAATACTAGCAGGAGAGTGGGGAGGAGAGTCCAATAGTCTTCCGGTATCACTCTGGACCTGGAGTGAGGATCAAGAAGAGTAAGCCAGTCCTTGAACTTCCAGGGCTGTGCTCCGTCTCCCACTTTTAACTGAGAGCCATAGCAAAAAAAAGTCCTGTCTCCATGAGCTTATCTTCCAACAGGGGAGAGGGGTAGAAAATGCATAAAGGCAGACCCCATCTGTTTTCCCCGATCTGTGGTGACTAATATGCAGAGTACCAAAAGGGTAATGTATAGGAGCGAAATTGACATTTTGCCATTTGATTGTTGTTCACGGCCTTTGTCTATAGCCCTGAGGAATGGTGGTCTTTCTACTCAGTACTGGTGGACTTCTGTTTACTGGAGGGTTAAGCTTGTGGTTATGAAGAAAATTGAAAGTATGTGACTATTTAACTGAAAGTAGATCTTTGTAAAAATTAAGAGTGGGAATGGGAGAGGGAGGAGGAGGAAGGGTTGGAGCGTGGGTGGGAGGGAGACTAAGGTGGGAAGTGTCACTGTGTTCCTGAATCTATATATAAATACATGATATTTGTATACTTTAAATATTTTTTAAAAGTATGTCATTGTAAAAATTAAAAAAAAATGAGGAGGGCGAGAGTGAGGGAGGGTAGAAAGTGTCATTATGGTCTTAAAACTATGCATATGAAAGACATGAAACTTATTCCCTTTTTGTTAAAAAATTATAAAAATAACTAAAAACAGATAAAAGCACATAAATCAAGTACCTGCTATGTTAGCTGGTGATAAATGCTTTGGGTAAAAATTGGGTGGTGGTGCTTGTGAAAGGTTATTTTAGGAGAGTGTTGTGTTGGGATCAGATTGGGTCCAGGCAGAGACAATGAGCTTCTATGCCACCCACCCGCTTCTCCTGGGGGCTTCCATCCTGGCTGCCTCCAGCCCCTGAAGCTAACCTGAGGGCGTGGCCTGGATGCAGTTCCCTGGCCCCGAAACCCTTCTGCTAACTTCTGTGGGAGATTGAGACCTGGGGTGGTGCCGAAAATGAGTTGGTTGAGCCTCACCTATTTATGCCTATATGCATGAATTATGCAAGGAGGCAAACCTTGGGACATTTTTCTTGCGCCAAGGAAATCCATGGTCTTTTTTTTTTTTTTTTTAACAACACTGGTTGAATTCATTATAATAGCATCTGTGAGGTCTTACTGGTTAATTATCACAAGGTTGGTGAGCAAGTTTAACCTCGTGTGACAAACAGTTTGCAACCTCAAGGGCGACAAACGCAACATTCCGTCATTCAGAATGTCGTTTTGCAGTACAGACAGGTTATAAATCAACAGTCTTTCAGACCACACAAACATCCCTCTGAAGATTACTGGCACACTCTGCCCTTCTCGGTGCACAGAGAAGCCTCATTTTGTGCCTACAAGTCACAGAATGATGGTGGATTTAACTGAAGTCTAGTGGCGACAGGTGTGCAAACAGTCTCTGCCTTGTAATGTTTTCATCAGAAGCTAATGACTAACCCAGTGAAGTTAAAAGCACTTCTGTTACCAAAGTTTCCTTTTCTTTTAGATTTATTTGAAAGAAAGAGATACAGAGAGAGTGAAGGAGAGAGAGTGAAGGAGAGAATATTTGACAGGCAGAGTGAGAAAGAAAGAGAGAGGAAGAGAGAGAGAAAGAGAAAGAGAAAGAGAGAGAGAAAGAAAAAGAGAAAGAGAGAGAGAAAGAGAGAGAGAGAGAAAGAAAGAGAGAGAAGGGGGGAAGGGGGGAGGGGGAAAGGGGGGGAGGGGGGGAGAGAAAATGAGAATACCTTCCATTCACTGATTCACTCCCTAAATGGCCACAATGGCTGGGGCTGGGCCATGCTAAAGCCAGGAGCCAGGAGATTCATCGGGTCTCCCATGTGGGTGCAGGGGCTCAAGCACTTGGGCCATCTTCTGCTTCTTTCCCAGGCATATTAGCAGGGAGCTGGATTGGAAGTGGAGCAGCTGGGATTCAAACCAGTGCCCATATGGGATGCCAGCACTGCAGACAGCAGCTTAACCTGCTGTGCCACAGTGCTGGCCCTCAAAGTTTCTATTTTAAACACCATTGAAAAGCCTGTGCCTTCAACCATAATTTAAAACGTGTCCAAAAATGTGGAACTTAATGTGATTTCAGCCTCTGTGTCTCAGTGTAGTCATCATTCCTCCAGGAAGCCTTCCAGGATTTCCCAAGAAGGAAATTGCAACCTATGTGCTGCTGTTACGTATTTACCACATGAGAATCACCTATTTATTTTTTTCTCCTGTAGACTGAACACTTTTGAGAATAGGAACTAAGTTTGTCTTTTGCTCAGTTCAGTCTCTGGGGTCCAGTCCAGTGGCCAACTCTTGGCAGGCACAAAATAAATATTTCTTGAGTAAATGTCTAAACAAATGAACAGAAAGTTAAGTTTAGGGCATTAAGTAGTTTGTGTTGTTATTTATTTATTTATTTGGTTACTATTTTTAGAGAGAGAGAAAGAGGAGAGCTCCTATTCTCAGGTTCACTCCTGACTGAAGCCAGGAGCTCCATCCGGGTTTCCCATGTGGGCGACAGAGACCCAAACCCTTGGGCTGGAATCGGGAGCAGAGCTGGACTCACAGCCAGGCCCTCCAGTATGGTCTGCAGGTGTTCCCAGACCAACACCTGAATGGCTAGGCCAAAAGCCTCGCCCAGCAAAGTCAGAAGCACAAGTCTATGCATTTTTCCAATCTCTGCCATTGTTGACTATTACATATTAAAATGTTCACTTAAGTTTAAAATACCAGTTAAAACACTAAGCAATTAAATGTTGGACTCTGCTCACTGGCGATTCTCTCAGGGATTGCTTCTTTGGCCATGCTACACAGAACAGCGTCCTGTCACCCGTCCTCCCTCCACGCTTCTTGTCCTGCTGCTTACAGCATTCCCTGTCACCGTCTGTCACCTGTGAGGAGTTCCTCTGTCTTCCCGCTCCACGGGGGCACCAGCAGAGCAGGGACCTCAGGCTACTGCCACTCCAGTCTCAGGGCCCAGGACTGCGCCTGGCACACAGTGGCAGCCAACACGTAATCCTCTTCAAAGCCAATCTAAGTTATGAAAGGCTGGCGTTCATGGAGAGTGACTGCCATGGGCAGGAGAGAATTAGTTTAGGATTGAAAACAAATTTTATTAGCTGAGCACAGACTACGGCTACAATCCAGTGCCTTTTTAAATTTTCTTATTTTTTGACAGGCAGAGTGGACAGAGAGAGAGAGACAGAGAGAAAGGTCTTCCTTTGCCGTTGGTTCACCCTCTAATGGCCACCGCGGCTGGTGCGCTGCGGCCAGCGCACCGTGCTGATCCGATGGCAGGAGCCGGGTGCTTCTCCTGGTCTCCCATGGGGTGCAGGGCCCAAGCACTTGGGCCATCCTCCACTGCACTCCCGGGCCACAGCAGAGAGCTGGCCTGGAAGAGGGGCAACCGGGACAGAATCCGGCACCCCGACCGGGACTAGAACCCGGTGTGCCGGCGCCGCAAGGCGGAGGATTAGCCTAGTGAGCCGCGGTGCTGGCTCCAGTGCTTTTTAAACCTACATCATGTGCAGCAGGGATGTATTTTACATGCAACCTGCACAGCCATGTGGAGCAATGCTCACATTCAATAGATGAACTGCTCTCATTTGATTTTTTTCTCCTTTATTTCCCCTTGCGTTGTATTTCATTAAGAAACAAAACCAAAAAAAGCCATCTGACCCATGTCACTGAGTTCACGGCTCACAAATAGGTTATGAGTCACTGTTTGAAAACCACCAATTCAGTTCTTGACCTAATGAAAAACCCGAGTGATGAAAGCAAAATAACAACTGCCTTCATTATAGCCCCGCAAGTGTGTTCTGAAATTTTCATGACAGCTCTGTTGGGGGCTGAAAATAGATCAAGATTAGTTTATTGGGGCTGGTACTGTAGTTCAGTGTATTAAGCCACCGCCTGCAGCACCAGCAATCCATAGGGGCACCAGTTCGAGTCTCAGATGCTCCACTTCCGATTCAGCTCCTTGCTAATGCACCTGGGAGAGCAATGGAAGATGGCCCAAGTGCTTGGGCCCGAGCTACCCATGTGGGAAACACAGGTGAAGCTCCTGGCTCCTGGCTCCGGCCTGGCCCAGCTAGCAAAGGGAAGAACTCTCTCTCACTCTCCTTCTCTCTGTAACTCCACCTTTCAAATAAATATATTTAAAAAAAAAGAAATTTTAGGCTATGTAAATAAAATTTCTTAAAGTAACAGCCCAATACATTGGTTACAGTTACTTTCATGGGGGCCAGCATTGTGGTGCAGCGAGTTCAGCTGCCCCTTGGGATGCCTGCGTCCCTTCTCAGTGCTGGCTGGAGTCCCAGCTGCCCCACTCTCCATCCAGCTTCCAGCTCATAGACCTGAGAGGGCAGCAGGGGATGGCCCAAGTATCTGGACACTAGTGTGGAAGATGCAGAGGGAGTTCCTGGCGCCTGGCTTGAGCTGGGCCCAGTCCTGGTTGTTGCAGCCATTTGGAGATCTCTTTGTAGCTCTCCCTCTCTTCTTCCTGTTCCCTCCCTCTCTTTCTCTCTCTCTCTCTCTGTCCTTCAGTCTTTCAAATAAATAAATGCATCTTCAAAAAATTACTTTCAAGCCGGCGCCACGGCTCACTAGGCTAATCCTCCGCCTGCGGGGCCGGCACCCCGGGTTCTAGTCCTGGTTGCTCCTCTTCCAGTCCAGCTCTCTGCTGTGACCTGAGAAGGAAGTGGGGGATGGCCCAAGTGCCTGGGCCCTGCATCCCATGGGAGACCAGGAGGAAGCAGCTGGCTCCTGGCTTTGGATCAGCGCAGCGCTGGCCGTAATAGCCATTTGGGGGGTGAACCAACGGAAAACGGAAGACCTTTCTCTCTGTCTCTCTCTCTCTCTCACTAACTCTGCCTGTCAAAAAAAAAAAAAATTACTTTCATGGTGCATCTAGAAAAAAGTGGAAATGTAAAAGTCCTTATAACTTTCTAAGATACCTTAAAACTTTTTTTATTCTATAAGGAAGCATTTTAGATGAGAGAGGTTGGCCTGAGTCTTGACATGAACTTTTCTGAGTGTAATAATACATTCTCTGGGAAATGAAAAAAAATGTGAGCCACCTTCCTGGTAGTTTATATACATTACTACTGGAAAGGAAATGGGCCAGGCAAAAGCCATGTGTAACAATACCCGAAAGAGGAAATACGATGACGAAATAACATGAGGGAAAGGGATTAATCTCTGTGCAAATAAAAGTTAATCATGAATTAAAAACAGTCGTGAATACGATTTTTAACTTATAAAAATAGCAAATAGTTAAAAACATTTTCTTTTTAAAAATGAGGTTCTCTAATATGAGAGAAGGCACAAAGTGGCCTTACCATTTCTGATTGGGATGAAAAATGCTAACACCCTCTTAGAAAACCATTTTGCAATGTAGTCTTAAAAATACTTACAGGGGTGATTTCACTTCTGAGAATCTATCCTAAGGGCATCATCTGAAATCTGGAAATATTTTTCATAAAGTTAATCATAATATTATTAATAATGTAAAAAATGGAAGTAATATTTACATAATAAGTGCATAATCACACCATGGAATATTAGGCTGTTAAAATGAGGTTTACAAGAGTGTTTACTATTATGAAGCAACTCTACTCCTACAACGTTCAGTGATGAGACAAGACACAAAGTGTCTATGGAGAATCAGTCCATCTTATTAAACTTCTCACATGCCAGACAATGAGTGTTCCAACTCAGTGCCTGCCTTGAAAACCATCTTATCTAATTCTTTGAATTTATACTTGTATAAAATTTTTCAGCTGATTTCTGAAAACAGTGAAATTGTAACATTTCTTAATGTTCTTGAGGTCTAGAACATGATCTAGGAAACCCATTCAAGAATCAATTTTTGAGGCACTGTGGGTAAAGCTACCACCTGCAATACTGGCATTCCATATGGGTTCCAGTTCATGCCCTGGCTGCTCCACTTCTGATCCAGGTCCCTGCTAATGTGCCTGGGAAAACAATGGAAGATGGCCCAAGTGCTTGGACACCTGCTACCTACATGGAAGACCCAGAAGAAGCTTCTGGCTTTGGCCTGGCCCAGCTCTGCCATTGTGGCCATCTAGGAAGTGAATCGGCAGATGGGAGATCTCTATCTCTTTCTCTCTTTCAAATAAATGAATAATAAACGAAGTCTTTAAAAAAAAACAATTTTTAACCACTGGAGACACCATTATTTTAAGAGAGTATGAAATTGGTCTCACATTCACCAATCAACTCTTTTCTAGAATGTGTTGACTTGAGGCAAATAGTTTGGGCACTGGTTGATGGGCTGCCAATGTGGAAAACACAAATGGTTGAAATTCAGGGGAATTTTAAAAAAGAATAGATACACAATGTTGTTAGCTATTTGCTATTTATCAGCGAGAGGGGAGAAAGGAATGACTTAGGTGGCTTCAGCCCCCACAATGGAAGACATACACTAGACATCTGCAAGTACAGGGATCTGTCACCTGTGCCTCTTCCCCCAAGATAAACGCACAGCCCTGGACTTTACGCACCCTCTCCCCTTACAGCTAGCCTGGGCCTTCTCGTCCTGCTGTAACACTGTCCTGAGTAACTGCCTTATTCAGCAGCCCCAGCATAAATACATCGTGAGTTCTACCAGCTGTGGTGAGAGCCAGTTCTAAGCCTGGACCACCACAGCCCAGCATCGTGGTGGCAGGACAAGAGGCGCAGTGTTGCAGAAAGCAACCGGAGCCACTGGACGGGACCAGGCAGACAAAGCTGCAGCTTGATGAAGATGTCCCCCTGTGGAGGCAGGGGTGGTTCAGCAGCTGTATTATTCTTAGGAAAGTCCTGTGGCAGGAATTGGAAAAAGAGTTTCCTCTTTTGCAGCTGGAAATATTATTTTGGTTCAGAATTTGCCTACTGTTGCAAATGTTAATGGTTGATTTCATGGTTTTTTTTTTTTTATTGTTGAAATGTGTCTTTGATAGAGGGTCATTTGATGAATATCAATTATATATTACAGGGTAAATATGCATTTTTGTCTGAAAATAGGAAATAATGGAATTTATGTGTTATGCAGCAGTCTAAGATACTTAAAATTTAAATTCTGATTGCTAATACATATTCATTATAAGTAAAAAGATTTCACTCGCTCATAAACCACCAATTAGGGACAAATAAGCCATAACCTTTGCTAATATACAGGAACTGTTCTGTCTGTATATTTTTTCCACATATTTAATGATACACATCTTGTTCCTTCAAAATGGAGTTATTCTAGAAGTTTTTTAGTTGCTAACATATTGTCAGCATCTTTCCATTCTAATAAATATAGTTCCGTGTCTTTATTTTAGTAGCTGCATGTATTCTGCATAATGACTAAACTATACTATATTTAACCAAGTTGCCCATTTGAGGATATTTATAACTAATGTTTTTCAAGTTGTAGTTCATGAGTATCAGTAGTTAAAAGATAAATTGAGGGGGTTTTATTATACCTTAAGTCCTAAAACTTTGAAACATGTCTTATTGGGGCTAGAGCTGTGGTGTAGCAGGTTAAGCCTCTGCCTATGGCGCCCGCCACTGGGGAGTCAACCAGAGGATGGAAGACCTCCCTCTCTGCCCCCACCTCCCCTTCACTCTCTGTATCTCTGCCTTTCAAATAAATAAATCTTTTAAAGAAGCATATTTTTTAATATTTGAAAAGTTCTCCTTTAATCATAGTCTTCTGGCTTTTCTAAAAGATACTGGTTGCTCTTATAACTCCAGTCTTTCAGATGGTGCTTCAAACTATTTTATATAGGCCTCCCCCCAGAATACTGTGGAACACTTCACATTACATTTATAAATTAATTTTGGAATTGATATCTTTACAATAATGAATCCTTTTGATAAATAAAGTATGTCAAGGCTGGTGTTGTGGCGCAGGTTAAGCCACTGCCTGTAGTGCTGGTACCCCATATGAGCACTAGTTCAAGTCCCAGCTGCTCCACTTCCAATCCAGCTCCCCACTAATGCACCTGGAAAGCAGCAGAAGATGTCCAAGTGCTTGGGCCCCTGCCACCTATGTGGGAGACCCAGATGGAGTTTCTGGCTTCTGGCTTTGTCCTGGTCCAGCCATAGCTGTGTGGCCTTTTAGGGAGTGGACCAGCGAATGGAAGATCTCTTTCATCATCTCTCTCCCTCTAACTCTGCCTTTCAAATAAATGAAAAATAAATCTTTCTTTAAAAAGAAAAAGTATGTCTTTTCATTTAATTGTTCTCTTATGTCTCAAAGTTGTAGAGGATTCTTCAGATAGGCCTTCCTATTTCTTAAGCTTATTCATTCAGTATTTAATATTTAGTTATGGCATTGCAAAAATATTCCCAGTATTTTTTCTCAACTGAACAGATATGGAGGAAAGATATCAGCGCTGATACACTTAGATTGTCACAGAGTATACCGAGTTCTAAAAATATCTTCCCACCCAAGTTGTGTAGGTCAAGTGCAAATGAGAGCTGTAAGACGGATCTGGAAAATTTTGCTCCTCTCCCTCTTCCTTCCTCCATCCCATATTTGGGTTATTCTCATTTCATTAAATATAAATGGCTATTCCACGGAAACAAAAGCAGGAGCACTACCCAAGGACATCTGTGTGACCAAAGCTTCTTGAAGGAGCAGAGTGAATTTCCAAGTAAACATGATTAACTCCAGCATAACAGGACCCACCTGTGGGAGCCGCAGCCTGCACGCCTGTCAGCAGCTGTGCAGCCTGCACCCACGGTCCCCTCAGACAGGAAGAACAGGGCCCTGACAAGGTCAACACCATTCTTGCACTCTGGTGCTGGGGGCCACCTGTGTGGATGTCTCATCGGGCGCTATCATCATCTTCGTTTCACAGACAAGAAAACTGGACCCCGAGAGGCTAAACATCCACTCGTTCACCTCTCATTCATTTGTTATTTCAACATGCAAGCATGAAGCACTTATCATGCACTAAGCCCCCCTAGACAGCTCTGAATCAAACTCCCCCCTCTCATGACAATCACATTTTACAAATGATTTTATTTTAAAAAATTTATTTGATGGGGGTGAGGTGGAGGAGAGACTTTCCAACCACTGGTTCACTCCTCAAATGGCAGCAATGGCCAGGCCAAAGTCGGAAGCCAGGAACTCTATCCTGGTCTCACATGGGTGGCAGGAGCCTAAATACTTGGGCCACCCTCCACTGCCTTCCCAGGCACATTAGCAGGGAACTGGATCAGAAGCAGAGCAGCTGGGACTCAAACTGGCGCTCCACTGTGGGATGCCAACATTGGAAGTCGTGGCTTGATCCTCCATACCACAGCAACCGCCCTGAATGTTACATTTTGATGGGGCAGGCATGCACAAATGAAAACTGTGCCTTGGCCAAGGTCATACAGCTGGAATTATGACTGAGGGCTGGGTCTCAGTCTGGCTGCAGAGCCCATGGGCTTGGCCATGGAGAGAGAGGAATATTCTGCTACAGGGAGAGAGAAGAGAACACGGGTCCTGGGGAAAGTTGTCCATCGTCTCCTGGAAAGCCTTCCAGGGTGGCTTGACCTGGAGGAGTTGGCCACGGGCCAGAGAACAGTCGTTCTGGACCTCCTGACTCTACAGGGTGCACACAGGGAGAGACTGCCTTCTAGAGACTACTCTCATCTTATGAATTCCACTTTCCTGGCTTCATGGCTTACCTATTTACCCTGCATTATTTCCTTCACACCCTAACTAGCACAAGTGTCAATTCAACATAAGGGAATGATGACTGACAAAAGCTAACTTCTTCTAGCTCAATGATGAGGCTGACGCTAGGAGTCACACTCATACACAGGAGACCAGTGGACAGAAATAGTTCAGTGGAATTCACAAAATTATTTCAAAAATGTACTTTTAAATGGGATGGCCATTTAGCCTAGTAGTTAATATGCCAGTTGGGGCACTCATATCCCACATCAGAGTACCAGGGTTCAAGTCCCAGCTCTGGCTCATGATGCATGCTTCTTTTCAAAAATTAATTTTTTAAAGAATACAAATTTCATATGTATGACTTTATGAATATAGTTATTCTTCCCACCATACCCACACTCCTACCCCTCCTCTTCCTCCCTCTCCCCTTCCCAGTGCCATTCTCCATTAAGATTCATTTTCAATTAACTTTGTACACAGAAGACCACTCTATACTAAGTAAAGATTTCAACAATTTACACACACACACACACACACACAAACTGTTTGGGAACAAGTACCACATTTAACTCTCATAATACAACCCATTGAGGTCAGAGGTCCTGTATGAGGAGTTAGTGCACAGTGACTCCTGTTGTTAATTTAACAGTTAACACTTATGTAGATATGTGCTTCTTGCTCATGCAGACCTGGGCGGCAGCAGGCGATGTCCTCAAGAAGCTGGGTTCCTGCCTCCCACGTGGGAGCCTGGGACTGAGTTCCCAGCTCCTGGTTTCAGCCAGGCTGGCTTCGGTCACTGTGGGCTTTTGGGGAGTGAATCAGCAGATGGGAGTCTCTCTCTCTCTCTCTCTGCCTCTCAGATAACAATTTAAAAAAAGAAAGAGAAAAAAAAAATAGGGAAATTGGCTAGAGGGCTGTCACCTGAAGCTACATGTGTTGACCTTTACTTAATAAAATTCCAGTCCTTCTTATTCTGAGATTTCAAGACCAAGGTTCTCTTGCCTTACAAACATTCTCACAGTTAAATCCAGAGTTCATCTGCACTTACTAGTTTCAGATCTGTCTAGATTTTAAATTTTTTAAAAAATACATTTTAACTCCTTTAAAATGTTTGGATTTAAATAGGCTTTTTATCAGTCTGGTGTTTATTTGAGAGCCCTGGAAACTCTATAAAGGATTTAAGGTGCTTTAGCTCAATGCTGTTGGTAGTTTAAATACAGAAAAGTAAATTCTCTGCTATTAATTCAGCTTACTATCTTACTACTACTAAGATCGTTAGTCCCTTGGCAATTAGCTTTACATTGTCAGCTTTAATGAAAAACTAAGGGGTTTTGGGTCTGTGCAAGCTGGAGAGCAAAGAGGAGACTCAGGGGAGAAAGCACCCAGACACCCCGAAGGCTTTCTATTAGCACCGCACGCAAGTGTGGAGTCTCCCTCAATCCTGTGTCATGGACAGGCGCGGGCAGATTTGGAGAGCACGCTCGCTATGGGAAACTTTACACGTCTTTCTCATTTTTTTGCCCCAGTGCATCACGTGAAATCCTTGCAAACACAAGGACCTTTTATTTGTTGACAAAGGGAACAGTACATCTGGACAAGCAGCTCCCTTGTCCTGCTCTGAAATAGGAAAGAGAATCTGAGGCATATGCTGGTGCCGAGTACCCAGAATGCAAACCGCACACTGCACACGGTTTCGCCTTTATTTTCCAAATGCTTTCTAGCAAACGGTAAAAATTACTTATGTAAACTCACTCATGCTTTCTGCAAACGACCTGAGCAAAGGAAATATTCTTAGGTGGCTCAGGGTCTCATGCATTACATTACCAAACAAAGTTGAACAAAGTATTCACTTACCTGTCCGGGAGAAGCTGAGATAAAGGCGAGAAACAGGTAGTGATTGTCCTCTCTTTCGGACTTCCCTGGGTGGGTGGTCGAGCAGTCGTCTGGCAACGTGAATCGAGTGCGCTCTGAGTGCAGGGCTGGGTGCTAGGCACCGAGGATACAAACGGGGCCAAGACAGGGCCCCTGGCTGCGCACAGCCTGTCTTTGTGGAGGAGCAAGGCAGGAGCAACCAGCAGGCCGAGCGACTTGGGCTCTAATCAAGAACACCTGGCAGGCCCACGGGGCTCCCTGATCCCGAGCCCCAGAGCCAGAGACGAAGAGGGGGTAAATCACAGCCAGACCATGCACTGGCCTCAAGTCTTCATTGGTTTCACCCAGCGCAGTGCAGACACTCAGGTACCATTCATCGCCTGTACGCAGGGGTGGCCAATGACCGTAAATGGGGGTGCTTGCAGGTGACTTCTATTTTAGGAGGCCTCCCTGGGGGAGTGCTGGATTCCTGTCCTTTTATAAGTTGGTCTAGGGCTCTGGATGGAGTCGGTGACGTCTGCCTTCAAAGACTGTGGCGGAGTCACCATGCGTCTCCAATTAGTAGCAGTTTACTGAGTGTCATCTAAGTGCTCTCAGCTTCGCTGTCACCCCCTCCCGAGAGGCCCTCACTGACAGCGGCAGATTTATGGTGATGGCAATAAAGCTTCCATTTCAGGGCCCCCCGCCAGAGCCCCTCACCGGCCCAGGCCTTTTCTGAGTCCTGGGCTGGGGTCAGGGGACCCTTGCGATCTAGTCACGTGCGTGTTTGTCTTTGTAAATGTTTCGAGAGTGAAATAGTTGAACAACAATCAGTAAAACTTCAGGCTACTCTCTTTACTCCAGCTTTCCTTCTGTTGTGCTGCTGCTTTGCCGGTGGCCTTGGGGTGGATACGGGCATTTTGGAGACCCAGTGAAGGGGAAGTTGATTTAGGATTCCCTTTGCTTGAGTGGAGATGAACTACTGATGTGGTTTGTAGTTGCTTCCTTGTATGGCTATGGTCTTGCCTGAAGCCCTAGCGCACTGGTGATGTCCTGTCCGGTCCTGCACTGCCCATCGCTTGGTGCCATCACACAAGGGCATCTCAATATGAAAGGTGTCCCTTGATACCCAGCACCAAAAGGCAGGCTGGAGTGGGAGCAAGGTGAGCTGTATGGGGCCAGAAGCTAACCAAGGGGGCTTTTTGAAGCTTACATCTTACATGGGAAAGAAACTTGAAACTGACTTTCCAAACTTGACAACAATCCTAAATCGTCATAGGATTTTATCAAATAACAAGTTGGGAAGCTGAAAGAAACTTATAGAAAGTATCAATAACACATAAAAGATATTTTGGGGGTGTGCCCAAAAAATTTCAGGGAAAAAAGAATGTCAAGTCTCTTACTACAAAGGAATTACTAGGCTATTCATACCAGGAGGTAATCAAAACATAGAGGCAAAAATGGTAGGAAAAGATATGGTAGAAGCACCTCTGAAAGTTAATAAAAATATTATCTTATTCTTTTCTGGATTTTGTGATGTTTGTGCTATTTGTTAGCTTTAGTTATTTGTAAGTTTCGTTGTGGGGAGCAATCCGGACTAGACTGAGTTACTGGAATTAAGACTTATTCTATGCATCTGCTCTCCCACAATATGGCGCTGGGAGAGAAGTAAACAGCTTCCGCACAGCTGCCTCCAGTTGAACCAATTAACTGTAGGACTTGCTCCTGATTGGAGAGCAGCGTACTCGGCGTGTGGGCAGCCGAGTTGGGATTGGCGGAGGAGGACTATAAAGGAGGAGAGAGACGGCATTCACCAGGAACATCTATGAGGAACATCTATGAGGAACATCTATGAGGAACATCTATGGGGAACATCTAGCTGAGGGAACACCTGTGCAGCCCCCGAGAAGAGCCGGCCGGCGGTGTGCCGCTCCCCTGCGGAAGTGGGGAATGCGGCCAGGGGGAACTGCCCTTCCACGGAGGTGGAAGGGATAGTAGCCAACCCGGGAAGAACCAGCAGCAAACCCGGGGAGGGCCGAGCAGACGAAAGAACAGCGCAGGGTCCTGTGTCGTTCCTCCACGAAGAGGGGGAGCGACATTTCGTGGTTTCTCTTTTTCAGTAAAATTTCATGTTTGTGTTAGCTTCAGCCTGGCCCAGCCCTGGCCACTGTGGCTGTTTGGGGGAGTAAAACAGCAGATGGAAGCGCTCTCGCGCGCGCTCTCTCTCTCTCTCTCTCTCTCCTCCTGTAACTCTGCCTCACAAATAAAGAAATACATTTTAGAAATACAAGTCAAAGTATCTCCCAGGTTGTGCACTTCAGGTGCCCCGGAGTCTAACTCCAGCTGGTTTCACTGCCACCCACTCTGCAGCCACGGCGGCTCCCTGCGGCTGGCTTCTCACGCTCGCCCAGCAGCTCTCACTACCTCACCTTGGCCCAGCTGAACGTGGGCCGCAGGTGTTGTTGACACGGCCAGTCCGTGTCCCCCTTGCCAGCTGGTGCGTCCACACCCCTCCCCGTGGGCGTCGCCGCTAACTCCTTGCACTTGTGACTTTCTGCAAACCTGCCCCTTGCTGAAGAGCTGCTTTGCCTGGGGCGCTACCTGCCCGCTACCAATGAGTGGCAGGGACAGGGTGCGAAATCTCACAGGACCCTGCCGGTGGGGCTCCTGGGGATAAAGCCACGGCTAGGGTTTACCTGAGCACATCTTTGCCTGGCGGTTCCCCTTCCTTGTGCTGTTCCTTCACCCTCAACAGGCTTTTCCTAGAAAGCAATAAATCAGCTGCACCCTCACTCACCCCTGTCTCAGGTTCTGAGGATTGTTTATCTATCACCCGTTCCCCTCCTCAGTAGAATGGACAATTCAAGAGAGTGGCAACTCTCTGTGTCTTGTTCACTGCCGTATTCCTTTAGCCTGGTGCTTGGCACGTGGTGGTTACAACGACGTGGGCTGAGATAAATAAACTGAATGAATTCAAGGGGACTGCAAGAAGTGTGTAAAAAAATGGACTTAAAAGATATGTTTATTTGGCTGTAACTTTTTGTTGAAATCCACACTTTTTTTCATAACACACCTTTTCCATAGGTTTTAGGAGACCCAGTTGTATATAAGCTCCAGGTACTTCGGGAATATTTCCTCTAGTCCTCGTGACAACCCCTGAGAGGTCGATACTATTTCTTTGCCTACTACAAACATGGAATTGAGACACCGTGCGTTGGGTAAGTGGGTGGCCCAAGGTAACACACCCAGGGAGTGCTCAGGCTGCCGCCCAGCCGTGTTGTCCCCCGCTGGCCCTGTCATCTGACCAGCACTTCCCTGTACCGCTCTGACCCATGAGTGGGTGTGGATCCCTCCCTGACCCAGCGCAGGGCAGGCTGCTTGGGTGACGAAAGGACACGCGGGGCGGCCAGTGATTCAGACGGCCGGCAGAGTCAGCAGGAGCCGCCCGCCCACGCCGCCTCCCTGTGAGGACGGCCATGCCCAGCCAGCAGAAGCTCTCCAGCCAATTCCATGAGGCTGGGACCCCAGCATGTGTTGGCCAGATCCAGAGCGCAGCAAACATCTTTCCCTCCCCAGGAGGCTCCTTCCAAAGTCTGTGTCCCCTCCTCTCCAACTGAGCCCTTCCCAGGGAAGCTCAACAAAGAATCTGTGAGCGCCTACCCCCAGCTCCGGGCAGGTTTTTTTCGGTTCTCCTTAGATGAGTTTCATGGAATGTGGAGCGTGTTCTCAACTGTGACTGCCTTCTTGCAGGTTGATAAAATGAACCGCGCGTGGTGACTATAGGGTAGCACAGTGTTAAACCTTAGGGGCGGGCATGCGACATAGCGGTCAGAATGCCACTCGGGACGCCTGTATCCCGTTCTGAAGTGCCTGCATTTGCATCCTGGCCTCACTCTCGACTCCAACTTCCTGCTCCTGTGCACCCTGGGAGGGTTTATTGGGGGAAACCTGACAGACTGGAGGGAAGGGGTGAAGAAGGAAAAGAGGGAGGAGAGTGTAAGAGAGACAGAGACAGAGGTCAGGAGATGGAGAGGAAGAGAGAGAGACATGTGCTCAGGAACAGGTCCTTTTAAAACTTTGCTGGGGGGGAGGGCAGGCAGGGAAGTAGGAGCAGCGAATCCCATTAGGATGGGGGTGGGGCTGACACCGGTGGTTGGGCCATGTGACCACCTGACTTCCAGCAATGGTAGCAGGAGGCTAGAGCCTAGGATGGTGTCTGGGTGTACATCACACCATAGATAAGACTGCAGTGTTTTACTAACATTCCCCCCTTCTGTTTTTTATAAAGCAGGAGTTGTATGGGATTACCTTAGTCCCAACAGTCCAGGAGGGGTGGAGGGACGATGATCTGTCTTTAGAGCTACTTCCTACTGACATGGGGCAACGAGGTACTCTTCGCTGGCATGAGGCTATGTCTCAAGCCGCTGTCGGGGAGACGTCTCCTAAGACTAGTTGAGTGAGGGGTGCTGGCTCCCCCCAGCCAGCGCGTGGGTGGGCTGGGCAAGCAGCTCTGCTTCCTCCTGCCATGTCTCAGCCTTCGTCAGCAGTGAGTCTCCTGCCCACCCTCCTCCCTCTCGTCCTTGTCTTTGCCTCCCCTTTCCACCCACATGGCTCTTTCTCCCCCTTCCCTCCAGAACTTAAGATTTGGCCACTTGGAGACCTACATTTCACTGTTGTGGTACCGCAACTTAGAGATGGAGAAAGGGTTCCCGAGTCGCATCGGCCTGGGTGCAAACTCAGATTTACACTTTCTGGGCAGCTTACATAGCCTCTCAGCACTCTGTGTTCTTGTCTGCAGAAGTGAGGACACGAGCCTTTCTCAGTGCATTCTCCCATCCAAGTACTAACCAGGCCCGACCCCGCTTAGCTTCCAAGATCAGACGAGATCCGGCGCATTCAGGGTGGTATGGCCGTAGACTCTCAGTGCATTCTTTAAGGAATAAACAAGATGATCCCTATATGGTTCCTGGCACACAGATGACTCTTAGGATTTTTTTTTTTTTTTGACAGGCAGAGTGGACAGTGAGAGAGAGAGAGAGAGAGAGACAGAGAGAAAGGTCTTCCTTTGCCGTTGGTCACCCTCTAATGCCCACTGCGGCCGGCGTGCTGCGACCGGCGCACCGCGCTGATCCAAAGGCAGGAGCCAGGTACTTCTCCTGGTCTCCCATGGGGTGCAGGGTCCAAGGACTTGGGCCATCCTCCACTGCACTCCCTGGCCACAGCAGAGAGCTGGCCTGGAAGAGGGGCAACCAGGACAGAATCCGGCGCCCCGACCGGGACTAGAACCCCGTGTGCCGGCGCTGCAAGGCGGAGGATTAGCCTAGTGAGCTGCGGCGCCGGCCCAGGATGTTTTTTAAAATCTCTTCCTTTTCCCTTATTATTATTATTTTTGCAGTACTATGCAGACAGTGTTCACTAAGTAGATGCTTACTGCATGAAAATTTGGAGTCAAATTTAACAGACTATCAAATACTTGGAATGATTACGACTGGGAGAAATTGCATGATAAATTATTATAACCCTCTGCAGGCCAGGCACCGGCATCAGGAAGGTCCTTGCACACAGCACATGACTGTCTTCGGATGCAGAAGGCAGGCAT
Organism: Oryctolagus cuniculus; assembly: GCF_964237555.1. NCBI lineage: Eukaryota > Metazoa > Chordata > Mammalia > Lagomorpha > Leporidae > Oryctolagus > Oryctolagus cuniculus. Next base: position 71,345,920 of record NC_091442.1, read on the forward strand.
TATTTCTATGCTCCAAGACATCATCTTTATTACTCAAGGGCCACACTGCATTTTATAGACTAAGCAGCTGAGGTGTGGAGTGGCTGAGTAATTTATGTGAGGTTACAGAACAGAATCTCGACTTCAGAACCCAAACCCTAGCCTGCCGGATCAGTCTGCAGAGCCATGTGTTGTTTGGAATTCACTGCGAATAATGGAGGGAGAGCTCAACGATTGGAGGATCTTCTCTCTCCTGAGCATCAGCTGGAAGCTTCCCTCCTCAAGATCCTCAAGTCCTGTAGTTAGGTGCAATGGAAACATTTGAAACGGAGCCCTGTATTTACCGTAGAAAAAGACAAATGCCTAGGGGTAGGGGGTGCAGAATGGATGGAGATAACTCTAGGGCAGCCTGAGTTGGTGGCCCCCAGAAAAGCCCAATGGTGCATTTTATGAGATTGTTTGCTGTCTAAAGTGCAACACGAAGAGCCTGTGCTTGGAGCACGCAGCTGGAGACTGCACCCTGATTTCAAAGATTGCCCCCAAAGACTCGCAACCCCTGGGTGGCTTCTAGACCCCCTTTCCTGGTTACCTTCCCCACCATTCTCTTTCTCTGCAACATTCAGAACCTTGTTTTCCAGGCTTTTGTCCTTATTTATTTATTTATTTATTTATTTTATTTTTGACAGGCAGAGTTAGACAGTGAGAGAGAGAGAGAGAGAGAGAGAGAGAGAGAAAGGTCTTCCTTTTTCCATTGGTTTACCCTCCAAGTGGCTGCCACGGCTGGCGCACTGCGCTGATCTGAAGCCAGGAGCCAGGTGCTTCCTCCTGGTCTCCCATGTGGGTGCAGGGCCCAAGGACCTGGGCCATCCTCCACTGCACTCCCTGGCCACAGCAGAGAGCTGGACTAGAAGAGGAGCAACCGGGATAGAACCGACGCCCCAACCGGGACTAGAATCCAGGGAGCCGGCACTGCAGGTGGAGGATTAGCCTAGTGAGCCGCGGTGCCGGCCGGCTTTTGCCCTTATTTCAGCTCCTGCCACAAAATACAGAAAATGAAATCCCTCAGTACCTGTGGCAGTAATGACTCCAGGACCTCTGCAGGCAGCAAAATCCACAGATGCGCTCCTAGATAAGATGGGGTAGTGTTTGCTCTGAACTTACGCACAAACTCCTGCGTGTTTAATCCTCTCTAGATGACTTACAATACTCATCACAATGTAAATGCTATTGTTTAGGTAAGAGTGGCAAGAAAACAGTCTGTACGTGTTCATATGTACATAACATGTTTTCCCAATGTTCTTGATCTATAGGCGGTTGAGGCTGTGCTTGCTTGAATCCATGCTTGATGTAGAACCCCTGGGTACTGACGCTGACCCTGTGACAGGGTTCTCCACGGGTCCACTGAACTCTCTGTGCTTTGGATGGAGCAGACTGAGGTAGCTGTGCCTTCTACTATCTAATGATAACCATTAGCGATACTGGTCACTGCACCACCACCAAACTGGTGTTAGATGGTAACTGCATGTGCCCACTTCGTTCCTAACTGAATTACTGTCTAACAGATCATAAGTGAAGTCCCTTAAAATAAGTTGGCAAAATCCTAACAACACGCTCTCATCTTACATGGAAACTGGCAATAGATCAGATTGTATACTATTGTCAGCAAAATGAAATAGTGGTCAGGACAATATTTTGGGGCCATGTTTAAAATGCCAGTAATTCATGCAAAACAGAGACCAATTGGTAGAGGTTGGCTATCCCAAACTATTTGACAAGAATTAAAGTACATTGCTCTGGAAAATTTAATATAAGCTTCTCAAACTCTAATGTACTGATCAGTAAACTTGGTGATCTTATGAAAATGCAGAGTTTGATTCTACAGGTGTGGGGGGCAGCCCAAACTTCTATATTTCTTTTAATGATTTATTTATATATTTGAAAGTCACAGTTAGAGAAAGGACAAGATCTTCCATCTGCTCATTTGCTCCCCAGATAGCCGCAACAGCCAGTGCTGGGCCAGGGAGAAGCCAGGAACTTCATCTGGGTCTCCTACATGGGTACAGGGGCTCAGGGACTTGTACCACCTTCTGCTGTTTTCCCAGGCATATTAGCAGAGAGCTGGATTGGAAGCAGAGCATCCGGGACACAAACTGGCCCCCATATGGAGGCTGGCTATGCCACAGCACCAGCCCTGTAAGCTTCTATATATTTAATGAGCTGTCAGATACTGCTGACATTGCTGGTACATGGATATATTTGCCTGTTTTATGTTGCTAACAGCACAATACTATAGATGGGGGATGTTTTAAGGAAAAGAGGCTTATTTTGGTTCATGGTTCTGGAGTTGCAAGATCTGGGAGCCTGGTGTGAGGATGGCTTTCTTTCTGGCAGGGTCCTGGGATGGCACAGGGCAGCACATGACAAGACACAGGGAACGTGCTTGCACCTCCTGTCCTCTCCCCCTCTTATAAAGCTACCAGGATTCAATTATTGGGGCTTCTCTCTAATGACCTTATCTAATCCTAATCACCTCCCAAATCCCTGTGGTGCCGCATCCCAGATGGGTGCCAGTTCTAGTCCCGGCTGTTCCTCTTCCAATCCGGCTCTCTGCTATGTCCTGGGAAAGCAGTAGAAGATGGCCCAAGTCCTTGGGCCCCTGCACCCTCATGGGAGACCCAGAAGAAGCGCCTGGCTCCTGGCTTCAGATCTGCGGCCAACTGGGGAGTGAACCAGCATATGGAAGACCTTTCTCTCTGTCTCTCCCTCTCATTGTCCGTAATTCTACCTCTCAGATAAATGAACAAAATCTTAAAAAAAAAAAAAAAGAGAGAGAGAGAAAGAGAGAGAGAGAGCCTTTTCTTTCCATAAGATTGTTCCTTGTGTATCTGTTTAGTCCACACTTTCAGCAACCCTAGGGCTCACACATGGTAGTAAAGCAAAATTGTGGGGAGCCGGTGCCGTGGCTCACTAGGCTAATCCTCCGCCTTGCGGCGCCGGCACACCGGGTTCTAGTCCCGGTCAGGGCGCCGGATTCTGTCCCGGTTGCCCCTCTTCCAGGCCAGCTCTCTGCTGTGGTTCGGGAGTGCATTGGAGGATGGCCCAGGTGCTTGGGCCCTGCACCCCATGGGAGACCAGGATAAGTACCTGGCTCCTGGCTTCAGATCAGTGCGGTGCGCTGGCCGTGGTGGCCATTGGAGGGTGAACAAACGGCAAAAGGAAGACCTTTCTCTCTGTCTTTCTCTCTCACTGTCCACTCTGCCTGTCAAAAAAAAAAAAAAAAATTATGGGGTAGGGATTTGTGTTAGTAGTTAAGATGCTGCTTGGGATATCTGTGACCCATATCTCAGTGGCTAGGTTCAGGTGCTGGCTCTACTTCTGATTACAAGCTGGGAAGCAGCAGGCAATAGCTCAAGTACTTGGGTCCTTGCCACTTATGTGGAAGACCTGGATGGAGTTTCTGGCTCCAGGCTTCAGCCCGGCCCAGCTCTGGCTGTTAGAGTAGGCATTTGAAGCATGAACCAGCGGATAGAAGATTGATCTATCTTTCTTACTCTCAAATAGTTTTGAGTAAAGTGGTTCAATTGCTTGGGGTGAGGCATGATTTTAATATATCCAACTCAAAGGAGCCAAAGACATCAGGGCTGAGTCATCAGTCATGATGATGCTGTCATCCTGTTTGGCAGTATGATAAGCCAGATATATAGATTTCAGGGAGCTGTCAGTTCACCAAGCCCAAATTTGAGAAAGCTATTTTCCACTTGAGATTTGAAGGCAGGAATAGGATGCTAGGATAAAGCTGTATCAGATGTACAGGAATAATTCCTCTCGGTACATTAGCCAGCAATAACATCCTTTAGTTGTTTAATGGCTTACAATGAGCATGATGTAGACGTAGGGGATCCATGCATCCATTTCTGTGCTTAGCATTGACTGCTGAGCCTTGCACAGTCCTGGGCAGTGAAAATGCATGGATGATTAAAGTAGGTACCTGCCCATGAGTTGCAGAAATAGAAGGTAGGCAAGTAAACCAATCATCACAATCTAATATACAAGAAAAGGCTCTATGAATGAGTGAGAACTGGAGTGTGGAAGGAACACTCATCCTCAACGAATCACCACACTAAGACACTGTGAAGGCAGCTTCCTCTTGCTATCACTATTCTCTATATTCTAGATGTTCCGCAGTACCTGCACCTCAAATATACTCAATATTGTATTTCCTGGAAACTAAGACACCATTAATTAAGATTGTATCATTCCAGGGCCTGCTCTGTAGTATGGTGGGTAAAGCTGCCGCCTGCAGTGCTGGCATCCCATATGGGCATTGATTTGAGTCCCGGCTGCTCCACTTCTGCTCCAGCTCTCTGCTATAGCCTGGGAAAGAAGTAGAAGATAGCCTAAGTCCTTGGGCCTCTGCACCTGTGTGGGAGACCCAGAAGAAGCTCCTTGCTCCTGGCTTCAGATCAGCACAGCTCCGGCTGTTGTGGCCATCTGGGGAGTGACCAAGTGGATGGAAGACCTCTCTCTCTCTCTCTCTCTCTCTGCCTCTCTCTGCCTCTCTCTGTAATTCTGCCTTTCAAATAAATCTTTAGGGGCCCGCTCCGTGGGACAGTAGGTTAATCCTCCACCTGCAGCGCTGGCATCCTATATGGGTGCTGGTTCTAGTCCTGGCTGCCCCTCTTTCAGCCCAACTCTCTTCTGTAGCCTGGGAAGGCAGTGGAGGATGGCCCAGGTCCCTGGGTCCCTGCACCCACGTGGGAGACCAGGAAGAAGCACCTGGCTCCTGGCTTCGGATCGCCGCAGCTCTGGCCGTTGCAGCCATCTTGGGGAGTGAACCGACAGAGGGAAAACCTTTCTTCCTGTCTCTCTCTCTCACTGTAACTCTACCTATCAAATAAATAAATAAAATATTTTTAAAAAAATAAATAAATCTTTTAAAAAAGATTATATCTTTCCTTTATGTCCCATCAAAAAGAAAAAAAACCCACTGTTAATTAAATTACAACATGTCAGAGATCATAAAGAGATCTGGTTTCAGAAATATTGAAGTGTGAGGAGCTATGTTTGTCATAGAATTGATTTATGGTAGGCGATCACTGTTTTATGAATTATGGAAGTTAGAGTAGCAATTTCAGAGTGGGAGACACTGCCCTAATGTATATTCTTAGCATGTTATCTAGCACTGTAACCTGTGAACTCAAATGAGCTTTTCAGTGGGTGGCCTGCTGCCTGCTCACTGCAAGACAGAAAAGCCATGTAAGGTAACTTTAACCATCTCTAAAAGCTGTAAGGTACTCAGTCTATGACAGAAGGCAAGATCCTGCAATGTTTAAAGTGTGTAAGTCGTTAGATAGAAAGTATATTCACTTATCTCAGGATCTCAGGATCTTATCTGTCCTAAGGTCTTTAGAAGTAGACCACAATCAACAAAAAGTAGCTACTCTTGGGGGTTAAACTAAGCCCTTTGTAATTTTGTATGTTGCAGTGTTAACCTCCTGTCCCTCAGAAAGCAACCTCGGGCCGGCGCCGCAGCTCACTAGGCTAATCCTCTGCCTTGCGGCGCTGGCACACTGGGTTCTAGTCCCGGTTGGGGCAGCGCGGTGCGCCGGCTGTGGCGGCCATTGGAGGGTGAACCAACAGCAAAAGGAAGAACTTTTTCTCTGTCTCTCTCTCTCTCTCTCACTGTCCACTCTGCCTGTCAAAAAGAAAAAAAAGAAAAAAAAAGAAAGCAACCTTGGAAATGGGGTCACCACAGGTGGTTAGTTGAACTGAAGCCATGGTGGACTAGGAGCCCTCCCTACTCTGATATGCCTGTTGTCCACACAGAGAGGGGAAATTTGGACAGAGATGTGCCCACAGGAAATGAGCGTCATGTGAAAAGGCAGAGCTGGCATGTCCACCAGGCCTGGAAGGCCAAAGATGACCACCGGCAGCCAGCACAGAGAGGCATGGAACACACTGAGTCACAGCCCCCGGGAGCAGCCACACTGGCCCACACCTCGAGTTTGGACTCCGGGCCCCAGGACTGGGAGACAAGCACTGTCCGTGGCTTAGGTCACCCTGTCTGTGGGACTTCGTTATGGCAGCACTGGAGAATGAGGACACCCACATGGGTGAGGAGTGAAGGAAAGGCCGCCTCCAGCCCCAAGCCGGCCCCGGGGGCAGCGCTGACTTGTGTGGGAGGCAGAATCGGGCAGCGTGAGTCAGGAGACCAAACTCCTAGCACGTTTTTGAAGCCGTGACACAATGCCTATAAAAAGGCAGGCCGACATTGAGAAGAACTGCTCTGGATGGCTGCAGCTCCAGGTTCACGTCCAGCCAAACTTCCTGAGCACGACACACCTATCACTGGGGTGGGGGGCGGGGGTCAGGGGCGATTGCCAGCCCTGTAGCCGAGCAGCCACTGGTGACTGGGCTGGTGGCATTCTTCCCCGTTTTTCTGTGCCAGGCAGACAGGAACTGGTAGAGGAGGATTGAAGAGGATAAAACCAACATGTTAGCACACAGTGTGGGGACAAAGCATCTGTATATATTTGATCTGTGCCATGTGCTCATCATTTTCTCACAGAACTTAGTACTACCCAGGCCAGACAGGCACACGCTGTGTCGACTCCTGAGAGCAGACTGCTCATTTTCAAGAGTTTTGCAAGCTACTATTAAACAATGTTCCAATCCTGACAGCCGTACACAAATCTAAAGCCATAGCTAGTACTGTTGAAGTTTCAAGTTTAAATTTAGTCCACAGAATCTGTTCGGGACCAGCGTTGTGGCATAGTGGGTAAAGCCTGTAATGCCTGCGTCCCACATGGGCACCGGTTCATATCCCGGCTGCTCCACTTCTGACTTATCTCCCTGCTAATGTGCCTGGGAAGGCAGTGGAAGATGGCCCAAATGTCTGGGCCTCTGCCACCCTTGTGGGAGACCTGGATGAAACTCCTGGCTCCTGGCTTCCACTTGGCCCAGCTGTGGCTGGGGAATGAACCAACAGATGAAATAGTTCTCTCTCTGTCTCCTTGTCTCTCTATGTAACTCTGACTTTCAAATAAATAAAAATCTTTAAAATATATAGAATTTGTTAATAGTGGGAAATAGTTTGATAGGAGGTGACATCATATTTAATGATAAAGAAAAGAGTTAGCAAGGTTAGAATGCAACCCCATTTGTCAAATCAGGGTGGAGCTGTAGCTGTGGTTTGGCTACAGAGCAAAAGTTTAGCCAAAATCAAGCACGCAGTCCGTGGGAATCAAGGGACCATATGGAATTACAAATAAAGAGTACTGTGTATTCTGTCGTTATTTGGAAGCTGTGTGCTACATATAAATTTGCCATCATTCTCTTCTCCCATGGCCAGTTGGCAGACGTTTGTCAACACAGGAGGACAGAGCATTAATGAATACACAGATAAGGAAGAAGATAAATTCAGCTGGTGGTAAGAGGTACGTAGGAATCTGAGCAGAGCGAGGCAGTGGAGGGGACTGGTGGTGGGCAGAGCTCATGGAACGGGGATGGCGGTGGTGGCAGCCAGGTGCAGATCAGGACAAAGAAGAGTAAAGACCACGAGGGAAGAGAGAATTCGCACATTGCTATTGTTGCTGGTGGTGGCAGAATCTGCACCTGGTCCAAGATGCGAGGATTCCTCTCCTTCCTTTCTTTTCCCGTCTGCATCCAGCCAAGTGCTCAAGGTCCCTGTCCGTCTGGCCCTGAAAGGCGCTAAGATTCTTAGAAGCTGTCATCGTTCTGTATGGTTTGGATAAGGATTGTTCTATACCTTTCATGCTTGTTTCTGTCCTGTAATGCCATGCAAACCCATGGAACCTCTGTTTTCCACTTCCTCTCTTTCTAAACTAACTCTGACAGAAGTCTAAACTGGACTCCATTGGATGTCTTGGGTCTGCCTCCTCATTTTCTCATAGTACAAGGATGCTTCAAAAAGTTCCTGGAAAAATGGACTAAAAGATAACTTTATTTTTGTGCCCCCTTAAATGGCAACTCATGCATAGCTTTTTCATAATATGTATTTTCCGTGGACTTTTTAAGACCCCTGTGTAGTGTGCTCTCTCCAAGCGTCTTACTGCAAGGTTGGTTTAATGGTGTGCATGAGGGTGTGTGGTTCCCTTCCCATGCCTTTCCAAACATATCTTTGCAGGCTTGGCGTTGGAAATAGGCAGCCCAGCATAGCAGGAAGCAAGACGGTACAGATGTTTTGGTTTCTGTACCTTCAGCGATCGCACTTGCTAAGTTGTTCCTGCTTCCCGAAGTCTGGAGTCTGCCCAGACCCCAGGAAATGCTAAAAGGCTGCCTCTTTATCTTATAACAACTCTTGGGTGCAGTGCCTTGAATTCATTCCTTAATGATGGTACAATGAGCTGAATCTTTCACTTGCAGACTTTTCACTTGCCAAACGTCATTAAACAAAACCATTAACGCACTGGGTTCACCCAACAGATGTAGTGTTGGCTACAGCGTGCAATGGTCTAAACTAGGATGCCTTTCCTTGCTTCCAGTTATATCTAGAAAAGGGGCCTTTCTCTTGCACGTGCGGATGAGCCAGTTCTTTTCCTGGGCTCTTTGTCTTCGGGAGGCTTCCCTCACGCTAGTGCTGAGGAGCGAGCCTGGAGTCTGTGTTTCACTCAGCCCACGAAACCATCAACGTTCCCCGTCAGTGGCTGACACGAGAGCCAGCTGCCTGAAGTGTTGGCGCAGCTGCTCTGCGAGACGAGAACAAAATCTCACCGCTGCTCCCTGTTCCCCCGTTCCGGGGTGCGGTGGGCTCATAACACATTCATTTTGTCTCCTTTTACCATCGGCTCAGATTTCTATGGAATGGAACTGAAGTTCAGGAGTCTGCAAGCAAATGCACAAATGTGCCCCCGATTCTGTCATGGATTTCGTGGTTGGCTTCTGCTTTTTTGCTTGTATGACTCATGGAATTTTTACGGCTCCACCCATGACAGCCCTGTGCCCTTAGGTAATTATGGTTCCTCCTGGGTACAGAACAACCAGCCCTTACTCCTAAATGATGCAGATTCCACAGCTCTGCACACCCTGAGCAACCCGGTCCTGCAGCAGGTTTGCTTTACTTTGGTCTGGTCCAGTTGGACCCAGATATTAAAGGGGAATAATGGCCGGCGCCACAGCTCACTAGGCTAATCCTCCGCCTTGCGGCGCTGGCACACTGGGTTCTAGTTCCGGTCGGGGCACCGAATTCTGTCCCGGTTGCTCCTCTTCCAGGCCAGCTCTCTGCTGTGGCCAGGGAGTGTAGTGGAGGATGGCCCAAGTGCTTGGGCCCTGCACCCCATAGGAGACCAGGAGAAGCACCTGGCTCCTGCCATCGGATCAGCGCGATGTGCCGGCCGCGGCGGCCATTGGAGGGTGAACCAACGGCAAAGGAAGACCTTTCTCTCTGTCTCTCTCTCTCACTGTCCACTCTGCCTGTCAAAAAAAAAAAAAAAAAAAAAGGAGGGGGGTAAAAAAGAACTGAGCAAGTCCCAGCTGTGTCACCTCACCAAGCCTGGGGCAGAATGAGGCCCAGAAGAGACACTGAGTGCAATCCAAAGAACCTTTGATTATTGTTAGCCATACCCTGACCAGCCTTTGTGCCTAACCTCTTACGTTAAAGTCCTTGGTGTTGATGGCATTACTTCTAGACAAGAGAACACAGACATTTGCCAAATGTATGATTAAGTGCACAAATAGTTGTGTATGTAAGGGCAGCAATGAACACTCTTCTCTTCTCTTTGTCCTTCTTGCTCCCTGTTCTTCCCTGATTTTCAAAGATTCAAAAAAAAAAAAACCTTAAGTTTTGGTCTGGGAGTGTGATTTCACCAACTCCCTGCTGTTCCAGTTTATCCCAAAACTGTCCATCATAGCCAAACAACAGAAGTTGGCCATGATTCAAAAGAAAAAAATGCCTTAGGACATAGCTTGACATATGTTGCATAATTTGGAAAGCTCGTAGTTCCTTGTCTCATTTTTAAAGACTTCCTGAGTTCATTTTTTCTCCATTCCTCATAATTTTCATTGACATTTTCTTCTTACGGCCCAAATATTATCTTTTTCTTTTTTTGTGCTTTTCCCACTGAGTGTGCTCTACCAGCAGAGTGGCTCTGGCCAGTAAGCAAGTCTTCACATTTTAAAAAATAGGAAAATTTGCTTTAATGTTGTTGAAAAAGAAAAAGAGATCAGATTGAGTAAGTGAAGAGTGCACCAAGTCCAGGTTCCCACACTGTGCACCACGGCACAGCAAGCTCTCAGGGATGCCACAGGAGCTTTAGAATTTAAAAAAAAATGTTTTGAGTGGTGGGGAATTGTTTATTTGAGTGCATATCTGTATGTGCACAAGTTTCTCTCTACACACACACACACACACACACACACACACACATATATACAGCTATACCCCACCTCCAGAATTTGTCCAGAGCCCTGCCCAACTCCCTGCCTGCCTTGGTAGATCCTCATGGCCCTACTGTACTCTCATCCCTTGAGGTCTCCTTAACTGGGAGTCAGCGTCTTAGCTTCTCGCCCAGCACACCTGGTCACCTCCGGACTTAGCTTGCTGCATTTGACCTCAGCGGCTCCAAGGACACAGCTCTTGGCAGCTGGTGCTCTGGTTTTTCTAGGGTCTTAGGCAGAGACCCAAGACCCACCCCTGCAAGCCACCTCAGTCCCCTCGCTCCGCAGGATGTCACTTCAGGGGAGATGGCTTGGATCAGACCCTGAGGTTTTCACATTTTGGGGTGTCATTCAAGCTAATTGAGCTCACTGTGATAGGGTCACATGTGCGGTAACTTGAGTGGATTCAATGCAATCGGCAACTGCAAGATTCTCAGGTCGACACTCGAGGGAGGTAACTTGGGCAGTAGGATGAGACGGATGGCATGGAACCAGAGAAAACACTGTGTTAGCTGCCTGCAGACTTAACTACAAGCGAACCATGTCATGGGATCTGCACAGCAATTGACATCAAGCTTAGCTGAATGCTGGAGAAGTTTAGCCTCCACCTCAAGACGGAACACGACCCTTCTTTACCCTGCACGGGCCAGATCACGTCTGTGTCCCATTGTTCACTTCCAAGAGCCACCTTCTGAAACACACAACATTGTGACAAAGACTCCTCCACCAAACTTCTGTCAAGCTCCTCTGGGTGCCGGTTTTCAACTAGGCTTTGACCTTGATGCTCTCCTGTATTTGGCCTGCCTAGACCAACTGCAGTAACCATTCCTCAAAGTCAGTTTGGCGAGAATCCCTCCACCCAGGAAACCTGATCACACTTGATGTCTGATTGTCTGATCAAATTCTTCATCTCCAAGCTCGAGATCCCAGCTGCCTGCTGCAGGAATCCGCCCCCCCCCCCGCCATTGTCCCTTTGTATCCACCGACCCCTCATTCTGCTTGTCGGCTCTGAACCCCTGACTGCCTTGGTGCAGCCTGAGCTCTCTGCCCTCCTGCAGTACTCTGATTGCCACACTCCTGAGTAAAATCTTCCTTACCGTCACTGCTCCGAACAAGGTAACCCCCCCCCCCCCATGGCAGCTTGCAAACACAGCAGAAGCATGAAGGTCACTCTTTGACCTTCTCTACCTTTCTGCCCTAAGCTGGTGAAAAGAACCCTGACCCACTTCTCCTGAAAGATAGGTCACAAGGCCCTCTTTCCCCAGGGTCCTGCCCTAGAAGCCGGGGGGGAACTGTACAAAGCAGCTCGCTATGCTCCCCCCAGTTTATTACCATCACATTGTACCCCTTTGTTCTCCAATCACAGGACCACACGGCTGCCCATAGACATCAGTTTTCCCTGGCTCTTTGGGTCTTCATTTCTGAAACTGCCATGTCACTGAAAAAACGGGGATTAAATAAATTTGTCGTGCTTTTCTCACGCTAATCTATCTTTCATTAGAGGAGTGTCAGCTGCGAGCCTTGTGATGGGTAAGGAAAAACTACTTTTTTCCCCCTACATTACAATTTTAACAAGTATCAGAATCAACTTTTTTTTTTCTTTTTTCTTTTCTTTTTTTTTTGACAGGCAGAGTGGACAGTGAGACAGAGAGAGACAAAGGTTTTCCTTTGCTGTTGGTTCACCCTCCAAGGGCTGCCACGGCCGGCGTGCTGCGGCCGGCACATCGCGCCGATCTAAAGCCAGGAGCCAGGTGCCTCTCTTGGTCTCCCATGGGAGTGCAGGGCCCAAGGACTTGGGCCATCCTCCACTGCACTCCCAGGCCACAGCAGAGAGCTGGCCTGGAAGAGGGGCAACCGGGACAGAATCCGGTGCCCCGACCGGGACTAGAACCCGGTGTGCCGGCGCAGCAAAGTAGAGGATTAGCCTAGTGAGCCACAGCGCTGGCCAGAATCAACTTTTCTTTAATGATTGACACCCTGTTAAGTGTTCTGAAAGGTGACCAAGAAGTGAAGGGTCTTGAAATCACATTACTTGCAGTACAGTTAGAATTCAGGGGTTTTTGTTTTGTTTTGTTTTTAAGAATTATTAAATGAAAAGGAGAGAGACAGAAATATCAACTGTCTGTCCTCTGGTTCACTCCCCAAATGCCTACTGGGCTGGGCCAGGCCAAAGCCAGGAGCCCAGAATTCAATCTAGGCCTCTCACATGGATGGCAGGAACCCAAGTAGTTGGGCCATCATCTGTTGCCTCCTCGGGTGTGCATCAACAGGAAGCTGGATTGGAAACTGAGGTGAGACTCCATCCCAGGCACTACGAAATGGGATGTGGACATTGTAAGTGGGAACTTAACTGGCTGTGCCCATCCCTTATACCACAATGCCTACCCCAGGTTAGGATTATTATTAAGCTTTAAACAGATTCTGGAAAGTAAAATGACTAATTTCAAATGTTGCAGCAGATTATGTCAATGTTACTTTTAAAGTTAAATGTTAAAAACACTCATTTCATAATAATATAAACTGCATTTCTATTTATTTCAGATTGTCTAGTCATTGAAAACCAGTGGGAAACAGGAGAAAATGGGTGAGCCCTTACCCTTCAGATTAAATGGGCAGTCAGGTGGTTACAGTAGAGATACAATTAAAACATCAGTAGTATGGATTATGCCTTTCCTGTATTAGCTGCCTGTGTGTCCCGGGTGTGAAGACTCAGGGGTGCGACACAGACACATAGAGATCTGCTGGGGGCCTGAGGGGCTCCCTGGGGAGAGGGTCCTGGAAAGGGCCAACGAGTCTCCTGGAACATGAAGCCAGGCTGGGGGAGGGGCCAGAGTCAGGCCCCAGGGATGCAGGAACCCTGTGGATGTTCGGGTTCCCTTTGCATTAGGGACAGTTAAGAGGGGTTAGGAAAAACAAAAACTGTTCCATGGCCATCTCCACAAGCAATTGGAAGAGCATGGCTGCTGTTCTTTTGTTCCTTCTCATTTTCTTCACTCCAATGATACCTTGTGTTGGGGCTCAGGAAATGATACCCCCAAGTCGAGGGCTCCCAAGCTAAGTTTCTCTCTGGCTTTCTCTAGCTGCTCGTTCTCACTGCTCATTCTCCTCTATGGCAAGCTGTAAAAGCAATTTCTCTTCCCTAAGGGCCTCCTTTTCCCCAAAGCCAGCCATCAAAGCAAAAATGGCCAAAAATATATGGAAAAATGCTAATATCACCAACCATCAGGGAGTTGCAAACCAAAGCCAGAATGAGGTATCATCCCACTCCAGTTAGAAGGACTGTTATAAAAAAGACACAAAATAACAAATGCTGGTGAGGATGTGGAGAAGAGGGAACCCTCATACACTGTTGGTGAGAATGCAAATTAGTGAGCCATTGTGGAAAACACAAGGAATCCATCACATGACCCAGTTATCTCACTATGGCTACACATCCCAAAGAACGGAAGTCAGCATAGGAAAGAGCTACCCTCACCCTCATGCCTACTGTGGCATTATTCACGATAGCCAAGCTATGAAGTCAGGCTGGGTGTCCGTGTCCCTTCATGAATGAAAGGAAAATGAAAATGTGGTATAGGTATGCAATGGAATATCATTCAGCCATAAAAAGAATGAAATCCTAACATTGCTGCAAAATGGTTGGTCATTAGCTTAAGTAAAAAAATCCTGACACAGAAAAACAATCACTGCGCGCCTTCTATCATATGTGGAAGTTACAAAAAATAAACCTGAACCTAGAATAGTGATTACTAGAGGGTGAGCAGGGTTGAATAGAGGGAGGTTGCACAGCAGGTGCTGAGGCAGCGTCAGAAGGTAGGACTGGGTTCTGGTGTTCCACAGCAGAGTGGGGTGACTTTAGTTCACAGGGCTGTGTTATATACTCGGTGAAGAGCCGGAAAAGAGGAGCTGGTAAGTTTCAAACATGAAGGTAAGGCAGCAGAAATGCTAATTGCCTGACTTGATCAATTTATGCTGTATACATGTGTTAAATTATTGCAGTGTTACCCCATCAAAGCGTTAGCCAACGTTTTCTAAAGAGAGAATTCTCTGACCTTCCTTGTTTGATTGTAGGTCATAAGATCCCCATCCCAGACAGAGCCCTGCTGGAAGGAATGCTACAGAGAGGCCACTAAGAATCAGCATGGACAGGCCTCGCTGGGTGCCTCCGCTGTGCCCAGCACTGTTAGATCCTGTCCTTTCTCGTCCAGTTGTATTTCTATAGCATTGTCTGTGCTTTGTGAAACTGAAGCCTAAGAATGGGTAGCTCACCTGAGTGTGGGGTCTTCAATCTGAAGGCTCCCTTGTCACGTACAACTAATGGTCAAATTACATGTGTCACGGCGTTCTCCTGTTAGCCTTTTGTTGGAGGGCTGTCAGCTGTGACTTTTTTTTTTTTTTTTTTTTTTTTTTTTTTTTTTTGACAGGCAGAGTTAGACAGTGAGCGAGAGACAGAGAGAAAGGTCTTCCTTCCATTGTCTCACCCCCAAGTGGCTGCTACAGCCGGTGCACTGCACCGATCCAAAGCCAGGAGCCAGGTGTTTCCTCCTGGTCTCCCATTCGGGTGCAGGGCCCAAGCACTTGGGCCATCCTCCACTGCACTCCCAGGCTATAGCAGAGAGCTGTACTGGAAGAGGAGCAACCGGGACAGAATCCAGCACCCCAAACCGGGGTGCCAGCGCTGCAGGCGGAGGATTAGCCTAGTGAGCCGCGGCACCGGCAGCTGTGACCTTTTATGATGGGCAGGAAAGGGCTCATTCTCTTTGTCCCTACACATTCACCTGGGAGCTGGGGGGAATCTCGTGGTCCTTGTATGGCCAAGGACCAGCCAAGAAACAGATGGTGCAGGAGAAGCGTCTCCCAGCAACCAGACAGGGGAAGAAGGAAACAGAGACTTCATCTGGTTTTAGGAGGTTTGATTTTTGCCAGTAGACAAGTGAAATTTCACGCGGTGTCAGAGGATGCATTTGGCTAGCAAAGGGGACACACACTAAACTTGGGAAGAATTGAGAGGAGCTGAGGCCCTTATGATTGGATGAGTGGGCCAGAACCTAAGAAATATGAGGCTATTTTCAGATTAGGGTTGCCAAGAAAAACATGAGTACGTCAGATAATGATGTTTAAGAGCCCAGGAACAGATAGACACAGGTCTTCCCAATCTCAAGTCTCCCCACCTAGCGAGTTACCTCACACACAATAGGGGCTCTGGCAATGTTTGCTGATTGAAAACAGATTTCAGAAAATACTATGGTCATTTGTCTTTAATCCAATTGAATAGCAATCATCATCATCACCACCATTACGCTAATGTCCCAGCGTCTAGGTGCTTTTTATGCTTGTTTTACCACTGAATGCTCCAGGCAAGCCTACTGGGTGACTCCAGCCTCCCTCTGGCCAGGAGGAAATCTGAGGCCTCAAGAGCTCACAGGACTTGCTGAGGACAGTGAATGTCTAATTCTCCTCTGCGCTCCTGGTGCTATTGTATGCAGATGTATGCAAATGTATGCAGATAATCTCTAATCAGTGGACCTTCATTGACCAAGGGAAGCCAAGTTTTGAGGCCACAACGTGCAGTGTCCACCACTCCTTCCAAGTGTGAAGCCTTTCTGAGCTTCATCTAGCGTGGTGGTGGATGAAGAGGGAGAGAAGCGTTTTTCTCTAGAGGCGCAAACCAAATTGGACACCCAGACAGCAAAATCCACACACGATGGAATCTGAGGATGGCTCCTGAGGAACTGGGGCAGCTCCGAGCGCTTTGTTCACCTCTGAGTACCATATGTATCCGGCACTGTTGCAGGTACTGGAGACTATAGCTGCGTGACCCAGCTCAGCTTGAAGTCTCAGCTGCTGCTTTTTCCTTTTTATAAGTTCTTTTTTATTTATTTGAAAGGCAGAGTTAGAAAAAGAGAAAGAGAGATCTTCCATCTGTTGGTTTACCCCCCCCCACCCCCAAATGGCCACAAGGATCAGGGCTGGGCCAGGCTGAAGCCAGGAACCAGAAGCTTCTTCTGGGTCTCCCGTGTGGGTCCAGGGGCCCAAGGACTTGGACCATCTTCCACTGCTTTTCCAGGGGCATTAGCAAGGAGATGGTTCTGAAATGGAGCAGCCAGGTCTCAATTTGGAGCCCATATGGGATGCCAGCATTGCAGGTGGCAGCTCTACCTGCTACATCGCAATGTCAGACCCTAAGTCTCAGCTTCTCTAGGCCTTCATTTTTGCAGCCATGATGCATTTTTAGCATTATCTGATGTGTTTCTGGACCCCAGGCAAGTCCATCTGACTTGAATGCTGCTCACCCATGACTTTTTTTTTTTTAACTTTTATTTAATGCATATAAATTTCCAAAGTACGACTTATGGATTACAATGGCTTCCCCCCCATACCGTCCCTCCCACCCACAACCCTCCCCTTTCCCACTCCCTCTCCCCTTCCATTCACATCAAGATTCATTTTTGATTATCTTAATATACAGAAGATCAGCTTAGTATACATCAAGTATGGATTTCAACAGTTTGCTCCCACACAGAAACATAAAGTGAAAAATAATAGATGATTTTTTTTAAATGATGATGAAATCAGAGCAGACCTATTGTCATGTTTAATCCCAGTGAGAGTCAAGTTGGGAATTGATAATTTCCTTTTTTTTTTTTTTTTTTTTTTTACAGAGGATCCATTTAGTATGCATTAAGTAAGGATTTCAACAGTTTGCACCCCCATAGAAACACAAAGTGAAATATATTGTTTGAGTACTCGTTATAGCATTAAATCTCAATGTACAGCACATTAAGGACAGAGATCCTACATGAGGAGTAAGTGCACAGTGACTCCTGTTGTTGACTTTACCAATTGACACTCCTGTCTATGGCATCAGTAATCTCCCTATGCTCCAGTCATGAGTTTCCAAGGCTATGGAAGCCCTCTGAGTTCTCCGACTCTTATCTTGTTTAGACAAGGTCATAGTCAAAGTGGAGGTTCTCTCCTCCCTTCAGAGAAAGGTACCTCCTTCTTTGATGACCTGTTCTTTCCACTGGGATCTCACTCGCAGAGATCTTTTGCCAGAGTGTCTTGGCTTTCCATGCCTGAAAGACTTTTTTTTTTTTTTAAACAATGTAGTGGATCATTTAGGCACCAGACAATAACAAAGAATGTGAGCACTTTATGCATGATGCAGCTGGGTGTTTTTTGCTTTGTTTTTTTTTTTTTTTTTCAGTTATTTGTGCAAAGAATTAGAAAATGATGATGAAGTAATGATAAAACTCATCTATAATCACTGGCAATGACCACCATGCCAGCGTCTTCTTTATGTACAAAAATATTTTCACAAAACTAGAATCATTCCCATAAATATTTTTGTATGTGTGATTTTAAAAAATCAAAATAGGGGTCATGCATTTGGTCTAGGGGTTATGACTCTGCTTGGGATGATTTCATCCCATATCAGAGTCCCTGGGTTCAAGTCCCAGCTCCACTCTCGATTGCACCTTCCTGCTAATACCCACCCTAGGACGCAGCAGGTGATGGCTCAGGTGGTCGGGTCCCTGATGCCCAGGCTGGTGACTTGAATGGAGTCCCCAGCTCCTTGCTTTGGCCTGACCCAGCCCTGACTGTTGTAGGCATTTGGGGAGTGAACCCATGAATGGAAGATCTCTTTCTTCCTCTCTCTCTCTCTCTCTCTCTCTCTCTCTCTCATACGTGTGTGTGTATGTGTGTGTGTCTGTCTCTGTGCCCTCAAATAAATAAAATTAATTCAAAATACTTTAAATAAAAATGAAAATAGCACTCCCATAATTCAAAGCAATGCACAGAGGCACACTGTAGGGCTACCCGGAAACGCAGAACTGTGGAATGGTGCTCCTGTCTGTCGGCCAGCCTAAAAGGACAGCTCCAGAGGATGCCCCGCTCTGTGCGGCTGAGGAGGGGGAGGGCACAGTTGGCAGAGGCTGTCTTCTGGGGTACACAGAGCTGGAGACCCGGGTCAGGAGCTTCCTCTGCTCAGAGCACGTGCGTTGTCCCTGCTCTGAAAGAGCTGAGATCACCCGATCACGCTCAGACCAGAAGGAGGAAGCTGGGCAGCTGTCCAGTGAGACTGCTGCTCAGAAAGGCAAAAAGTGGAAACATCTGCTGGGTGGAGAGGTCAGCCGAGTGCAGGCCACATGATCGTCCCTGGGGGCAGATGTCCAGGACACCAACGCAGGGGGGGACCACTCAGCAGTCACACATCACACCCTCTAGCGAAGACGCCGGCTGCTGGTGGACAGCACACGGGAAGGTGCACTAGAATTAGCCAGATGGGGATGGATGCTCGCGTAGCAGTTAAGAAGTTGCTTTGGATGTGAATGCCTATCCAGGCACCTGGCTTCTAGGCCCAGCTCTGCTCCTGGTCCAGCTTCCCGCTAACGCATACCCCGGGAGGCGGCACTTGCTGGCTCAGGAAGTGGGGCCCCTGCCACCCACATGGGAGACCCAGATTGAGTTCCTGACTCCTGGATTCAGCCTGGCGCAGCCTTGCCTGTTGTAAGCATTTGGGGAGTGAACCACTGGATGGAGTTCTCCCTCTCTCTCTCTCTCTCTCTCTCTCTCTGTTTCCCACCCCACTCCCCCACCTCTGTCACTCTTTTGATTAAAAAAAATAAGTTACTAACCAGAGGATTGCCAGAACCCAGACTGCTGGAAAATGTCTAAGATCTTTCCAAGCGCTGCTGCTGCTGCTGGGCCAAGACGGAATCAGACACAGTTCTAGGTAATGCCTTGAAATATTTTAAAAAGACCAATTCTTGGGATTATAAAAAAAGACAAATAGATGAAATCATAGAGATGTAAACTGAATTAACAGATGAAGCAAATTTTTAATAAGCATAGCTACCTGACCATAATATGGATTGCATGAAAAAACAAATTCCCCTAAATGAACACATATAAACTGATTAATAATATTATTTACCTAAGACTTGGTAAAGGACAATTTTCAAAAAAGATAACAATGTGATTATCATCCAGATATAAAATGAACATGTATTAAAGGTTCTATTTGAGTTCTTTACTAAGGGAATCAGGCAGATACGCAGATGGTCCAAAGAAGGGTCCACAAAGCAGACATGTGTCTAGATCAGGAATATTAAAATACATTTTCAGTTAGACACAGAATTGGCTATTGTCCCTCCACCACTGAGTAGGATTTATTTGCATGTCTAGGGACAAAAGTTATTTGCAGTGCTGTCAATTTGCTATAATTTGTAGAGTTAGAACATAGTCTAGTCAAAACAAAGGGCATGTCCCTATAGAATCAGATAGTTTCTGAAGGTTTCAGCATTTTGTGGAAAAAATACCCATCCAGTAGTTTCATTTTATAACAAATTGTGCATAATAAAAATTGTGCATATTTATGAGATACTATGTGATATTTCATTATTTGTATACATTATGTAATATCCAATCAGGGTAAATACATTTATCCTTCTAAGCATTTCACTTTTCTTTACAGTGAAAGCATCCAAAATCCTATATCTAGGTTTTTTTTAATAAAGAAGTATATTGTACTTTAACATTATGTAAGGCCGAGAGATACTACGCAGGAGAACCCAGAACTTCTTACTCCTAGCTAGCTATAACCTTGCACTTGTCAATCAGCCTTTCCCCTTCCTTCCCTCACCAGCCTCTGGTAAGCTCCCTGTATTTTTAACGTCTATGCAATCCCCTGTTTGTTAGACTCCACGTGTGGGTGAAGTCATGGGATATTTCTTTCTGTGCTTGGCTTGTTTCCTAACGAGCTGCAGGTCTATCCACATTATCACAGACGACGAGATTTCAGCCTTCTGTATGGCTGAGTATTCTACGGTGTGTGTAGGCCACGTTTTGTTTATCCAGTCATTGGTAGATGGACATGCAGCAGTCTCTTGCTTATTTTGAAGTCTAATTTTTTTCCTTACACTTTCCTCTTTTTGATTAAAACATAACATCTCATCATAGGTTATTCTTGACTTAAAAACAACACTAGCTTGTTTACATTTGGCCAGATTATTCTTATAGGTGTAGGAAGAATGTTAATTTTCCTTAAAGAATCCAATTGGACTTTTCAAAGCCTATATTACTTGCTTACCTGGGGGTAGGAAACCAAGTCCAAGAAACTCTTGACCAGATTCTACTTGCAGTAGTTATAAATTTGAGCAAAGTCATCCCCATCTGTAAGGTAGAGATGCATTAAGCCAAATATCAGGACAGTTTACCTAGAAGGGCTTTGTGACTGGTGCTACCATAGAGTCAATCATAGTTCTTTAAAAGCAAGTATAATAAAATGAGCAGCAGCACCCTCAAAAATGACATTCCAGGTCTTAGTTGAATAACACTTTCCCAATCCTAACCTGGGGAAAGAACATGTTCTTAAGGATTAGTTTCTGGCTGCTACTCTAATAAATTATGCAAACGTAGTGGCTTGAAATAATGCCACTTTACTATTTTATGGTTCTGAAGGTCATAAATCTGAAATGGGTCAAAAGGGCCAAAATCAAGGGGCTGTGTTCCTTCTGGAAGCTGTAGGAGAAAGTGCCTCTTTTTGGTCTTGCTCAGTTTCTGGAGGTCATTGACAGTCTTTGTCTTACAGCCCTTTCTTCATCTTCAAAGCCAGTAGCCTGGCGTCTTCAAATCTCTTTCTCTCTGACCTTCCAAATAGCCAAGCAGACATGCCAACACACATAAAAATATGAACAAATCACTCAACAGAGACTAGATCTTTATAATCCAGTAATTCATTTCCAGAAATCATCAAGTGCTTGCACTATAAAAAGTTCCTAATCATTACTGTCATCAACTGGGGGGAAAAACTTATTAGCCATAAACAAAACTAGTAGAGAGAAAATGAACATTAGAAAAGCCAACAGTGAAGCTCTGTTGCCACTTTGATTTCAACTCTAAAAACCAAGAACAGATGTGCCTGGCCTTAGGCTGTTAGTGAAGCGTGCAGGGTCTCTAAAACATCCATGGGAAATGTGTATTATGAAAAACACCGTGTGTATATTTCAAAGAGGGTTTTCACCAACATAGACTTATCTTTTAACCTCATTTTCCCACCAACATCTGAAGGTGCCCCCCGATACCATTTCTGTTGATGGAGTTTCCCTGTTTCTCTGAGTCCACTCTACTGAGCACCTCGGTAGAGGATCTCCAAATCAATAGAGGATCTCCAAATCGAAAAAGATAAAATCCTGACTCTTATTCAGATACAAAATAAATAGATACTAACTATTATTTAACTCACCCTTTACTGAGGGATCCGGGCAGACGTTACAGTCAGTTCAAAGGAGAAGCCACAGAACAGACATACGAATAGATCAGGAATGTTGATGTAAACTTACAAATGGACTCAACAAGGGCTTTCCCACAGTGGGGGGAATGCTGGCTCTCCACCCGGGAGAATGTGTTTGTATGTTTGTAGTCAAGCATTGTGTGCACTGCTGTTAGTTTGCTACAGCACAGTGTTGCAAAATAACCTAGACACTGTAGATACCTACAACATCTCAGTAGGACTCAGCGTTGGTTTGTCTGTGATGTGGCATTGGTTACTTAGATTTTAATTGTTATTATACTATGCCAATGATGCTTTGGTGAGGTCCACAAATGGGCTAGGGAAAGCAGTTGTTAAAATATAAAAACATAATTACAAAAAAGTCAGGAGTGTCTTTTCATTAAGCAAATATATATTTGCTTACATTTTAAGCACTAACTTGTTAAAAGGGGCCTTCATTATCTCTAACTTTGCCAATGCAGGTTACTCTCTAGCCACAATTATTTGCTGTTGGAAAATTGCACACACAAATAATTGCACCCATCACTGTCTAATTGTAGGCTGAAATGAAGGGCAAGCAGTTAATTATTTCCCAGCTGTCTGGAGCTGCATGTCATTAGCTGGTTGTGACACAAGCGATTGCACAGGCTGTTCTTCACCTACGAAAGGTGAGGACCCAAAGTGCCCCAGTGCCTTAGGTGTGCACTTCAAGAGTAGAACCACTCCTTACTCCTTCAAGAGTGTGCTTTTCTTTGAAGAGATCTGCCTTCCTTGTCAGCCTTCCACTCAGTTCTAGCTGACCCACTTGTTGTGTCTTGCTTCTTCTCCGTTCTGATTCCTTCAACAACGATCTCATCACTCTCAGTGTGTGTCTGTCTTACCGCAACATTCCATGTACAATTGCTCTCTTTGGGGCTGCATTGTGGTGCAGCAGGTTAGCCACCACTTGCAATGCCAGTATCCCGTAGTAGTGCCGGTTTGAATCTCAGCTGCTCTGCTTCCACCCCAGCTCCCTGTAATGTGCCTGGGAGAGCAGCAAAGATGGCCCGAGTCCTTGGACCTCTTCCACCCATGTGGGATACAAAGCTCCTGGCTTTGTCCTGGCCCAGTTCTGGCATTTGCAGCCATTTGGGGAGTAAACCAGTGGATGAAAGACCCCTGTATTTTCTTTCTGTCTCTATTATTCTGCCTTTTAAATAAACAATAAATAATAAAAATAAAAATTTTTTTCTTCATCTGTCTCCCAACTTTTCTCACATGGGCTAAGATGGGAAAAATTCTTTTTACGGGAATGGTGACCATAGGACAGAACTATTCCTCTCTCCACAAGACTGATAATAATAGACAGGGAAATCATATGGAAAAAAGGAGAGGACTGAAAAACATGTGCCTTCCTGTAGCAGGGTTTGTGTAAAGGGTTTTGTTGTTGCGATGATGTCATTATTACTCATCCACACGGCTGTGTGGGAAAAATAGAGATCAGGCATAAATAACAATAAAGCAAGCATTCTAATTTGAGCTCTTGGTGTTTTTTTAAGAGTGCGATCTTTGGCTGGAAGCAAGAGGAGCAGCTCTAAGTGACGTCACTCACTCAGTACAGAAGCAGACTAACAGAGAAGGCTGCATTCCTGGCTCTGGGCCCAGGGCCTCGTCCTTCTCCCCCTGCCCACCTCCATCCTCTCCGAGATGAGTTACTTCGTGATCAGCCGGCCCTGCCCTGTAGAGAGAAGTTGCCCTCCTTCTTGTGAGACACTCAGGATTTCTGCTTCAGAAAGTCAGACTCGTAGGATTTCATTTCTCTTCAGATATGTCTCTTTCTCATTCAGGTGTAATGAAATCAAATGTCCAGGGAATAAAATAATTCCTACAATTAAATGTGCTATTTCTGTTACGGGTTTTTTTCTGTTACTCAGAGTTTTTACCTTTTCTGTGTCTAAATTCTGTGTCTATTCCTTTGATCATCTTTATTGTGTTTCCTATTGATGTATAATTTGGAGGGTTATAGGCAGTGAAGATTGATGAGAAAGTCACAATTAAGATGAAAAGTTTTCAGGGCCAGCGCCGTAGCATAGTGGGTAAAGCTGCTGCCTGCAGTGCCAGCATCCCATATGGGAACCAGTTCAAGTCCTGGCTGCTCCACTTCCAATCCAGCTCTCTGCTTATAGCATGGGAAAGCAGTAGAAGATGGCCCAAGTCTTTGGCACAGCTCCGGTCGTTGCAGCCAACTAAGGAATGAACCAGCAGATGAAAGACCTCTCTCTCTGCCTCTCTGTAACTCTGCCTTTCAAATAAATAAATCAATCTTTTTTAAAAAAATTAAGAGTTTTCTCACAAAACACTACTTTTTCAGGAAATATTACCTTGTAAAATATCATCATCTTTACTAAATGTGCCAGTCAGGGTTCTTGCTTGTAGATAATGAAGGCCACATTAGCTGTCAAAGCAGGAAGGGATTTATTAAAGGAGTGTTGGATAACTCGTATCTAATATCTATAAACTCACATATGTGAGCATATGGGATAACTCACATAAGCACTCACCTATATGGTCAACAGTATAAAAAAGGAACCCACAGAATAGTAAAAACAAAAAATATTTTCAAATCACATGTTTGATAGTCATAGCCAGAATACACTAAGAACTCCTAAAACTCAACATTGACACCAACATCAACACTACTGCATAAGCAAAGAACTTGAGTAGGTATTTCTCCACAGGAGATATACAGGTGGCCAATAAGCACAAGAAAAGATGATGAACATCACTAGCCATTGGGGAAGTGCAAATGAACACCACAACGAGTACCTTCTCACACTCATTAGAAGGCTTCCATGACTACCCAGCCTGCTCCCATATGAAACCTGCAATGAGATACCACTTCACATCTCTTAGACTGGCTCCCAATGAGGGACCATTCTAGCTTTCAAAAATCCAGAAAATAACAAGTATTGATGAGGATTATGGAGAATTCATAAACTTTGTATATGCTTGGTGGGAAAGTAAACTGATATACATAATATGGAAAACAGTATGGGATTCCTTAAAAGATTATAAATAGGATTGCTGTATGATCCAACAATCCCACTTCTGAGAATACAACCAAAAGAATTTAAAGCAAGGACTGGAACAGACATTCATACACATATGTTCGTGACAGTAGTGTTCCTAACAGGTAGAAGCAATCCAAGGATTCATCAAGAGGAGATTGGGTAAAAGAGGGATAGTATACACCTTTAATAGAACATTGTTCAACCACAGAAAGGAATGAAATTCTACTACATATCACCACATGACTGAACCTGGAAGACGTTATGCTAAGTGGAATAAGGCAGACACCAGAAAGGACACCACATATTGTATCATTCTGTTTATTTGAGGGACCTAGAATAGGCAAATTCACAGAGAGAGAAAGTAGGATAGTGGTTGCCAGGGACTGGGGGCCAGTGAGGACTGAATGGGACATTATTGTTGATTGGGTATAGAGTTTCTGTTTGGAAATGGGCACTGGCAAGGATTCTGGAAATGGAGTGGTGACTGTTACACAACATCATGAATGTACTAATGCCACTGAGTTGTATGGTGAAGATGGTGAGTTTTATGTTTGTATATTTTTACACACACACACAAGTGAGGGCCATTGCTATCTCATGAGAAGAGCAAAAACAGACAGTGGGCTAAAGATGGCCCAATGGCTGTAGCTTGCCAGCTACTACCTTGTATTGTAGTACAAGCAGGCAGTCCGATCAGACTAGAGGAGTGAGCCAACTTGGAGAACCTGGCACAGGCGGTAAAGGAGTAAGCTCCCTACCACTCAGCTGTGTTATTTGCTCTTCTAGAAATTCAAGTTCTCCTCACGAACTTTAAGAACTTCCTCAACTTACCACCCCTCACACATGCCTGTCCTTACCAATTAGCCTGTTCCCTTGTACCTCAAGTCAGGCCTCTCTGTCTTGCCTCTTGGTTCCCTCTCCTCTCCTTCCAGGTTCCTTCTCTGTTAATCACCGCTTCCTCTTGCACTGGTTTCTTTCTTTTAGCAAGTCTGTCCATGCTTCAATAACACAAAAGGACTTTCTTTCAACCTTGGATCACCCTCCAGCTACTACGTTCTCTCTCATTCCTTTTGCCGTCAACTTTTGTCTAAGAGTGGCTTCCACTACAGTTACTCAGCCAGACGGAAAACAAGCGTCCACCACTCATTCTGTCATGGACGCAGTCTGACTTCCTGTGGCCTGAAACAGCCTTTACAAGCTACAGCATTCCTGACCGCGACTCTGATAAGCGCTCCTAGGCGCTCTCCCTCCGACCTCACAGCTGGTTTTCGGCGTGTTGAATGCTCCTTTTCAGGCTCCTTCCCACAACCTTTGTCAAAGCCACCCACCAAGCGTTTACCGTCTGAGCTGCTGGGAACACTCCATCTGCCCTCCCTGCCCCCCGGATCCCGGGTTCCTCCTGAGCTGCTTTTGTTCTCACTCTGCCTTCCTTGCCCAAGGACTTCAGCTGCTTCCTTGGTATCAGGAGTTCACTCATGCCAAGTCTGTTTTAAATACTTCATATGGATGAATTCATCTGATCCTTGAAACAATCTCATGAGGTAGGTGCTTATTAACACCCCCATTTTACAGATGAAAAAATTGAGGTACAGAAAGGCCAAAGACCCAAAGCCAGACATACATGAAGGACTTGCCCTCTATACTCTACTGAGCTTCAAACGTCCCCTCCGTGCTGACTGCCCACTCTACGACTCCAGTGTTGACCTAACTCCTGGACAAGTTCTCTCCTGATGTTTATGGGATGCTGGTGCTTCAGGCCAGGGCTTTAACCCGCTACGCCACAGCGCCAGCCCCAGTGTTTAAAACTTTTCAAGCTCTAAAGGAGGCTATCTACTGTTGAATACCTTGCTGTACCCTGCCCTGACAAATACATCCTGTTAACAAATCTGGTTCAAATTTAAAATTCTTGGACTCCATGGGTTTCGTGCTAGAACACAGGAGCAGTGGAGGAGCTGCCTCTTGGTCCCTTTTTCTCCACCTCACACCGGGAGAGGCCTTGCACACACACACCTGCACACCTGAGCTTTCCCTAGGCTCCCCATGAACACCCTAGCCCTTGGACTTAGCACCCTGATGTCGCTATGTACCCTCAGCCTCTGCTCCCCGGGAGAGCTTGCGTGGGCCCCAGAGGCCGGCTTAGTGCCTTTGGGGTTGGGACTCTTTGGAAGCTCGGTCTGTGGGCTCTGTGGAAACCTGTCCCTGGATCCCTCGGACCCCAAAAGCAACATTTCACTGTCTTCCATGAAGGATCATTTCCTCCTTGTTTTCATTTTCAATCTGTTAAAGTTCTACATTTCTTTTATTAGAATGAAAATGAACTAATAGAAAAATGAAATAAAAGCTAAGATATACCAATTACAAGTCTGTGATTTTTACTGTTAATTCACTTATTATTAGATCGTGAGACATCAAATTATATTTCAATATGTATAATCAGGGGCCAGCACTGTGACATAGCAGGTAAAGCTGCTGCCTGCAGTGTCAGCATCCCATATGGGCACTGGTTCGAGACCTGGCTGTTCCACTTCCAATCCAGCTCCTGGTTAGTGGCCTGGGAAAGCATAGAAGATGGTCCAAGTCCTTGGGCCCCTGCACCTGAGTGGGAGACAAGGAAGAAGCTCCTGGCTCCTGGCTTCGTATCAGCTCAACTCCAGTCATTACAGCCTTTTGGGAAGTGAACCAGCGGATGGAAGACATGTCTCTCTCTCTTTCTCTCTGCCTCTGCTTCTCTGTGACTCTGCCTTTCAAATAAATACATCTTAAAAATGTAATCAGAACAAGCATCAGAGAGGAAAAAATAATCACAAAAAGCATATTGTTCTTGAAAGAATGTGTTCAGATGATTAACACAGGCAGTCCCTACTACTTGCATAACTTTGGATTTGTCCATGGTCATAACTAAGTAAAAAATTACGAATGAAATAGGATTTCCCATATGAGATGCCTACAGACAAACTGTAAGTAATACCATTCATGTCAATGGTGGTACATCTGAATTGTTACCATGCTTTGTAGAGAAACCAGGCTCACAGAGGTATTTTTGATAGAATGGAAGAAGATATTTTGGAATAATTTCAGCGAGGCCAGGTTATTTATTTTTGTGATACAAAATGAAGCAAAATTCATCTCCAACCTTTCATCAGTAGCCAGTTTGGAAATTCATCCTCCAAAATTATCATGAAATGGAAGTGATCTTTCCATGGAAGAAGGCAATCTCACATCCACAGTTTTTTATGTTCAGCTGACTTCTTGATAAAGGAAGCAGTCTGTTGATTTACATCCTGGCACAACTCCCTAAAGCTGAGTAAGGAATCCAGAATGTTTCCCGGTCTTTGCAGCTGTGCCGTCAGAATATAATCCTACACAGAATCCTAAACTCTGACACAGTTTGCACAATGCAATCCTTTATCGTTTTATACAGTTCACAGTTGTGTTGATCGGCCACCAGGTTAAAAAAATAGAAAGAACGGTGTCTTCCTGTGGCAACCAGAGTTCAACTGCAGATATATTAAAAAGATGCCTGTGACAGTGTCTGCATTCACCTAGTGTCAAAGAAAAACACGTTGCTAGATTTCTTTGCCACGAGTTAGCCTTCCGTGCTGTTAGCCAGCCCGAAATACACTGAGCGGCAGCTTCAGTGGACCGTGGCGTTTAAGCCGCCTCTTTTGCCCTAGCATCACCCAACATTTTAGAGCCAACGTCTCCGATGCAACCCTGCCTTTAGGCCTCGGGGATTGTATACACACATTTGATCTCCACAATCCCAAATACGATTTTATGTGAGGCCTGCTCTTATCTGAACCGGTTAACATCTGTCTCTGTCAGGTCTTAAATTCAATACGCTTTCTTTCAAAGCATTCTTGTGAGTTTGCACTTACTTCTCACACTTGGCGTGTGACTGCGGCTGGTGTTAATGGTTTCAGGGCGTCATTAGTGCGTTTCTGTGAATAACACGCCCCGGTTTGGGCACTTCATCAGCAGGTGTGCCTACAGACTGAACTGGATCACACTTCTGGTTAACACGAGCAGGAGCACACTCAGCCTTCATTTTTTCAGAACGTGCGTTTGCACCGTCGCCGTCGAGTGTACTATGGCTATCTCTTTCTGAAATGTGTGTTGATTCTCGAGAAGTTCCGTAAAGTTTGTTTCCCAACCAGTACACTGGTGTCAAAAATACATGATACAACATTTAGTTCCTTCCTTCAGTTGTTGGGTTAAACTATAGGCATAGTTTTCAGAACAACGTTTTCAGTGCAGGTGTTGTGACACAGCAAGCTAAGCTTCTACTCGAGAGCCCAGGACCCCATACCAGAGCCAGTCTGAGCCCTGGTTACCCTGCTTCCAATCCAGCTCCTGCTAGCATTCCTGGCCCAAGTGCTTGAGTTCCTGCCACTCCATGGGAGACCCAGGTGGAGTTCCGGGCTCCTTGTCTTAACCTGGCCCAGCCCTGGTTGTTGGAGCCATTCGGGGAATACTCTCTTGCTCTCTCTCACTCTCTCTCTCTCTTTCAAAGATATAAGTAAATTAATCTTGAAAAGTAAGTAACAGTTTTGTTCATAGGAAAATAATTAAAAGACAAAGACACACTTCCGCCTAAAGATACAATATTTTTGTCAATTAAAAGTGAATTTCAAGCTATTTTTAAAAGTGAATGCTTTTGTTTACTTCCACTGACTAGGTTCTAAGTGACTAACCTTAAAACAATGCATGTTGAAAGATGGTCTTGTCTCTGATAGTATGCAATTTGCATCACACGTGACTCATTACTCAATGCTGGTCACGTCCACCTGGTCTACGTATACCCTGTTAAACGACAGGGTACACAAAAATCAGGTGTAGAAGTTATGTAGAGGTTCCTATCTGCCTGTTACCCTTCTCCAACCTTCTTCCGGTTTCCTGGTCAGATTCAGACCGGCAGTGCCTTTTGCCCGCCCTCCTGCAGCGGGCTCCATGTGTTTTCAGCTCTCATTCCTCCTCCTTTCTGCACACCGCTGAAAGTGCTGGATTCCTAAAACATGCGTCAGAGTAAATTATCTCCCCTCTTAGCGAACCCCTATGTCATGAACTGGAACGTTATATAAAGATGGGCTTTCATTCAGTAGTCACTGTAGTCTGGTGAAATTTGTCTATTTGGAAATTCAACCACAATGATCTTCTTGAAAAACAAATAAGGCATCTATTTCAACATTGCAGATGGTCTTGATTTGTAAAAGGCGAGATGATGTGCAGCAGTAGAAGCGAGGCATAGGCGTTTAACCTAGTGGCTAAGGCACCCCTGTCTCACGGGAGTACCTGGGTCTGAAGTCTGACCCTGGCTCCTAGTTCCAGCTTTGTGCTGATGCAGACCCTAGGACACAGCTGTGATGGCTCAGACAGCCGGGCTCCTGCCACCCATGTGGGAGACCTGGATTGAGATCCCAGTTCCTGGCTCTGCCCCCAGGCGAACCCTGGCTATGATGAGCATTTGGGGAGTGAACCAGTACATTGGAGTTCCCTCTGTCATGCTCAAATAAGTAAAAAATAATAATTAAAAAAATACGATTTCAAGAAAAAGAAGTGATACAGGAATGTGAAGTTCATCAGTTTGCTTGCTGTTGTGTGACCTTCACGCATGATAAAATTATACAAGCATCTCTTCAATGACATCAATTTGTAGTTTGATTATAATTTCTATTTGTTACAGATGGAGACAGGAAACATGAACCTGTGATGTGATGTGGCAGAGGCATCATCTAAGACCATTTAAAGTCTAGCACATCATGTAGTGGGATTGTAAACATGGAACTGCTGGCTGCTCACCCTGTGTCTGCTTCCCTGCTACCCAGCCACGTTTCTCCAGGTAGGCAAGACCACGTGGCTGAGTTCTGGCCACAAAGATGCAAATACAGGTCAGGAAGACCACTTCTGGGTATAGCTCAAAGAATCTCTCCCGGAGCTCTCCAGGATATTTGCCTATTCCTGAGAACTAAGAGGACTCAATAGAGGACATTGGATACAAGAAACTTAGATCCTTGAATGACCGTGTGGAGCAGAGCCCAACACCCTCCCAGCCTATATTGGGCTGTTCTATGCCATGACTGTCAATTAAACTTACACTAATGCCTTTTAGGCTGCTGATTGTTTTGGATGAGAGAAGGAGTTAACACACACAAGTAGGCAGATTAACAAAATGAACAGCTGTGTTCAATACATGTAGTGTAGTGTGTGCTTTCTAATGAAACCAGTTTGTGGCAAGAAACAGAATGTTCTGTACTGTAAATAGTGACCTGGATTTTCTAATAACAACCCAAAGGATTTTCCTGTTTGGATTTAATCAGGCTCAGGTGACAGAGCTATAAATTTAAGTGACTAAATATTTAGCAGTGTTGACAAAATTGAGTTTCTGGTCATTAGTGGTGCATCTGGAGCTGAACCTTGTTTTTCTTTGCCCTTTAGTTCTATGTTTACAATCCCACTAGATGATGTGCTAGACTTTAAATGGTCTTAGATGATGACTATTAAACTAATATTTTAGTTACTTTTCATCTATGATCATGTGATAGCCCTGTAAATATCTCTATAAAATTATCTTTAATTCAGTTGCGCTGAAATATTTTCCATTTCATTATTTTTAGACTTCTAAAATTTTTTTTTAATTTTTTTTTTTTTTTTTTTGACAGGCAGAGTGGACAGTGAGAGAGAGAGACAGAGAGAAAGGTCTTCCTTTTGCCGTTGGTTCACCCTCCAATGGCCGCCGCGGCCGGCGCGCTGCGGCCAGCGCACCGCGCTGATCCGATGGCAGGAGCCAGGAGCCAGGTGCTTTTCCTGGTCTCCCATGGGGTGCAGGGCCCAAGCACCTGGGCCATCCTCCACTGCACTCCCTGGCCACAGCAGAGGGCTGGCCTGGAAGAGGGGCAACCGGGACAGAATCCGGCGCCCCGACCGGGACTAGAACCCGGTGTGCCGGCGCCGCTAGGCGGAGGATTAGCCTAGTGAGCCGCGGCGCCGGCCTAGACTTCTAAAATTTTACTTTTCTGTTAGTGTGCTTTCATTTGTGACTAGCTAGATCAAGCCTGAATATAAACAGAATGAAATAAAATGACATTTATATTTTAGGAGAACCAATAAATGTTCTCTTAAGATATGATTTTAATAGGGTTAGAGATTTCCAGTGATAGAGGGAAGAGTTAAGTAGCGATATAATTTAAACTCAGAGACAGAGTGGATGATACTAGTGCTCTTTGACAGGGGCCTTTGTGACCACTACTAAGCTCAGCCTTATGCAACTGCTTGGATAAAGTAACAATGACAAGTCCCTGTGGTCTGCCCGGGAGCATCCTCTGTACAACAGTAAACCTCAGGGCACAGGGGCAAAAGACCTCTGCTATGGTCTGGGCTGATGACATCATTTCCTCTTGGAAATGATTTGTCATTAAATAGACAAATGATGAAATGAGCAAAATCCAAATTATTTACTGTTATTACTATTACACTAATTTTAAGATAATCTGTAGGGTTTTCTCTTTGGCATTTTAAGTACTTACATTGTTTAAGAATTTGGCATTTTAAGGGATCTGACAAATTATGATTCTAATTTACAAAGTCAATCGAGGAGGAAGTTTTTGGCTCAATGCTTAAGCTGCAATTTGGAATACACACATTTTTTATTTGTTTTTTTTTTTTAAGTATTTATTTATTTTATTTGAAAGGTAGAGTTATAGAGAGGCAGAGACAGAGAGAGAGAGAAAGAGAGAGAGGTCTTCCATCTGCTGGTTCACTCCCCAGTTGGCCACAACAGCCAGAGCTACGCCGATCTGAAGCTAGAAGCCAGGAGCTTCTTCCGGGTCTCCCACACAGGTGCAGGGGCCCAAGGACTTGGGTCATCTTCTACTGCTTTCCCAGACCAAAGTAGAGAGTTGGATGAGAAGTGGAGCTGCCAGGACTTGAACCAGCATCCATATGGAATGCCTGCACTGCAGGCAGTGGCTTTACCTGCTACACCACAGCACCGGCCCCATGCATACATCTTTTATTGGAGTGTTGCACTTCCAGATTCCCACTTCCTGCTAATCAGGACCTTGGGAAGCAGCAGATGATAGTGCAAGCACTTGGGTCCCTGCTAGCCATGAGGGAGATTCAGACTGAGCTCTTGGCTCCTGGCTTTAGCCTGGCCTGACCTAGCCCCAATTGTTGCAGGCATCTGGGGAACAAGCCAGAATATTGAAGATTTGCACCCCCTCCCTGCTCTTTCAAATAAATAAAAGTTTCAGTAAAGAAAGAGTTAATTGATTTAGATCTCAAAGGAATAAGATAATTTTACTTGGATTATAAGCAACAATGGGACAATTAACTATTTTTGTAAATTTAATTAGTAGATGGATAAGAATTACGTAAGTATATGATGAAGTTTGCTTGATAATTTGTAATTTTAATATATTTAATTTTTATATTTTGATTAACAGGTCAGTACTGTGGTGTAGTGGGTTAAGCGTCCACCTGCAATGCCAGCATCCCATATGGGATCCACTTCATGTCCTGGCTCTCCTCTTCCAACCCAGCTCTCTGCTAATATTCCTGGGAAAGCAGTGGAAGATGGCCCAAGTGCTTGGTCCCCTGCACCCACATGGGAGACCCAGAAGAAGCTCCTGGCTCCTGGCCACTGGGAGAATGAGCCAGCAAATGGAAGAAATCTCTCTCTGTCTCTCCTCTCTAGCTCTAGCTCTGCCTCTCAAATAAATCTTTAAAAAACTACAAATTGAATTTCAAATGCTTAAAAAATTAATTAAGTTGTAAAAAATGGTATAAGATGTACGAGTGGAATGTTTGAAGAGCAGAGCTATTTAAGTTGTAAATTTTTTTTGACAGGCAGAGTTAGACAGTGAGAGAGAGAGAGACAGAGAGAAAGGTCTTCCTTCCATTGGTTCACTCCCCAAATGGCTGCTACGGCTGGCGCGCTGTGCATATCCGAAGGCAGGAGCCAGGTGCTTCCTCCTGGTCTCCCATGTGGGTGCAGGGCCCAAGCACTTGGGCCATCCTCCACTGCACTCCGGGGCCACAGCAGAGAGCTGGACCGGAAGAGGAGCAACTGGGACAGAACCGGCGCCCCACATGGGACTAGAACCCGGTGTGCCGGCACCGCAGGTGGAGGATTAGCCTAGTGAGCTGTGGCGCCAGTCTAAGTTGTAATTTAAAATGTAAAGGAAAACAAGTGTCCTTGAACAATCCTTTCAAGACTTAAAAGTCACCTCCAAGAACTCCAGCAGGCTCCCGTGAGTGTTTTTCTTCTCCTTTTCCCCTTCTATTGTTCTACAGCAACTCCTGATACCAGCATCTGCTTTTCCTTCTCCTAGCATAAAAATAGTGTACATTCTCAAATAAAGACTTTAAAAGGTGATTTTTTTCTGCAATAATTTGTAAACATGTTACAAATTGAAAAGGAGGTATTGACTTCTTTCTAAATATTTTTTAAAGATTTTATTTGAGAGGTAAAATTACAGACAGTGAGAGAGTGAGCGAGAGAGGTCTCCCATCTGCTGGTTCACTCCCCAAATGGCTGCAATGGCTGGAGCTGTGCCAATCTGAAGGCAGGAGCCAGGAGCTTCTTCCCGGTCTCCCATGTGAGGGGCCCAAGCACCTGGGCCATCTTCTGTTTTTCCAGGCCATATCAGAGAGCTGAATTGGAAGTGGAGCTGCTGGGACTAGAACCCATGTGGGATGCCGGCGCCGCAGGCAGAGGATTAACCTACTGCGCCATGGCGCCGGCCCCAACTTTTTTCTAAATCTTTCAGGCCTTCATTTCCCTGCCTTACAGAAGATTGGCCACATGCTACAGAAGCCCTCTCCTACCATTCAGGTAAAAGGAACAACAAAAGCCCACTAACCCACATTGAAGCTGCACGTGTCATTTGCTCCTCGACGTGAGTGCAGCAGCAGGATGCTAACCATGTAGATGAGTCATTTTATTTTCTCCAGTCTTTGGGTCCTTGAGCTTGGCGGTCTTTGAGGTAGTAACTCCCAATATCCTTTATAAATTTGTTTTGCTAGTGCCAAATAAGAATCTTCCCTAATCTGAGTACCCTTGACATTGAAACGTGCACCGTGAGGTTTCCAGCGAGTCCCTCTCGGGGTCCTGAAGCTCAGTGCTCTCCCGGCGGTGGTGGGGAGGGGGTTGCCAAGCCTGAACGGTGCTCTGCTGGCCTGCAAGTGTCTCAGAGACTCCCAGGAGGAGAGGCTGGGCCCCCCTCCACCTCTTCGACCTGGGCAGCTTCTTTTCTGTCTCTGTTACAGCCTGTGCCTCTGGTTAGATCTCACTTGGAAAGTGGTTTCCGCAGAGCGGCATATTCTAGAAATCTTTCTCCAGCAGCAGGGACTGCACCATGCGAGCAGGCATTGTCCTCCAGAGGGCAAGGGACAGCCGGGAGAGTAGAAGTCACAGGGTGGAAAGCCATCGAGCTGAGGGATCAGGGGCTTGATTTCCTAAGAGAGCTAAAGAATTTTACAAACGCTGACTTGGGAAGTTGACTAGCCCTTTAAACTGTGGGGCACCCACCTTACTTTCAACTTGTTTCCTTTGGAAATGGCATAGTCCTTGTTTGTTTGGACAGTTGGAGACTCTTCCGGCTTGTATCCAGAAACCCCGACTTGCTTTATTTGGCACTGCAGGTGCAGCCTACCCAAGTGAGCCTGTGGGTTATCCAAGGTGGCTAATGTGGCAAAACAGGTCTTTTCATGCCCTTTTTCCTCTACCTCTACAACTGCTGAGGACAGAGTAATAAAAGGGAGCTTTTTAAAATTGAACTCAGTTCTGGGAAGCAGACAGAGACACTGAGCCAAATAAGACACTGGCAGAGAGCTCGCCGGAGGTTTTGGTTTTGATTTTGTTTTGTACAGTGCAAAGGTTCTAACGGGCTTTTCAGATGATCTGTCCTGTGACTTTGCAGTCAGACCATCACTGGGGTCCATGACCCTGCCCTGCTCCACCCTCAAAGATAATAAAAAGGACTTTCCCTCCCACTCTGCCCATCCCTTATCCATCCTGAAGCCCAAGGTTGCGGAGAACGATCAACAACTCAAGCCAGAGGTTGGGAGGCAAGATAGGGGGTGGGAAAGAAATGGTGAAGATGACTCAGGAAATGCGTTTGGAGGGAAAGGGGGCATAAGGGAGAAGGCCACAGGTGCTATGGTTTGGGTGTTAGTTTGGGTGTCCTCCAAAGGCCCGTGTGGTAAAGGCTTTGTCCTCAGAGTGGAGCTATCAGGAGCTGATAGTGGGAGGTCCTTTGGGTCCTAAGTCCTTAGAGATAAACCTTTGAAAGGCCCTTCTTGTGAGAAGGTGGATTATAAAACGCTGCATGGGGCATAGCCCCTCTGTTTCCTTGCTCATCATGTGCTCTCCCTCTGCATATACTCTGCCGTTGCCACCCATGACCCTGGTCAGAGGCCAAACAACGGGACTGCCTGATCCTGAACTTGCACTTGCAGACTTTACCTCCTTACAAGTTAGTTGCTGACTAATACAACAGGGTAGGAGGTGAGGCATCCAGGGCTCTAGGGCCAGGGCCTCCCGAGGATCGAGACTCTAGACTTTTCTCACTCTGGGGGGACACAGGCTTCAGCGTTCAGCGAGGGTGAGCACTCTGCAGGATTCTGAGTGTGTGTGACTCACTGCTTAACAATAAAGTGGTATGGGGCAGTGATTTGAACTATTATGAACGGATTTCAGAAAGCTCACAGAAATATAAGATAAAAAGAAGAGTTTATTTGGGGCAACTTTTTTTTAAATCTATGCACAGTTTTTATAATATGTATTTTCCATGAATGTTTTTTAAGAACCATCATAGCTTGAGAGCTGACAAAATGCAAGCAAGGTTGCCCTCTTGGCCTTGATGTTAGCTTGATTTTGTAATCACAGTGACGCAGAAGTTCAAAGACGGGGGCAGTCCAGTTGAAAAGGGTTACAGTGTTTTACTTTTCCAACAAACTACAAGCAAGGCTAAGCAGCATCCAGATCTTTCTCCCTAGTTGCAGTCTTGGTCTGAAGACGGAACTACCCTCTAGACAGCCCAGTCCAACAGAACTTCCCATGATGACAGCAGGCATCCATGTCTGCAGTCATATGGTGTCCACCAGCCATGTGTGGCTACTGAGCACCAGAAACATGGCCTAGGCAACTGAAGAATTAACTTTTACGTTTGGCTTAATCCATTAACATTTAAATAGCTTCCTGTGGTTAGTCCCTAATACCTAGAATTTGGGGCAGATAAAAGAGCAGGTGCTTAGACATTGCAGCTGAGCCTGGAGGGCCTGGTGGGCTACATCTCCTAAGGGAGAGGTCCTTGGAGTAATTCTATTATTTTCTTGCTGCGCATAAATTGTAGTCCCTGATTTGATAGTCACACATAATTTCTTATCTCATTAACGGTATCAAAGAACAAGTTTCAACATATTTCTAATAAAGATATAAAGCAGCAGGCAGGTCTGTCTCTAAGAGACTGTGGAAAATACAGAGGCTTTGTCTGGGAAAGACCACGCAGCAAACGTAGAGCTTTGCTTAACAACCAGAGCCAGTAGTCCAGTCTTAATTCTACCTGCTTCCTACGAGAAGAAAAAACTCACCAGGTCCAGGTCCCAGACCTCGCGTCGGGGAAGTTCCTGAGGGTCTCTGGGAAAATCGCCTTTCCCTACAGCAATAAGGGACCTGATGTTGCAGAATAACTCCCTCTGGCCAGTGAGGCGCTCCACGGGAACATAACAGTGTGTAGCTGTGGTTTAGAGTGCTCGCTGACTGGGCATCGCTTATGTGCCAAGTACAAGGACTATCTCCTGACAGCCTCACAACAACGAAATAAATACCATATTATCCGACCATATACCAGAGGAAACGGGTTTAGTGCAGGTTGGTAACTTGCTTACAATCAGCGTGAGTGATGGCTCAAGTAGGTAAATCCATTTGCTGTGGTTTGAATGTGTCAGAAGCTGAATTTGGAATGCAACAGTGTTGAGAAGTGGGAGCTTTAAGGGGCGATTAGGTCATGAGGCAGGTGGATTAATGTCACTGTTGTGGGAGCGGGTTGGTTATAAAAGCAGGCTTGGCTCCCCTCCCCCAGGCACCCCTTGCTCTCGTGCACATGTCCTCCCTTTGCTCTTGCACCTTCAGCCGTGGGACAACACAGCAAGAAGGCCCGGCCCAGATGCCAGCGCCTTGATACTGGACTCCCCAACCTCCAGAACTGTGAGAAAAAAACCTTTCTTTTCTTTATAAATCACGCAGGGGGTACTTGGTGTTGTGGTACAGTAGGTTAAGTTGCCTCCTGCAATGCTGGCATTCCACATTGGAATGTCGGTTCAAGTCCCAGCTGCTCAGCTTCCAGTCCTGCTTCTTGCGTGGGAAAGCATCAGAAAACGGCCAGGTACTTGGCTGTGCCAACCATGTAGATGATCCAGATGGAGTTCCAGGCCCTGTCTTCAGCCTGTCTCAGCCCTGGCTCTTACAGCCACGTGGGGAGTAAGCCAGTGGATGGAAGATCTGTCTCTGTCTCTTACTCTGCATTTCAGATACATTAGATAAATCACTCGCTCTGGGGTAGCAACACAAAGCAGTCTGGGATAC
The DNA here is from genome assembly GCF_964237555.1 of Oryctolagus cuniculus. NCBI lineage: Eukaryota > Metazoa > Chordata > Mammalia > Lagomorpha > Leporidae > Oryctolagus > Oryctolagus cuniculus. Next base: position 71,384,204 of record NC_091442.1, read on the forward strand.
CATGTACACCTGAGACCACAGCTCATGCTCTGGTCACTTGGTAATAACTGCTTTCCTGGGACCGGCGCTGTGGTGCAGTGGGTTAATGCCCTGGCCTGAAGCGCCAGCATCCCATATGGACGCCGGTTTGAGACCCGGCTGCTCCTCTTCTGATCCAGCTCTCTGCTATGGCCTGGGATAGCAGTAGAAGATGGCCTAGTCCTTGGGCCCCTGCACCCACATGGGAGACCCGGAAAAAGTTCCTGGCTCCTGGTTTTGGATTGGCGCAGCTCTGGCCGTTGCGGCCAGAGTAAACCAGCAGATAGAGGATCTCTCTCGCTCTCTGCCTCTCGTCTCTGTCACTCCGATTTTCAAATAAATAAATAAATCTTAAAAAAAAAAAATAACTGCTCTCCCTGGTATACCCATAGTGGGAAAGGTATATTTTCCAACTTGTTGCTGCACTATTTCTTGTCACTCATCCGTTTGGTCACTCCTATTTCTAAATAAGCACCATGGGAAACGGGGCACAAGCACTCAAAGAGCAAGAAACAGGCGCCGATCTGGAATCAGTTCCAGAATGTCTGCTCCTTCCAGACTCGGGCTCACTCTGTCCCCGCAAACCATGCGCCCCCGCCCCTCGGTCACGCCTGCTCAGCTTGTGGCCTGCACCGTCTGTGCCCCTGGACACTGAAGAAAGCCTCCATTCACTGCGTGAGCACCAGGGCGTGAGTGCTGCCTGCACCAGCATTTACTGCTCCGTATTCTTGTCCTAGGCATTCCAAATGGCACCTCGCTTCTGTCAAAGCCCACACAGTCTTACCATATGTCTGGGTATCTTGATAGTAAACACGTTTTTGAAAACATATGTGAGCATCTTTTTTTCTTTCCTGAGCTGCCTGGTGCTGTAGTCATAGCGGGTTGCATCATGGTTGCATCCAGTACAAAACTAGTGCTATTGTCTTCTCTCTTTGAGGCTATTATCTATGTACCATGAGTGTTACTAGCTCGGGGTGGGAGAGGCTGTTGTAGACCAACGAGACCTTCAAATAAGACATATCTGGCTCTGATTTCAGATTTTTATTTAGTCGTTCAAAAATATTTTTGAGAATCTATAATAATAAATTTTTTAAATCAAATTTTACTTATTTATTTTCATTTTATTTGAAAAGCAGAGAAACAGAGAGAGAGAGAATCCACCTTCTGGTTCACTCCCCGAATACCTGCAACAGCTAGAGCTGGGCCAGGCAGAAGCCAGGAGCCCAGAACTCCATCCAGGTCTTCTACATGGGTGACAGGGACCCAAGTACTTGGGCCTTCATCTTCTTCCTCCTCCGGTGTGCATTAGCAGAAGCTTGATCAGAAGTGGAGGAGCCAGGACTTGAACTAGGCACTCTGGTACGGGTCATGGCAGACTGGGGTGCATCTAACTTGCTGTACAAAATACCCACCCTACAGGAATCATCTAAAGTACCGAATAAAGTAATGACTAAAGCAAAGATCCCTGTCTTTGTGGAGCTGGTGATCAAATGGCTTGAGAAAGACTTTAAGCAAGATATATGAGGGAAAAAAGATGGTATGTTAGCGGATGATAAGTGTGGAGCAGGGGGACGGGAAGCCAGGAAGGTGATAGGAAATGGTAAAATGGTTGTAGCCAGGAAAATCCTAACTGAACAAGAGTCATTTACATCAGGACCTGAAGGAGGTGAGGCAGTGGGGATGCATGCGTTAGCTGCACGATACTAGGTACAAGTTATCTAAATTTCTAGATATTTAGTCAACTCCAAAACAGAAACAAAGGCCACAAGGCTGATTTGTCCTAAGGATCAAGTCCAATTTGTGAAGAGTATCTGACCCAGGAATTGAATAGAAACATGACAACAGCTATTATTACTGTATTCTTCTTCTTCATCATCATCATCATCATCATGACTATTACTACCAGCAGCAGCTGTGGTGTCATTATGGATAGCCACTTGCTGGGATTTGAGACAGGTTATTTATGTTTTTATTATCCCCAAATGACCCTGCTGAGAATATTCAGGTAATAGCTCGATTCAGAAAGCTGAATGCAGTCACTAGCCTTTGAAGAGGACCATATGGTTTTAATATTTCTATCAGCCAAAGTCTTGGCAGGAAACAGAGATCCCCTCCACCTGGATAATTCAAGGAGAGTCTAGAAAGAGGGCTGTGTAGAAGACGGGCAGAATGGAGGGGGGTGGTAAGGGGGAGTACAGCACCCTAGAGTTAGTAACATGGGAGGGTATGCTTTCCAGAAGAGAGAGAGAGAGAGGGAGAGAGAGAGCCCTTCATGGAGGACACTCCTCAGGGGCTGTGGCTTTCAGGAGGGATGCAGCCAGCCTGCAATAACTCCACCAGGAGGCTTGGTGTGGCTCTCCACTGGCCACACCAACAGGGACAAGGGGAGACACTCAGCATCATTGCTCAGGGCAAACCGCACCTACATCCTGCGCCACCAGGGCACTCGCGGCCACTGTTCTCTTCTGTCTTGAGGAAAAGCCATCAGGGAGTGCAGTGGAGGATGGCCCAAGTACTTGGACCCTGCACCCCATGGGAGACCAGGAGAAGTACCTGGCTCCTGCCATCGGATCAGCTTGGTGTACCGGCTGCAGCGCGCCAGCCGCGGCAGCCATTGGAGGGTGAACCAACGGCAAAAGGAAGACCTTTCTCTCTGTCTCTCTCTCTCACTGTCTACTCTGCCTGTCAAAAAAAAAAAAAAAAGCCATCCCAGCCATCCCAGCTCCCTCCTCCTTCAGACTCCACTTCTGTCACACTTGTCCCTCACTCAGTCCTCCTCTTCCTCTTGCCTCAAGTCCCCACTAGATCAATGCAAACCAGGATGCAGGGATGCATAAAATCAGAGATGGTGCCAGAAGCCCCAGCCAATCTCCACACAGGGTATGGTGCTGGTGGCAATGATGAGATGTTCTGTCTGCCAGTCATCTGCATGAAAAGGCACGGCCAGAAGAGGTTCTGACCAAAAGCACAACCGTGTCACCATTTAATTATTCTCAATGAGGTTCAAGTTATGGTCTCAAGTAAGAAAGAATAATATATGAAACCAGGTAAACAGCTCAATCTCAACCATGTAAAAGTTAGTCTTATTTCTCTGCATGTCCCTAAGAAAAAGTAATCAACTCTCCACATGGGTCATTTATAGGCTGTAGATTAGAATGTCATTTTTCATAACCCTTGTCCATATTTTTCTAAACTTTCATCCAAGAAGAGGTATTCCTTCTCATACAACAAAGAAATCAAGGGGTGAGTGTTGAGCTCAGTGGGTTAAATCGCTGCTTTTTGTTGCATCCACTATTGGAGTGCTTGGTTCAAGTCCTGGCTACTCCATGCTTCTGATCCAGCTTTCTGCTAATGCATCTGGGAAGCAATAGCTGATAGTCAAAGTACTTGGGTTCCTGTCGCCCACGTGGAAGACCCAGATGGAGTTCCAGGTTCCAGTTCTGGCCTGGCCCAGCCCTAGTTGTTAGCAGATATTTTGGGAGTGAATCAGAGAATGGAAGATCTTTGTCTTTTACTTTCTCCCTTTCTCTCTCTTTCAATAACTCTACCTTTGAAATAAATAAACGAATCCTTAAAATATCAATAATTAACTTTTTAAAATAAAGGGAATATTACTTGTTTCCTAAAATTTATATCTCTATATAAAACTACAGTAATAGAGGCATTGTGGTACAGTGGGTAAAGCCTCTGCCTGCAACACTGGCATCCCATATGGGCGCCAGTTCATGTCCTGGCTGCTCCACTTCCGATCCAGCTCTCTGCTAATAGACTGGGAAAAGCATCAGAAGATGGCCCAAGTGCTTGGGCCCCTGCCACATACATGGGAGACCTGGATGAAGCTACTGGCTCCTAGCTTTGGCCTGGTCCAGCCCTGGTCATTACAGCCATCAGAGGACTAAACAAGCAAATGAACTCTCTTTCTATCTGTCTCTCCCTCTCTCTTTTGTAGCTCTGACTTTCAAATAAGTAATTCTTTAAAAAAACTATAGTAATAATTATACTTTAAGAAAACTTTAAAAACATTTACTAAACTGATTATTTTGCTATTTTTAAAGAGAATACTGTTTTCTAAAAGGAGAACGCTACACAATTCAAAGGCTATTTCCTTTATACTTAGTTTTGATCATGCTCATTATATATCATACTAAAATGATTGGAGAGCTTTAGTCCATGGGTGTCAAATTTATTCTCAAATTGGAAGTATATAATAATAAACTATACAATGTAATCTAATTATTTAAAAAGTCATTTTCTTTCCTTTTTTAAAGATTTTTTATTTATTTGAAAGACAGAGTTATAGAAAGAGGTAGAGCCAGAGAGAGAGGTCTTCCATCCTCTGGTTCACTCCCCAGATGACTGCAACGGCCAGAGCTGCGCCGATCCGAAGCCAGGAGCCAGGAGCTTCTTCCAGGTCTCCCACGCGGGTGCAGGGGTCCAAGCACTTGGGCCATCTTCTACTGCTTTCCCAGACTATAGCAGAGAGCTGGATCGGAAGAGGAGCAGCCGGGACTAGAACCGGTGCCCATATGGGATGCTTGTGCTTCAGGCCAGGGCGTTAACCCGCTGAGCCACAGTGCCGGCCCCTAAAAAGTCATTTTCTTATGTTGGATTAACTTAGTGAATCCAGAGAGATCCAATACACCGGATCGATCTCTCTCTCTCTTGCTTCACCCTGTGACTCATTCTTGTTTAGCTCAACAGACCTTTCCTGAGTACATGGCAGGTGCATCTGGCACTGGATCAGGCACTGGGAACACAGAGAGCAATGATTAGGCACTGGGAACACACAGACAATGATTAGGCACTGGGAACACACAGACAATGATTAGGCACTGGGAACACAGAGAGCAATGATTAGGCACTGGGAACACACAGAGCAACGAGAAAAGCTTCCTGCCCTTGAGGAAATGTAACAGCAGAGACAGAAGCTCAAGAAGTGATTTCAATGCAACACGGGAACTGCAAGTAAAACGGACTGCAGGGGCTGTGATAGCCCGGACAAAGGCTTGAGCACAGAGCAAAACCTCCAGCAGGCACGGGCACACGGGCACAGCTGAGCTTGCCTTCTCTTTGATACCTGGATCTCTTTGCTTTTGGATTTTTATCGAGTTGGTCAGCATGAAGGCCCGCGAGACCGGGCGTGGGTGATGTGAGACATCTCAGCTGAGCCGACTTTACTTAGCTGTCCCCAGGCCTCACCACCCTCTCCAAGATGGGGACAGCCAATCCGTCAAGAGACAGGAGCAAAGACTCGCTGAGGCCAGCTGCCTCCTTCAACACAGCATCTCTTCTCAAGGCAAAGGCTCCGCTCGCTTGGCGGAGACCACTTTCCTGTGCAGAGCTGCCTGTGGTTGGAGAACGGAGGAGTTGTAGAAAAATAAAGCAACCCTAAAAAATGTAAGTTTTAGTTTTGGAAAACATTAAACTCTCTAAATAAGGGAATGTTTTGCTTGTATTATTTTAATGTAAATTTTTTAAAAAAAGATTTATTTATTTGAATTGCAGAGAGACAGAGAGTGCAAAACAGAAAGATCTTTCATCTGCTGGTTCATCCCTCAGGTGGCTGCAATAGTCAGATCTGGGCCAGGCCAAAGCCCAGGAACCTGGAACTCCATCTGGGTCTCCCATGTGAGTGGCAGGGGCCCAGGTGCTCAGACCACCTTCCATTGCTTTCCCAGTAGCCTTAGCAGGGAATTGGATCTAAAGCAGAGCAGCCGGGACTTGAACTGGTGCTCCAGTATGCAGGCAGTGGTGCACCCGCTGCAGCACAACACCAGCCCTGAGGGGAACCGTTCTGCCATAGGCTAAGGGGCCACTGCAGGTGATGAGCAGAGAGCTGCTGCAAGGGGTGTGGGCAGAACCAGGACTCGGGTGGCATGTTCTGGCTCAGCCTAAAGGCAGACCACCGTGGAGTCTGCTCTGCTTGGCTGGTGCTGTGCTCTAAGAGTTGTTAAACACTTGGAGCATCTTCCCCTACAGGAAGGAGCTATGTGTACCCTACACAGCTGTGTCCGGGGACAGACAGCTCAGCTTTTTCATTATTCTCTGAAGCCTGTTTATGTTTAGGCACTCAGGTATAAATTCTTATCAGAATGAGATAGCCAATGCCCGCATCTCTAGGTCAGGTATACCTTGTTCTGAGGCTTAAAGAGGACTCAGTTTAGATTTGGATATTGGATTGTATTAGAATAATTCATCATATAGAACGATTTCCCCCCAAATAGTCTCCTGGAGAATTTTGAGGAATTTTACCTGGATCTTACAACCAAATCCTCACCTTTCCGATACAACAAAATCATTCTCTGTAGACCTGTAAATTCTTTACAAACCTTAATCCTTCATAATTACACAAAGCGTGCCCTCTTAGGGAGGCTTTTCATTATCGTTTGTAATTACAGCTCCCTTAATATTTTAAAAGCTTCTTTGGTAAAATGGAAAGTCAGGCTTCCAAATCTATTAAAACTCTGCCGGGGTGCCCAGCTGTCCCAGCCAGTCTTTTAGCTGAAATCCTCAAAGCCGTCTCAGATCTGGAGGAGATCGGAAATGACTGGGACGCAAAGTGCCGTGGAAATCAGCAGATTGGCCACGCTTTCCTCCGGTTTCATTCCCTCCCAGTTACTCTACACTGTCCATGTCAGAACAAGGCCACGGTCTCTGGTGTCTGTCTACAGGCGCAAACCACGGTAATGACTTTTTCCTGCCAATTCTCAATCCCAAGTTAGTAAGTGAGAAAGTTTACGGCCCCTGGGGTAGCGTCCTCTATTCAAGAGTAAAAATGACTTTTTCTAGACCACCTCTGCCTTGTCTTTTTTTTTCTTTCTTAATTCCCCTCTTGCTGGAAGAAAGATTTAGACCACCAGGATTGTAGTGCTGATTAAGATAGCAATTTACTTCTGCAAATGAACTTAATTTGTAGAAAGAACAATGCAGTCATAGAGATAAAAGGAGAGGTGCCAGGCTTTGGAAATGTCTGAGCTGATATTTGTAAACCTGTCTGCTGTTTGCTGAGCTGTTTTACATATAAAACTTTGTCTAATGCCGGCAGGTGGTGGCTGTCTTCCTCGCTGCAGGAGAGGGATGGAAACCAAGCAGTTAGATGCCTGGAACCACACATGCCCCAGTGACAGTCCTTGTCTACTCAAAGCCAGCTCCCTTGATCTCAAGACCCCATGAGCACCAGCGCAGAGGAAGCAGACCCAGTTTCAGCCAAGGGAAGAAAGTCTAACGGGGCTGGCAGGGCATGGGAAATGGTAACGTAGGGTGCTGTGCAAGAGGGGGTGGCACGTGCAGACGCCAGCAGTCATCCTGATGTCTGCTGGACTGGCAGCCAACAAGAAGCTCCTCGGTCACCAGTACCCTTGCCAAGGGCAGGGATGGTGGTCGTGTGCTCTGTGACTAGTGTCGGTGGAAAGCCTTGAATGCAACTGGATGTGGCAAAGCTGGAGCTGTCACTGCTGAGAGCTGAGGCTGCTGAACCAGGGCCATCTGACAGGTGCTCTGTCTTGGGAGGCAGCAGTAGGCAGACAAAGTAGCCATAGCCAGACGATGGCCTGGTACAGAAGGAACCTTGGGATAAATAACCCAACTTCTCTTTCTCCTTGTCATCTCTTCTTTTATGTTGGTGCCTTTTTCTGGATAAGCTCAACCAGAATCAGAGGGCCCAGGATCCCAGGTGTAGCCATCTGTGAAGGTCATTTGTGAAGGTCATCTTCCCAGGGTGGAGGTGAATGAATACTGGATCTGGGAGCAGGAAGGGGGAAAGGGGAAAGGAGAATATTTAAGACAGAGGCTTTTTTTTTTAGAGGCTTTTTTTTTTAAACATTTATTTGTTTATTTGAAAGTCAGAGTTACACAGAGAGAGGAGAGGCAGAGGGAGAGAGAGAGAGAGAGAGAGAGAGGTCTTCCATCGGATGGTTCACTGCCCAGATGGCTGCAATGGCTGGAGCTGTGCCAATCCGAAGCCAGGAGCCAAGAGATTCTTCCCAGTCTCCCATGTGAGTGCAGGGGCCCAAGGACTTGGGCCATCTTCTACTGCTTTCCCAGGCCATAGCAGAGAGCCGGAGAGGAAGTGGAGGAGCTGGTTCTTGAACCGGTGCCCATATGGGATGCCGGCACTTCAGGCCAGGTGTTAACCCACTGCGCCACAGTGCCAGCTCCAACAGATGCTGTTTTAACACCAAGATCATATCCTCCTGCCCTTGAGAATGCTGTCTCTTGGCAAGGATTTCAAGAGGCATGCTGGACTTCAGAGTTCTTGCCTCCTTCTCTTCTCATTAGCCTTCCTTCCTTTTTATCAGCAACTGAGTACTTAGGAATCACTAGGTACCTTGAAGAATGAGAAGTAAAAGTGAACCCAAATGGCTTCTAGTCTAACAGAGGAAAAAAAGACATTATGATATTGCAGTTGGACACACAGTGTACATTATACATTCTTTCAAGTAAGCTTTTTTATACTACAAAGCCCAGAATGCCAAAAAAAAAAAAAAAAAAAGTACATCAGGGGCCATGTAATGCTCCCATTCTGCTTGTGATCATGGTCATTACGCTGTGGTTGTGGGTTTTCAGAGCTGGGGTTCCAGGCCTCCGTTCTGCTGGTGCAGACTGCAGCAAGTTCAGGGACTAGGAGAGTAAGCAGATGATGGTGAATTCCTGATGGTGGTGGCTTCCCAGCTGTGGCTGTGATGACAGGATTCAGCAGTCAGTGGCTTTTGATCATGGAGTAGCAGCCCTTATGTGGTAGCTTGGCTCTGCTGAGGGATTATCTTAGGCAGGGTGGGCTGCTTTGACAAACCATAGAGACAAGAGTGGCTTAAAAGCAGCAGCAATGTATTTCTGACAGTTCAAGGTCAAGACACCAATAGATTCCGTGTCTGGGAAGGGTCTACGTCCTCATTCATAGAGGGTTGCGCTCTCGCCATAACCTCTTGTGATGGAGGAAGGAGGAGCTAGGGATCTCTGCAGAATCCCTTATATAAGAGCAATAATCCTTCTATGGGGCGCCATGCTCATGACCTATTCACATCCCAACAACTCCATCTCCAAACAATTAGGAGATTAGGTTTCAACACATGGCTGTTGGGGGACACACACTCAATCCATATCATGGTTCAACCTAGATTCTTACATGGAGGTTAGAGTTCCAAGAGCAATCTTCCAGTGGACAAGGAAATTACTGTATGGTCTTTTATTATCTAACCGCAGAAGTCTTATGGCATCACTTCTGCCACACTCTATCAATTAATTAGTCGTGTGTCCACCAGATTCAAACAGTGGTGTCTTAGATGCCACTTCTAGACAGGAAGAGGAGTGCAAAAAATTGCAGTAATTATTTAGGACCATCACAATCTCCCTTGACTCACCCTCTTTCCTCTGTAGCTGGAGGTAAAGTCTCCATTGCCAGGTAGGCCATGACCAGAATGGTTTAGTCGCTTGAAAAATCTCGTGATTAGGTCAAGTGCTAGAGTAATACAGAAGTGGGTACTCATAGCCGTGCTGCTTAATAAGGAATTAAGGGTGAAACTTTTTGATTAGCTTCCTGAGGTCTTGCAACTTTTATTGCATTGCTATAAAAAGACTCAAAGTACATTCTTGCCAGAGTGAGGTAGCTCACTTCTGGTAGTCTTGGGGATAGCCTATTACTAAATTAGAAATCTGTTATGGTAAAATGTGGATCTAGTGATGAGCTGAGAATATGGTCCCAGGCTCAAGGCCAAAGCCCTGCCTCTACAATGTAGGGATAAATCAGAGCAGATTGAGCATTAAATCCACTTGATTCTGTGTCATCTAAGGAGGATTCTCTTCATAAGCTCCTGCATTATTATGCAATTGGTCCTAAAGCTCACACAAGCTAACCTTGGTGTTGGGTGCTTTGCTTCTGGGTCAGAAAAAGGGTAGATATTCTACGAGTTGTTGAGTCTCATAACCCATACAAATGAACATACTTTAGTGAGTAGATACTCCATGGCAGTCTTTGTTAGGCCAGGGCAGAGGTTAAGAATGAGATATTGTCTATGCCATGAGGAGCGCAAGTCTAAAAGAGGTTACAATACTTTGTGATGAAATAGTACCATTTAATTAGGTGCTGAGTGTTGCAGGAGTGCAGATAAGGAAGTTATCCATTTAAAACCTTTGTTTGTTTGTTTTTGACAGGCAGAGTTAGTGAGAGAGAGACAGAGAGAAAGGTCTTCCTTCCGTTGGTTCACCCCCCAAATGGCCGCTACAGCCGGCACACAGCGCCGGTCCGAAGCCAGGAGCCAGGTACTTCCTCCTGGTCTCCCATGCGGGTGCAAGGACCCAAGCACTTGGGCCATCCTCCACTGCCTTCCTGGGCCACAGCAGAGAGCTGGACTGGAAGAGGAGCAACCAGGGCAGAACCAGTGCCCCAACCGGGACTAGAACCCAGGATGCCAGCGCAGCAGGTGGAGGATTAGCTTAGTGAGCAAAAACCTTTCTTAAAAGGTGAACTTTGGCCGGCGCCATGGCTCAATAGGCTAATCCTCCGCCTTGCGGCGCCGGCACACCGGGTTCTAGTCCCAGTCGGGGTGCCGGATTCTGTCCCGGTTGCCCCTCTTCCAGGCCAGCTCTCTGCTGTGGCCAGGGAGTGCAGTGGAGGATGGCCCAAGTGCTTGGGCCCTGCACCCCATGGGAGACCAGGAGAAGTACCTGGCTCCTGCCTTCAGATCAGCGCGGTGTGCCGGCCACAGTGCGCTGGCCGTGGCGGCCATTGGAGGGTGAACCAACGGCAAAAGGAAGACCTTTCTCTCTGTCTCTCTCTCTCACTGTCCACTCTGCCTGTCAAAAAAAAAAAAAAAAAAAAAAAAAAAAGGTGAACTTTGACCTGGGTTTTATCAAGTTGAGAAGGTAGATAGAGCCTCTTACACAGAGGTAACATCTTATGAGAGGTGTTAAGATATGAATATGTTATCTACAAGGGATGATGGGTAGTCCCATGAATTGGAGTGTAAATTTCAGGGAGATAAAGTTAGAATGAATTTGGCATGAATTTTCAAGGTCTTTGTGTTTTATCCTAAGGAGTTCGGAATTTTTTTCTATTGACAATAGAGAAGGATGCAAACAGGCAGAAAATGTGGCAAAACCCAAGAGCTATAATTACTGTTTTCAACCAAGGGAGCCAAGAATGTCCCACAGCTCACAGCTTTGTCATCTTTGATATTTTTGCAAATCACCGTTGGAGCCAGATTCCAACCAGCTCCTCCGAATTTCCTATGTTTCTGACCTGGTGTTTTGCAAAAAAGTTTAAAATTTCACATTGCTTCCATGTTCCATCCAGTGAAGATGAGATTACCTGAGAAGAAAAATAATCCGAAAAGCAAAGAGTACAGTTCAGCCAATCTCTCTGTCAGGTCCCTCACTACCAAATAAAGAATCACAAAACAGACAAAATCCTTTCGGTTGCCAGATGGAAGAATTCAATGGTTAGCTTTACACGTGTTGATGGATTACTTTTTTCTATGTGTGGTGCAAACCAACCCCAGAGGCAGATTATTGAAATCACCTCTGGAAACCACACGTACAGATGCATGCAGATGTGGGTGGCAAGGGATTCCAGGTGACTCAGTCTGTCTGGCATCTGGGTCATGAATTTCTCTCACTTGAAGGCAGAGGTGTTGCCGTGGTAATAGGTGCTGTGTATGAGCTGCCACCAAATGGCTGCATGTGGTATGTGTTAGATGAGGCAATAATTTGCAGATCTGTTTTGAGGCCAGGCACCTCTTACAATGCTGCAGCTTCCTTCATTTTTCCCAGCTCATTCAGCAAAGGATTTTTTTTTTTTTTTTTTTTTTTGGACAGGCAGAGTGGACAGTGAGAGAGAGAGAGACAGAGAGAAAGGTCTTCCTTTTGCCGTTGGTTCACCCTCCAATGGTCGCCGCGGCCAGCGCGCTGCGGCCAATCCGAAGGCAGGAGCCAGGTGCCTCTCCTGGTCTCCCATGGGGTGCAGGGCCCAAGCACTTAGGCCATCCTCCACTGCACTCCCTGGCCACAGCAGAGAGCTGGCCTGGAAGAGGGGCAACCGGGACAGAATCCGGCACCCCGACCGGGACTAGAACCTGGTGTGCCGGTGCCACTAGGTGGAGGATTAGCCTATTGAGCCGCAGCGCCGGCCGGGTGTACAACTATTTTTTACTTGTGATCAGTCTATCTTGGAATTTAGATCTTCCCCATATTGACATGAAGCACCATACATAGGTGTCAGCCACAAGGTGCCTGTGGGTGATCCTGTGCCTGGCTGGGAGACTGCCTGTCTAGCCCATGCAGGAGGTTAAGAGGGCATGGAACACCATGCCTCCCGGGAAAGACCCTGGTCAGGGGCTCAGCACACTGAGACTTGCATATGACCTGACTGCTGGCAGGCAGCAGGGGCCCCAGGCACATTCCTCCCACCCCCACTTCCTGTTGACGGGCCTTGTACTAGATAAACAGCTCCTGGATGTGGCCCAGACCTGTAAGACCACTTGGAAGGCTAGGTGGGCTGAGTGACCTTCAAGGTGATTGGAGCAGTGTAGAGGCACCAGTATCTGTGTTGCTACCCTGAGCTAGCTACTCCCCTTTGCCTGCCCTATAAAAGCCTGTGCCTGGCCTCTAACAAATGGACATGTTCAATGAAACTGTCTCTGGTGCCTCTTGTCGAAGAACGCCATCACCCACCATCCCGACAGTATGGGCCTTGCAGGAAAAGCCCACAGGTGCCCAAGGTTCTCCCTTCCTTACCCTTTTAAGTGAAACTGCCGTGCAACAGTGGACATGGAACCCTGTTTTACTTCACATTGTTCCTCCGTGCTGTGGAGATATCCAGGTACCTTGTACAGATCTTCCTTGTCTTGGGCAAATCTACCCGCGTGGCCCCCTTCTGTAAAGGAGCACAGATGGTGCCAGGAAGACATGGGCAAAGGGCCAAGGAGAGTTAAAGGAGAGTGAGAGGGATGGCAAGCCCCTTCCTTGTTAGGGTGCATAGGCACGTGCCTGATGTTGGAGACCCTCTGCTTTCAGCCACACTGCCACCGTTGACGGCCCTAGGGAAATGACCAGGGGGCACAGAAGCTGTGACAGCTGTCAATTAGGGAGATGGAAGACGGCAGTCAGGCCTCCTTCTTTACTCATCTGCCTGCTCCCTTCAAAGAAGCCACAGCTTGTGTCCCCGTCACCAGAGCAGAGGCTAGAGGGGAGTGCTGGGCCTCCTCTTTTGAAGAGCAATACTTGCAGGAGGACCTCAGGCTCAGCCACAGACACCGAGAAAGAGGAATGCCAGTGCACCCAGTGGATACGCTCCGCAGCGCCAGGACAGGCATTCCTTCGAGTAACTTCCCAGGGCTTTTGGCTTATAAAGGGAAAACTCCACAGGAAGAAATAGGTCACTCTTGTAAGAGGTGGGACTGTGGGTTATTAGTTTGAACAGAAAGGGTACAATCTTAATCTACACTCTGGTAGTGAGAGCAGGATGCATTGGTTATAATGTAAACCTAATATTCTCAAAAGCAAACTACAGGGGCTGGTGTTGTGGCATAGCCAGTCAAGTCAATTCCTGTGATCCAGAGTTCCATATGGCACCAGTTCGTGTCCCAGCTGCTCCACTTCTGATCCAGCTCCCTGCTAATGGCCTAGGAAAAGCAGCAGAAAATGACCCAAGTGCTTGGGCCCCTGCCACCCACGTAGGAGACTGGAAGAAGCTCCTGGCCCTGGCGTTGGCATGGCCGAGCCCTAGCTGTCATAGCCATTTGGGGAGTGAACCAATGGATGGAAGCACAGTCTCTCTCTCAAAAAAAATTTTATTTCTCTCAAATTTTTTCAAAAAATGCAAACTATGAGAAACATCATAGGATCCAAATGAAAGAAAATGAGATCATTGGAACAAAGGTTAGGAAGTTCCACGTTCTTAAGGCAGGACATGAGCAGGGAGTAAGAATGGGTCCTTTCTAAGATGCTGGAAAGCTCAAATTCAGGCTCCTGTACTGATGCTCTAGTTTTTGAGGCTGTGTGTCTTTGTCTATCATCCTTACCTCTTAACCTAATTGTATTTTCCCACTGGTGGGCCAAGAGGAGTGAGATAGCTTTCAAAGGCAGAGAGTGGAAAAAAATAGTTGCTATGGTACTTATTTCCTATACATTTATCATATTCACGGAGATCAAATGGCTGGATGGCTCTCAAATATTTATTGAAAGATTAAACCTGGCCAGTGCTGCAGCTCATTTAGCTAATCCTCTGCCTGCGGCACCGGCAATCTGGGTTCTAGTCCCGGTTGGGGTGCCGGTTCTGTCCCGGTTGCTCCTCTTCCAGTCCAGCTCTCTGCTGTGGCCCGGGAGGGCAGTGGAGGATGGCCAAAGTGCTTGGGCCCTGCACCCGCATGGGAGACCAGGAGGAAGCACCTGGCTCCTGGCTTCGGATTGGCGCAGTGCGCCAGCCATAGCAGCAAGGGGAATCTGTAACATCCCAGTCCTTGTTACAGCCCTGTCAGTGCTCTGCCCAGAGCTCCCTGGATGGTGGGGCTGCCATGTTCCTGTACTCCTAAATGGCTGGCACCTGTGGCACCTCACTTTCGGCCCTCTCCCAAAGCAGTAGAGCTGTTCTCTCTCAACACAGAAAATGGTGTAAGTGCCTAGGAATTTGCATTTCCCTCGGGTGACTCTCAGCCAATGAGGGACTGTCTGGGTGGATGAAGGACCGACTACCTGGCCTCCAGATGCAGCAGAGGCTGAGGCAGAACTCAGACTGCTGGGCTGCTCTCTTACAGGATCAGGCAGAAGCTGGGACTTCTGAAATTGGTCCTTTGTTTGAGTCCTTCTCCTCCCTGTCCTGCTTCTCTTACTTCTTCGTTTAGCCTCCTAGTGGGGACACTTTCTCAGGACATCACTTGTTCTTGAGTCTGCTTCTCGGGATCTGCCTCTGTTGTGTGGAGGACAGCAGAAGACCAGGCAAGCTTTAATCATTGTTCACAAAGACCAGAACTGAGCGGTCTCACCTAGAACAGCCAACTTTCCTCGCGGGCTCTTCTTGGCTTGCCCTCAGAAGCATCCAGAGGTGGACAAGGGTACAAAAGGTTTTAGGGAGATTGGAACTAAAAGATAGGTTTATTTTGCTGGAAAATATTGACATCCATGCACAGTTTTTTTCCTGATGGGCATTTTTCATGAACTTTTGGAACACCCTGCCTGTATTTCTGATCATGGACTTTGTGAGAACTGAGGCCTTTGTTAACGTTAATTCCCTTCTCCCTTTGGTCTCATCTCCTGGCCTTTTGACCACCCCAATCCTCAGGTGTGAAGGGCGTTTGAGAATACCTCCCACCACCGAGAGAATTTTCTTTGCTGGTTCCTTGAGTGCTATTTGACTCTGTCTACTCCCCCAAAGTGGAAAAATCCGTTACCATGGCAAAGGCAATGTTTGAGGATCAAAACGTCTGTGGAAAACATTAAACATCAATGACCATCGTTTTCTGTTCACCAGCTTCCTGTGTTCACCAGCTGGGGTTTTAACATTGCTCAATCCCACACATACCTTCTCTGAAAGAACTCAGGGAGAGGTGTGGGGTGGACCCCACCTGAACGTGCAGCTCTCTTCCTGGATGTTCCCGTCTGTGTGTGAACTCTTGGCACGCAGCACTCTCATAACCCCTGTTCAAAGTACCTGCTTCTCTTTCTTAGACTGCGAGGTCTCCGAAGGCACAAATCTATCAGCTCATGGTGTTTTCCCAGAGTCTGGCACTAAGTAGGTGCTCATAGCTATGTCCTGGCTATAGGGAGGAACCTCGTGGCTAAAAGGCTGGATCACTGCACTCTGATCATCTATCATCTTAGCTTTCCCTACTTGGAACTAAACCTAGACCAAGGGATTCTGGGATTGATGCTGTCCCTTCTGCAGGACACAGTGGCCACTTATGGGAAAAACTGGCTGCATCAGTCGCTATTGCTGCTTTCACTGTGCCAGCAGCGAACTCTAAGAAGTTTCACGGGGAGTCCAAGGGAGGCACAATCACCTCAGACCCGTGAGGGTTTGGGGAAG
This sequence comes from Oryctolagus cuniculus, assembly GCF_964237555.1. Taxonomy (NCBI): domain Eukaryota; kingdom Metazoa; phylum Chordata; class Mammalia; order Lagomorpha; family Leporidae; genus Oryctolagus; species Oryctolagus cuniculus. The sequence goes on from NC_091442.1 coordinate 71,400,237, forward strand.
GCTCCAGAGACAGCCTCAGGGTTTCCTTGCCTAAAACAAAACAAATTTGGCAGAGTATTTCTGTTCTGGAAACAAGACTGAATGATAGGCTAGTTTAGCAGTCTTATCTGAACAGACAAGCCCCTAGTTCAGGAGGCTGGAGCTCAGACTCTAGAGGGGGAAGAAAGTTCTGGAAGATTGTCTCCTGTATTCATCTTCGCATTTCAACTACCTGTAGGTTCACTGTATCAGATGTCCCTTGAATTAGATGCCTCTGAGAGGCAAGGTGTTTTCTCTCCATCCCATGCCTCCTGTCTGGGAGGTAGACCAGTAGACTCTTTTCTTTATCCAGTATTTAAGGAAGAGCCACAGAATGTCAGGAAATTGCAACTTTCCACCAAGGTCAAGTCTGGAAAAGGATGCTGAGTGTTAGGTAGGAAGTTAGGGACTTGAGGAAAACAAGGCACCTGCAGAAGCTCACCTCGGAAGCGGCCCAGGATCTTACACTTCAGTCCTGCCCACACCCCAGTAACTGTACAGGGGGTCTCAGCCTTCCCCCCAAGCAAAGCTCCCAGGAGAATCCTTTCTCCTCTGCACCAAAATGGGTTACCTGGCCTGATACCACTGGGCAGTGAAACCTTTACATCCTTGCTCCAAGGCAGGCCCCTAGGGGAGGATCCTCTGCCTGGCACCAGGTGAGCCCCCCCAACCTGATAGCACTGAGTAGTGAAACACCGGGAGGAATTCTCCCCAATTCACAATCAGCAAACCCTTTGTCCTAGAGGAGGAGGTGGGAAGGACTGGACCCCTTTCCCTTGTAAGCTCCATGTGAACACAGACCGTGCACTCAGCTCCCAGCTCTCTGTTGAGCTGCCCGCCTGGCCTGCCAGGTGTAGTCTCTCTTCTTAACCATGTAACCTCGCTTTCCCCAGTCTGAGTGCCTGGGTGCTCTTTCTCTGACTCTGTCCCCTCTGTTCTGATGGATGACCTACCCCAATAAACCTTGCTACTTTGCTCACCACTGTTCTGTCTCACATCTCAATTCTTTCTTGTGTGAAGACAAAAGGCTACACCACACCCATCTCCACTAATGTAAGGGCAAAAGAAGGACACTGGAGCCGTCTATTTTCATGCTATGGATCTGTGAGAGGCTTATAAAAACCACCTACGCTTTTTTATATTTGTCCTTGCTCCATCTCACGCCTTGAGAGTGTAAGCAGCCATTGAGTGCCGCAGTGTGATTACGAGCAGTCTGTTCCCAGCCCTGCTCCCCAGATGTTGGCCGAGTGGAATGCTGGCTCAAGGGAGGATTGTGCAATTCTTCGTGTTTTAATTTATTGCTAAAGGGTTGATACACTATTTAACAGGTTCTGTAAGTAAATGCCATTCTCTGATTTACTTTCCAAATCCCTTGAATGGTGCCACAAGATTTAAATCACTTTGTGTTTTTTTTTTTTAAAACTGCTGCCCAAATCTAACTTCACAGCTTCTTTAATATACTTATTATTTTGCCAGTAACATACGGATTAAGGCCCATACTCCTGAGTCAAGTTTTGGAGAAAGTTCTACTTTGATTTATTTTTAGTTTTTTACTTTGTTTATACTTGGCACCTAAATCATAAAAAATTTACATGAGCCAATATTGAAAAGCACATTGATCTCTGTTGATCACTAGAGTCTGCTGTTGGTCCTAAATTGCTACAGGGGAAGGAATTCAAAGATAAATTTCCTGTTGGACTCCTTGAATATCAGTTACTGCCAAATGCTCTTTGTTAGGATTAACTTTTTTTAAATGCCATCAGATAGAGAATGGTGGATATATTTTAAAACAATTGTGAGTACGCAAGCTAACAAAGTTATAGATGAGGTTGTCAGCTACCACAATTCATCAATCCTTCAGTCAATAAATATTTACTGAGCATTTATTACCTTCTAGGAACTACATGTTAATTTAAGTCAATTTTAACTTCAAAATAAATTGAAGTTTACAGTTGCCTTCCAAACAGTAAATCTTATAGGAATATGAGCAAACACAAGATTTCAAGGTTATGCCCTCTTTAAATATTTGCATTCCAATAGTTTAAGTTGCCAGTTCTGTTAAGTCATTCATTTCAATATATTCTTAAACTTTTTCAGTCATTAAAGTAGACAATAGATGAAAATAAGAAATCAAGATCTGGTAACGTACCAATATCTGCATGACGCACAAGTTTTACAGGCAATTTTACTCAAAAGAAATCTTTGCAATAGAAAACGAGCAAATGAAAATTCTATAGAACACAGGATCCTGGAGGTAGTGATCTAAGAGATGTATCAGGACTAATCATTTTATATTGTCCAATATGTACATATCACATTCAGGAATTTCATTTTTGATGGAATTTAATGTCTACAAAAATGTATATTGGTTCTTTCAAAATTTATTTATTTAGAAAAGCAGAGAGGTCTCTCATCCACTGATTCACTCCCCAAATGCTCACAATGTCCAAGACTGGACCAACCTGAAGCCAGGAGCCAAGAACTCAGTTCAGGTCTCCTACATAGCAGGTGGGAACTCAAGTATTTGAGCCATAACCTGGTGCCTCCCAGGGTACACACTAGCTGGAGGCGGAGTCAGCAGTGGAGCTGGAACTCGAACCCAGGCAGTGATGGGGGATGCAGGCATCCTAATGCCTGCCCTGCATACTGGTTCTTGGCTTATTTCCCTCCATGCAGTAATTCAGAGTTAGTGGCAAAACAAATAGATGCAATTTGATTTCTAAAATACTGTTAAACATCCCAGCATACACTGTTTTAATCTTATTCAGGAATAGTGACTCCAGTCAATTTTTTTTAGTTTGTTTTTTGAATCCCTGATTAAATCACCAAATCTGGATATAGAGTGAGAATTTACATAAAACACTTAGATATGCCATTTATCAACCAAATGTTGAGTCATGATATATAAACCTTTTTTAAAAAGATTTATTTGTTTGAAAGTCAGAGTTATAGAGATAGAGGCAGAGAGAAAGAGAGAGAGAGAGAGAGAGAGAGAGAGAGAGTCTTCATCCGCTGGTCCACCCCCCAGATGGCTGTAACTGCTGGTGCTGACCCAGGCTAAAGCCAGGAGCTTCCTCTGGGTCTCCAACATGTTTTCAAGTTGTGTCAGGGGTCCAAGCACTTGAGCCATCCTCCACTGCTTTTCTCGGTGCACTGACCAGGTGCTGGATCAGAAGTGTAGCAGCAGGATGTGAACCAGCGCCCATATGGGATGCCAGTGTCACTGATGATGGCTTTCCCCATTGTACCTCGACGCTGGCCCTGAGCAGTGATATTCAAAGCACAGGGTGTGGTGCTGGCTTTGAGGAAGGTGAAGAAGACTCGGGTTCCTGCCTTCCAGAATCCTGCAGCGTGTGGGTCCCATGAACTCAGACAAGTACAATACGACGGGCAGAAGAGGTTGATACGGGGGGAACAGGTGCCTCCGCCTGGGATGTGTAGCAGCGAGGGTGGGTCAGGGAAACAGAGCTGATTCTGGGAAGCTGAGTAAGTGTTAGTCAGATGGATTAAGTGAGAGGGAGGTAAAGCCATGTGTTTATGTAACACACAAAACACGTATCATGAGAGAGATAGTGAACACAAGTAATAATCAGAATACTGCTGACACTAGAACTTACCTAGCTAGAAAAATATTTTAATTTGCAAATAGTACAAATATATAATGTCAACAGTATTTTATACAAATATTTAAATTGACTATAAAATGATTCTTTAGAAAGAAATCAGGTACCATCTACTAAAAATGTGTGAGAGCGAGCCTTTGGTGCGACAGTGAAGATGGCCACTCGGGACATCCACACCACACATCAGAGTGCTGAATGTCAGTTACTGCCAAATGCTCTTTGTTAGGATTAACTTTTTTTAAATGCCATCAGATAGAGAATGGTGGATATATTTTAAAACAATTGTGAATATGCAAGCTAACAAAGTTATAGATGAGGTTGTCAGCTACCACAATTCATCAATCCTTCGCATCTCTGCTCCACTTGGAGTTCCAGCTTCCTACTAACGTGCAACTTGGGAGACCTGTGGGAGACCCAGATAGAGTTCCAGGCTCCTGGTCTCCGCCTGGCCCAGCCCTGGCAGCTGCAATCATTTGGGAGGAAATTCACGGTTAGATCTCTCTTTCTCTGTCTATCCCTCTTTCTCTGTGTCTCTGCCTTTCAAATAAATCTTTTGAAAAAAAGAGAAAATGCAAAAAAAAGTGCAAAAAAAGCTATGATTACATTTATTTGTATGTTTATGTGTATGGGCAATATATATGTACTATATAGATGCATTTAAATGTATATTTGTATGGGTATGTACACATATGAAGCTCATGGAAAATGTGTATTATGAAAAAATTGTGCATGGATTTCAAAAAATGTTTGCACCAAAATAAATGTTCATGGAAAAACGCAATGAAAAATACATTGTGAGGTACCTTCCCGTGTGTGTGTGTGTGTGTGTGTGTGTGTAGATAGAGGTTTATGTGAGAAAAGGAAGTACAAGCTGCGGGGCATCCCGGGCAGATTGGGCTCCCATGTGACACCAGCAGCACACTGCGGGCAGCCTGTGCCACGCTTCGTCACGGTCTGATTCTCCAGGCCGACCTCACTGAAAAAGGTAGGCTGGGCAGGTGAGTGTAAGTCGAGGGAGCTTGCTTTCTGAAAGGGATGTCTAACCCATATCTTGGCACTGTCGTTGACAAAGTGGAAGACTGCCCTTCCACAGGAAGACGCCGCTCATCTCCACGTCTATGGCGTGTGGTTACCCAGAACACAGGAGGAGCAGACGGCACAGGCTTCCACACTGCAGGAGCCTTGATACACAACCGGCCCTGCCTCATGGCCGGCCCCACTTGCCTCGACGCATGTCACCCCTCCGGTCTCAGTAGTCCCATTTATGGGGGAAAACATGAGTGGTGGGACCAGGGGGAAGAGCCAGCACACACACAAGAAATTCAATAGACAAAACCGGGCAAACACGAAAGGGAATGAGGAGTAGGAAGAGGGGATTTTTTACCAAGTCCTGGAGTCACTGCTGTAAAGAGGAGGACCCTTCCCACTGAGGGCTATTTTGCTGCCAATGAGAAACACGCAGGCTGGGGTGGGAGCGCTCAGCCAGGGTCGCAGAGGAAGGGCCTGTAGTGCAGTGCTGTAGAATGGGGGGCTGCCGGGGCAGGCGGGGAGCCCAGCAGAGCAGATGCCCACATCCCACATCGGAGCTCCCAGCTTCCGGAGCCGGCTCTGGCTCCAGCTCCAGCTCCAGCTTCCTGCCAATGCAGATGGAGGGGCAGCAGCGATGGTTCAAGTCCCTGCCACTTGTGAGGGAGACCTGCACTGTGCCCCCATGGCCCCGCTCCAGCTGTTGCAGTCATCTGGGAAGAGAACCAGCAGATGGGAGCTTGTGCCCCGTCTCTCACACATAAATAAGAAAATAAGAACGTGGTCTCTAGAGCTGTTACCGGTCAATGGCAGGGTTCTTACCTTCTCGCAAGAAAGAATTCAGGCGTGGGCCGGCGCCGTGGCTCACTAGGCTAATCCTCCACCTTGCGGTGCCGGCACACCGGGTTCTAGTCCCGGTCGGGGCGCCGGATTCTGTCCCGGTTGCCCCTCTTCCAGGCCAGCTCTCTGCTGTGGCCAGGGAGTGCAGTGGAGGATGGCTCAAGTACTTGGGCCCTGCACCCCATGGGAGACCAGGAGAAGTACCTGGCTCCTGCCATCAGATCAACGCGGTGCGCCAGCCGCGGCGGCCATTGGAGGGTGAACCAACGGCAAATGGAAGACGTTTCTCTCTGTCTCTCTCTCTCACTGTCCACTCTGCCTGTCAAACAATAAAAAAATAATAATAAATTCAGGCGTGAGACAGAGTAGTGGAAAGTAAAAGTAGCAAAGTTTATTAGGGGCAGGGACATCCGTAAGAACAGATGGGCACCTCTCCAGACAGAACCTGAGAGAGTGCCCGGTCACTCGGACTGGGGGAGAGCAAGGTTCCATGGTTGAGTGGAGAGAATACACCTGCCTGGCAAGGCGGGCAGCTCAGCAGAGAGGCAGAGGGCTGAGCGCTCAGTCCGGTTGGGGGGGGGGGGGGAGGGGAGGTTAAAGCAATGGGTCTTGCTTCCCCACCCCTGCTCCTCTTGGAACAAAGGGCTTTTTGGATGTAAACAGAAAAACTTCTATCTGAGTTTTCCCCTGAAGGTATCAGACAGGAGGAAGGCTAGATGATGCCGGTCTGAGTTTAGAGGAAGGGTGGGCAGGACCCCCTGGAGAATCAGGATCCGGAGCAGGGTGTTTAAAATGCAGATATCTGGGAGATTGTGGAAGATTTGTCAGGCAGAAGGGGTAGGTTATCGGGTAGAAGGGGGCAGGGCAGGATGCAGATACTGGGCTGCCCCTGAAATTTGAGATGCAGATGCATATGCTGGACATAGTCTTCTCTTTAAGCCTTTGTCACACACACATAAGCTCTTATCTGACTTCCTACACAGAGCCAGGCTGGGCTTTCGGCTCTGCCACATACTTATTGTAAGATTTAACTTCTTGGTGCCTCCATTCCTTCCTCTGTATAACCGATAATAATAATAATAGTTATAACATCTGACTCTTGCAAAGATAAAGTATGAGGGTACCTCAAAAAGTTCATTGAAATATAGAATCAAAAGATAAGTTTACTTTGCTGTAAAAAATGTTGATCTCTTAATACACATTTTCCATGAACCTTTTGAAGACTCAAGACTCTCTAAAGCACTTCAGCACACACACTGCTAACACATAATACGTGCCAAATGCAAGTTAGCCATTTTTCTCTTTCTTCCAAAAGAGAAAAGTAAGCAGTTTACACTAGGCTCGGGTGAGTTCTTTTCCCTGAAGGTAGATAAGATATGTAAATATTTGGGGAAAAAAAGAAAAACTAAACCATGCATTGTTTGCGGAAGTCCTGTGAGAAGTCCCTCCTTATCTGAAAGTGTGGCTTGCTTGCAGGTGTAAGGGCTTTACTAAATGAAGAATGTGTGCACTGAGCTCACTTGCGATAGGAAAAGGGCTGTAGTTGGATGTCCTGATGTCTCATTGTTGACCATTTCTGACCCAGGGGAGGGAAGGGAAGGGCTCTGAAGCTGCCAGCCTTCTGAACCTGGCTGTGATTTGTGGACGAAATTCTCTTTGTCCCTTTCTCTAAGTGAACTGAGTCAGCTCAGGACTTCCGGACTCCTCACACGCTTGAAGTGACGTCTCCGAGCACAGGGAGGGGACGAATGTTGCTTAGCTGCCACTTGAGGAGCAAGGAAAGGGACAAGAGCAACCCTTTGGCTGGGCGCTCTCTCCTCCTGTCCGAATCCGCCGTCTCCTGGTGATTAAAGTAGCCTGATGGGTGGGAGAAGAGGCTGAGTTATAGACTTCAATGAAGCTAAAACAGTCCGGCTATGATTTGCATAATTAAACATTAAACCAGTTTTTCTTTTAAAAAATTTGTTTCTTTACTTGAGAAGCAGAGAGACACAAACAGAGAGATAGGAGAGCTATCTTGCACCTGGTGGTTCACTCCCCAGATGCCCACAAGAGCTGGGACTGGGCCAGGCTGAAGCTGGGAGCCTGGACCTGAACCCAGATCTGCCACATAGGTGGCATAAACCCATCACTCCAGCTGCACAGGGTCTACATTAGCAGGAACCTGGAACTGGGACTGATCCAGGATTCAAACCCGGGCACTCCAATATGGGATGCGGGTCTTCAAGCGCAGTCTTAACCATAGCACCAAATGCCTGCCCCAAAATAACTTTTCTAGAGCTAATTAGGCAATACGTGCCAAATGCCTATAAAAGATACCCTTTTCACCCAGCAATTCTGTTTCTAAGAATTTATCCTAAAAACAACCCGGAAATGTGCACAAATATTTAAATACCAGTCAACCATGTTCATTGCAGTCTTGTTTTAACAGTAAAAAATTAGAAACAATTTACATTTCCCAAAATAGGTACTTCATTCAGTAAGCTAGGATTCATGAATTTTGTGGACTCTTACAGAGAGACTACAAATACAGATTTAGCAGCATATTTGTTGATGTGGGGAAACGTTCACCATTTATTGGCAAATAAATTCTGCAGAGTCTCAGTGATGACAAAGGAGCCAGAGGCTGGTGAGCCCTTCTTTGACCCATGTCTTTAAGGAGTAGTGTTAACCATGAGAAAAAAAATTAAGGCTATTTGTTAGCCTGGTGGGGTGGACAGACAGGCCAAGATGAAATCGGTGCCTACAACATATGCCATTCTCCCAGCTCTGGCCCCCAGTGGCTGCTTTCGCAGCTTGGGTTCCCTTGAAGCGCATGGGCTGAATGCCTATGTCCCCCTAACCCATTTGGCATTGGGAGCTGGAGGCTTTGGGAGTCAATTAGTTTTCGATGAGGTCATGGGGGTGGGGCCCTCATGCTGGTGTTAGTGCCCTTACTCTGAGAGGGAGGGGGAGAGCGAGCTGCGGGAAAAGGCTGCAGGGGGACACGGGAGCAGGGGAGCACCTACAGGCCAGAGAGCTCTCAGCAGAGCCAGCCGCGCTGTGTAGCCTCGCAAGCTACCAGTTCCAAAGCCGGTTCCACAGGCCGTTATTGGTTGCGGTAATGCTCTGCAACCTGCTACCCTAATAAAATACCACGAGCGAGTGGCTTCACAGAGATTTGCTTTCTCCCAGTAATGAAGGGCAGCTACAGTACCCAAGATGGATCTGACCGGGGATAAAGACGGAGCAGTCAAATCCCTTCTCACACTCTCCTGGGTGCGACAGGCCGAGGCTGTTCCATGAGAGAAATCCAAGAATCCCTCACCACAGTGACTGCGCTCGTAGCCAGAGCTTAGCCATGCATGGAATGGCCTACCCCATGTATTCCTGTACTCTTTACCCTACACCTGGGGTTAGGGCCAGAATTATATGTGCATTTTAAGTGTGGTGGAATTATTAGTACCTTTGATATTCTTTAAACATTTCTATACTTTGTAAATTTCACAGAGCAAGCATATGTCTCTTTTGTAATCAAGGTATGGGAGGCTCCACTAACTTAAATGTGTAAGATGAGTTCACAGATCTTAGAATAGAGTAAGTGCCCAAAAAAAAGAAATGGCCCCAAAGTGCTGTTTACAAGTTGTGTGACCTTGGGCGAGTCATTTTACCTTCCAAGCCTCTGCTTTCTCATCAATAAAATCAGCTATTTGAATCAAGCATCTTGTAAAGTTCCTTTGAGCTATAGCATTCTGTGATTCAATAAGTTTGCCTTTTAATTTTAAATCATATTTTGTTTATTATTTGAGAGAGAGAGAGAGAGAGAGAGAGAGAGAGAGAGAGAGAGAGAGTCTCTCCCACCTGCTGGTTCATTCTCCAACAGCCAGGGCTGGGCCAAGCCAAAACCAGGAGGCCAGAACTTGATCCAGGTCTCCCACATAGGTGGCAGGGATACAAGGACCTAAGTCATCACCTGCTGCCACCCAAGGGTCACATTAGCAGGAAGCTGGAATCTGGAGTGGAGCCAGAACTCAAATTTGGGACTTTAACCCAGGTACTCTGATATGAGAGCTGGGTGTCCCAAGCAGTCTTAACCAAACACCTGGCCCTGGTTTACTTTTGTTAAAGCTGAAGAACAGGAGGATGGTTTGAGAAGACTGGAGACTCCTAGATGCGACTGTAAAATTAAAAAATGCTTTTAAGTTTATCAAGCAGAATGTAGCTGCAGTGTCTGAAAGTTTTATAAATTTCCCTCTTTTTTTTTTTTTTTTTTTAAGATTTATTTGAAAGTCAGAATTACACAGAGAGACAGAAAGGCAGAGAGAGAGAGGTCTTCCATCCACTGGTTCACTCCCCAGATGGTTGCAATGGCTGGAGCTGTGCCGAACTGAAGCCAGGAGCCAGGAGCTTCTTTCAGGTCTCCCACATGGGTGCAAGAGCCCAAGGACTTGGGCCATCTTCTGCTGCTTTGCCAGGCCACAACAGAGCTGGATCAAAAGTGGAGCAGCCGGGACTCGAACCGACGCTCATATGGGATGTTGGCACTGCAGGCAGTGGCTTTACCTGCTACGCCACAGCGCCGGCCTCAGTTTTTCCTTTCTATTATAGCACAAGCTACATCTATAGGAGAAGTCCCTTCTCTCCTTTGGGAGATGGAGATGACCTGGAATGGTGCGCACTCTGCCTAACAGGCACTTCCGAGTGTTTCATTCAGAAGCCCTTCAAAGGCAGGCATTAAACTAAGGGAGACTTTGGATTCTCGCGACACTCCCAGGAAGCGGCTCACTGGTGTTGGCTGAGCATTTGTGGGGTTCACAGCTCCAACCTGCTCTAAGGCAGGAAGGTTTCCACACTCTCCTCTGGCCTCGGGAGCACCTCCGCATTGTCAGGTATTACTTGACTGGGTTCCCTTTTCACAAGGGCTTTGACAACTTCTTCCTAGGTAAGTGTAATACCTTGATATAAAAGGTTCTTGAACATTTGATAACACAGGGTGTTTTTATGGGCAAAAAACATATTTAAGAGTTTCATGAAAATGTTAAACCTTAATAATACCATGTACCAACCAAAAAGAAAAGTTATATTATCATCTTCCATTTGCTGGTTCACCTCAGTTGGCTGTAATTGGCGGAGCTGCACCAATCTGAAGCCAGGAGCTTCTTCCAGGTCTCCCATGTGGGTACGGGGCCCCAAGGACTTGCACCGTCCTCCACTGCTTTTCCAAGCCATAGCAGAGAGCTGGATCTGAAGTGGAGCAGACGGGACTAGAACCAGCACACATATGGGATGCCAGCACTGCAGGCAGCAGCTTTACCTGCTACGCCACAGCGCCACCCAAGCCCAGTTTTTTCCATATCACATTGCATTGGAGAGTTATCTCTGATGTTGCCTCATGGCCTTTGCGATTGACACTTATAGTGACTGTGTACTAATCTACTGAATAGGCACATACATTTGGCTTTTTTTTAAAAAAGAATCACACTTTACAAAGCCACCGTAGGACAGTCTGATCCTTGGTCATCTTTGCTATTTTTACAGACTCTGAAACCCTCAACTGCTGAAATCCACCCAATAGCAACTGGATCCTTTGGGCAATGCCTTCCTTGTCTGTTGAGATAAAGATAGTCTTGGGAAAGTCAGTATTTTGAATCCCTACTATCTGAAATGCTAATTGGCTCTATATCAGCTCACTTCCCCTGCCCCACCCTATGGAAAGGTTAGGAAAGAAGGGAATGCAGGGACAGGGGAGGGAGCAGAAAGGGCCAAATGGTTTGAGTACCAAGGATCCTTCACCTGATCTGAGGTGTAAGGGACTTTTCAGCACCATGCCCTTGAGGACTTTAGGGGCGCCTGTTACCCTTGCCTGCAGCTTCAGATGGGAAAGTTGAAGTCGCTGAGATTAAGGTCAAGGGGGCAGTGTGTGGGGAGTCAGCCTGGAAAGTCCTGTCTGTTGGCCCAGCGTGCTGAAGGGATGTCTCTCGTCAGAGCACTGCCTGCATTCATCCAGCGCTCCCTCCTCTCCCAGCGTTGGGCTGACCTCCACAAAGCAGACTGGGAAAACCTTCCAGGGGTCAGGGGGCGCTGGCGATTTCCAGGACAACGCTCTGCTGCCGCTCCCAATCATGACCCCACCCTTCAAACCACAGACCAGGCTATCCCAAAATACACAGGGCATCCATCTATCCACTTTCTTTTGGGGATGGACGCATCCCTCCCCCATGCCCACATCCAAGCCCAGCCAGTAAAAAGAAGGGAAGAGTTTGTGACTTCACAGGAGGTTTGTGAGAGGAAACTGTGCAAGGCAAGGTGGTATAATGTGGAGCACAGGGATCTGGATTCAGCTCAATGAGTTTGACTCCAGGTTCTAGCTCTCTGGGCTGCTGCTCGTCCTTGCTATGCCATTGTCCAGCTAAGAAAAGGGTGTTCCCTCTAGATGGGTTCAATCCTATCCATCCTTTACTGTGGGATGCCTGGAGCAAGTGGCTTATCTTTCTGGGCCTTGATTTCCCCATCTGTAAAGTGGGTGACATAATACTACCTACTTCAGGGATGTTAGAGGTTCAGTGAGAGACAGCATGTGAAATTTCTAGGATGGCACCTCCAGCAGTGTGCGTGTGTTTAATAAAACGGTAGTTGTGACTGTTCGCTGCTTAAGTTACAGGCTGCGAGAAAGCCTTCCAGAGTTTCACATTCAGTTAAGAAGCTTGATTTGCCTGGAACTGTATCATGAAGAAGGGAGGCGAGATTCATCCTAGATTATTTGTTAACATTTTAATGTCAATTTATTTTTCTTTCCGGTTGTACCACCAGAAGTAGGCGTATCTGATAGGGCATTTCTAATTACATGTTTGGTTCCCAAGAGGATCATTTGTAAGTCCACACCCTGTCACACCCAGGCATCTGGAGAAAGCTTCTAGTTTTGTTGGCTGTCTCAGGCACTGGGACACATAACCTCATTCGGTGAACGCTTGTTCCACTCCTGTATGGGAGAGTGAGTGATACAGGCGAGTAATTCAGAAGCAAACACTAAGGAACGTCTGATTTGCATAGGCTCATAAATGCACCTCCTCAATTGGCTTTAAAAGGAAACAACAACAAAAAAGGAGCGATCTTGTAACCTTAGACCAGGGGAGGCCCAGCACACCCTGTTGGCAGCTTTGCTGTCCATCATCCCCGGGGACCAAAAACACCATCTTCCATCATGCAGTTGTCTTTGTTGGATGAGGACATTTATAATGTAGCCCCAAGAGCTTTAAGACAATTTCCTGAACGTTAATAAATAGAACAGGATGCTGTGTGGTTTTAAAGCCACCAGAGGCCAAGAATGAAATGTCAGCCTACCTGAAAGGGAGGTGGGGGGAACTTGCCTTTCCCAGGCAAACTTGCCTGGTCTTGCAGGGAGTGCTGCTTTTTCAATTTATTAATTTATTTGTATGGCAGAGTGACAGAGGGAGAAATAGACAGAAATCCTCTATCTACTGGTTCACTCCCAAATGGTCGACAATGGCTAGGGCTGTGCAGGCCAAAATCAGAAACCAGGAGCTCCCTCTGGGTCTCCCACGTGAGTACAGGGGCCCAAGCACTTGAGCCATCTTCCACTGCTTTCTCAGGCACATTGGCAGGGAGCTGGATCAGAAGTGGAGCAGCTGGGACTTGAACTGGCACCCTTATGGGGTGGCAGCACCGCAGGCAGCGGCTTTACCCACTATGGCACGGAGTCGGCCCCTACAAATGGCTTTAGCATAGATGATCTCAGTCTCCTCTGTTACCCAACAACCTGGGGAAGAATTATGCAGAATTAGTGACTCAGTGGTCACATGTCTTTGATGACAGCTGGTGTGGAGGGACTGAGCTGGGACACGGACGCAGGTCCTCCAGGTGGCCAGCACACGCTGCAGCCACCTGACGAGCCCCTCTTCTGCCACAAGAACATGCTATGTCACGTGCTTTGCCTCTCTGTCGGCTCTCTGAGTTACCAGTGGGTATGTGACGGTGCCACCCTCAGTGTTTAGTAACGGTATTGCCCATGGGTGTTGGATGGCACCCTCTGCCCAGCCCCTGAAGAACGTGATCTGCTGTTTCTCCGAAGCTTTGTTTTCGGAACAGGTCTCATCTTTCCTCGCCTTTCCCAACCGCTGCTAGTGGGGTTCTCATCCCCTAGCTTACATAGGGAGCACACAGAAGCTAAACAAACAGAAGAAGGAATTGAACATGGGAACATCAATAAAGTAAAATCCTGAGTCCAAATCAACCAAATTTTCCTTTAAAATTGGACTCCAAAAGGACAGTCTTCTTGGCAGTGATGGGCTAACTACACCTGTGCCGTAGCAGAACTCACGAGGAGTCTTTGTTTCTTAGACTAAAGCCAGAACCTTGAACCCCAAACTTTCCAGTGTTCAGTGGATCACCACTGCTTACCCCCAGAAGCACATGGGAAACAGCTTCAAATTACGGATGCCCAAGCGCACCTCCAGTGCTGACTAGAATCTTTGGAGGTGGAGCTCTTTAAAATTTCCTCCACGTGATTCAGACAGGCAGTGGAATTAAGAAACCAGCAGTGCACTGAACTCACCATTTTAGTGAAAACTCGAGGAAACAGGAGCCCGTGGCGAAAGCAGCCCTCTAGTGGCCAAAAGGAGCCATGGTCACCTTGCCAAGCTGCGGGGCCCTGGGACCCAGGCAGAGCTCAAAATATAAATATATATAAACATATGTATATAAATATAAACCACGTCATAGTGTACTAATTCCACAAATAAGCCACTGAACCTTAAAGTACAAGAGCTATGAGGGCAGGAACCACTTGTTCTTGTTTTGTCCATATGGGCACCTAGCATAATGCCTGGCCACTCGGGGTGTAAGGACTAAAGTTGAGTCTTAACACTTGTATTCTATGCTGCCTTGACACCTGGTGAAGTCAGTTGAGCTTCAGATGGCCCAATGGCAAGTCCCTTTTCCCTGTTCTACCCCCGTGAATGAAGTCCCCTAGAGAAATAAGCGTCCTTACCAAATGGACAGGCACACTCCCTGCTTACTCCTGAGTGCTTGGTTTCCTGCCAGGCCATGGAATCATTCAAACAAGTCAGGCACGCCCTTCACAGAACCCAGGGTCATCTCACCTCCTGATACTACAAATCCAGCTTCCACAGCCCTTGATCGTTCACTCTGTTCCCAAGTGCAACCCCCTGGGAGGCCCTCTGTGGCTTGCAGTGGCTCTCATCTGGGCTGGGACTGCATGTGACCAATTAACCATTATCAGCCCCACCTGTCCAGTGTCAGGTGCTGTGTGTTCAGCCATCCCTTTAATTCTAGGGTGAGAATTGCCTTCTCACCCCCCGGGGTAAACAGGCGGCAACCACAGCATGAGGGAGGAGTATTCAGGTCTTGTTAAATGAATGGCAGAATGAATGAGACCAAAGGGCACTCTGCAAGTTTAGATATCTTCACTTTTATGGATCTACTGCCCATTTGCATAAACTCTCAAAAATATTCATTGGCAAAAGCGAACCATCCAATGACTATATTCCTGGAATGCTAGATTGTAGCGATCTTCAAGATTAATCCCATTTGAAGACAACACGCCCAGGCAAGACCATGATTTCCTCAAGGAGAGGGACTGTATGTTATTTCTTTTCATGCCCCCTTAGCTCAGCACAGAACTGGTGCAAAGTGTATGTTTGATAAATAGATTAATAAATAGAGATCAAATGAATTTGCTTGGAGCTGGTTAATGGCACTACAAGGGACTCAAGTCGAGAATTCGGTTCAACAGAGACTTCTCAAATATCTTTCAGAGACAGAGTGTGTTGGCAGGTGTTCCGAGGTTGAGGTTGGGACTTGAGGCAAGGGCTATGAAAACGGGAAAGGCAGAGTCCCTGCCCTTAGAGTGTGTATTCTACAACGGTGCTCTTGAGCATGTGGCTATTTAAATTAGAGTAAATTCAAATTAGAAACTCAGTTCCTCACATTAGCCACATTTCAAGCCTTTAATCACAATGTGGTGACCAGTGGCTACCATACTGGCCAAGAAGATGTAGAATATTGTCATTGTTGCAGAGTCCTATTGACTAGCACTGCTATAGAAGGGAAGGTCATGAAACCTGAAGCCGTAGTGTAAGGCAAAAGTGACAGCACAGGGATAGATGGTCATGGAGTGGGACATGGGGGATTTGGGGATCAGCCCCCTCTGGATCCTTCGTTCTCTGAGGACTGTTTGACTCCTAGCTCTTGGCATGGGGCCTGATTCACAGACAACTTTCCACCCATGCGTAGTGAATGAAAATACCCTGTAAAATGCTAGGATTCTGCTATATTTGTTTCAGATCTTGTATTTGTTTTAGGAAATAAATTACAGATGTATTTGGAGCTCCTGCACTCTGCCCAATTTCTCTGAGCAGCCTGTCAAAGCCCTCGCACCCTTGAATTTGATGTTCGCCCATTCCTTCGGGTTTCCATAGCCTTTCTTTGCAAGATTAGATCTGTAAACAACACAGATGATTCTTTTGCATGTTTTAGATGTAATCTCCCTTTCCGCCTCTTGCTTTTTAAAATGTTGCTTAACATTGTATTTTAAAAAGGTATCTATTGAAACATGCAGCTCTAACAAATTCATTGTAATTGCTATAGAGCATTCTATTACATTAAATACATCCCAATTTATTTGACTTGATGGAAAATTGGTCTGTTTCCAAGTTTTACAATTACCAATAAAGCTGTAGTGAACATTTATCCAAATGTTTTCATCTGCAAATGTTCAGAATTTATTCCTAGAAGTAGGATTGCTAGGTCTGAGGTTGTGTGGCTCTTTATTCTAAATATTGACAAACTGATTTCCAAAGGGATTGACCAATTTGTATTCCCATCAGCATTGGATGAATGCTCTCATTGTGTACACCCTTCTCGACACTCAATATTGTCAGACTTCTATTCTTTGCCCATCTGATAAGAAATGATGCCGCATAGTTATCTCCTATGATGCTAAAGACTTAAGAACAAGGCAAAAAATGCCTACCCTGTTATAATGCTAGCACAGTTGCTGGTTTTTCTTCTGTCATGATGAGATAACTGGCACTAGGACCAAAGCTGCAGCTGATCTTCAAGATCAGCAAAGCCATACAAGAAAAGTATGAGATGGTTTTAGCTTCCTACACCTTCTTGCCACTAACAGGCATGAGGCCAGGAAATTTTTAAATAGGATTTGGAAATCAGAACATGTTCAGCATGTTTTCAGTGTTACATATTCCTCTTAACAGAATTTATTCCTCCATGTGTGCCATTAAGTGCACGCCAAGCTCCTAGCTCTCCATGTTTTTGTCTTAAGCCAATTTCTGGTGGAAGAAGTTACTGGAAAGTGAGGAATTGTGTAAATGAGACATATATTGGTGGGAAATCATAGCAATTGAGGATTGCCAGGCTAATAAAAGGCAAAGTAACAAAAGTAGACCAACCTAGAAATATTTGCTCCTGGCTAATTCTTGTAGATGCTTTAAATGCTTGAAACATGGAAACTAATCCCATCGTTTTGGAACATTTTACTATTTTGTGGAGATTTTCCAGTTTAATACTGGCTACCGCACAAGGAACTAAAATGAGCCTGTTTATAAGGGATTTAGAGCATGGGGTAGTAGGAAACACCTGCGGCTCCATTTCCCCAAAGTTGCTCTTTGATGGAAATGAAGTATTTCTTAGCAACCTTTCATTACGGCTGGCACACTCATGGGAAATTTAAGATAATGCAGATTCTATTCTGTGAAGTCCCTTCCAGAGTAATAACCTGAATTTTAAAAAGAGTGACACAAGATCTGAGGATGTTTCTCTTGCTTCTGCGTGTGAAATAGAGTTAGCAGATCTGTTAGACTCCGAGCAGCCAAGCGCGATCAGTGTGAAAGCTCAGACAAACCAGTTGCGTCCCATTTACTAATCCGGATCCCATTTTTATTTTTTTCAGAAAGGAAGATTTATGTCACCTATGGTGTTCTTTGCTACAACCTGTTTGTGGATGACTATATCCACAAATTGTATCTTCTTCAATCAGCCATTTTCATTCAGAAAGCTGGCTGTCAATTTCCTCCCTGCCTTTTAGAAGTTGAGATGGAGGGCTGCTGCCAGGGCGGAACAGATGACGGGAAAAGCTAGTGGGCATGTTTTCTCGGGAGATAAAGAGAAAAATGTGTTTATGGAGAAGCATGCCATCTAGGTGTCACATCGACAAATTAAAGATGAAAAATGTGGTTTTAATGTTCAGAGTTTTGATAGTGGCGAAAACCACGTAGGTTCATTTTTTTTTCCCTGCCACTGAGCAACCTGTTTATCCTCGCTGTATCTTTTTTTCATCATCCCTATAGTAGGGAAAAATTGTTCAGAGGACTACGTGAGATTCATTAAGTTCACGAACATTTATTAACTGTCTTCTGCTTGCCAGTGTTTGTGCCACGTGCTGAGAATAAAGTAGTGCATGATAGTACAGTGTTCCTGCTGGCACAGGCTTTCATTCTAGTGGGGGAGATGCCTTAGGAACACACAGATGCACAGGATCATTGTCATGGCTCTAAATGGCACTGCTTTATAAGGGGTAGTCTGGGAAACCTCCCGAGAAGGTGACATGAGTACTGAGGAGTGGATGAGGAGCCAGCTCCGTGAAGAGGGGCTAAGGCGAGAGGGGTCCAGGCAGAGAGGAGAGCAGCAGCCCGGCCTGAGGCCAACTCTACCTCAGAAAGTCCAAGGAACAGAGGGGAGGCCAGTGTGGCACCAGTGCAGCGGATGAAGTCAGAGAGGCGACCCAGAGCAGAGTGATGGGTCTAGGTTTATGTTACGTGTAATAGGGTGCCACGAGAGTATTGTCGGGACGCTTAATCTTATTGTATCAATTTGAGGTATACAACAATTTTTTTTTAATATTTGACAGAGTTAGGGAGAGAGAGAGAGAGAGACAGAGAGAAACGTCTTCCTTCCGTTGGTTCACTCCCAAATGGCCGCTACGGCCGGCGCTGCGCCGATCCAAAGCCAGGAGCCAGGTGCTTCTTCCTGGTCTCCTATGCGGGTGCAGGGCCCAAGCACTTGGGCCATCCTCCACTGCCTTCCCAGGCCACAGCAGAGAGCTGGACTGGAAGAGGAGCAACTGGGACTAGAACCTGGTGCCCATATGGGATGCCGGCGCCACAGGCGGAGGATTAACCAAGTGAGCCACGGCGCCGGCCCAACATGATGTTTTGATATATATATATATATATATATATATAAGGATAGTTCAGAATTTTCATGGAGATGCATATTATGAAAAAATGGTGCATGGATTTCAAAAATTATTGCACCCAAATGTTTATTTTTCAAAGTTTTTTATTTATATAATTAAGTGGCAGAGAGACAAAGAGAAAGAAAATTCCTGTTGGTTCACTCTCCAAATGCCCACGATCTGGAGTCTAGGAATTCAACCCAGATCTTCCATGTAGGTGGCAGGAACCCAACTACTGGGGCCATCACTGCTGCCTCCCAGGGTCTGCATTAGCAGGAGCTGGAGCCAGAAGCTAGACACAGGCACTCTGATGCAGGATACGAGATCTTACTTAGGGTAAATGCTCACTCCTGAAAACTTAGGGTGTTTTTTTTTAAGATTTATTTATTAATGTCAGAGTTTGTCAACTCAAGAGGCTTCCATAGCCTTGGCAGCTCGTGACAAGAGCCTTGGGTGATCACTGACTTCATAAATAAGAGTGTCAATTGTTAAATCAATAACAGGAGTCACTGTGCACTTGCTCCCCATGTAGGACCTCTGTCCTTAATGTGTTGTACTATAAGAATTAACAGTAAAACTAGCCTTCAAACAGTCCTTTATACTTTGTGTGTCTGTGTGGGTACAAACTGTTGAAATCTTTACTCAGTATACAGTTGATCTTCTATATATAAAGATGATTAAAAATGAATCTTAATGAACAATGGGATGGGAGAGGGAGTCGGAGGTGGGGTGGTTTGGGAGTGGGAGGGCAGGTATGGGGGGGAAGAACCACTATAATCCAAAAATTGTACTTATCAAAGGGAGCACATAAACAAGTCTAGTATCTGCTAACACTAACCAATAGAATAAATAAAGGGGAGAGTGATCCAACATGGGAAGTGAGATACTCAGCAGACTCATAGAATGGCAGATGTCCTAAACAGCACTCTGGCCTCAGAATCAGCCCTAAAGGCACTCGGATCTGGCTGAAAAGCCCATGAGAGTATTTCAGGCATGGAAAGCCAAGACACTCTGGCAAAAAGATCTCTGTGAGTGAGATCCCAGTGGAAAGAACAGGTCTTCAAAGAGGGAGGTGCCTTTCTCTGAAGGGAGGAGAGAACCTCCACTTTGACTATGACCTTGTCTAAACAAGATAAGAGTCGGAGAACTCAAGGGGCTTCCATAGCCTTGGAAACTCATGACTGGTGCATAGGGAGATTACTGATGCCATAAACAGGAGTGTCAATTTGTAAAGTCAACAACAGGAGTCACTGTGCACTTACTCCTCATGTAGGATCTCTGTCAATGTGCTGTACACTGAGGCTTAATGCTATAACGAGTACTCAAACAGTATATTTCACTTTGTGTTTCTATGGGGGTGCAAACTGTTGAAATCTTTACTTAATGTACACTAAACTGATCTTCTGTTAAAAAAAAAAAAAAAAAAGAAAAGAAACTATCAATTCCCAACTTGACTCTCACTGGGATTAAACATGACAATAGGTCTGATCTGATTTCATCATCATTTAAAAAAAAATCATCTATTATTTTTCACTTTATGTTTCTGTGTGGGAACAAACTGTTGAAATCCTTACTTAAGGTATACTAAGCTGATCTTCTGTATACTAAGATAATCGAAAATGAATCTTGATGTGAATGGAAGGGGAGAGGGAGTGGGAAAGGGGAGGGTGGTGGGTGGGAGGGACGGTATGGGGGGGAAAGCCATTGTAACCCATGAGACGTACTTTGGAAATTTATATTCATTAAATAAAAGATAAAAAAAAAAAGTTATAATTAATAAATAAAAGCTTTCTATAAAAAGATAAATTAAAAAAGATTTATTTGAAAGACACAGAGAGAGAGAGGGAGAGAGAGATCTTCCATCTACTGGTTCACTCCCCAGATAGCCACAAGGGCCAGAGCTGGACTAGGATGAAGCCAGGAGCTCCATCTGGGTCTCCCACGTAGGTATCAGGTACCCAATCACTTGCGCCATCTTCTACTGCTTTCCCAGGCCATAGGATGGAGCTGGATTGGAAGTGAAGCAGCCAGGACTCGAACCGGTGCCCCTAGGGGATGCTGGCACTGCAGGCAGTGACTTTACCCACTACGCCACAGCACTGGCCCCTAGGACACAAACTTGCACCCAGATGGATTGTTGATATTGCAGGTGGTGGCTCTACCACAATGCCAGCCCCACAACTTAGGTTTTAATTCCATTTTTCTACAAAGTTTTGAAGCACCCTCATACACAGTGAGATGATTGTTACAGGCAAACAAATATACACACCACTTTCCACAGTACCTTTGTGTATATTTAAAGTATCTCAAATCTGTCAGCAACTTTTCATTCTACAATGAAATGTGAACTCTAATCATATTAGACCTCCAGACTTGTTCAGTCTCCCTCACTCCACTGTGCATTCTTTGGCCTGCTTCTCCCGTTTCCCACTCCCACTCCCAGCAGCCATTGTCCTACTCTTTGTTTCTTCAACCTCTCTATTTTTTTAAAAGATTCTGCATGTGAGTTCATCAGGGAAATGCAAATAAGAACCACCATGAAATATCACATCACACTTATTAGCATGCTCATTATCAAAAAGCCAAGTGATAACAAGTATTGGCGAGAATGTGGAGAGAGGGGAACCCTTACACACTGTTGGAGGGAATGCAAACTGGTACAGCAATTATGGAAAATGTTATGTAGTTCCTCAAAAAATTAAAAACAGGACCACCATATGCGCCAGCAATTTCTTTGTTGAGGATATATCCAAAGGAAATGAAACTAGTGCTTTGTGGGGCTTTCTGTGCTCCCGTGGCCATTGAAGCATTATTCACAGTAGCAAAGATATGGGGAAAACTTAACTGTCCAATGACAAGTGAACGGATAAAGAAATTGAGCTGGAAGCTAGATTGGAGTCAGTTGACCAGTTAATATTATTCGGTCTTTAAAAACAACGTGTAGGGGGCTGGCGCTGCGGCACAGTGGGCTAAGCCTGTAGCACCAGCATCCCAAATGGGTGCTGGTTCGAGTCCCTGCTGCTCCATTTCTGATCCAGCTCTCTGCTGTGGCCTGGGAAAGCAGTGGAAGATGGCCCAAGTCCTTGGGCCCCTGCACCCACGTGGGAAACCCAGAAGAAGCTCCTGGCTCCTGGCTTTGGATCAGCTCAGTTCTGGCCATTGCAGCCATTTGAGGAGTAAGCCAGCAGATGGAAGATCTCTCCCACACTCTCTCTCACTCTGCCTTTCAAATAAATAAATTTTTAATAAAAATAAAAGGACATGTGATTTCTGACAATATGGTTCAACTCAGAGGACATAACAGTAACTGCATAAGGTTACTGCATACAATTTAGGAGGCAAGGAGTCAGGAACACCAGGTAGGAGGTATTAAAACCTACACCCACTGTTGATGATGGTACTTCAGGTTTCAAGTGTCAGTGGAGAGGAGATGGAGAGATGTGAGCAGACTTAGAACTTTCAGGATATACTGACACACACTGGATAGGGGGAATATCAAGAAGAAAGAATGATCACCCTTAATCAGGTAGGCAGATGGCTGGGACAGTTATTAAGTTATTCACTAACTTCAGCCGGCGCCGCAGCTCAGTAGGCTAATCCTCCGACTTGCGGCGCCGGCACACCGGGTTCTAGTCCTGGTCAGGGCACTGGATTCTGTCCCAGTTGCCCCTCTTCCAGGCCAGCTCTCTGCTGTGGCCCGGGAGTGCAGTGGAGGATGGCCCAAGTGCTTGGGCCCTGCACCCCACGGGAGACCAGGATAAGCACCTGGCTCTGGCCTTCGGATAGGCGCGGTGCCATTGGAGGGTGAACCAACGGCAAAGGAAGACCTTTCTCTCTGTCTCTCTCTCTCACTGTCCACTCTGCCTGTAAAAAAAAAAAAAAAAAGTTATTCACTGACTTCGACTCCAAACTCCGCCTGTGACCTCTGGGGCTGACTATGCAAAAGCTTGTGGCTCCCTTTTAAGATCGTGCCAGTTTGGGATGCAAAGACTGAGGAGGAAGAGGGACTTGCTTCTTTGCATCTGCTTCCCATTTCTGATCACAGCAACCTAACGAAGCCCCCTCCACCCACCAGCAGCTGTTCCCTGGCGCAGCTGTTGAATGTACTGAACGCAAGTCGCAGCTTTCCAGCTTGTAGAGCTAACTCCATGGTGTCCTCCTTTAAGGGACACAGCACCCCAGCCTAGCAGAGCACCCTCCTTCACACTCCTAAACGTCCATCATGCCATCTCCTCTGTTTGCTCCCTCAGCCCTGAAGCCAAGCATTGCTTCCTGCACTTGCTACCCCCACAGCGCCCTAGAGTCCTCGCTTCACCTTTCCCATTAGCAGCTTCATCCCTGCTTCCTAGTTAACAACTGGTATCTGAACAACAATTCATGGTTCAAACTGACCTGGCTTCAAAACTCGCACTCCTAATCTGGGGTCTCCCTTCATTGACATTAGGAAGACTAGAGTTGGAAGAACCAGGAGAGCAAGAGTGGGGACCCCCAGAATTCTGCCCTCATCAGGCAACTTTGAGATACCTATTAGAGGCCCCTTTAAGGATGCTAACATGAGCAGCTGTTAGACACTCTGCAGATGAGGGGAAAATGTCACATCTGGACACACAAATGTGAAAAACATCAGCAAGTAGATGGTGTATAAAGTGGCCCAGGAGACATGGTGTGTAGACAAAACAAGAGGCCACGGAGCAAGCCTTAAGATGCTATGACAGGTAGACATGAAATGGAGATGGTGTGGCCAGGAAAGCAGAGAAAAATCAGAAGTGTGTCGAATCTTGAAAACCAGGAGAGGAAATGATTCAGGAAAGAGTAGACAGCCAGATTTTGCTGAAGGAGAGAGGAGGTTGTGGGCGGAGCAGTGACCACAGGAATTGGCAACGTGGAGTTCAACTTCGCCGAGCACTGCGTGGTGGGGTGGTGGAGCTGGAAGCTAGCCTCAAGTCAGTCGACCTGTTAATGGGAATTGAGGATTATTCGATGAAAGACTACAGCTATTGGGGGGGGGGGGTTCTGAGGACAGAAGCTGGAAACTGGCTAGAAAGCAATATGGGGAGAAGACAGGGAGTGGTTAGTGCCCATTGCTATGCCCATTGGTAGAAGCCATTCGTATGCCCCCAGGGTAACCGGGCAGGGGGAGGACCTCACCCATAGCAGCAGGGGACAGGGAGCAGTCACGTGCTTAGATGCAGCTAGGATTGCAGCTGCGGTGGGAAAGAGTTAGGTTTAACCGGGGTGGGATTTTCCAGGTAGTGTGATAGAGAAGGGCCAGGGGTGGGATGTTGGCAAGGAACTGTGCTGCTGCAGTAAAAGGCGGGCAGCAGGAGTGGGATGACAGCAGCTGAAAGCCTAGAGGCTTCGGTCAGCCTGAAGAATTCCCGGGCTTGGGGCTCTGAGGGGAGCTGGAGAATAGGAGCTGGTGACCAGCGAGCAGACGCCTGAAGTCTGACGTTATGGGCAAGGTATGCAGTGTGGTTGGAGCAATCCACAGCATGTAGTAAACGCTCATGAGACCTTAGCTACCATTGCTGTCTTCAAAATTATTTCTAGTGGCGCACTAGGTTAATCCTCCGCCTGCGGTGCCAGGGTGGCGGGTTCTAGTCCCAGCTGCTCCTCTTCCAGTCCAGCTCTCTGCTGTGGGCCGGGAGGGCAGTGGAGGATGGCCCAAGTGCTTGGGCCCTGCACCCGGATGGGAAACCAGGAGGAAGCACCTGGCTCCTAACTTCGGATCGGCGCAGTGCTGGCCGTAGCAGTCATTTGGGGAGTGAACCAATGGAAGGAAGACCTTTCTCTGTCTCTTTCTCACTGTCTGTAACTCTACCTGTCACATAAACAAATAAAAATCTTAAAATTATTTCTAAACATAGAGTCATGGGAATAAAAACTTTACAAGTACAAGAGGGTACAGATGAAAAATTTCCTCACACTTGTGCCACCTTTCATATTTTGAACAGTCCTGCACCCCTGGGTTGCTTCTTAGTGATCTGTTTTATAAAGAGCTTCCTCATTCTTTTTAGACTTACACAGGAGTGGGCCTTGTGACACAGTAGATAAGCTACATTTAAGATGCCCACCACATCCCGTATTAAAGTGCTGGTTCGAGTCTCAGCTACTCCACTTCTAATCCAGTTAATGATTGATGTGTCTGCAAAAGCACGGACAATGGGCCAACTGCTTGGGCTCCTTGCCACCCAGGTGGGAGACTCGGATAAGTTCTGGGCTTCCGGCTTCATCTTGACCCAACCCAGGCAGTTGTAGGCATGCGGGGAGTAAACCAGAGGTTGGATGATTTCTCCCTCTGTCACTCCACCTTACAAGTAGATGAACATTTTTTAAAAAATAGCTATGTAGTTGTCCATTGTATAGATGAACTTTTATTTAGCCAGTCTATATATGTGATTAGGTTGTTTCCAAATCTCTTATTGTTATTAAAAATTCTGCAATGAGTAACTTATACGGATATCATTTGCTCATGAGTGAGCAGCTATAAATACATAAATTAATACAAATATAATGCTCAACCCCATGAATGGTTGTTCAAAGAAATACAAATATGCAAAGGATGCCTTCTCCTGTCTAATTGTCAAAGATGTTTTTAAAAATAGAATGCTGAGGGGCCAGCGCTGTGGCGAAGCGGGTTAACACCCTGGCCTGAGGTGCCAGCATCCCATATGAGCACCAGTTCTAGTCCCAGCTGCTCCTCTTCCAATCCAGCTATCTGCTATGGCCTGGGATAGCAGAAGATGGCCCAGGTCCTTGGACCCCTGCACCCACGTGGGAGAGCCGGAGGAAGCTCCTAGCTCCTGGCTTTGGATCGGCGCAGCTCTCGCCATTGCAACCATCTGGGGAGTGAACCAGCGGATGGAAGACCTCTCTGTCTCTACCTCTCTTTGTAACTCTGTCTTTCAAATAAGTAAATTTTTTTTTTATTTTTATTTTTTTGACAGGCAAAGTGGACAGTGAGAGAGAGAGACAGAGAGAAAGGTCTTCCTTTGCCGTTGGTTCACCCTCCAATGGCCACCGCGGCCGGCGCGCTGCGCTGATCCAATGGCAGGAGCCAGATACTTTTCCTGGTCTCCCATGGGGTGCAGGGCCCAAGCACTTGGGCCATCCTCCACTGCACTCCCTGGCCACAGCAGAGAGCTGGCCTGGAAGAGGGGCAACCGGGACAGAATCCGGTGCCCCGACCGGGACTAGAACCCGGTGCGCGGCGTCGCAAAGCAGAGGATTAGGCTAGTGAGCCGCGGCGCCGGCCCATAAAATAAATCTTTAAAAAAAAAAAAATAGAATGCTGAGTATTGATGAGTTCATGGGGAAAATGGGCACTTAGCCACTGCTTGTAGGAATGTAAATTCATATTAAAAAAAGTTTCAGGTCATTGGCCGGCGCCGTGGCTCAATAGGCTAATCCTCCACCTTGCGGCGCCGGCACACCGGGTTCTAGTCCCGGTTGGGGCGCCGGATTCTGTCCCGGTTGCCCCTCTTCCAGGCCAGCTCTCTGCTATGGCCAGGGAGTGCAGTGAAGGATGGCTCAGGTGCTTGGGCCCTGCACCCCATGGGAGACCAGGAAAAGCACCTGGATCCTGGCTCCTGCCATCGGATCAGTGCGGTGCGCCGGCTGCAGCGGCGGCCATTGGAGGGTGAACCAACGGCAAAGGAAGACCTTTCTCTCTCTGTCTCTCTCTCTCACTGTCCACTCTGCCTGTCAAAAAAAAAAAAAAAAAAAAAAAAAAAAAAAAAAAAAAAAGTTTCAGGTCATAACAGGTTTAGCTGCCTCCTGCAGCACCGGCATCCCATGTGGGTGCCAGTTCAATCCCCAGCTGCTCCACTTCCCAGCCAGCTCCTACTAATGATCCTGGGAAAGCAGTGGAGGATAGAGCAAGTGCTTGGGCCCCTGCACCCACAAGGGAGTCCCTGAAGAAACTCTGGGCTCTTGGCTTCTTCACTTCTTGAGAAGTGAACCAGCAGATGGAAGATCTCTTGTTTCTCTCTATAACACTGCCTTTCAAATAAAATAAATCTTAAAAAAATTTTAGGCCCACACCGCGGCTCACTAGGCTAATCCTCCACCTGCGGCACCGGCACACTGGGTTCTAGTCCCAGTCAGGGCACCAGATTCTGTCCCGGTTGCCCCTCTTCCAGGCCAGCCCTCTGCTGTGGCCAGGGAGTGCAGTGGAGGATGGCCCAAGTGCTTGGGCCCTGCACCCCATGGGAGACCAGGAGAAGCACCTGGCTCCTGGCTTCAGATCAGCGCAGTGCGCCAGCCGCAGTGGCCATTGGGGGGTGAACCAACAGGAGGAAGACCTTTCTCTCTGTCTCTTTCTCTCACTGTCCACTCTGTCAAAAAAATTTTTAAGAGTTTCTGGTTTTGAAAAAAATGCAATTTCACTTTGAGAAAGTAATTAAAATTTTTTTCTTGAGAAAATACTCAGAGTCCAACAAATGATTTGGATGTATAGATATTTGCCATAACTTAAAAAAATTTACATGGTATGATTCAGTGAAGCAACATTTATAACTATCCACCAAATGATCCGAAATACACACAACTTTTGTCCTCTTTCTATATCAACTACCACAAATAAGAGGAAATACGGTATTTTTCATTTGGGGTCTGGCTTATTTCACTTAGCATAGTGACATCAAGTTGTTTCCATACTGTGGCAAATGTCAGGATTTCATTCCTTTTTATAGCTCAGTAATATTTTATTTAGTCATTAATTGATGGCCATCTAGGCTGATTTCAAATCTTAGCTCTTGAAATGACAATATAATCTTATTTCACACTTTTAAAAAAAAAAAGAAATGGAGGGGAGCAACAGGGAGGACTCTTGGGATACTAGTACTTCTTTGTTATTAATTTGAGTGTTGTTTACAAGAGTGACCAGGTGACAAAAAGCCTCCTTGACCTGTACACTTACGTGCATTTTTTGGTATGTATACTGAATTTTAATGTTTTAAAAATTTTTAAAGATAGTTTAAAGCAAAATCATTACAGGGTATTGATGAAAATAAATTACAACACATTCCTATGATAGAATATGGTTGCATGGCCGATTTTTGCTCTGTTCTTTGCTTGGCTAAGTTCTATTCATTCTTCTCATCTTTACCTAAATCTTACTCTCTTGGGATAACCTTCCCAAACCCACCAGAAGAGGTTAAGGCAAAACATCACTTATTGTCATTTGCTTCTCTTATTTTCTTCTGGAGTACTTAGCAACATTGTAATTATATTATCACCTGTGCATTTGTTCATTTGAGAGAGAGAGGGAAAGAGAGTGAGCGAGCAAGGAGCACACTCCCATGCACTGGTTCACTGGTTCACTGATACCTACAACAGCTGGGCTGGGTTGAGGCTGAACTCAGGAACCAGAAACTCAGTCCAGGTTTCCCATATGGTAACAGGGACCCAATTACTTGAGTCATCCTTTGCTGCCTCCCAGGGTCTGCATCAGCAGAGAGCTAGAGTCAGGAACAGAGTCGGGACTCAAACCTAGGTAGTCCAACCTGGGACCCAGGTGTCTTCACCATTTTTAAATCACCAGCCCGAATGCCTGCCCCTGTGTAGTTATTTGCTATATCTCTACACTCTGCTTTCCACTCTAGGAGGAGGATTACGGCTGTACTTGTTTGTGCCATTGTTATCTAGTCTGACTGCAGTGCTTGGCATCTGCGAGCATTCCCAGATACCTGAGTCTATATAGTAGCTATGTTTGGACATGAGGCCCACTGTGTGTGTTGTCTAACTACTTGATTTCAAGGTTTTGATGAGTGAATGGTGAGAATTCAGATACTGAGGTACTTACCAAACATTTATGTAGCTGTTTTATTCCCAAGATTCAGATACTGCACTACACATTGAGAGATTTCTTTTGAAAGTTTATTTGTATCTGTTAAGGTTCTTGAGATGAGGATTAGGATGCCAATTACATTGATTATTGAATAAATAAAGCAGTTCTTGTAAGCTGCATTTTAGAAGAAAAATTGAAAACTGTCTACAAATATGTTGTTAAATAAGAAAAGTAGATGACAAAGCAGAGTTTAAAAATGCCCTGAGCGTTGTGGACAGGAACTGTGGGTAATTCCTCCACATCTATTCCCAACTTGCTGTTTGTCCAAGCTGATTGTGGGAATTGTCATTCACCTGGGTTGTTCAAGGGACTCAAACAACTTAGACTAATGAGACACGAGGAAAGAAGTCTTCTGGAAAGAAACCATAGTTAATCGGCTCTTTCTCCTGGGACAGATTTTAAACAAAGAAGCCTGCATCTTGATTGCCAATGGTGCCATGATCAAGTGAGAGACCATTCAAAAAATGGAACAGGTGTTTAGCCAAGCAGCACACACAAACCAAGGACCAGGCCCCTCCACAGCATCACCAGGCTTCGCCAGGGGGAGGTGACAAGCCAGTGTGTGTTATTGCTGCTTCTGTCGTCACAGACTGGCTCTCTGTTACTTGCATGCTCACACACAGTGGTGTCGACAGAGGGCAATTGTTTAATAAATGTTAGCTATTAGTATCTAATGAAAAATTCTAAGTCATTTAGAATTCTGATTAAGGATAATTCTTATACAACATGAACTCACTAAAAAGCAAAGTCTGTAAGTGATTATGGAAACAATATGAATATTCCTCAAAAAATTAAAAATAGAAATACCAGGTGATTGAGCAATCTCACTTCTAGGTGAATACCCAAATGAAATACAATCACTCTGAGAGATAGCTGCACTCCCATGTTCATTGCAATATTATTCACAATTTCCAAAATCTAGAAACAGCCTTCATACGGATTGACAGAGGAATAGATAAAGAAAATGTGATAGATCCCTATAACAGATACAGTAATTCAGCTATAAAAAAGTAAATTCTGAGAGAACACGGATGAAAGCTTCATGAGACGAAACGAAACAAGCTGGACACAGAAAGGCAAACACTGGATGATTCCACTTCTATGCAGCATCTGAAGAGTTTGACTCACAGGAAGAAGGGTGGGAGGGTGCGGGACATAGGGAGACGTGGTCGAAGGGTCCAAGCTTTCAGTCATAAGATGAACAAGTTCGGCCGGCGCTGCAGCTCACTAGACTAATCCTCCACCTGCAGCGCTGGCACCTCGGGTTCTAGTCCCGGTTGGGGCGCCAGTTCTGTCCCGGTTGCTCCTCTTCCTGTCCAGCTCTCTGCTGTGGCCCAGGAGTGCAGTGGAGGATGACCCAGGTGCTTGGGCCCTGCACCCCATGGGAGACCAGGAAAAGTACCTGGCTCCTGGCTTCAGATCAGCGCCGTGCACCAGCTGCAATGTGCTGGCCGCAGCAGCCATTTGGGGAGTGAACCAACAGAAAAGGAAGACCTTTCTCTCTGTCTCTCTCTCATTGTCCACTCTGCCTGTCCAAAAAAAAAAAAAAAAAAACAAAAACAAAAAACATGAACAAGTTCTGGAGAGCCAATTATAGTGTGATGACTGCACTTATTATATACTTGAAATTTGCTGAGAGTAGACCTTAATTGTCCATACCACACACCCACACACAAAATGTAACTAGGTGAGATGGTGAATATGTTAACTAGCTTGATTGCAGTTAGCATTTCACAATGCATATGTCTATCAAAGATCAGGATGTACATCTTAATATATTCAGTTTTTACTTGTTGATCATACTTTAATAAATCTGGAGTGGAGAAGAAAAAGTCTACAATATCCACAAAGAAAACTCTAGAAAACTGCATCGAAACATGAACCACTGTAACCTCTGATCTCTCTGCATTGTGAGGACTGGGGAGGAAAATTGAGACCAGAGGAAAAGTAGTAAACAGTCATCTAAGAGTACGAGCAGGATAAACAAAATAGGATTGCCAAGTGGAGCTGAGGGCTCCCTCAAGATTCAAGCTTATAGAATCCTCAGAGCTTCCTTTAGAGCAAAAGGAGGGTGCTGGGGTGGGCACTTCGACTTGCAGTTAACATGCCCGCACCCCGCATCAGAGAACCGGGGTTTGAGTCCTGACTCTGACTTCCACTTCTTGCCAATGCATATCCTGGGAGACAGCAGGGATAGCGCGAGGAATTGGGCTCCTGTACCCACACAGGAGTCCCAGCTTGAATTCCTGGCTCCTACTCCAACCCCTGTATAGCCCGAGAGCCCATCACCTGAGGAGGAAACCAGCGGCCAGGAGCTGTCTCTATCCGGTCTCTTTCTCTGCTTCTCAAGTAAATTTAAATAAATAAAATGATTGTGGAAACAAGCCTTAAAAGTGAGCCTGCTCTGGAATGTTTATGTGAAGTTCTTCTCCTGAACTAAAAACAAAACAAAGGGAAACATTAGATTTTAGGTGCTAAGTAGTCAAATGCCAAAGAATACGCAGGAAAACGATGGTTCTCTTCGAATACGTAGAGAACTCTGGTAAGCTCAGTGCCAAACCAACTGGTTTCTGAGAGTGTCAACAGCAGCACTATTAAAATTATGTGTGTGTCTGTGTGTGTGTTTGTATGTGTTTTATTTGAAAGGCAGAGGGACAGGAAGCGAGAGACAGATCACTAGTTCACTCCGCAAATGCATGCAACAGTTAGGGCTGGACGAGGCTGAAGCCAGGAGCTAAGAACTCAGGCCAGGTCTCTTATGTGGGTAACAGTAACTCAAGGAGTTGAACTAACACCTGTTGCCTCCCTGAGCACACATCAGCAGGAAGCGGCAATAGAGAGCAAAACCCAGACCCTGCCATATGGGATCTGGGTGTTCTAAGCAGGGGCTTAACCACTGTGCCGAACATGTACTCAAACGTTTTAAAGATTTATTTTATTTATTTGAAAGGCAGAGTTGGGGGGGGGGGCACGCTGAGATCTTCTATCCACTGATTCACTCCCCAGATGGCAGCAATGGCTGCGGTTGAGCCAGGCTACAGTCAGGAGCCGGGAATTCCATCCTAGTTTCTCCACACTGGTGCAGGGGCCCAAGGACTTGGGTCATCCTCTTCTGCTTTCCTAAGCCCTTAGCAGGGAGCTGGATCTGAAGTAGATCAACTGGGACTTGAACCTGTCCTTATATGGGATGCTGGAATTGTAGGTAGTGACTTACGCCGCTGTGCCACAACACAAGCCCCTTCTCTAGATGGTTAGAGTAGGGTTTGTCAGCTCATGTCAATCATAAGAAATTCACTTTAGATTGTGATTGGTATATTATCAGTGGTATGCTAGAGCAAGCTTTATATATATGTATAATACATATATATTTTGAATATTTATCTTTTTATTTGAAAGGCAGAATTACGGAGAGGCAGAGGCAGAGAAGAGGTCTTCCATCTGCCGATTCACTCTGCAAATGACTGCAATGGCTGGAGCTGCATCAATCGGAAACCAGGAGCCAGGAGCTTCTTCCGGGTCTCCCACATGGGTGCAGGTGCCCAAGGACTTGGGCCATCTTCCACTGTTTCCCCAGGCCATAGCAGAGAGCTGGATCAGAAGTGGAGCAGCCAGGACTCGAACCAGTGCCCATGAGATGCCAGCACTGAAGGAGGTGGCTTTATCAGCTACACCACAGCACCGGCACCAATAGGCTTTATATTTTTATATTTTGAAATCTTTATATTTTTAAAAGATAACAATTTTCAAAGTTCATAACTATTATTTTACTAATATTTCTACTCTTGAGGTTATTTCTCTTGAATCTGTGTGGCAGAAATACCATTTAATGATAGGTTCCTGCATATCTCTTCCCAACTCCCAGTCCTGGAATGTTACAATGGGAGCTTGCAATAATCTTGGTGGGGATGTTTACACTATAGAAATTGGCCAAACCATGAAACAGGGTTTAATTTATTGTTTTGAAGATACTCTATTCATGGAAGTGATAAAGAAAATTTTAATGATGCAGATTAAATTGAAAACCATGCTAGATGGTGAATAGCAGAAAAAAAAATCAAAAAAACTCTTCCAGCACAGTATTTGAAAGTTATTATAGGGGCCAGCGCCATGGTGCAGCAGGTTAAAGCCCTGGCCTGAAGCGCCGGCATCCCATATGGGCACAGGTTCTAGTCCCGGCTGCCCCTCTTCTGATCCAGCTCTCTGCTGTGGCCTAGGAAAGCAGTAGAAGATGGCCCAGGTCCTTGGGCCCCTGCACCTGCTTGGGAGACCTGGAAAATCTCCTAGCTTTGGATCAGCACAGCTCTGGCCATTGTGGCCATCTGGGGAGTGAATCAGCGGATGGAAGACCTCTCTCTCTGTCTCTCCCTCTCTGTAACTCTGTCTTTCAAATAAATAAAATAAATCTTTAAAAAATATATATCCATTTAAAAAGAAAGTTATTATAGCAACAGATTCATGTGTCATTGGTGAACTAGTGAGGTTCTAACATGTCTTCATTATTTCATTTTCATCTTCCTTGTTAGTATAAATGAACACACTACCTAAGAGTCATCTCTGAATATACTCATTCATCTCTAATGCAAAGGAATTCTTCTCTGAGCCAGATAGAAATCAAGTATTTCTTCATAGGAAGTTTTTGTCAAATTAAGGTTAAATTGCAACCACAGGTTGGCTACAGATGAAAAAGTTTCACACACACACACACACACACACACAATGAAAGCTTCGTGGGAGACCCACAATTGCTATATGAAATTTACAATGAGGAGTATTGCATATATTTGCAAATTGTGTATTAGTAAGATGTGAGATACAGTGATGCACACACGTACCACACAACCTCTTCTCCCAGACAGCCAGTTGTTCAACATTTTCCAACACATTGCTAATACAGAGCACACACATGTGTAAATAACTAAAGGAAAATTAAAAAAAAAAAAAAAACACTTACTACGTGACGTCTTCTGACACCGTATATTCTACTGCATTAAAAAAATCCAGGTGCAATGATCAAAACTGATTTCACAACCCACTCAAGGCAGATGAACTTGCACTTGGAAAACCTCATTTTAGAGGTCTTCAGCTGCAGGTTCTGAACTCCTCCTTGAAGAGATGTTCACAGGGATGGTGATCAAGTGTCCCATTTATATGCAGAGCTTAGCAACCGCAGAAACTCAGGAAATATGAAGCAGAAAATTAAAAAAAATCAAGGCAGAATTGGAACTCTGAAAGCTAGCTTTAGAATACATATTCTGAAGACAAATCATGCAACTTTGTAATGGCAATAATAGTATATGCCTGTATTTCAGCTTTTCTGATGAAAGGCCTTTTCTATAATTAAAAACCTGTCATTCCTAAAAATACGGATGTCTCAGCTTACACCCATGGTGGTGAGCAGTACTGTAAGTTTTAAAATGCCATTTATCTGCCCAAATAGGTCAGAGACATTACTGGCACCCTCACCATGTCTGTATTTGGTAGAAGAGAATTCAACATTTACAGAAAACGACAGCTGGTATGAGTCCACCTGACCCACCAGAGTGCTAAAAATAACCAGATGTGTTAGATACCCACCGATCACGAAAGGAATGAGGTGAGCCAACCTTTTGCAGTTCATCTAAATCAACTAGACATTCTGTCACTCTCCATGTGCAGTGCCTGGGAGAGAGGGCTCTCGCTGTTGAAGTTTTTGACAAGTCCTTGGGAGAAAAAAATCAAGCTTAGCTTCTCATGACTGATGTGTTAACAAGAAGGCCCTTGTAGAATTTCACTGCAACCACACATAGAGATCCTTGCCAGATGGGTTCAAACACAGGTTACTCACACCTCGCTGGCTGCCCAAGGGCATGGAGGCAATGGCAGCTGAGGAGAGAAGAGCTTTGAAGGCTGGAAGACAGGAGTTCTGAGCTTTCGCTAAATCTGCCTGGAAACCTGGATAGTCAACAGTGGATCTCAACCTTTCTGTGGAATGGAATCATCTGAGAATTTAATAAAAGACGGAGGCTTGAAAGAAGGTTTTTTAACCAATTTTGCCCCAAATTGCAGGAGATCCACAGGCCCTCCTGATATCCACCGCAGGTCAAAGGTGACCAAGAATGGGTTGCTGTAAACCCTTGCTTTGGGATCAGGATCATCCTGACAGTCCACAAAAAAGAACAACCAACAAGATGGATGCAAAAGCCCCTAATCAAAGAAAATACAACTTGTGAGCATGGTGTGGGCCTGCCTCAGCTCTATCACATATATGCACACAGATTGTAAAAACAATCATTTTTAAGGGCCAGCGCTGTGGTGTAGTGGGTAAACTGCCGCCTGCAGTGCCAGCATCCCATATGGGCACCGTTTCGAGTCCCAGCTGCCCCATTTCTGATCTAGCTCTCTACTATTGTCACCAGAGGAAAGGCCATGGAAGCCGTGGGCTTCTTGTCTTCATGCAAGGAAGAATTCAGGCATGTACAGAGAGCAGAGTGATAAGGCTTTATTGGGGATAGGGCATCCGTCAGAATGGAAGGGACAGAGAGAGCACCCAGTCACTTGGACTGGGGGAGAGCAAGGTTACATGGTTGAGTGGAGAGAATATACCTGGGCAGGCCAGGCGGGCAGCTCCAGCTGAGAGGCAGAGGGCTGAGTGTGCAGTCTGTTTGGGCTCCCTAGGTTTCTAAGGGAGTCTGTTTACCCACCTCCCCCCTCTCCTCCAGGACAAAGGATGGAGAGTCCTGGCTGAAGGGATTGTTGGGTGAAATTTAGCAAACTCCTCCCCAGATTTGCTGGCACCTGGGCAGAGTAGGGGAGCTTCCCTTAGGGTGTCTGAGAAGGTTTTATTGCCCCATGTCATCAGGTAACCCCTTTGGTCCTGAGGAGAGAGAATTCTCCTGGGAGCTTTCCTTGGGGGAAGGGCTGGGACCACCTGGGAGGTTATCAGGGTCTGGGCAGGACTTTGAAGTGCAAGATGCTGGGCTTCTGGAGCTTCCACAGTAGGTGCTGGTCTTCAGGCCTTTCTCACACACACATAGGCTCAATTTCTGACTTACTACTTAACACTATGGCCTAGGAAAGCAGTAGAAGATGGCCCAAGTCCTTGGGCCCCTGTACCCATGTGGGAGACCCAGAAGAAGCTCGCGGCTCCTGGCTTCAGATCGGAACATCTCCAGCCATTGCAGCCATCTGGACAGTGAACCAAAGAATTTTTTTTTTTTTTTTTTTTTTTTTTTTTTTTTTTTTTTTGACAGGCAGAGTAGACAGTGAGAGAGAGAGACAGAGAGAAAGGTCTTCCTTTGCCGTTGGTTCACCCTCCAATGGCCGCTGCGGCCGGCGCGCTGTGGCCGGTGCACCGCGCTGATCCGAAGGCAGGAGCCAGGTACTTATCCTGGTCTCCCATGGGGTGCAGGGCCCAAGCACTTGGGCCATCCTCCACTGCACTCCCTGGCCACAGCAGAGAGCTGGCCTGGAAGAGGGGCAACCGGGACAGAATCTGGCGCCCCAACCAGGACTAGAACCCGGTGTGCCGGCACCGCAAGGCGGAGGATTAGCCTAGTGAGCCACGGCACCAGCCCAGAGAATCATTTTTAAAAGATTTATTTGAACGGCAGAATTACTGAGAGAGAGGAAGAAAAAGAGATCTTCTATCTGCTGGTTCACACCCCATATGGGCCAGGTTGAAGCAGGAAGCCTGGAACTCCATCTGGTTCTCCCACATGAGTGCAGGGGCCCAAGCACTTGGGCCATCTGCTGCTGCTTCCCCAGGTGCATTAGCAGGAAGCTGGATTGGAAATGGAGCAGCCAGGACTCCCACCAGGGCCCATATGGAATGCCAGTGTCACAGGGGGCAGCTGAATGTTCAACACTACAATGCCAACCCCCAAAGCATCATTTTTTTAAAAAGCTAAGGACAACTGGGTACTTTGGGCTGCCTCAAATTATTAAGAATAGGTAAGATATAAGCGTGTTAATGATAATGCTCTCTGCTCTCCATGGCTTCATTTGTTGACTAAGACTTCTGTGAGAGGTTAAACTGGAGAAAACTATAGCTAAACTATAGAAACCTAGGGGCATCGGAGAGACAATGAGATTCTACCCTGGCACAGAAACAGTGACAGAGCTTTTGAGCTCCCCATAATCTATCAATGCTGGCATTACTTGATATGGACAATTGGCATTGTCTACATTTTACATAAAGTGCTAGGCCAAGGCAGCTCTAAGAGAAGTCCTCAAAGAACCACCAGTGAACATCCTCCCATATAGAAATATTGGGACCTGCCATTGGCATGAATTCCAAATTGAACCCTCAACTTCCCACAATTGCCCTAAAGCTTAGGACGAGAATGGTCCATCCTCCATGACCCCTACCCTCAAAACAAAAGCTCTAATATGAGGCAAACCAAAAGCCAAGTTCCTGGCCTCCAGCTAATAATTCATTTTAGGAGGAAAGAACTCAGAGTAAGACGTGTTGATGGTAGAAACTACCCAGACCTCTCCGGCTCTCTTCACAGAAAACAAGGATTTTGTTCTGGGACCCCAGACCTCCTTCACAGTTGGAAAAGAAAGCACAGAGTAACTCAGGAAGGAGAACACAGCCAACAGGAAGGCCACCATCACTGTTCTTTGGTCCCGACCTACTAATGCATGGCGCTTTCCATTGTCTCTGGATTGTTTGAATGGTATAACCTCAAATAACCATTTGGCACTGGGTGAGCTGCAAGTTTTAAAAGACAGTGACATTTTAGACTCCCAAATAAGCTGTCCTACTGGTTGTAAACCACAGAGTACAATGCGTGATGGCCATCTTCCCTCTCATTATTTGTAGTATCATGTTTTGGTTTCAGCCCCGGGCCTGTGGTAAGTGGATATATCTGGGAAACACTCAGAAAAATATTTACCTTGTACCAGGGACATCAATACATGTGTGAAAAACAGAATTAAAACAATAAATTGAGGCATAGCTTTTTCTAAAACATGCATTTTTCATGAACTTTTTGAAGACCCCTTGAACACCGGGATTTCAATGTTTTTTATTTAACAAAATAAATTTGTCTTTTAATCTATTTTCTACAAACTTTTTGAAGTCTCCTCAAGTCATGAATTCCTGTCTCTGAGGCTCTGGGATAACATGAGATACAATTGAACTTTGCCATACTAAAGTAAATTGGCTCTTTATACTTCCAAGTGACTTTACCCATAAAATGGACACTTACCTTCTTTGTTTTTCTTTATTATTGTTGAAGGTCAGTAGTACACTGAAATATGGACAATGCAATGAAATAGTATGTGGGACTTCTTGTACAAATGTTTGTGTTGCAGATCAATGAAACAAGATTTTAAGTTACAGATCGCTGGGGCCAGCACTGTGGTGTAGTGGGTAAAGCTACTGCCTGCTCTGGCGTAGCAGGTGGAGCCGCCACCTGCAGTGCCAGCATCCCATCCTTCTGATCCAGCTCTCTGCTGTGGCCTGGGAAAGCAGAAGATGGCCCAAGTCCTTGGGCCCCTGCACCCACGTGGGGGACCCAGTAGAAGCTCCTGGCTCCTGGCTTCAGATCAGCCCAGCTCCGCCCATTGTGGCCATTTGGGGAGTGAACCAGCAGATGGAAGACCTCTCTCTCTCTCTGCCTTTAAATCTGCCTTTCAAATAAATAAATCTTAAAAAAAAAAAGTATAGATTGTTGTGAAAGTTGGGTGATTGGTACGTGACAATTCACCATACTTCTCCATGAGTTTAAAGTTAAATTTATTTCAACATTTTAAGAATCAAAGACATAGAAATTTTCCAGTGATAAAAAAAATTAACATTTAAAGTGCCTTAAATAAACTCACATCCTACAAAGAAGGTCATCTGATCAATTTTGTTGGTGTATTTTAGGTAAAACAAAAATCAGATTGTGCATTCCTAACAGAGTATGCCTTGTTTTTAAATTTTTATGTACTTATTTTATTTGAAAGGCAAAGAGAGGAGAAGGGTCAAACAGGCAGAACGAGACCTCTCAAATTCCGGTTCACTTCTCAAAGCTCTGCCATAGCAGAGGCTGGGCCAGGCTCAAGTCAGGAGCCTGAAACTCCACCAGGGTCTCACATGTGGCTGGCAAAGCAGCCAGCTATTTGAGCCATCCCCTGCTTGCCTCCCAGGGTGCACAGAGAAGATCTGGGACTTGAACCTACTCACTCTGCTAGGAGATGCAGGTGTCCCAAGCCTCGTCTCAGCTACTACACCAAACACTGGCTCCCAGAGTGCATCTTGGTTTAAACAAGTCAAAATGCTAATGTGAATGAATCTCTGAAGAACTCTATGTAGTTCGTTTTATTGTAACATGGCGTCAGGGAAAAAGAGACGGGAGATAAAGGAGATGCCTAGAGCGGGGTGTTCAGTCCTGGCTCTCCCACAAAGAAGTGAGCCACAGGAAAGGGTGTTAGAAGGTGCACCAAGTAGTTCAGCGAGAGTGCGGAAATTACTCCTTACAGAAAGGGCCCGAAGGAAATGAGCGAGAAGCCAAGGAGTTGTAAACACAAAGCGAGCCAAGCTCGGAGGAGCGAAGCTTCGCGTCCCTGTCAGAGAGCGCTCACACCGGTGTCTGCTGCACCCCTCAGCAGTTGCACTGCTCCCATTTCAGGAACCAAGATGATCCCCTGCTCCTCGGCGACACCCGCTCCTGGGGACGGGCACGGCGCCTTGTCAAGGCACATAAGGAAGATATTCTAGAGTCCAGGCAAATCCCTCCGAGCTATTCCCTCTCTCTTTCTCATGGAGCTCAGGTAAAGGGGGCTCAAAGGCTTAGTTATTCAACCTGGATAGAGAAATAGGACCCAGATGCTTTGGAGATTAATGACAAGGGCCCACCCTGGGGTACACAAAGAGAGTAAATCTTGCCAGGGCCTGGAAACTTACTAAGCGTCTTCCAGGCTGTGACATGGTGCCAAGGAAGAGCCCGCTGTGGATGGAGTACCAGGGAGAGCGCGTGTCTCTCCATGCACTTGGCCATGGTGCCAGGAAGCACGCTGTGAACCTCTCCCCTTGGAGAAAGGCACTAAGATGAGGGAGAGCCCTGTGGCCTCCAGGACCCCTTGATTACCTCCTTGCACAATGCATGCTTTTGTCAAAAAAAAAAAAAAAAAATACCTCAGAGGAAGAAAAAACATAGAAAGTGCCAGGATTTCTAGCCAGGACAGGCACCAAGCTGATGAACAGGCCAATGAAGATCTGTTTTCCTGTCCAGGAATTGCCCCCGAGGCCGAGAGTAGAGTGTGTGCCAAGTATGCTGTACCTTTATCTTCCCCCAGACGCACATGATGTTGCCAAAGCCTGAAACACTTCTCTGTGCCTAGGCCGTGGAGGCCTCCTGCTATTATTTATTCCCATAGCCTTATTAAGTCAAAACATTAAGAAAGTCATGGTGTGATGTTGTTATGTTTGAGTCCTCGGAATCCCACCAAGGTCTTTCTGTATGAAGAGAGCAAATGAGTATTTTTTTTTTCAAACATGTTACATACAGTGAAAAACATGTACTTTCGTAAGTGCACATTTATTAAATTTGACACAGGTCTACACCTGTGTAACAGTCACACAGATCAAATACAGAAATGATGCTTCCTCGTTCCCTCTGCCAATCCATAGCCATTCAAAAGTGATTATCTATTTGACCTCTATGTTCATAGATTTGTTTTTGCCAGGTCTTGAACTTCATGTAAATGGAATTATGCAAAATGTACTTATAAAAACACACTCTTGTTTTGGCTTCTTTCACATAATACTATGTCTATGAGCTTCCCCAATGTCGCCTATAGTAGTTCATTATCATTGCTGTATAGTATTCCTTTGTTTATTCTGCAGTTTATCCATTCTGTGCTTGAATATTTGTGTTATTTGTAGTTTTAGATTCTTAAGAATGAAACTTCTGTAAATGTCCTTGCTCATGTCTTTTGGTGGATATATCATTTTGTACTCATTTTCTGAGGCATAAATGTAGGAGGGGACTTAGTGAATTACAGGTAGATATAACCAATCAAACCATGTTTTCAAAGTTGTGCATACCACACTCGCACTTGCAGTGTATGAGAATTCTAGTTTTTCCACATTCTCACTCTCACTTAGGCCTGTCAATCTTTCCCATTTTAACCCTTCTACTGGGTGTGAAGTGATATCCAGAATGATTTGAATGTACATTTCCCTGAAATCTAATGATATTGAGTACAGATATATTTGTGTGTTAATACAGCAGTCACTTTGGACTCATTTCCCAACAGGTATAATTTTAAAGGACCCTGGGAAGACAAACTATGAAAGCAAACACTAACATCTTTGCTTGTCATCCTGTCTTCTCTACATCACCAGCTCTCTGTCTTGTTCAGTAGAGACTTGTGAGAGACCAGCATCATGGCATAAGAGGTTAAGTCATCGCCCGAGATGCCAGCATCCCATAGGAGCACTGGTTTGAGTCCTGGCTGCTCCACTTCCAATCCAGCTCCCTGCTTATGCACCTGGGAAAGCAGCAGAAGCTGTTTGGGCCCCTGTACAGACGTGAGAGACCGAGATGGAGTTCCAGGCTCCTTGTTTCAGCCTGGCCCAGCCCCAGCCACTGCAGCCAACTGGGGAGTGCACCAGCTGATGGAAGATCTCTCTTTCTCTCTCTAACTTTGCCTTTCAAATAAATAAATCTTTTTCAAAAAATAAATACTTGTGATTGACTTCTTTGCACCAGGGGTTTAAGTGAACAAGAACTATTCCGCAAATGCAGGAGTGAGTCCCTGAAGTCACATTTGCGTCTTGTGACTTTCCATGGACTTCAGCCCATTGGATGAGAAGGGGGCTAACACAGAGACCATTCACGGGTTGCCGTGAGGTTCTGAGCACTCCTCGCTTCTCAGCCTTTTGGCAAAGATCAAGTGTGAGGTTCCGAGCATTTGTGTCTTGGGCATGGAGATGCTAGTCAGTTTACCCAGGGCACTGGAACAGAGAGGGCTCAGAGAGGGGCACGTGCACAGAGAAGCAGACAAAGCTGGTCTACAGACAGTGAAACAGAGATGTGCAGAGACAAGGGGAAATCCAACTTAGTCCAGTTATACAGTGTGGCTAAGGAAAAAAAAAAACCTCCAAGGGCCTGAGAATTACTTTAAGATTTTATTTATCTGAGTGGGCGCTGTGGCTCACTAGGCTAATCCTCCACCTTGCAGCGCCGGCACACCGGGTTCTAGTCCCAGTCGGGGCGCTGGATTCTGTCCCAGTTGCCCCTCTTCCTGTCCAGCTCTCTGCTGTAGCCCGGGAGTGCAGTGGAGGATGGCCCAAGTCCTTGGGCCCTGCACCCCATGGGAGACCAGGAGAAGCACCTGGCTCCTGCCTTTGGATCAGCGCATGCGCCTGCCGTGGCATCCATTGGAGGGTGAACCAACGGCAAAGGAAAACCTTTCTCTCTGTCTCTGTCTCTCTCTTACTGTCTACTCTGCCTGTAAAAAAAAAAAAAAAAAAAAAAAAAAGATTTTATTTATCTGAAAGACTTAGTTACCTAGAGAGGGAGAGACAAAGAGAGAGGTTTTCCATCCTCTGGTTCACTCCCCAAATGGCTGCAATGGCCAGGGTTGGGCCAGGCCAAAGCCAGGAGCAAGGAGATTCTTCCAGGCCTCCCAGCTGGGTGCAGGGACCAAAGCATTTGGGCCATCCTCTGCTGCATTGGCAGGTAGCTGGATCAGACCTGGAGTAGCTGGGACTCGAACTAGCACCCACTGCAGGTGGCAACTTAACCCACTACGTCACAGCGCCGGCCCCCAACCCCTTGATTCCTGGTTCCATTCCTGTGGGCACTCAGCAGCCTTCCTCCCTGTAGTATCAGATGATCTCGGAAGTGATCTAATATCGATTCAAGTGAATTGCCCATTTTTGGTGGCATTAGCTTGAGTACCTTTAAATTTGTTTTATTGTAGATGAATTCTTATCCAATCCCCTTTTGCTATGAATGGGGACAGAGGCTACACTCCACATGGCCTGTACCTGTGCCACCCAAGCACCTCTGCTTTTAGGCTGACCCTGCCCGTGCTAACCTTTGTAATACTAAATCCGGCAGCCAGTGGGAAGCAAATGAAAGAGTGTGGATCTGCTAAACTTTCAGCTCAGCTTCCTCTTTGCTTTTCCTGCGATCGTGGCCACTTTTATCTTCTTCCCATTGTACCACTTTTCTCCCTTATCTTAGCTCCAGCCTCACCCTTTGAAAGCATGCTGTTTCCAGAACAAGAACAGTCCTCAAACAAAAGCATTTTGGTGTGGAGGCTGAGGTTCTGCAAACCCTGGGGTGTGTGTTTTCCTTGCCTTATGAATCCCCATGAGACTTCTAGGCACAAAAAATAAAAACCATTGTCTCAAGGAAAAGGGGGCCTGGGATGACAGCTCGTCACCTGTGGCGATCAAGGAAGAAGCAGGCTCCGGGTGTGCCCAGCCCAGTTTCCAGAGCTGTGTGCATTCCAGCTTGATAGAGATTTCACAGACCAGCAAACACAAAAGGACAGGAGGAACAAATCTCTTTGCTAAATAAAAGGAAGAATTTGCTCATTAAAAGGGCAGGAAATGAAAGCCCATGGAGTGATGGATTTTAAACCCTTAGGAAAGTGCCCTTTCAAACTGTCTAACTAGCTCTTGATCTAGGTGCTATTTAGAAGACATCATGGCTCTGTGTCCTCTGAGGTCATTAACATTTCATGCAGCCATCCCTCCTCCCCAGCATTATAAAAATAGTTATAAAATTGCTATGAGAGTTGGCTGCAAGAGGAATTAAGAGGAAGCTTCCTGAAGGATTTGTGAGATGCTCAAAGACAGGAGAAACCAACATTAACAAAAGAAAGGGGGTGGGGGAATACAAACATAAGCAACAGGATCTTTCTCATGGATATCATATTTGCTTTCATAATTCAGTGAACTTCCCCACATGCATACATTGTTATGTTCAAAACATAGTTTCCGACAAGGTATTCCAGGAAGAGAGGGAAGGGTCGGGTGGGTGGGCATAGCCTTACAGTTAACCAGAGGAAAGTCTTGGAAAATTCTAGCAGTTGCGAGAAGGCTTTGAAGAGCTGCACTCTTCAAAAGAGCTGGGACATTGACTACAGCACATCTCCTTTGTGCCCCAGGACACCGGATTCCACCGCAACCCGATCCTGTGGCGTCTCTGCCAGGAAAACCCATCCCATCTTCCTAAGCATTCTTTTCTTTGTAAATGACAAAGTGAAACAAGAAAAGTGCTTTTCTCACGTACTGCCTTTAATCCCTAACCTACTTAACCTTGCATCCTTGAAGTGGCAAAGAGAATTAACATTAATGAGTGAAAACCCATCAGTTGAAAAAGTTACATTCTATAAAGGTGAGGTATTGGCCACCGGCTGGAGTCTTCTTGATGCCGTGTGTGTGTGTGTGTGTGTGTGTGTGTGTGTGACTCTCCCCAGACAGGATGGAGCCAGTGACTGGGTTGGACAGGTTCTAAGCACAAGGGTCTCCATTGAGATTGTCCCAAAGACATGTCCAAAGATGTGACTCAGGAGAACAACTTGCAATTGTAAATGGAGCTTAAACGACATACCTTTGTAATAGTTTTTCCAAGTAATGTTGAAACTCAGGTTTTGATAATTACTCCTGCAAGTGGGGCAGCTTTCTGAATGCAGTAAGGAGCAGCCTGCCCTGACCGGAGAAGCACTGCTAGGCTTCCCATGCAGATGGATGTGTCAGCCCAGCAGCCTGCCTCTGCTGCAGCCATGGCATGCCCTCACCCAGAAATCCCCAGGGGCAGAGTCCGTGCTAGGTCAGAGGTCGGGGGCCATCAGTCACTGCTGATAAGAATGTATTGACTGGGCTGGTGCTGTGCATAGCAAGTAAAGCAGCCGCCTGCAGTGCCTGCATCCCATATGGGTGCCAGTGCGAGTCCTGGCTGCTCCACTTCCAATCCAGCTCTTTGCTATGGCTTGGGAAAGCAGAAGATGGCCCAAGTCCTTGGACCCCTGCACCCACGTGGGAGACCCAGAAGAAACACCTGCCTCCTGGCTTTGGATGGGCCCAGCTCTGGCCATTGCAGCC
Organism: Oryctolagus cuniculus; assembly: GCF_964237555.1. Classification (NCBI taxonomy): domain Eukaryota; kingdom Metazoa; phylum Chordata; class Mammalia; order Lagomorpha; family Leporidae; genus Oryctolagus; species Oryctolagus cuniculus. The sequence goes on from NC_091442.1 coordinate 71,444,837, forward strand.
ATTTGGGGAGCAAACCAGCGGATGGAAGACATCTCTCTCTCTCTGCCTCTGCCTTTCAAATAAAATAAATCTTAAAAAAAAAAAAAAGTATTGACTCTCACATGACTGGGTGAGCCCTTAGATCTTAGTTTAAATGTTACTTTCATAGAGTTTCTCCAATGCTCCACCCCAGCTTATACTATTTGGCTAAGGTCTGTCTCAAGCCTCCCACTCCCAAATGTAAGCTCCCAGCACAGTGTTCATTTCAATGGCCTCAACTTGTATCCTCAATACCCAGCACATAGCCTATTCTTTTCTAGGTCCCTCCTGAACATGACTGAATGAATGAACTGATGAATGATTGATACACACACTACCTATTAGTTGGATACTTTTTAAAATGTTTGGGTATCTGCTACATGGTAGGCACTGAACTAGGCTTTAAGAAATGTCATAAATGGCTTATCGCTGTGCTGGTGCTGCCCAGGCTTTGTCCTCTGTCCCTTCTCATCTCCTCACTCTTTCTGGGTGAGCTCATTCTTTGTAGTGTCTTTAATCACCACCTTTGTATGGAAGCATCACAAAAATCCTATCTCTGATCACAAAGACACTTTTACTCAGATAATAGCCACTTTACTAATCCAAGAGAACAAGGTAAGTCACAACTTGCAATACTCAGTATCTAGAATTCCATGCATCCCGCTAGTCCCCAGGAGCCTCACTGGTTTCAGGAATCAGGAGAAACCTTCGAATTACTTCCTGGGGACCAATTTATGGGGAAGTTTAAAACCAAGAGAAGTGTTTGGGCTCCTGCCACCCATGTGGGAGACCCAGAAGCCGCCCTTGGCTTCAGCCTGGTCCAGCCTTGGCCATTGTAGCCATTTTGGGGGTGAACCAGTGGATGGAAGCTCTCTACCCCTCTGTAATTCTGACTTTAAAATAAATCTTTAAAAGAAAAAAACACTAGAGACATGGTTGTATTAACACCCAAATTATACTTCATTTTTACATAATGCCCTATAATATATATGTGTGTGATTTCTATATGCATACATGCACTTATATATGCTTTTTCATTAGCACTACAGTACAGATAAGAAAACCAGGGTGCAGGGAAGTTAACTTGCCCAAGTCCTGGGGCAACTGTATGTGTATGTGTGTGTGTGTGTGATAGAGTGTGTGTGTGTGATAGACTGTGTGTGATAGACTGTGTGTATATAACCAGGCTTGACATTATCCCTCCTTTGCAAGAGCCCATCAAGTTGAGACTTGAGGCTCTAGGAGACAGAGAGCCCTGGAAGTCTTTTGAGTAGGTGGATAACAGACGGAAGTATTTAAGGGCGATTGTGGTGGCAGTGTGTGCAGGGTGGGTAGAAGGGGAGAACTGAAGTCAGGAGGCTGAGTAGAAACCACTGAGATTCAGGTGGTGGTGACAGGGGCCTGGTGTAGAGGTGAAGTTGAAACACAGAAGAGTCAGGGTTTGGTGCTGAATGAAATTGGAGGAGCAGATGGCTTTCAAAAAAAAATTTTTTTTTTGACAGGCAGAGTGGACAGTGAGAGAGAGAAAGGTCTTCCTTCCATTGGTTCACCCCCCAAATGGCCGTTACAGCCGGCACGCTGCACTGATCCAAAGCCAGGAGCCAGGTGCTTCTCCTGGTCTCCCATGGGGTGCAGGGCCCAAGCACTTGGGCCATCCTGCACTGCACTCCCGGGCCACAGCAGAGAGCTGGACTGGAAGAGGGGCAACCGGGACAGAATCCAGCTCCCTGACCGGGACTAGAACCCGGGGTGCCAGTGCAGCAGGCAGAGGATTAGCCTAGTGAGCTGCGGCACCGGCCAAAAATGTCTTTAAAGTTGCAAACTTGCTGGGAATGGAGCAGATTTGGAGGGAATTGATGACCTTCGTTTTGGAATTGAGAAGTGAAAGCATGAGACCTCCAAGTACACCCGAATGCCTTAACATTGCAGGGAGGCTGGGTAAGAAGCAGCCCCAGTGAGGTGTTCCAGGAGGAAGGTGCAATGTCCCTGTGATGATCAGGACAGGAGGGCAATTGCCATGATCCAGCTTTGGGGATATGCATCCAAAATGAAATCACAGCTAAGGAGCAGGAAGAGGTGGGGACAGAAGGAGGATATGGAGTGAAGCAGTGATACTAAGAGAACAGAGGATAGGGTGCAGAAAACAGGAGGTGGTTTATGTAAATCTTTTAGAGCTGATCCAATAGCCAAGACCATGGAAACAAGTTTGGGATGAACCAAGATTGGACGCCCTTTAAGTGGCAGGATTGAGGGTACTGGAATTGAAGTGAGAAGTGGGCTGAAAGCTTATAGCCAATAGATGAGGCCGGTGCCACGACTCAATAGGCTAATCCTCCACCTAGTGGCTCCAGCACACCGGGTTCTAGTCCCAGTTGGGGCTCCGGGTTCTGTCCTGGTTGTCCCTCTTCCAGGCCAGCTCTCTGCTGTGGCCCGGGAGTGCAGTGGAGGATGGCCCAAGTGCTTGGGCCCTGCACCCCATGGGAGACCAGGAGAAGTGCCTGGCTCCTGCCTTCGGATCAGCGTGGTGCACTGGCTGCAGCCCACTGGCCATGGCGGCCATTGGAGGGTGAACCAACGGCAAAGGAAGACCTTTCTCTCTGTCTCTCTCTCTTACTGTCTACTCTGTCAAAAAAAAAAAAAATAAATAAAAAGCTTATAGCCGACAGATGATCACTGAAGTCATAAAGAACCAGTAATCTGGAGCAGGATTTAACCTAGAGGCTAAGATGCCCGCATCCCGCGCCAGAGTGCCTGGATTCAAGGCCTGGCTCCAGATCCCGACTTCAACTTCCTGCTAATGCACACCCTGGGGAGCAGCATGTGATGGCTTAAGTGATTGGGTTCCTTCCAACCACGTGGGACATCTGCATTGAGTTCCTAGATCCTTACTTTGACCAGACCTAGCCCTGGCTTTTGTGGGCTTTTGGGGAGTGAACCAGCAGATGGGAACATGTGCGCACGCTCTCTCTTTCTCTCTCTCTCTCTCTCTGTCTCTCCTTCTCAAATTAATAGCAATACCAGTGCTATGATGTAGAAGGTTAAGCCTCTGCCTGCAGTGTTGGCATCGCATATGGGAGCCAGTTTGAATCTTGGTTGCTCCACTTCCAACCCAGCTCCCTGTTAATGTGCCTGGGAAAGTAGAAGATAGTCCAAGTTCTTGGACCCGTGCACCTACATGGGAGACCCAGAGTAGCTCTGGGCTCCTGGCTTTGGCCTGGCCCAGCCCCAACCATTGCAGCTGTTTCAGGAGTGAACCAGAGGATGGAAGATCTCTATCTTGCTCTTTTTCTCATCTTCTCTCTGTATCTCTGCTAAATAAATAAGTAATGAGTCAATTTTCTGAAATGGAAAAAAATGGAAAGGATATGAACTGACCAAGGACTAATCTTGGAGAATCTGGAGGGATACACAACTGATCCCACAGGTGCTACGGCAACTGGTCAGACAGAGAAGGGCAAGTGGAAAGCTAGGGGAGACTCTCCCTTCCCACTGTGCCCAAATCCTTCATGGTATCTTGACCCCAGAATTAGGTGAGAAAATAATTCAGGTAAATTCATACATTCATGCTTCCTACAGTCTTACCAATATCTTAGGCAAGGAACTACCTTCAACATTTTTTCTTTGTTTTGTTCCGATTCACTAGTGGACTCCTTCTCTGGGGCATCCACTCTATCCTACCTGCAACCTTAAGCTCTAGACAAGATAAACGTAACCTTCCAAGGGCTGATTTAGGATCCCTGCTACTATCCAGCCTGGATCCTCAACCTGGGTTCTTGCACCAGGGAGGGAATGGGAGAGGGGTGAGATTTTGAGAGTATATTTCAACCTCCTGGATGCACATTTTTGGGGGTCCTGTCTTGATATTAACTGACAAACAGATATGTGTTTTCTATCAATGACCCTTTGAGTAGGCAATGTTACTGGCATTTAAAGTTTCATAGGGCTGGCACTGTGGTGTAGTTGGTAAAGCTGCTGCCTGCAGTGCCTGTATTCCATATGCACAGTGGTTCAAGTCCCAGCTGCTCCTCTTCTGACCCAGCTCTCTGCTATGGCCTGGGAAAGCAGTAGAAGATGGCCCAAGTCCTTGAGCCGCCGCACCCATGTGCAAGACCTGGAAGCAGATCCTGGTTCCCGGCTTCAGATGGGCTCAGTTCTGGTCATTGCAGCCATTTGGGGAGTGAACCAGCAGATGGAAGACCTCCCTCTCTATCTCTCTGTCTCTCTGTAACTCTGCCTTTCAAAGAAATAAATAAGTCTTTTTTTAAAAAATGAAGTTTCTCTTAGGTTTACAGTAAAGCTTAAGTTGGATCCAAGGAGATTGAGGGTTTTTTGTGCTGGTTTGACAAAACTCTTATGTTTCAACTCTTCCAAGGGCTTTGTAGCTTATCTTTCTCCTTGAATTGGTATCTGGTATGTTGTAGACACAGCTTTGGTGCAACCTCACACTGATGTGGTGACGGGAGTGTTAGAAGGATCATGTGGAAAGGAATTGCCTCATCCCAAGTGTGGAATCTCAGAGTTCTCCATTAGAAGAGCTCCAATAGGATATAGATAGAGCGAGAGAGGCATATTGAAAGACTTTAAGTAATTAGTTCATGCAGTTGTGGGGGTTGGCCGTCCCCAGTCTGAAGGGCAGGGCAGCCGGCTGGAGACTCAAGCAGGGTTTCCACATGCAGCCTTGCGGTAGCATTTCTTCTTCTTTGGGAAACTTCAGTCTTTGCTGGGAAGGCTCTCAGCTCAAGGAGCACGCCCACTCTCCCAGCCCTGCTGACAGCCGCGAGCCGGCAAAGAGGCACAGGAGGAGATGAGGATCTCGGGGAAGACTGTATGGGCCGGGCCTGGAAGAGGCAGACTTCACTTACTCCCGCTCCCGTCAGACACACCTCATTGCCACGGATCCCAGGAAGGACGGCTTAGCTGTGCTCAGGAAGAACAGGAAGTACGTCTGTGGCCAAAGTGTCCGTCGCAGAGAGGGAGAGTCCCAGTCTCTAGCTTCAGAGACCAATCGGAAGGTGGTTCTGTTAACCAAGGTAAGGAAGGCAGAGAAGCAGGTGCAGTAGAAAGACGCTGCGTTCGATTTTTAGCACGTGGAGCTGATAGAACACACAGGGAAGGTTCACTGTAGGCAGCTAGAAATGAGGATTGGAGGTCAGGAAAAATGTTGGCATGGGAGAAATAAACTTGGATAGTCTTTAACCTGTGGGTGAAAAGGCAAGAGAGAGAAGAGAGGAACACAGACGCTGTTTGCTGCTCTTCGGCATCTAAAGCCAGCCTTCTGCTCCATCATGGGAGATTAATGACAGTGACACAATAAAACACAACTTAAGTCTTGGCAAGAAGAAGTTAGTGGAGACCTGCCATGGAAGAGGGGACACACTACATCACCCTACCACGGTCTCCCAGCGTGTGTGGGGGCACAGTCCTTCTCCATGGAAACAGGGCTTGGGACAGTCAATTTCTTTTATTTTTTTTTAAGGTGGCACCCTCACTGGCCTCCCTCTAGACCACACCTCTTAAAGGTTCCACCAACTCAACATTGCTACACTGAGGACCAAGCTTTCAACACATGAACCCTGAGACAAACTCATACTATATCCAATCCAGACACACACGACTTTTGAAATAAAAATAAACTTTGTAAAAGGTGACAGCTGTTTAAGTCGGCAGCTTGTGCAGATGTGACCAGCGAGGCACTGAATGTGGTGCTAAAACGGGGTCAGGAGGAGGGAGAGCAGGCACCCATGGGGCAGTGGAGAGAGGTCCAACCCTCAAACTTCATAACAGGAAGTTCCCAGGCAAGGGTTCAAATTGACAGAGCAAAAAACAGTACTTAAAGGAGAAAAGTAACTGTTACAAAAACGTGTAACAATTGTTAAAAGTGATTGCCTCTGAGATGGGCAATCAGGAGAAAGGAGTGTGGAAAAGGAAGAAAGCTGCTTTTTTTCTCTTCTGTGCTATTTGCCTTTTTAAAAACCAAGCATAGGGGCTGCCATTGTGGCATAGTGGGTTAAGCCACCACCTACAGTGCTGGCATCCCACATGGGCGCCGGTTTGAGTCCCGGCTACTCCACTTCTGATCCAGCTCCCTGCTAATGCACCTAGGAAGGCAGAAGATGGTCCAAGCATCTGGCCCTATACACCCTGTGGGAGACCTGGATGAAGCTCCTAGCTCCTGGCATATTCCTGGCCCAATGCTGGCTGTTGCAACCGTTTGGGGAGTGAACCACTGGATAAAAGATACCTCTGTCTCTCCTCTTCTCTGTCTTTCAAATAAATAAATCTTTAAAAAGCGTAAAATTAGTTAGATGTTTTAACACATAAAAATTCCTATCTGGGGAGTGAACTGGTAAATGGGAGTTCTGTCTCTGCCTCTGTGTAACTGACTTGAATAAATCTTTAAAATTAATAAAAGATGATGGCTGATAGTTAATGGCTGCTATTCAATGTTATCTCTCCAATGAGCATTTAGTTGTCATTAGGGGCCAAATCTCAGCTGCAGAGAAGGAATCTAACGAAGCTGTCCAGAGACCAAGGCAGGCTAAAGGAGAAATCAGGGGTCAGGAAGCATTTCCAACCTTTTTTTTTTTTTTTTTTTTTTGGACAGGCAGAGTGGACAGTGAGAGAGAGAGAGACAAAGAGAAAGGTCATCCTTTTCCATTGGTTCACCCTCCAATGGCTGCTGCAGCCGGCGCACCGCACTGATCCGAAGCCAGGAGCCAGGTGCTTCTCCTGGTCTCCCATGGGGTGCAGGGCCCAAGCACTTGGGCCATCCTCCACTGCACTCCCAGGCCAGAGCAGAGAGCTGGACAGGAAGAGGAGCGACCAGGACTAGAACCCAGTGTGCCGGTGCCACAGGTGGAGGATTACCCTATTGAGCCGCGGCGCTGGCCTATTTCCAACCTTCTTAACGTCATCCTACACAGACCCTCGTCAGCACTGACCGTGTGAGTGCCTGGGTGGTTGATGAGCTTTCCATAGATGGAACCAGACAATTCCTCCGATGCCAGAGCACTGAACTAGCACCACAGGAAGACCCCTGTGAGTCCGCGATTGCTTTCTCCTTAAAAATGCAGCAGGGCTGGGCATGTGGTACAGGGATTAAGATGTTGCTTGGGATGCCTGCATCCCATTAGTGCCTGGGTTCGAGTCCCAAATATACCTGTGATTCCAGCTTCCTTTTAATGACACCCTGGGAAGCAGTAGGTGATGGCTCAAGTACTTGAGTCCCTGCTATGCATGTGGGAGACTCAGATCAAGTTCATGGCTCCAGGCTTCCTCCTGGCCCAACCCCAGCTATTGTAGGCATTTGAATTAATGCATGGGAGAGCTTTCTCTCTTCTCTTTCTCTCGCCCTACCCCTTTCTGTCTGCCTCCAAAACAAAAATTTTAAAAATAGGTAAAACCAAATAAACAAAAAATATAAATGGCAAATCGACCACATCCCCTTCTCCCCAAATGTCTGATCGCTCTGGTATCATTCCTTGGACAGACTCTTGAAACTCGGAGCAAGCTATTATTTGTTGAGGAGGTAGAGGCATGGGGTGGGGGCGGGGGAAACGGGGACTAGCTGCTGGGAAAAGGAAAAGGAAAAGCAAAGTATAGGGGTGAGTGTGCTCTGGCTGGGCCTCCTCACACATGCCACAGTAAGGCAAACAGCTCCATTTTCAGTCTCTAGCAGGGGGAATCATTTTTTAAAAGATTTACTTTATTTACTTGAAAGGTAGAGTTACAGAGACAGGTCTTCCGTATGCTGATTCATTCCCCAAATTCCACCACAGCAGGGACTGGGCCAGGCTAAAGTCAGGAGCCTGGAACTCCATCCAGTCTCCCACCTGGGTGCAAGGGCCCAAGAACTTGAGTCATCTTCCGCGGCTTCCCCAGGCACATTAGCAGGGAGCTGGATAGGAAGGGGAGTAGTCGGGACTCGAACCAGCACCTATGGGGATGCTGGTGTTGCAGGAGGTAGCTTAACCCGCTACGCCACAGCACCAGCCCCTCATTTCTGGTTTAAAACAAAAGAAAAATAACAAACTTATGAAAAGGACTTATTTCTCTTAGATTTAGGAAACATTACAGAAACAAGGCTATTCGTCTTAGTCCTGAGCTACGGTGATCATTTTAAGATGCGATTCTTGAAATGCCCACTTATCATTGGTCATAGTCCTGATTCAAAAGAAACGGGTGCTGCCCATTTTAGGGAAAATATACGATGTGGTTTGCTGCGTTAGGACTGAGACAGGCTCCAGCAGCAGGCCTTTTAAGACATGGAGCCTTCAGGAGGGGGCTACAAGAAATTGAGAAAAAGGTCATACACAAAATGGAGTTGTGTGAGTGTATTACTTAACACAAGTAGTCTTCGAAGAGATGAACATGCACACAGAACATCAAGGTCGAGGACATTTCAGACTGCCAAGGCCTTTTACAGCTAAGAAAACAGGGGTTTGAGCTGATGATGTACGTTTCCAAAATGACCTTGTTAGTTCCAGGGACAGAGCACTGATGGCAAATCCTCACCGATCTATTTATCCAGTCAACAAACATGCACGCAACGTTCCCTATGCATTCAGTACCAAGCTGGACGCTCAATCAATGCCAGCACAAGTGCTCATGCAGACTTGACCAATCGATCACTACACTCTTTTCTGCCTTGGAACACTCATTCTTCAACTTGGTGTCCCAGGTGGTCACTTGAGGTGAAATTTTTCTCGTCCCCAGGTTGCAGTGTTTCTTTTAAATAGTTCTGATTTATTTAAAATGCAATAGAAAATAATTGTTGGCCCAAGTTCAAGAGCATCTTGAGCATTGCCAAAGTGGTCCCTCCATCCCATAGCACAGGTGCAGCTTTAGCAGCGCTGCTGCACTCATGTCTAGGCCGAGCAGGTGGCACCTCTTCATTTGATCATCTTGGAGGCGGAGATGTTTGTTCTCCAATGTGCTTCTCTAAGACCCCACAGCTCAGTCGTCCTGAACCCATCTTCAAAACTCTAGGGTCTTTATCTCTGAATGTTGATAACGCCAGCTTAGCGTGGTCCTCTAAATGTAGTTGCCTGGGTCAGTGCAAGGTTCCCTGCTTGGCTTAGGGAATCAGGAATCGGGTAGGCGGAGAACCACTGTGGGCAGTCAAGCATTAAAGCCGCTTACAGCTCAGACAGAGGGAAGTGGTTGAGGAGGAGGGAGGGAGGGAGTATCCAGAATTAATGACCTCTTTAATGTGAACTTGATACCAAATGTGGCACTATCCCAATAGACTACTTGTTCCCTTGGCTGTGGGAATATTTCTGAGGCCTTTATCAAGCATTCATTCAACAAATATTGTCTCAGCACTTACGATATGCCAAGCACTCTGCTAGATAAGATGGGAGGAAAGATAAGAAAGTCTCTGGAAAATGGACAGAGATACGCAAGTAAATGCACTCAAAGGAGCCTTATGGACTATTAAAGAAGTAACTCTGGAGGCTGGCGCCATGGCACAGTAAGTTAATCCTCTGCCTGGGGCACCGGCATCCCATATGTGGGCCGGTTCTAGTCCCGGCTGGCTGCTCCTCTTCTGGTCCAGCTCTCTGCTGTGGCCTGGGAAAGCAGTGGAGGATGGCCCAAGTCCTTGGGCCCCTGCACCCGCACTGGAGACCGGGAAGAAGTTCCTGGCTCCTGGTTTTGGATTGGCGCAGCTCTGGCCATTGCAGCCATTTGGGGAGTGAACCAACGGAAGGAAGACCTTTCTCTCTGTCTCTCCTTCTCACTGTCTGTAACTACCTCTCAAAATAAATCTTTAAAAGAAGCAACTCTGAAGTTAGAAAGCTCTCAATGAAAGCAACCATCCTGGAGTCCAGGATAGGCTACATAATTTGCAGAGCATGGTGCAAAAAGGAAATTCTAGGACCCTTATTAAAAAGCTGTGAAAAATTGGAGTGGGTGTTTGGCACAGTGGTTAAGGCGCCAGCTGGGAAACCCACATCTCATACTGGAGTGCCTAGGTTCAAGTTCCAGCTCCACTTCCGATTCCAGCTTCCTGCTAATGTGTGTGCTGGGAAGTTCAAGTATACTTAGCTCAAGTAAACTTAGGTCCCTGCCACCCAAATGGGAGACCCAGATCGCGTTCCTGGCTCCTGACTTCAGCCTGTCTGTTACAGTGACACATCACATGCAGAAATTACTGGGATCCTGTCTGCTGCAACCCCTGAACTCTGCAGGGTCCTCAGAACCTCCTCACTCCCCCTTTGCAGCAACTCAGGATTCACAGTCAAGGGGCTCCAAGACACCCAATTCAGCATCTGGCTTTGGAGACTGCTAACTTCCTGCAATCAGTCTTCAGTCACATGTGAGTGCAACCAGAGAGCCTGGGTTCACAGGCAGATGCACCCCACTTGAAGGGGAAGAAATGGGTATTTGAAAGACAGTAAATTATCCTCCTCACAGCTGATACACAAGGTAGAAATAAACACCAGCTGGCTCGTGAAAATGCATGCACTGGTCCAGTGGGAAAACAAGAGCTGTAAATGTTTTCGAATATGCTAACAAGTCTAACAGGAGTGCAGAGTGCTTAATTAAAGAAGTAATTAGCTTTGTACTTAGGAAGGAACAAATGGATGAACATATACACCAGGAATATATACTTCAGTAACTTTTCATTTATGAGCTTGGAGCTTGAAAGGGAATTCTTACTTGCTGGTTTGTAGGAGGAAACGCAATGCTCCCCACCCTCTTACTCCACCCTACAGAGGGGAGTGTTTAAAAGTCAAGGGCATAAGTAGCCCATGATGAAGAGGTAGGAATTTAGATATGACCAACAAGGAACTTAAAAGCTTTATCCTGACAATAACTGTTTCCTTGGATGTCTCTTTTTTGAACTATTTGAGAGAGAGAGAGAGAGAGAGAGAGAGAGAGAATCTTCCAATATGAGTTCACTTTCCAAATGGCCACAACAGCTAGAGCTAGGCCAGGCCAAAGCCAAGAGCTGGGAACTCCAGTGAGGTCTCCCATGTGGGTAGCAAGAGCTCAAGTACTTGAGCCATAATATGCTGTTTCCCCAAGAGTTTAGCAGGAAGCTGGATCGGAAGCAGAGATGAAAATGAGCACTCTGATGTGGGATGTGGGTACCCCAAGCAGCAGCTTAACCTGCTGTGCCCCTCCATCTCTTTGTTGTTGCCTCTCTTGGATCCTTTCTCTTATCTGTGCAGCAGATGTGCTAACAGACCTGAGGTGATCATTTGTTTGGGAGAGACACCCATCCTGGGACAGCCAGAGGTGGCGGCTCTGACCAGCTCTGTTCTGGTTCCACCTCTAGAGAAATACTCACCTACATTTGTTCCTTTCTTTGCCCTTCCTGTCTCCCCTTGATGTGGAATTGGGAATACAGAGGACACTTCAAAAAGTACCCTGCAGGGGCTGGTATTTGGCTTTGTGCTTAAGATGCCACTTGGGACACCTGCATCCATATTGGAGAGTGCGGGTTTGAGTCTTGGCTCCATTCCCAGTTCCAGTTTCCTGCTAACTCACGTGCTGGGATGTGACGTTCAAGTACTGCAGTCCCTCCCACTCATGGGTCAGACCAGGATTCAGTTCCCAGCTCCTGGGTTCAGCCTGCTACAGCCCCCGTTGTTGCTAATCAGTGGATGGAAGCTCTTTCTCCATCAGTCTCTGGCTTTCAAATCAAGTGAAAATTAATTTTAATACAAAAACTGCATTAGGAAGACTACACATAGCATTTTTCATGAATATTTTCAAAACCCCTCATATGCATGCATTTCAAAATATTTTGTACCAAACTCATCTTCTACTTCCCTTTTCCATGAACTTTTTGTAGTACCTTCATACCTAAAGGCCTGGCTTCAGGGGTTGGGCCAGTGGAAAGAAACTAAGCTTGCTCATATTCTAGGGCCTGTGCCAGAGGGACAGAGGAGGGTCTTAGACCCACACAAGGGTAAGCCACTGAACAAGTCTAGAGAGATTGAGGCCCTGCAGTCATGAACCTGACCTCGGTCTAGAAGGCCCTCTCCCGCCAGTTCTTTTGAATTCGATTCAAGGGCAAGGGTGGATGTCTTTCTTGGGGGCATGATGCTCCAATAAGGAGCTCAAGCCAAGATTTCCAGCACTCTGACTTCTCATAATTAAACTTGATGAGCATTTGTGAGCTTAATATGGACAAGAGACTCTCTAAAAGAAAAAGTACAATTTTATTATAGCCTGTGAAGAAAAGAACTTATTTAGGCCTATTTATGGCAATTCTTGAGTAATTAGCATTACAGTTTAACAAGCCATTCTGCATAGAATTGTTCTCTGTCCTCTAAAAAGCAAACATCTTATCATGCAATTTGACTAAAGCACCATCCACTGAAGCAACCTCCTAAACTGAAGGGCAAGTGATAAAAACCACTTCATCCTCCTCTCCCCCTCCCAAGTTCACATCCATGGAATGTGCCCAGCAGGCTACCCGCTGGAGGTCATAGATCCTGTTACACATTCTTATTCCTGTCCAACTTCTCTTCTCCCAGCAACCTGGCTTCTAACTGTTTACATTGTACCCTGTGAAACTCTTGTTCTAGTGCCAAAAATTAAAATAGTCCTCCAGGCGTTTAATCTGTTCACTCACTACCCCTGTCCTTCCTGGCTTTAACGGAAACATGGATTTCCCTGGAGAACACTGGCCCTGGCGATCCTCCCAAGGGGAGACAGCTCCGTCTTGCACACGCACACACACACGCACTGACGGCCAGCGCGGGTTTCTTCCAGCTCCAGGCTTCTGCCCACCACACACTGTTCTGGCACATTCTTTGAAAATCTCTCCTTTAAAAAACAAAAACCTCCTGTCAAGGAGTTCAAGGCCAGCGAGTGCATCGCTCAGAACTGTTTCCATGGTCATCACGTCTCTCTTGTGCCCCTTTTCTGTTGTTTAAAGAGCCCTGTGGTTACACTGACCTTCTCCAGACAACCCAGCATAACCTCCCCGTCTCAAAATCTTGAACTTCAATCACATCTGCAAAGTCCCTTTTGCCATGGAAGGTTCTGGAGTTTAGGAAAAAAACAGGCATCTCATTGTTCCTCTCTGCATCCCTCCAGCTCCTGGCTCCAGAGAGCCGAGGCATTTGCCACCTGGTTGAGGTCTCTGCTGCACAGACCGATTTCGCCCTTCCTGTCCTCCTCAGGGCTGTTAGCCTTGCGGTCTTGAATTTGCGAGCTTGTTTGCGATTTTAACTCTTCTAGGTCTGGGCCTTGCTCAGGCTCCAGGCCTGTCTTCCTGTTAACCACACTCTTCGAGCTCACTCAGACCCGCAGTCCCCACACCCCAATCTATAAACCGCCTCCCTCTAGTCGAGCTCTTGAGTGACAGGCAAGTTGACCAGTAGCTCCATTTCCTTCACCTCTTTAGCCACCTTGTCTTCCTCCTCTGGCCCAAGGCCTGGAAGAATCAGACCCGTAGGGCTTCAGAGTTTCACGGGAGAAAATCTTATCACTGCACTGCCCACTACCCCTTCAAGCTTGGTCCATCAAAGCTACTCCACACAGGCCAGGCATTTAACCTGTTAAGACACTCACTGGGCTGGCGCTGTGGCATAGTGGGTAAAGCCGCTGCCTGCAGTGCCAGCATTCCATATGGTTTGAGTCCTGACTGCTCCACTTCTGATCCGGCTCTCTGCTATGGCCTGGGAAAGCAGAAGATGACCCAAGTCCTTGGGCCCCTGCACCCACATGGGAGACCTGGAAAAAGCCCCTGGCCCCTGGCTTCAGATGGGCCTAGCTCCAGCCGTTACAGCCATGTTGGGGAGTGAACCAGCAGACTCTCTCTCTCTCTCTCTCTCTCTCTCTCTCTCTGCCTCTGTAACTTTTTTTTTAAGTTTTATTTATTTGAAAAAGACACATCCCACATCAAGGTACCTGGGTTTGATTCCTGGCTCCAGCGCCTGACTCCAGCATCCTGCTAAGGCACACCCCAGGAGGCAGTGGTGATGGCTCAAGTAACTGGGCTCCTGCCACCCACGTGGGAAGCCGGAGTTGAGCTCCTGGCTCCTGGCTTCAGCCTGGCCCATTGCGGGCAGTCCTGGCCATTGCGGGCATTTGAGGAGTGGACCAGCAGATGGAAGACTGCTTGCTCTCTCTCTGGCACTAAATAGATTGAAAATCAAAATAAAAGCTGTTCATGAGAACTTTTTTTCTAGTGAGTTCTGTCTTGCAGACTCCATGTAGAAAATTCTAAACATAAACTTCTTAAGTATCCCACACAGCCTCCTCATCACTTTGAGCATACGGTGTTTTCCCCAAACACAAAGAGAAAACACGGAGCCCATAACTCACAGTCCCGCATTGCACAGCTTCCTAAAAGAAGTCTCCTCTGCCTTTGCTCAGTGAGGGCAGCGGAGCCCTTCCTCCCTCCCACAGCCACGCCCTGCCCCGTGCACCGAGTCCTCTCCATCCCTCACCTCCTCTGCAGGCATCATTAACCTCCCTCTGTCCGTTTCGCTTATTCATAAACATGCTCCAGTTTTTCTGCTCTAAATAAACATCATCAGGGCCAGCACTATGGCAAAGCAGGTTAAGCTGCCACCAGTATCCCGTATGGGCGCTGGTTCGAGACCCAGCTGCTCCCCTTCCAATCCAGTGCTCTGCTATGGCCTGGGAAAGCAGTAGTAGATGGCCCAAGTGCTTGTGCTCCTGCACCCACATGAGAGACCCGGAAGAAGTTCCTGGCTCCTGGCTTTGGATTGGCCCAGCTCCAGCTTTTGCGGCCATTTGGGTAGTGAATCAGTGGATGAAAGTGCTCTCTATGCCTTTCAAATTAAGATTTTTTTAAAAAAACTTATCTTCCCTTTACACTTGCCACCTCTCCAGCTGCTTATCCTGTTTCCCTTTGTGGGAGGCACAGGGATAAACTGTGGGACATCACCGAAGGTGAAGAAAGCTAATCCCTTCAGAATCATAAGCAGAAATAAAGCTTTCAAGGGTGGGCTTAGCCCTCACTAGAAAGATCCAGAAGTAGGACTAGATACAGATTTAAAGAATTACATCTATACGATATGGTGGTGGCGATGAGGTTGCTCTTTTAAGAAAGAACAAATAAATAGAAGCATACTTAAGGTCTTGGGCTGTGTCAGTAATGAGCGCTTAGGGTCGGATTTCGCCAGCTTCTGCGTAAGCTGCCACTGCTCAGGGGACAGCCCGGGACTGAGGACGTCCTGGAAAAGGATGTGTCTAACAATCGCATTGTGCTGTTTGAGAAAGGACTTCCCAGGGTGTGGTTGGCATCTCACTTCTACATTCGTGAAAACTGGCGGGAAGAACCGGTCGTTAGATTTTAAGAGCTGCGTGCCTAGTTTTACTGTGGGTAGCAAGGGATACCAGCTTTCCGTTTATGCTTGTAACATACAATTTCCTCTTAATAGGCTTTTACTATGAATTTTAAGTCAACTTTTTAAACACTTAGGGGGTGGGTATTTGGCCTGGTGATGGACACACCCACATTCCACACTGGAGTTCCCTGCTTGATTCCAAACTCCAGCTCCTAAGGCTTCCTGCTAATGTAGACTCTGGGAGGCAGCGATGATGGCTCAAGGAGTTGGGTCCCTGCCACCCACGTGGGAGACCTGGATGGAGTTCCCAGTTCCCAGCTCCCAGCCTCAGGCATAGTCCAGTCCCTGCTGTTGTGGGCAACTGGGGAGTGAGCCACTGAATTAGATCTAATTTTTTAACTCAATATAATACACATGGGAGTTACATAGATATGCAAAAGAGAGAAAGAGACATGATGACCATGGAAACAGAGTTCTGAGCGATGCAATCGTTGGCCTTGAAGGTGGAAGAAGGGATCAGAAACCAAGACACACAGGAGCCTCCAGACGCTGGAGAAGGCAGGCCGAGAGATTCTCCCTTAGAGGCCTAGGAGGAGCGCAGGCCTGCTGCCACCTTGACTTTAACCCAGGGAAACCCACTGTGGACCGCTGACCCTCCCAGGCCCATAAGAGAATCCAGTTGTGAAGCTTGACGCTGCTTGCTTTGGGAAAGCCGAGCAACAGAAGTAACTGCAGATGGGAAACTGGTAGACAGGAGTCAATGGGATTGCTTCCCTAAAAGAAAAATCCAGGGAGATCAAATCTGGCTGTGCAACTCCTTCGATGCCCAAGGTGCAGAAGACCATGGGCCATGATCATCTCAGGTGCATGGCAGACACAGTTCATGGAGGAGGTGGGTGCACAGTGCATCGCGAACTGATGACATCAGCTTTATTTTCCAGGTGACTCCAAATTGTGTTTCCCAGCAACATTTTGATGCTAATTAGGCTTTGCCTACAAGTTCTAATACTCTCATTAGCAAACTGTGAACATCTGGCTTGCTTGGTTGCTTATTGCTCAATACCAGTTAGTTAATCAACATTCTGGTTTTTAAACAAACTGGCATAAGCTTAGAGCCCTGTGCTGGTGAGACTGGTTTCTGAGCCCACGAAACCAAGGGTGGGAAGGACCCCCACTGGAGGTCCATTTGCCAAGATGGCATCACTTGAGCCCCTGTCTGGGTGGCCAGCCTGCCCTCTTTGCTCGGGTGACCACTTTGTATGGTTCTGTGTCGAATCCCAGCTTCACTGGCTCCTTAGTGTTGATCATCCAGCCCAGGCCCGTGGCGCACTGAGCCTGCTCAAGGACCCCTGCTCTTCTGTCTAACTCGGGCTTATTTTCAGAGCACATCCCAGTGACCTCCCTTATCTTTGAATGCTTTTGAGCCTTTGATGCACTCCAACTGGCTTCTAAGACACCACTCTCCTCTGGCAAATGTTTTAAAAAAAAAAAAAAGTTTCCTCCCAACCCCACTGCTGCTTGTCCCTTGAACACAATTTCCCTGGTAAACAGAGAGCATGGGGGCTGGACCCTATCTGTTCCAATTCACTTATCAGCTATGTGAACTTCCAGTAGTTGCTTATTCTCTGTAAACCTCAGATCACTCATCCGAAGCAAGTCTTCTAAATAAAATTGCCAACAGCCTTAAATGAGACCATCCACATGAAGTATAGTGCCTTACACAGTGGATTTTTTTCCCTCAACCACATCCACGGCTTCAAGTATTGAATGAAATAATCGAATGCATTTTTCCAGTCTCAAGCTCTGGCCTCATCTCCAGACTGGTGTCTAACTGCCTGCTGGCATCTCCTCCAGGCTCCTCAAGCTGAGCATGTCTAAGCCTTGACGTACTGGGGCAGCCATGTGGCCTCGTGGTCAAGGTGGTCGTTAAGATGCCCACATCTCGTATCAGAGAAACTGGGTCTGCTACCCAGCTTTGCTCCTAACTCCAGCTCCCTGGTAATACAGACTCCAGAGGCAGTGCATTAGGGTTCCTGCCACTGATGTGGGGGGTCTGGATTGAGTTCCTGGCTTCCAGCCTCGGCCTTGGCCCAGCATGGCCATTGCAGGCATTTGGGAAGGGAAATCAGCAGATAAAAGCTTCATCTCTCTGCCTGTCAAAGAAATCTCTTTAAATATAAAAAAATTTGTATCCACACCTTCTATTTATGGTACCCCATCTCCAAAAATTCTTTTTCCACCTAATTTCATCATTATGCCCTCATTGTAAATAGTGTTGTGACACTTCTAGTCATCCAAGCCTGAAAATTAGAAGTACCACATCTCACCTCTCCACTGCATCCCCTTTGTGGCCACCAGACCTTCAATCCTCACTCACATATTGCTCCCTGATAAATCCCCCTGCACGGCCTTTGTTTAATTCTCATCACACCAACCTATGAAAATGCTTCTCAAGAGTTGCTTTTCTGTTCTAATGTATCTTCTGCAACACTATCCCAGTTTTCTCTTTTGCTTTAAAAATATCTTAGGACACCACTCCTCCACTCACTTCTTGCTATGTGATCGATGGCACACCTTGCATTCTGGTTTTGACTTGTGTTTCACAACTTCCCCTCCGCCCCCCACCCCCGGCACGAGGGTTTGACAAATGCTGTGTTGTCTCCATGTGTCCTGCCTCCTCTGAGCCTCTTGTCCCCTCTTCTGGAATGCCGCTACATGACTCAGCGCTCAGTCCCACTGTGTCGTGTCCTCCACAATACAGTGCCACTGACTTCTTAAGACCATGCTGATGTTTTCCTGACTCTCGGGGTCTGTTCCTTCCACTTGACTGTGAGCTCTTGCAGGGTGAGCACTTTGCTGCCTTTATTGTTGCTTTTTTCCTCTTTTTTAAAAGTAGGATTATGGAGGGGGTGGGGTGGGGGAGAGAGAGATCCTCCGTCCACCGATTCATTCCCCAAATGGCTGCAACAGCCAGGACTGGGCCAGGCTGAAACCAGCAGCTTCCTCCAGGTCTCCCACGTGGGGCAGGGGTTCAAACACTTGAGCCATCCTCCACTGCTTTCCCAGATGCGTTAGCAGAGAGCTGGATCGGAAGTGGAGCAGGCAGGGCTAGAACCGGCGCCCACTTGGGATGCTGGCCCTGCAGGCAGCTGCTTACTCTGCTACGCCACAGTACCTGCCCCTCACTGTGGTTTCCCTAGCACAGCACCTCTCATGGCAGGAGCAGAAGCAAGACAGGCCCCTGGACGCAGCAGCTCCCCTTGGCTGAGGAGTTGCCATGTCCAAGGGTCAGTGTTCAACATCTATATTCTTATTCAGTCCACCTTTTCATCACACCTTGATCCACCTCCTTCCTTTGTCATAGCAGCTCTACCAGAGGTATATAACCAAGTATCAGACTGGATGGCATCAACAACAGAAATCCAGGAGATGAAGGTGCCAGCAGGACAGGTTTCTGGGGAGGCCTCTCCCTGGTTTGCAGGTGACTGCCTTCCCGCTGTGCACAGAGAACGCAGTTAAGTATGTCGTCTTCTCATGGGGACTTCTCATGAGTCCAGGGACAATAAGATTCTACTTGTGGACTTCAACATGCAGATTTTGAGAAGACAAAATTTAGTCCATAACTCGAGTTAAATCTAACTTGCTCCCTGCTCTGGTTCTGCAAGCAGCCAGGATACAGGTGAAGAAAAGCATGCAACCATGCCAACTGGTCTCATTTTAAACTTAGGATCTCAAACCTCCAGGAAGCCTTCAGGCCATGCAGCAAATACATCCCAGAATACTGGCGCACCACTCACCCACTCTGCCAAGACTGCCTCACCCCTCCCCTCTATTTCCCAACCCTCCCTGTGCCCTCTCCTCTTCACCCTCCGTTCCTGCCCTCACCTCCTGTCTTACTGAGAATAACAAGCATCCAGCTCCCTGCCTCTCTGCCTCTGCCCCTATGCGGGTGCTCCTCTCCTCCTATACCAGTGGACGTAATACCCCGAACATGGCATGAGGACCACCCCTCTGCTTCTGCGTGGACTCCCTCCCCTCCAACCTCCACAGGAACCCTGTCTCCTACATCAATTTCCCTCTTTAGTTAGGTACTCTCCTTTAGTGCAAAAGTTGAGGGATATGATGTTGGTATAATCTCGCTCAGCTTAAAGAACAGGCAGATACTCTCCCAGAAGCCCATCTCTGCTGGCTGCTGCCTCTTTTTTCTCCCTCTTAGAAAATCCCCGGGGGGGCAGTACTATGGCATAGTGGGTAAAGCCGCCGCCTGCTGTGCCAGCATCCCATATGGACGCTGGTTTGAGTCCCGGCTGCTCCGCTTCCTGTCCAGCTCTCTGCTATGGCCTGGGAAAGCAGTGGAAGATGGCCCAAGTCCTTGGGCCCCTGCACCCATGTGGGAGACCCGGAAGAAGCTCCTGGATCCTGGCTGCAAAACAGTGCAGCACCAGCAGTTGCAGCCATCTGGGGAGTGAAGCAGCGGACAGAAGACCTCGCTCTCTCTGCCTCTTTGCAACTCTGCCTTTCAAATAAATCTTTTAAAGAAAAAGAAAAAGAAGATTCCCTGGAAGTGATGAAAAGACTTGCTGCCTCCCTTCCCCACCACTCGTTCACCTGGAGCCCACCCCAGTGAGGTGGCCACCCTCCTGCTGTACTGAGGCCATAGTGCATGGGGCCACCCGCAGAGCCCCAGTGGCCAGCCCCATCAACACATCTCTGCCCCAGGGACTTTGTACTTGCTGGTCCCTCTACCTGGCACTTTCTTTCCCCGGAGAGCCACAGTTTCCTCCCTCACTGCACTCAGGTCACCTCCTCAAGGTTTACCTTGACTGCCTCCCATTAAACACATCCTATCACTGTCTCCCTAACTTTTACATTTATTTGTCCCACATACTATAATTACAATCTAGTCATGTCCTGGTTTAATGTTTCTCATGCTAGGAAATGAATCCCAAGAAGGCACACACTGACAGTTTTGCTCATGGTCATGTTCCCAGCACCGGGGTCCGTGTCTGGCACACAGTGGGTGCTTGGATTAGCTCTCTGCAGGGGCTGCGGTCACAAAGTCTGGGTGGTTTAAACCATGTCTCATAGTTCTGGGACTAGAAGCCCAAGAGCAAGGAGTCAGCCGAATCGGTTCCTTCGGAGGGCTGTGGGGGGAGGATCTGTTCCAGGGCTTGGCTTGGACAGGTCCTCTTCTCCATGCGTCTCTTTGTCCAAATGTCCCCTTTTTTGCGACACCAGTCATGTCCCAGTGGCCTCAGTTTAACTGTAAAGATCTTATCTGAAAATAAGATACTGAGGCTCAGGATTAACACAGAAGTTTTGGAAGGACACAATTCCACAAGCACCAGCGCTCAGCAGCTTTTCACTGAACACACAAACGCACCAAGGCTGACCGACTGGATAATGAGCCCTCAGAACAGTCCTTTGTGCGATCAGGACGCTAGTCCCTGCCGCCCGGTGCAACGTACAGTTGTTTTCCCAAAGTTACTGTTCATCGTTTAGCTTTTTATATCCCACTAAACTGTGGGTTATAATCCAAATCCAATCACATTCTCAAAAAACACCAAGTCCACACCTTCTAACGTTGGTTAACCCATTTAATCGAAAGGATGGCTGCTCCAGGGATTGCATGCTATGTAGGAGTTGCCAACAAGAAAAAAAAAAAAAAAAGGAGTTGCCAACAAGAGCCCTTGGACCCAGGGGTGAATTAGAAAGGAAATTTTATCCTGCAGAAGGGATACACTAAGGGCTAAAGCTGAGAGGGAAAATCCAAAAACACACTGGGAAAGGTGGAGCAACCTTTTGTTTCTTAATCCTTGGAGAAAACCAAAGAGGCTAAGTGAGTTAAAAAATGATCAAAAGGCACCAACTTTCTCCTTCCTTCCTTTGCTAGATTCCAAAACCTATGTATTGGAAGAGATGAAATATACTGAAAGCCGGCACCGTGGCTCACTAGGCTAATCCTCCGCCTTGCGGCGCCGGCACACCGGGTTCTAGTCCCAGTCGGGGTGCCGGATTCTGTCCCAGTTGCCCCTCTTCCAGGCCAGCTCTCTGCTGTGGCCAGGGAGTGCAGTGGAGGATGGCTCAAGTTCTTGGGCCCTGCACCCCATGGGAGACCAGGAGAAGTACCTGGCTCCTGCCATCGGATCAGCGCGGTGCGCCGGCCGCGGCAGCCATTGGAGGGTGAACCAATGGCAAAGGAAGACCTTTCTCTCTGTCTCTCTCTCTCACTGTCCACTCTGCCTGTAAAAAAAAATTAAAAAAATAAAACATAAATAAAAAAAGAAATATACTGAAAGACAAAGGAAAAAAAAGAAAAAGACAAGGGAGAAAAAAAGAAGGCAGCTACTGAGCTCATGGATTAGTGAAGGAATAGCCCGCATTTTGAGGGACCTCCCATTCCACCAGGAATTGCTTGAGACTTGTAAGTTGACAGACAAGACCATGAAGTTGCAAAACATAGCACTGGAGCTGTTCAATCAAGGCTCACAACTTTGCAAACTATCATCTTGCTATGTGAACAGCCCGATGAGAAGGAGTACTTACAATAAATGGAGTTCAGCGCCACAGTAAATTAAAATCTAGAGCCAAGCTAATATGACATGTTTAATAATATGCATCATTATGGTGGTGCTTGAAAATTAAGAGTAAATGGGAAGCAGTTCACTCATGATTTTAATTAGCACCTTCCACAGTCTAATCAAGGCTGTCGAGGTTCCACTGGGAAGGGAGGGAGGTGAAATATGGCTGAGCAGCCTCCTGTGCTAGGACCCTTCTGAGAAGGCTTCCAATTCCAGGACCCTGGGGTCCACAGCAATAGACAGTTCCCTGGGTCCAGTGGGGGCACCCTAGGGCCAACGCACAGAGTGGATACTGGGGTCTGGTCTTTACTGGGCTATCCCCTACACATCTGGGTCAATTCACTCCATGATTTGGATTTCAGCCCCAAATATCATTCTGGATGCATTTACTCACTTAACCCTGACACTGGTGCATGAAGTAGTACTGAACTTCTGAATGGGACTTTAACGCACGCAGGCCTATGTGGTTTCTCTCATACAGCCACCTCTGCTCTCAGGTCAGGCTGGAACCTTGATAAATGGTGGAGCCAGCTAGAGCAGGAGGGGCTGAGACGCAGGTGCAGTGCAAGTGCAGATGCGTGCAGAGTGTGTCACTTAGGGATTTAGGTGACAAGAAGTGCCCCAAGGTGATGCACTCTTTATCTAGAGAGTCCAAGGGAGGGAGAAGTCCCAAGAGGTAGACAAGTGGGCAGAACAGTGACAGAGTCTGGGAGATTCATACCAGGTACAGATCCAGGCAGGCTGGGTCCAAAAATGTGTGAATATTTTTAGAACCAAAATGGAGTCACTTTTGTCATGCTCTAAAAAAAATTCGTAATAAATAAAGCTGGGAAGTTATAAAGGAGGAATCTCAAACGTATGTGCCTGATTACAGGAAATATTCATGAAAGACTTCCAGAACCACAACCTTGCAAAAAGGCCATTGCAATCTTACACACACACACACACACACACACACACACACACACGATTCTGAAAGGACATCAACCCAACATCTGCTTAAATTTGGGCCAAAATCACCCAGCAGCCAAGGGTTATTATATGAAAATAATGAATGTATGAAAATAATGAGTGAATGCTCATTTTGTCTTTAAATACTTCCCCTTGCTCCAACCTCTTGAATACACTCAGAGCTACGACAGCACAGGTTTTCCCATTGCAGCCTCTGCTATTCCCAAATGTACTTGTTGATCTTTGGAGAATCCCTCTCCACTTGCTGTTTAGGTTGACAAAGACCTCCCTCAAGACTATGCCAGGACACCAGACAGGGACTTCCAGCCAGGTGGAGCAGCAAGCACTCTGATCACTCCTAGGGGACCTGGGGTACCCGGTCAGATCAAGGAGAGATTCAGGTATTGGGAAGCAGGTACAAGGTCAGTCTCAAGCAAGACTAATCAACTGCTACCAATCTGGTACGAAAACTCAGCAGCTTAGTTCTCCCTCAGCAAGGAGGAGCCCCCTGCACTTGGAGCAGGATTAAGGTGGCACCTACGTGAGAACTGGAGCCCTAGAGTGGAATCATCACACCTGTGTTTGTCCAACTCCTTGTTCTTGGCATTGTGATGAAGGCAGATTTCTCTATCACAGACACGTATCGAATGTGTTTGACCTTGAACTTTAAATGACATTCCTTTTTCTTTCATCTAGATCTCAGACTTTGCACTAAGCTTAATAATTTACTCTGGAAGAGGTCCTTGAGACTCAACACTTCAGAAGTTGCCTAGATACTGGGTTTGTTCGCCAGTTTTCCTGTGTGTTCTCTGACCACCTCTTTGGATTTCTTTCAGTCCAGGACATCCTCTGCTTTAGAAGAGACTTGATTGGTAGAAATCCCCAGTAACTGGCAAAAGTTACTTTGGAGTATTTTCTCCAACAAAAAACAGTGTGACCTACTACATCCCTCTTCAACATTAAGTTTTGCTGCCTGTTTTATTTTATGAAAGTGGACTATATGATGTGGTTTTAAATAAAGTATGGACCACATAATCAGAAAATAACAACCTAAAAATAAAGCCCAAATGATGACTGTTTCAGGTAACTGTACAAAGCAAATGCTAATTTTTACGTGATTAAACCTAACTTAAGAGGCCGGCACTGTGGCTCACTTGGTTAATCCTCCGCCTGCGGCACTGGCATCCCATATGGGCTCCAGGTTCTAGTCCTAGCTGCTCCTCTTCCAGTCAAGCTCTTTGCTGTGGTCCAGGAGGGCAGTGGAGGATGGCCCAGGTGCTTGGGCCCCTGCACTGCATGGGAGACCAGGAAGAAGCACCTGGCTCCTGGCTACGGATCAGCCCAGCACCAGCCATAGCAGCCATTTGGGGAGTGAACCAATGGAAGGAAGACCTTTCTTTCTCACTGTCTGTAACTCTGAGAAATAAATTTTTTTTAATTTAAACCTAACTTAAAATGAAAATTTATTTTTTAAAGACTTTATTTGAAAGACAGAGTTACAGAGAGAGGTAGAGACAGAAAGGTCTTCCATCTGCTGGTTCACTCCCCAGATGGCCACAATGGCCAGAGCTGTGCCAATCCAAAGCCAGGAGCCAGGAGCTTCTTCTGGGTCTCCCACATGGGTGCAGGGGCCCAAGGACTTGGGCCATCTTCTGCTGCTTTCCCAGGCCATAGCAGAGAGCTGGATTGGAAGAGGAGCAGCCGGGACTATGAACCAGCACCCATATGGGATGCCGGCGCTCCAGGCCAGGGCTTTAACCCACTGTGCCACAGCGCAGGCCCTGAGAATTTATTTTTAAAAAGCTAAAACTATCAGAAAAGAATGCTTATAGAAATGAATCACAAGATGCTGCCTCAGGCCTCGAATCAGGGAGCCCCACACAGCTGACTTTAGGGGTGTTTAGGGTATCAGTGGGTCTTGTACTTCGTGTTGCCACCATTTTCCAAGCAGAGACTCTCCTAGTTGTGACCTTCGCCCACTCCAAACACAGGGACATCACTTTCTATTCATTTATTTTATTTGGAAGGCAGAGAGAAAGAGATCCAGATCCAGATCCCATCTGTTGTTTCACTCCCCCAGTGTCTACCATGGCCATGGCCAGAACCTGCAACTGGAAACAGTTCAGCTCTCACTTGGGTGATGGGAACCCGGATATTTGAGCCATCACTGCTACCTCCCAGGAAGCTGGAACTGGGAGCCGAGAGTCAAACCCCAGCATCCCTATGGGACGTAAGTGACCCCAGTGCCCCCTTCATTGCCAGGCCACATGCCGCAGTCCCCATTCCCCTTTAGTCTAGCATCTGAGTGCTTACTCTATGCCCCGCCCTGCTCGAAGGACTTTTTAGTAGCACTTAATCCTCTCAACAAGGTGAGGTAGGCGAGTTTCACAGATGGGGAGACCAAAGCAGAGACATCAATTTGCCCAAGGTCACACAGATGCACACTGATGTAGGTGAGGAGATATTAATTTTTTATTCCAGGCTTTTATCGTGCACAAATGTGCTAAGTGCTGACACAAATAAGGTGCACACATGAGCATGGGTTGCCTCACAGAGAAATGCCTGTCGTGAGTGGGCAATGGGCCAGAAGGTTTGCCCAAAAGGAAAAGGGGGGTGGTGGGGGAGGGGAGGAAACACCTAGCAGAAAGGAGTGGGGGTGGAGACACAGAAAGAAGGCCTGCAGCCCCTCCACCCTGGAGGAGTCCCCCTCCCAGTTGTTGGTCTCCTGTGAGGTTAGTGCCTCTCCAGGCGCAAAGCCACCTGGGAATTATGTGGCACCTCCACAGTTCCAGGTGGAGCTCAATATCCATGTTTTCATGGCATTCACCTCTTAGGTCCCAGGCGAATCAGATGCATTCTGGGAAAGGGGCGTTTGGATTGACAAGGATAGAATTACACACGGGGGCTTGCCAGTTGCAGCTCAGCAACCCTAAACTGCCTGCCTATTGAACCCACATAGACACGACTGAGCTGGGGATCTTTGACAGCTCAGCTGCAGAGCCAGGATGCTTAACTGCATTTAACACGGTTGGCGTTTAAGCAGGGCTCCACATCCTGGCTGTTGAAGGCATCTGGGGAGTGAACCAGCGGATGGCCTCTCTTTGTATATGCGTGTCTGTGTCTCTCTGCCTCTCAAATAAATAAAAAAAAACTGAAAAATAAAAAGGGCTATAGAAAAGGATCAGAGACAGAACTGAGAGGTGGAGCAGAGCTTGGGGACAGTTAGCGGGAGAGGAAGTGCTCTCTCCCTGAGGCAGCCTCCCCCTGGCAAATGAGAATCAAGCCCCCACCCCTCCGAGCCTGCGCCCCCCACTCCCTCCCCTGTTCTTTTCCACAGCACCTACCAGCCACACCCCAGAGACTGCCCTTGTGTGTTGTGCTGGCGAGTGATCCCAGCCTCCTTAAAGAAGGCTCCAATGCTCAGAGCAAGCCTCTTGCCTGCTTTTGTTTCCCAAGCGTCTCTCTAGGACCGTACCTGGCCCAGGTAGGTGTCGTGGGAAGCACCCGGTTGAGTCCGTGGTCACGGATGGCGAGAACTCAAAGCAGAACTCCGAGCGGGGGGGGCGGGGGGGGTGAGCAGCGGGCAAGCAGGTCCGTAGAGTCTGACCCCCGGGGGGAGTCGAGGCAGACAGCTGCAGGCTAGAGCTTTTCCATCACTAGCGAGTTCCTTATTGCTGGGGATTTTCACTAGGGACTTTCTAATTGCCAGGGGTGCAGGTGGCCTCCACCGTAGGCACTCAACATTTGTCAAATAAGTTAATAATCCCTGCCACCTAATGAGATACCTGGGAACATTAAAGAAAAAAAAAAAAGCCCTCATTGGGCCCAGGTGTTGCAGCGCAGTGGGTTAAGCTGCTGCCTGGGGTGCCCACATCCCATGTTGGAGGGCTGGTTGGAGTTCTGGTTACTCAGCTTCGAATCCAGTTTCCTGCTGGTGATCCAGGGAAGGCAACACAAGTGCCTGGGTCTCTGCCATCCACATGGGAGGCCTGGATATTATTCCAAACTCCTGATGGCAGCGTGGCCCAGCCCCGGCTACGGTGGCCATCTGGGGAGTAAGCCAGCAGATGAAAGATTGATCTGTTCCTCTCCCGTTGTCTTTTACCTAAGTAAAATGTTTTTAAAAAAGAAAGTCTTCAAATTTATAATACAAAATAGTGTTTATGAGTTGGTAAAGGATGTTAGGGAGACAAAGCAGACCCCTGAGGGTGTTACTGGGCTCCGTGAGAATTTCAACACTCCAAAACATTGCTCCCAGGATAGGGGCTGCCCTGAAACCGAGGTGACACACCTCTTACCGGGATCACACGTCAGACAAGGCCAGACAAAAAGGCACCCCAGGAATGAGACAGCTATGGGAAGGGTGCTGGTTTCACTTTCCTTTTTCTTCCCAAGTTTATTATTTCTCTCTGCCTTGTTTAATATCCCCTTTGATCCACTTTGTTTAGCTGCACACTCAGACACTTCATTCTAGTGGAGTCTTGTGTAATTCCTGAGGGTCTTGCCGGGACTGGAGGCAAATCGCAGTGACTTAGCTATGAGTCACCTCTGGGTGCTGAACAAGGAATACTGGAGGGAAATCCAACATCAGTGTCGATCGTCAACCCAGGGAGCCCAGGCTCTGGGGCCTGCAGCTGCAGCCTCTGCTCCACCCCCCCACCCCCCCAGCTCTCGCCCACGATCCCCGTCATTGAGGTCAGTCGGAACCCCTACAAAGCCTGGAAGCGGTCTCTACCTTTCCACCTGGACCAACCCACGGTGGGGCTGCCCAGAAGCACAGAATTCTTTCGTCAGTGGCATGAAGGCTGCCACCAAGGGCTGTTCTCCGTGCATTTCTGTGCTCTGCCCAGGACCTGTGTTCTCAGTGACACTTTGCATTGGGCACTCAAGACATGGAGTGTCACACTGTCACAGCAATGGTAGATAAGGGGTTATGTGGAGCTTCAGAATTGTCCTGGAGATTAACAGGGAGGGATGGTTTCACGATATTATTTTTAACACTAATCGTAACAAAGTTAAGGGAGCTGGCTTGCTAGGTTCCCAGAAGCACGCAGCGTTGGCATCCATTCCATCCTCACAATGTCTCACGAGCAAAGTGCTGCTATTGTCCTTACTTACAGGTGTGGAAAACAGAGAGGCTGAGAATGCTGTGCAGAAGGTAGCAGCTTCAAGACTTGGACCCAGGGCCCTGGCCGCAGACCCCTGCTCACAGTCACAACTCGGCTTTGCCCTTCTGTGTTATATGTTTGTATAACAAAAATGTTTGTAACAAAAATACCTGCCAAATCCAGTTCTGAGTGCTTTACAGATTCTCTTGTTAAATCACCGTAAAAGGACTACAAGGTGGCCCTTGTCAAACTGAAAAAGCCAGACAAACCTAGACTGAGGGACCCAGCCATATCCTCAAGACTGTCAGGGTCATGGAAATTAAGAGGCAGAGAAACTGTCACAGACCACAGGAGACTGGAAAGGCAAAGGCAGGCAACACAATTCCCTGGTTTGCATCCTGGGACACAAAGACGAAGCAAGAGAGAAACTGGGGCAGAATCCAAAGTCTGGAGTTTAATTAACAGTAAATTACTGATGTCAGTTTCTTGGAGGTTTTTAATTTTTCATTTATTTGAGAAGCAGAGAGACAGGTAAACAGAGCTCCCCACGGCTGCTTCATCTGCCAAGATGTTTGCAAGAGCCAGGGCTGGATGAAGCTGAAGCCTAGAGCCAGGAACTCAGTCCAGGATCTCCAGGTTACAGAAACCCAGTTGAGCTTGAGCCATCACTGCTGCCTCCCAGGTCTGCATTAGCAGGAAGCTGGAATCAGGAGCTGGAGCTGGGAATCAAACCCAGGCACTCTGATACGCGATGTAGACACCTTAACAGGTAGGCTAAGCACCTGCCCCCAGTGTCTTTGTTTTGACAAATGTAACATGAAAAGATACTAACAATGGGGAAATCTGAGCAAGGGCTATATAGGAAAACTCCCTACTAGCTTTAACATTTTTCTGTACATCTAAAATTACTACAAAAATGTTAAGAAAAAAACTCTATGAGGTAGATACTGTAGCTATTACACAGGAGAACTGCAGATTAGTAAGGTTGATTTATCCATAGTCTCAAGGCTATAGAAGGAGTCATCCCAACAAGCCACTATAACAATTGAAACAAAATGGCCTGGGACGTTTTTGTCATATCCTGTGGGCCATGATAGCCCGATCATTCCCAGTAGAGCCTGGGTCTACCTTTGTCCCATTTTTCCTGACCCAGAGGCAGTATTTTACTTTTATTGAATGTTTACTTGCTTTATTTTATTTAATCTGCAAAACAACTGGACAAGGTATCATTACCTTTTATAGACAAGGAAACAAAGGTTTGGCGAGGTTCAGTAACTTGCTCAAGGTCATATGGTAACTACCTGGAGCTTGAATTTGGAGTCCACATCTACCTAAAACTAGGAGTGGCATAACCACTCCTAAGTACTCACATTCTGCCCCACCTCCATACCACCTCCTCCTTTTGTGGCCTTAATTCTAACAAAATTTCCTACTAATTATAGATAACAAATGTCTGTTATAATGAATGGAAACCTTCTTAGGCCTCTTCATGTAAAATAAGTCTGCCATCAGGAAACAACCTCATGCCTAATAAACCTACAGTCAGGCACCCTGGAATGATGTTTTGGTCAACCATGGTCGCCCATGTGATGGTGACCCCATGAGATTGTATCACCTAGTGACACTGGCTGTCTTAGCTTATGATGGTCACACGATGACAATATGCATTGCAACTCATTTCTCTGAAAACATTCCCAACATTAACACACAAGTATACTCCTAGCATCTTCAGTTATGTTTTTTTAAACATTTTTAATTCCACGTTTCCATGAACTTTAAACAATTTACTCATTTTCACTTCATTTCAAAGAAACAGAGATCTTCCATTTGCTGATTCACTTCCAAAATACCTGCAACAGCTGGGGATAGACCCAGCTGAAGCCAGGAGCCAAGAACTCAGTTAGGGTCTCCCTTGTGGGGGCCAACGAGCCAACTAGCTGAGCCATCGTCTGCTGCCTCTCAGGGACTGCATTAGCAGAAGGCTGGAATAGGAAGCAGAGGCGCGACTTGACTCCAGACACTCGGACATGAAGTGCAGGCATCCAAAGCAGCATCTGAACTGCTGTGCCCAGTGCCACGCTAGGCAAACATCTTCTCAGTTTTCTAACAAAGTTGAGATTTTCACTGCAGTGAGCTGTTGGCTGTTCTTCCCCATGCAGCAAACATGCGAGTTGTCAAAGAAGTTAAGGACACATATATGCTGTCTTTGTGTTACCGAGATAGATAGCCCACAGCTTTGTTTCCAAGTCCCACGTTTATTTTGTAAAACACGCAGTTGAAACACAATCTCTTGACTCCATTAGCCCAGTGTTTTGCGAGGGAAAATTCTTTGTAGTTCTATATTGCTTTTTAAATTCAAAAGGCTCAAGAGCCCTCAAAGACTTAGGATCATTCCTTTCTTAAAAACATCCTCCCTTCTATTAATTTGTAAGCAATAGGAGGGTTATAAAAAGTAATTTCTTCAGCTTTTCAATTTTTCATTTCTAAGGGAACTACTGAAAAAATGTCCTTATTTATGTCACAGAAAATTGTCAGCTTGCAGTCATGCTACAAAGGTACTTCAAAAAGTTCATGGTCGGGGAGGAAAGCGGGGACCGGCCTATGACACTGGTGTTCCATATACCACTGGTTCTAGTCCCTGCTGCTTCATTACCCACCCAGCTCCCTGCTAAAGTACCTGGGAAAGCAGTGCAACATTGCCCAAGTCCTTAGGCCCCTGAACCCATGTGAGAGACCTGGAGGGAGATCCAGGCTTCTGGCTTCAACCTGGTCCAGCTCCAGCTGTCACAGCCATTTGGGGAATGAATCAGCAGACGTAAGATCTCTAACTCTGCCTTTCAAATAAACAAAATTTTTTTTTAAAAATTTCATGGGAAATGGGTACATTTAAAAGATAAGTATATTTTGGTACAAAAGAAACAAATCCATACGCAGTTTCATAGTATGCATTTCCTTTTTGAAGACGCCTTGTATGCATGGATTTTGAATTTTTTGGGTTCAAAGTAAGCTTCTTTTAAATTCCATTTCCATAAACTTTTATTTATTTATTTATTTGACAGGCAGAGTGGACAGTGAGAGAGAGAGACAGAGAGAAAGGTCTTCCTTTGCCGTTGGTTCACCCTCCAATGGCCGCCGCGGCCGGCGCGCTGCGGCCAGCGCACCGCGCTGATCTGATGGCAGGAGCCAGGTACCATGCAGGTGCAGGGCCCAAGCACTTGGGCCATCCTCCACTGCACTCCCTGGCCACAGCAGAGAGCTGGCCTGGAAGAGGGGCAACCGGGACAGAATCTGACGCCCCGACCGGGACTAGAACCCGGTGTGCCGGCACTGCAAGGTGGAGGATTAGCCTAGTGAGCCGCGGCGCCGGCCCCATTTCCATAAACTTATTAAGTACTTTCTAATTTCCTTGCAGTTGAAGTTCAGGAAAGTATAGTACTTACTTCCTCCAGCTACCAAGTCAAACAGTTAAGTTCTTGGTCAGGGGATCTGAAGGGTTAAACGTGATCCTGTGAGGCAGTAAAGAACCTCAGTAAAGTGGTGACCTTTGGCCTTCCCTCCCACAGGTCTAATTGCTCCCAGTGCTGGACTAGGCCTGGCCCTAGGGACAGACACCTGCCATTCATGAGCTCAGCTGGAGCTGAGGTTAATGAAGCTGGTAAGCCCAGCCACCAGGTGAGAAGCAAAAGCAGGGGCAGAAATAGATGTTAGGAGTTCGCTGTGAATCAGTCTTTATACTGAAACTGTTCTAGTTTTCTTTGCAAGGAGAAAAGGGGTCTATTTTTTGGTAGTTCTGATTGATAACAATAATGCCACATGGCTTTAAAAAATTCATGGAAAATGGAATTAGAAGATCAGCTGGGGTGGGCCTTTGGCACAGCGATTAAGTAGCTGCTCAAGACACCAGCTCCTCTGCTTCAAATCCAGCTTCCTGCTGAGTCACACCCTCAGTGGCAGCAGATGGTGGCCCAAGCACTTGAGTCTCTGTCACCCACCTGGAAGACCCAAATGGAGTCTCAGGCTCCTGGCTTCAGCCTGGCCCAGCCCTGGTTGTAACCATATAGGGCCTGAACCAATGAATTTAAGATCTCGGACTTTGTTTTGATGCAAAAAAGCTTTTGAAATCCATGTTTTTGAACAGACTTTTTGAAAACCCCTGTACTGGAAACAGCTAACATCTGTAAAACACCTGAATATACAGGTAGTTTGCTAAATGATTTTGCTCAAAGATTTCATTCCAAATCAGTTGCTGCTACTTATCTGCATTTGACAGGTGAAGAAATATATCGAGAGTGAGAGCGTGAACTCTCCTACCCACTGATTTACTCCCCAAATGCCTGCAATGGCCAGATCTGAGTTTGGTCAAAGCTGGGTATCAGAACTCAATCCAGGTCTCCCACATGAATGGCAGAGGCCCAGTTATTTGAGCTGGGTATCGAAGCCAGGAGCCAAGTGTCAAACCCAGCCATTCTGCTATGGAACTCAAGCATCCTAAGTGCAAGGCTAAATACTTGCTCCAAAGCAATGATTTTTAAAACTGTTTTTACAGCTCTCAGAGGGAAGCAAGGCAGGAGCCAGGGGAAAGAGTCGAGCCCCCAACTCCCTGCTCCTAATGTAACAGTAGTTCTGCTGCCTGGGCTTTAGTGGAAGCTCCTGGAAAGCAGCAGTGCCATGGTTAGTTCGGTGTCAGTTTGCCTGGGCTCTCAGACCCGGGTATCTGATCCAACAGGAACCTAGGTGTTGCTGGAAAGGTAGACTTTAAGTAGATGACCCTCAGCAATGTACCTGGCCCCATCCAGTGATTAGAAGCCCTCAGGAGTGAAAACGGAACTTCTCCAGAGAGGAAATGCTGCCGAGACAGCAGCATCAGCTCCTGCAAGAGTTCCCAGTCTCCCCTCCAGGTCTTGAACTTGCAGCTCCCAGTCCCACGAGGCCATTCTCAGTCGGTCCTCCTACCCATCTTTATCCTGTTGCTTCTGTGTCTGGGTAGCCCTGACTGGCGTGTGGCCTCAGGGAAATTTCTGCAGCCTTGAGACTCAAAGTGTGGCCTGCAGACCGGCAGCAGCCACAGCAGCTGGAGCCGGTTAGAAAGGCAGACGAACGCTCAAGCCTCAGATGTACTCAATTATAAACTGCTTTTTTAACAAGGTCCCCAGATGATCCCTAAGCATGCTGAAGTAAAAGAATGGTTTACTGCAACATAAAGAAAGGAGACTATGATCCTCCACCCAAACAGAATCCCCAAGCCCTGCAACCTTGAGGACGGCTGTTAGGGTTTGGATAATGGCTTGGGTGTCCCCAAAAGTCTTATATTAATGGGGAATGGATTAGGGGTGCAGACTTGATTATGGCAACTAGGTGGGGAGCCCAGGGGGAGGTATAGGTCTTTAGGGCATACCCTCAGAAGGTAGTTAAGGTAGTTCTCATGAGAAGGTTGATTGGATTTTACTTTTTGATGGAGTTTTTTTTTGTTTTGTTTTGTTTTTTTTAGGAGGCTCCTTTTCACTGATTCACCTCCCAAATGCCTGCAATGGCCTGGGCCAAAACTCAATCCAGGCCTCCACATGGGTGTCATGGACCTAAACACTTAAGCTATCACCTGCCACCCCCCACACTCCAGGGTACACATTAGCAGGAAGCCGAAATTGGGACTGGACTCAAACCCAGGCACTCCAACATGGGATTTGGGTATCCACGCTGACAGTCTAAACCCTAGATCAAATGCCCACCCCAGAGGGGGTTGATTTTAAGGGCTGAGTTGGGTCTACCTGCTATCTTTGTTTCCTGGCTTGCTATGTGGTCCTCTCTCTAAAGTGTTCTGTCATCCACCACCCTCATCAGCCGCCAGACTGACCCTGGGATTATGAACCTCCAAATCCAGGAGCTAAACTTGACCTTTTCCCTTGTGAGTTAACTTCTCCCAGATATCTTCATTAAGGCAATGAAAAGCGAACCAACAAAGAAAATCCACTCTGGACTTCTGAAAAGGACACTAAAACACCAGCCTTAGGAGTTGGCATTGTGACACAGCGGGTTAAACTGTGATGCCAGCAGCCCAGACAGACACTGGTTTGTGTTCCTGCTGCTCCACTTCCAACCCAGCTCCCAACTAAAGTACTTGGGAAAGCAGCAGAGAATGGCCCAAGCACTTGGGCCCCTGCCATCCACGTGGGAGACCTGGAAGAAGCTCCTGGCTTCAGCCTGGCCCTGCCCCAGCCATTGCAGCCATTTGAGGAGTGAACCAGCGGAGAGATCTGTCTTTCCCTAACTCTTTCAATAAATAAGATCTTTAAAGGAAAAGGAGAAAAAAAAAAGCTTGCCCCCCCCTGGAACTTGAGCGCCCCCTGGCTGCCTGTATCATGAACTTGCTGTGAAGACTAGACCACCAACGTGGTCATCAACCCAGAAGCAGGCCTGTTGGCTTCTTTCAAAGAAACCTTGTCAGGTCTGTGTTTACACCCCATTTCTCATCCTTTCTTAAGGAAATCAAGCATACCTTCATTCCTCTTAATCAGTGGGGAAATCAAGGCGAAGCCGGGAGAAGGGTCACCTGATATCCAGTTGCCTTGTAAAATAACTGTCTGAAGGCATAAGCCAGCCCCAACCTCGGGTGGAATTCATGAGCTAGAATAGTACTTCGCAATTTCTTTCCTTTGACTAAGCCCCTGCCTGTCTCCTATCAAGCTTTGTGCTCCACCGCCGTGTACTGCCGGAGAAAAGAACGAGATGATTTCTTTAACTGCTGCTGCTTAGCTCATTTGTCCACCAAGGAGGACCTGGCGCACCTGACAAATGCTTTGTTATTCTCTGCAGCTGGGATTTACAGCGTCAGCAAGTGCAGCAATCACCACCTGCGCTGGAGAATGTAACCCAGAATTATTTAAATCCTTCCATGCTTCTGCAAGAACCATTTTCTTAATTTACTTTATATTCCAAACAGACTCATGGGAAGTCATTTCCTTTCCCAAGAGTCAAAACAAATGAGTCTTCTGGTAGGAGACGTAAGCAACTTTGAGCTCAGGTGTCTCAGCAATTCTCAAAGTGAGAACATGCAGAAAATTCCTGTTGGTGGACAAAGCCACCACCCCCACCCCGTATTCTGAGGGTAGCAGGAAAACAGGAAGAAAACCAGCCCTAATCCAGGTTGAATGCAGAGTTCCCAGGGCAGGAGTATAGGGGAGGCGGGGGCCTTCTTCCCTCAATGGCTTAGCAGCTGGAGAACCCACTGGGTTTGCCCAAGCATTGATGGTTCTCAACTGGAGGACACACACAGCAAAACCTACACTTTCTGAAACTAGCCCAAGCTTGGAGATTTTGGTTCAGTCAGCCTTGAGTAGGTCACTGTGATTCTGATCGAGTCCTCATCTTGCTTAGGTCCCTTTCCTTTAGTTTGACTTGAATGGCAGATTTAGAGAAAGAGGTCTTCCGTTCACTAGTTTGCTCCCCAAATGGCCATAACAGCAGAGCTGGGCCAGGCCAAAGCCAGAAGCCCAGAACTCCATCTGGTCTCTCACATGAGCAGCAGGGACTCAAGCACTTTGCCACTCTCTGCTGCTTTCCCAGGCACATTAGCCAGGACTCAAACCGGTGCCCATATGGGATGCTGGCATCTCAGACAGCAGCTTAACACACTGTGCCACACCCCACCCCCATCCCTTGCCTTTAAGTCTTTTTTCATTTGAAAGAGAGGATGAGCCAGAAACCAACAGACAAAAATGGATCTTCCATCTGCTGGTTTACTCTCCAAATGACCACAAGAACCAGGGCTGGGCCAAGCTGAAGCCAAGAGCCCAGAATTCGAACCTGATCCATCATGGAATGCAAGCATCCCAAGCACAATCCTAAAGGCTGGCCCAACATCGCTCCCCCTTATAGAAAGGTGCTACTTTGGCTGTACATTAGAATCAGCTGGAGTTGATGAGCAGTGTTGAGATAGGGCAGGTTAAGCCACCACCTTCAACCTCCGAATCCTAGATTGGTGTGTCGCTTCAAGTCCAGGCTGCTCTGCCTTTAAGGTTTTCTTTTTCTTTTTAAGATTCATTTATTTATTTGAAAGACAGAATTAGAGGAAGAGGCTGAGAGAGAGGGAGAGAAAGGAAGATACTTCCACTGGCTTACTCCCCAAATGGCTGCAATGACTAGAGCTGGGCCAGTCAAAGCCATGAGCCTTCCACTGCTTTCCCAGGCCACAGCAGAGTTGTATCAGGAGTGGAGCAGCAGGGACTCGAACCAGCGCCCATATGGATGCTGGCACTATAGGCAGCGGCTTTACCCACTGCACCACAGTGCCAGCCCCTGCTCTGCTTCTGATTCAGCTCCCTGCTAATGCTTCTGGGAAGGCAGCAGAAGATGGTCCAAGTGCTTGGGCCCCTGCACCCACATGGGAGACTGGACGGAGTTCCTACCTCTTGGCTTCGAGTTGGCCCAGCTCTGGCTCTCATGTCCATTTGGAGAGTTAACCAGCAGATGGAAGATCCCTTTCTGTCTCTCCCTCTTTCTGTTTCTCTGCCTTTTAAATAAATAAATAAATGTTTAAAATTAAAAATAAAAAGAATCCTACTGGCCAGATTGTGGCCGACTCCCTGGGAGTGAGTCCAGGCATGTGGCTGAGTAAAGCTTCCGGGTGATTCCAATGAGTAGCCAAGATGGAAAACCACTGTGCCAGGAACTCTTTAAATCAGGGCTTTCAAACCCAAGCGTGTGAACACTGGGGCTCGGATACAATGTGGGTTCGGAGTCAGCAGGTCTGGGTGGAGCCTGAGATTCTGCATTCCTTAGAAGCCTCTGAGTGACATCAATGCTACTGGTCCATGGGCCACACTTTGAAGAGAAAAATGTTAAATGACCCTTTTTCTTATTTTTTGACCCTATATCTTCATTTCTCATAGGTTGTTCTCCAAGACCTCATGTTAATAAATCTGAGATTAATTAAGATTGTAAGATAAAACATGAGACACAAAATTACATGTGAATTTTGGATAAACCAGTAATATCTTATAAGAATGTCCTAAACACTGCATGAGACATCCTTATATTAAAACATCCTATATTGTATATCTGAAATTCCACTTTAGGTGTTGTTTTTTTTTTTTTTTTTTGCTGAATATGGTGAATTTCTTGATTTCCCTGTTTTGTGGGGTGGTTTTGTATTTAGATTTATTTGCTTGAAAGGCAGAGCGACAGAGAGGGAGAGAGAGAGAGAGATCTTCCATACACTGGTTTACTCCTCAAATGCCCACAGCAGGCAGGAGTAGGCCAGACTGAAAGCCAAGGGCCAGGAGCTCCATCGAGTCTCCCACATGAGTGGCAGGAACCCGAGTACTTGGGCCGTCACCTGCTGCCCCTCAGCAGCAGGAAGGTGGATTAGAAGCACAGAGTAGCTGGGCTTGAATCAGGCACTCCAATATGGAATGCAGGCATCCCAAGCAGAGGCTTACCCCGCTGCACGCCAATGCCTGACTCTCTCTGCTTTGCCCTGATACCAAAGTATTCCTGGGCAGAAGTACTAAATATGAAATAGCCTTACATGGTATGGATTCCTGAGAACATGATGGTGTTATGAGCCTCTCCCTGGCAGGAAGCACACACAAGTGCCCAAGCCTAACATTGTGCAGTACTGCCTGCTACTTAAGCTAATTTGCGGATCCCCTGGTGGTCCATGGGCTCTGCTGAGAGCGCCCTGGTCACTCTCTGGCTCACTAGAGCAGGGGTGTTTCTCAGAGAGGTGTTTTGTGGAGCACTGGTTTCACAAGACAGCCACAAATTTTGCACAGGGAAAAAATGTTTTGTGGGAGAAAAAAATGAAAAAAATCTGGATTAAACAAAAGCAGATTTCTTTCTTGTGAAAGCTTGCACATGCTTAACATGCTATTAGCATTGTGCTTTGGCATTCTCCCAAAAGGAGATAAAGCACTAATTATTATTACTATTATTATTTTTCGCCTAATTTACATGGCCAAATATCTTTTTCCTTAAAGGGTAACTCTCAGGATGAGCGTTTTCTGAGACAGCTGTTAGAGTTTTACCTAATTAAATCTTCCTTGTTTTTCTTCTTAGCATTAAAGGAATAAATCTCCCTTATAGAAAATTTGTAAACCACAGAAAAAAATAAAATGTTGCTCATAATCTTGCCATGCAGAGATAGTCATTGTCCCTTCTACATTCTGCAGGCTGGTGGCCTAAGAAGTGAAAAGTAGGGTAGGCAATTGATTCCACAGTCAAGCTATTTGGGACACCTGCATCCTGTATCAGAGGGCCAGGATTCAAGTCATAGCTCTCGCTCTGATTCTAGTTTCCTGCTAATACATACAAAGGGAGACCGCAGGTGACGGCTCAGCTATTTTGGTCCCTGCCACTCACAGAAGAGACCCAGATTGAGTTTCAGGCTTCTGGCTTCAGCCTGGGCCAGCCCTGGTTGTTGCAGACAACCAGGGAGCAGAGGATAGAAGGTAGGCACATCTCTACCTTTCAAATTCATAAAACAAAAAAAAATATGTAAAGAACTGTTTTTAAAAAGAGGTGAAAATGTTTCATGACTAAAGTAGGATTTTTGAATTTAGGGAGGGAATTTTAATGGGCTAGGAGAGGTCAAAAATGCTGTTTGCATGTTAATAGCCAGAAGGAGTCATCAGGAGATAATTATCCTTGTTAGCTTCACCGTGTAGATGAGAGAACAGCGCACTAGGTTTGCAGATCTCTCTTGTAGTTGCTGAATTGCTGATGAGCACGCGGTCGTGACCCAGCCCACTTACCAGGGAGACGGCTCCATCGCCTCGGTTTCTGCTCTATCATTATTTTGTCTGTCATTTCATTTTGATCTCGAAGGCAAACAGCATGGCAGGGCAAGCAGTTAAGGGCTTGGCTTGCTCCAGTGAAACAGACTTCTGTTCCCTGCCATCCCAAAGACATAATGTGCTCACCATCTTCCAGAATCAGTGTTAGAAAAACACAGCTCACAGCTGTGTGTTTCCTGCGCACCTTCCCAGAGACTGTATCGGTGAAGCCCAGCAGTCCCCCCCCCCCCGCCCCCTCCCCCCGCCGGGGAGGGGCAGGAGCCTTGGTGTGTAGGATTGCCTCTTTTGTTTTTAACAGATAAAGCAAGACTGCAGAGATTAAGTGACTTACTCAGGCTGGTATGAAGCAGAGCTTGAACCAGAACTAACGCCTTATGACCCCACCTTCTGTGCTGTTGGCTACAACAGCCCAGACAACAAATTATGTGCCATGTTTGGTTTTCTAAAGACTTCAGTGGCTGTATGTTTTAGTGGAAAACATTATTTTTTTTTTTTTGAGGTAATAAGCATAAAAGGATTCCTTAAGCATGGAGTTGATTTCAAAAAGAATCTCTTGGCTGGCGCAGCAGCTCACTAGGCTAATCCTCCGCCTTGCGGCGCCGGCACACCAGGTTCTAGTCCCGGTTGGGGCAACGGATTCTGTCCCGGTTGCCCCTCTTCCAGGCCAGCTCTCTGCTGTGGCCCGGGAGTGCAGTGGAGGATGGCCCAAGTGCTTGGGCCCTGCACCCCATGGGAGACCAGGAGAAGCACCTGGCTCCTGGCTTAGGATCAGCGCGGTGCGCCAGCCACAGCACGCCGGCCGCGGTGGCCATTGGAGGGTGAACCAATGAATGGCAAAAGGAAGACCTTTCTCTCTGTCTCTCTCTCTCTCTCTCCCTGTCCACTCTGCCTGTCAAAAAAAAAAAAAAAAAATCTCTTATCTCATGCTTCGGGTATATTCTGGGTTCCACTGCCTGTGTGCTTCAAAATAAATAATGTTCTTAGTGCTATGAGCATAAACTTGTAGTTCTTACACAGTAGATATTTAGTGGACTCTTTGGGGGGCTCTACAAACACCGGCAATCGGACTCCACGTTCCATGCTGGTAACCATGCACACCCATTTTCTTGAGGCAGATCCCCAAGGAAGTGATTTTATTATTGTTTTCTTTACTGACAGTTTCTCAATCTTGGAAAATCATTTTGAGAAGATATCTTTGATGAGAAATCATGATTTTTTTTTGGTCATTTAGTCACCAAATGATTACTGAGAATCTGTTGTGCCAAGGAACGGGTACACGGGATGAAATAAGACAAAGAGGAGGCCGGCGCAGCGGCTCAATAGGCTAATCCTCCACCTAGCGGCGCTGGCACACCAGGTTCTAGTCCTGGTTGGGGCGCCAGATTCTGTCCCGGTTGCCCCTCTTCCAGGCCAGCTCTCTGCTGTGGCCTGGGAGTGCAGTGGAGGATGGCCCATGTGCTTGGGCCCTGCACCTGCATGGGTGACCAGGATAAGCACCCGGCTACTGCCTTCGGATCAGCGCGGT
This sequence comes from Oryctolagus cuniculus, assembly GCF_964237555.1. Taxonomy (NCBI): domain Eukaryota; kingdom Metazoa; phylum Chordata; class Mammalia; order Lagomorpha; family Leporidae; genus Oryctolagus; species Oryctolagus cuniculus. The sequence goes on from NC_091442.1 coordinate 71,485,091, forward strand.
GCGCCGGCCGCAGCGCACCAGCCATGGCGGCCATTGGAGGGTGAACCAACGGCAAAGGAAGACCTTTCTCTCTGTCTCTCTCTCACTATCCACTCTGCCTGTCAAAAAAAAAAAAAAAAGACAAAGAGGAGGCCTGTATGTAAAGGTATTCTCTGGAAAACAGGATAATTTCAGATGATGTATGCTATGAAAAAAATGAAACGGGGGGTGGGGGAGGGTTGTGGGCATTTGGCCTGGCTATTAACATGCTCTTTAGGAGGCCTGCATGACGTATTGCAATTCCTGGCATTGAGTCCTGCTCTGCTTCCCGGCTCCAGCTTCCTGCTAATGCAGACCCTGGGAAACAGCAGATCCTGGTCCAAGTGATTGAGTCCCTGACACCCATGTGGGAGGCCCAGACTGAGTTTCAGGCTCCTGGCTTTGGCCTGGCCCAGCCCCAACCACTGGGGACATTTGGGAAGTAAACCAAACAGATGGGAACATGTGTTCACTTGCTCTCTGTCTTTCTCTCTCTCTCCTCTGTCAAATAAATTTTTTTAATTTTTTCGAAAAGAACAGATACAGCAAAAAATAAAACTTGATTGAGAAAAATGAAACCGGGCAAACTGATGAGCTAGAGTGACACAAACCAGGAACAGGAAGGCAAGTCCCTTAAGGATTGAGTATTTGAGAAACAAATCTCAAATTTCAAAAAATCTAGGGAAGCCCCAATTTGTTCCATTGAACACTCAATCCAAATGTTTGTATTTCATGCAGTTTTGCTGCTTTGGTTTAATATTTCCAAATGTTCGAAACTTTCTCTCTTGGCAAGGTTTCGTTGTGAATGTTTCTCTATTAATTTGATGTTTGAAAGCCAGGTGGGTGAGATGTATGTTTATATGAAACAATTCTCTATTCCCCTGATTCTTCTCAGAATGTTTGCATCAGCTTGAAAACCTGTTCCTTGCTGGCTGTGCTGGGCTTTGTTGCCTGGTGAGGACAGTAGGCATTTGGGGAGGGTGTATTATTGGCCCTCTCACCTGCATCCATGTGGGTCCTCACCCCATGCTGATCCATGTGTTGCCCTCTGTCTCTGTACGGTCTGCACACAGCCTAGGGAGCTTGGAGTCCAAAGCCCACAGCAGCAATGCTTGGGAAATGTGAGCCTTTTGAGTGTGCTTCTTTTTTACCTAGGATGATGGGAAATATGTATATTACAAGTATCTGGGGAATCTTCAAAATAGACCCCTCAGTGTGTAGTAGAATGGGGAGGGAGGAGGAGCGAGAGGAGACACCATGAGCCAGCCCCACAGCGAGCCTTTCTGAGCACAATGTGCAGAGGTAGCGAGTAGAGTCTCCATTGTAACTCACAGATCGACAGTGATGAGTTCATTATCTTTTATTCAAGAGATAACTATTGAGCCAGCGTGCTGTACTCAGCAGTAGGGCAGAGAAAGATAAATAAAATATGATTCTCACCTTCAAGGGGCAATTTAGTCAGCAAGGCAGATTTGAAAATAGATAAATTCTATTGAAGTGAGATAAGGGATAATGAAAAGTATTAGGTTCCACTCAGTATTTTATGTTCTTTAAAATGCAGTATGGTCTAAATGATTATCCCAGGCTATAAGACTGCTAATTAATGTTGTTTTAAAAGACATAAAGTTATAATGAATGAATGACCTCAGAACCCCCCACAAATGTGGCTTTGAAGGAAGATGGGTGAATATTCGTATTCACCGAGGCCCAGCCTACAGAATGTAGAAACTGCTTTACTGCCAAGTGATGTGAACTGAAGTGGGAGGAATCTTCTGAACAGAGACCATCCATCATAGACCCATCTTCTCCACCACAGCAGAGTTACCCTCCTTGCCAACTTTTATCCATGGCCATTAAAACACAACACATGGGACGGGCGTTTGGCCTAGCAATTACGACACTGATTAGGCTACTTGCATCCCGTGTCAGAGTGCTTGAGTTCAATGTCTGCCTCTGATTCCTAGCTCTAGCTTCTTGCTGATGCAAACCCGGAGTGGGGGGGGGTGGGGGTGGGGGGGGGTAGGAACAGCAATGATGGTTCAAGTGATTGATTGGGTTCCTGCCACCCACAGAAGAGATCTGGATTGGATTGCCAGCTTCCAGCTTTGGCCTGGCCCAGTCCCAACCATTGATTGCAGGCATCCAGGGAACAAGCCAATAAAAGGGAGCACTCTCTCTGCCTCTCAGGTAAGTACATTAACAACTTAAAAAAAAAATTGGACACAAAAACATCACATGAATTTTGGAGGAAGTTGGTCATGCAGTTTTCTAGCCTTGAGAAGGACCTTAGAAATGACCCTTTTGTCAGTCCACTCCTTTTACTGATGAGCTGAATTTAAGTGACTTGCTCAAGGTCACACAAATAGTCCGTGGAAGAGGCAGAAAGCTTGCAGTCTCCCGATTTCTTTCTCGCTCTATTGCAGGTGGCGTCTCTGAATTAGCTGCATATGTTTTTGTAGAGAGTTACAGATGCGCAACAATCCCTCTTAGCCCCCCAATACGGTGAGATCTAATCAAGACTTGAACCACAGCCTATTTGAAAAGAGAAGAGCGACAGGCTTAGTGACCCTATTAGACCATGCCTGGCCTGAAACAGAGTCCCTATTCTTGGTTGTTTTTTCAACAAGGGAAGTAAGAACTTAGTAGATATCACTGCAAAAAAACAAAAACAAAAACAAAAAAAACCCTCACCTCCACAGGGAGACAATTCGCACACATACACACATACACACATACACACACCTGCCCACAGAAACAGGGCTGATTTCTTACTAATCCCCCTTCCCTAATTAGTATTGTCTCAGCAGTCATTGTGGCCAGGTCTTGCTCACTAAGGCCAAATTATCCCCAATTTACTCCACTTTCCAAACTCAACATTAAATACCCTCTTTACTTCTCCTTCCCTTCAAGGTGACAGAATCATGAACTACTCTGTGTCCAATATCCTGCACAGTGACATCTGCTTTCCTTTCCTCGTCTCCCAAATGGAGGTGATCATAAACAGAGCTGCAAGAAATTTCTCCTACAGCTGTTTCCATTATACCACAATTTCTCTCGTTTCAGTCCTGAGGGTGTTTTCTACCATCTGTTTATATTTGTGTTACCTAAGAAATAAATCCTCTTAATTTAAAAGCAAATAAACAATGTGTGGTGGCAAAGTTCTAGGCATGATATAAGTCTCACAAAATTAATCTTGTTCACTAAGACCTTCCAAGAGTAGCTTCAACCTCGTCTGTTCTGTTTACACTATAGAGCCATCTGGTAACAGCTACTGACATTAAGGATTTGCGTTCATTTTTTTCAAGTCCCCTTGTTGACAACAGAAAGAATTCCTTGCATTTGTTCAACAAAGGAGGTCTTTCTAAGGGAAGTCTCTTTAAAAATCCAGACAAAGGAAATCCTTCTGCTTAGGAAAGGGATTTGTGAATTCTGGCTGGACCTGTGCTTGATGGGTGCATGAAGCGTAATTCTGTTGCTGAAAAAATATAGCAAAAAGTCAAACCTATCACCGGCCACTCAGACCACCAAGCAGTGCTGACAGGCAGGGGCAGTCACTGGGGGTCATCCCCAGAACAACGCATCTGATACACAGCAGCATGACAGCACCGTGGCCCCCTTAAGTGTGGGGCAAACAATGGTTCTGGAGTCACACTGACCTGCTCCTCAATCCAGGGCCACCAATGATAGTCTCTGTGAGCAAATTCCTTTTTCCCTAAAGAAAAATTGGAGACAATGACATTCATTACTTTCTTCTTAGGGTCATAGTTAGGATTAACTGAGATGATTCATGTAAAATGTCCACCCCTGGCCCTAGCACAAAACAGGGGTGCAATAAATGTTAGTTAATAAGTAAAAGAGTTTACTTGGCAGTAGCCATGAGCTACCTTGGAGATGAACTTTCAAAAGTAAGCCTCGTGCTATGGGATCCAAGCTTCATGCCCCAGCTACGTAAAAGGGCAGGGCATGCCTCACTGATCCAACACAGCCAAAAAGGTTCCCAGCTAATCTTAAAAGTTGCTGAATCAATTATAGACTTAAAGCATAATTGAGCACTCTTTGTTTCCCTTGGCAAAATTATGATTTGCAAAATCCTATTTGGCCAAAGAAATGCTCCAAAATTCTCTTCTTTTTGAAAGAATTATTTTCATAAGGAAAAGTGGATTACATGGGCAACCTTTATTTTTTTAATTAATTAATTTATTTATTTTTATTTTTTGACAGGCAGAGTGGACAGAGAGAGAGAGAGAGAGAAAGGTCTTCCTTTACCGTTGGTTCACCCTCCAATGGCCGCAGTGGCCAGCGCACTGCGACCGACACACCGCGCTGATCTGAAGCCAGGAGCCAGGTGCTTCCTCCTGGTCTCCCATGTGGGTGCAGGGCCCAAGGACTTGGGCCATCCTCCACTGCACTCCCGGGCCACAGCAAAGAGCTGGACTGGAAGAGGAGCAACTGGGACAGAATCCGCCAGGTGTGCCAGCGCCGCAGGCGGAGGATTAGCCTATTGAGCCGTGGCACCGGCCCCATGGGCAACCTTTAATAGCCCTTTTTGGTCAAAATATTCTATGTCTCTTACAGCACTCTGCACCAGCGAGGAGCACATGGCAGCAGGAACACGCATGGGACTGTGGACAGACAGCCCTGAGTGGAAGCTGGCTCCGCCTCGTACCGTACAGAGTTTAGCGGAGGCTCAGCATCTCCCTGGGCTCTTTCTATGTGCAGATGGAGGGTTAGGAACACCTGCCTTGCAGTAGTGTTGTGAGGATTGCATGAGAGTATTACATGTGAAGGTGCCTAGCATGGTTCTAAGCAAGAGGTAGACAATGAAGAAATGGGAGCATGAGGGCAAGCGTTTGGTACGGTGGTTATGCTGCTGTTTGGGGATGCAAGTATCCCATATTAGAGCGCCTCCGTTCAAGTCCCAGCTCCAGTCACCTGCTAATGCATACCCTGAGAGGCAGCAGGTAATGGCTCAAGTACTGGGTCCCTACCACCCCTGTGGGAGACCTGGATTAAGTTCCAGGTTCCTGGCTTCAGACTCTCTCAGCCCTGGCTAATGTGGGCATTTTGGAAGGGAACCAACAGATGGAAGATATCTCTCTGTACTATCAAATATGTGAGTGTGTGTCTGCCCTTCCTCTCTGAAGTCCCTTAGCATCCATGACCTGAGACTGAGCCTCCTAGGAGAGCTCTTCCTCAGGGAGTTACAGTTGTGCGTGAGGTTTTGCCATTTGAGCATGTTCCTTATTGGACATGTTTAACAGCTCCTTGAATTTTTTTTAAGAGTAAAGAGTGGGGTATGGGGGGTTAGTGCTGTGCAGAAATGGGTAAAGCCATCATCTGCTGTGGGGAGCAACTCGGACTAGACTGTTACTGGAATTAAGACTTATTCTATGCATCTGCTCTCCCACAATATGGCGCTGAGAAGGGAGAAACAGCTTCTACGCAGCTGCCTCCAGTTCAACCAATAAACTGTAGGACCTGCTCCTGATTGGAGGAGAGCAGCGTACTCGGCGTGTGGGTAGCAGAGTTGGGATTGGTGGAAGAGGACTATAAAGGAGGAGAGAGACAACATGCACCAGGAACATCTAGGGGGAACATCTATCTGAAGGAACACCTGTGCAGCCCCCGAGAGAGCTGGCCGGCGGTGTGCCGCTCCCCGGCGGAAGTGGGGAAAAGTGGCAGGGGGAACCGCCCTTCCACGGAGGTGGAAGGGTCGGTAGCCAACCCGGGAAGAACCAGCAGCAAACCCGGGAAGGGCCGAGCAGACAAAAGAACAGCGCAGGGTCCTGTGTCGTTCCTCCGTGAAGAGGGGGAGGGACAATCTGCAACATGGCATTCCATACGGGCACCAGTTTGTGCCCCGGCTGCTCCACTTCTGATCCAGTTCTCTGCTAATGGCCTGGGAAAGCAGAAGAAGATGGTTCAAAGGCTTAGGCCCCTACTACACACCTGGGACACCAGGATGAAGCTCCTGGCTCCTGGCTTTGGCCTGGCCCAGCCCTGGCCATTGTGGCCATCTGGGGAGTAAAACAGTGAGTGGAAGATATCTCTGTCTCTCTCTCTCTCTCTCTCTCTCCTTCTCTCTCTCTCTAACTCTGACTTTCAAAATAAATGAACAAATCTTAAAAGAGAGAGAGAAGACAGGATGAGAGAAGTCAATAGAAATCTAGGGGGCCAGCACCGTGGCTCAATAGGCTAATCCTCCACCTTGCGGCACCGGCACACTGAGTTCTAGTCCCGCTTGGGGCACTGGATTCTGTCCCGGTTGCCCCTCTTCCAGGCCAGCTCTATGCTGTGGCCTTGGAGTGCAGTGGAGGATGGCCCAAGTGCTTGGGCCCTGCACCCGCATGGGAGACCAGGAGAAGAACCTGGCTCCTGGCTTCAGATCAGCACGGTGTGCCGTCCGCAGCAGCCATTGGAGGGTGAACCAATGGAAAAGGAAGACTTTTCTCTCTGTCTCTCTCTCTCACTGTCCACTCTGCCTATTAAAAAAAAAAAAAAGTTACAGAGAGACAGAAGCAGAAAGAGAGAGGTCTTCCATCTGCTGGTTCACTCCCCCAGATGGCCGCAACAGCCAGAGCTGCACCAACCCGTAGCCAGAAGCCTCCTCCGGGTCTCCCACGCAAGTGCAGGGGCCCAAGGACTTGGGCCATCTTCCACTGCTTTCCTAGGCCATAGCAGAGAGCTGGATCAGAAGTGGAGCAGCCAGGACTCAAACCAGGGCCCATATGGGATGCTAGCACTGCAGGCGGCAGCTTTTCTCGCTACGCCACAGTGCCAGCCCCTGTGGACTATAATTTTGACAGATTACCAGCTGCTTCGAGGACATCAAGCTACTCTACTTTATCCACCCACCTATTCATTCAACAAATATTTACTGAGCACAAATTCTTGCTTAGCACTGGGCCTGGGGACAGGGATACAACAGTGAAGAATGAACAGAACAACCTCCACCCTCAAGCGTCCACAGTCCACCGGGAGTGCACAGATGATTAAGATATGGTCCACTGGGCTCAGTGCCAAGAGAAGGGAAGTCCAAAATACTGTGGGCATGCTGAGAACAAGATGTGTGCTTCCTGGGAGGAGTCCTAACATGCACTAATTTAAATGCATTCAGGGAGGTATAGGGGAAAGCATATTTTAAGACTTTTTAAGACTTATATACTGAGAGCCAGTGTTGTGGTACAGTGACAGCTAAGCTGCCGCCTGTGATGCTGGCATTCCACATGAGCTCTGTTTCGAGTCCCAGCTGCTCCACTTCTGTTCCAGCTTCCTGCTAATGTGCCCAGGAAGGCAACAGAAGATGGCTCAAGTGCTTGGGCCCCTGCCACCCATGTGGGAAACCCGGATGGAGTTCCAGGTTCCTGGCTTTAGCCTGGCTCAATTCCAACCATTGTGGCCATTTGAGAATGAACCAGAGGATGGAAGATACCTCTCTCTCTTACTCCCCCCTCACCCCATAACTCTGCCTTTCAAATAAATTTTTTTTAAAAAAATATGCTCAATTTTAGTGCATTCATTACACCATCTACAAAATAAAATGCTACAAATATAGTTGAAATCTCCTATGTCCCCTTCCTCTCCCATTTATATCTTTACATTTTCATTCCATAGATGTGTATGCCTTGTGATACAGAGCATTTTTTGAGTTACACAAATTTTTTATCAATTAAAAATAATATTTATGGATAATCACTTAACTAAATTCACCTCCACTAGCTGGAAGTTAACGCAACTCCGAGTTCTGAAAACTTTTGCAAAGATTTTTTTTTTTTTTGCTTTTTATGCTTCTTTCCTAGGTTTGCATTTGAGTGTCTGAACCCCACAATCTTTGGGGATTATATTATGAATATTATGAATATTTTTAACTGAGGTAATAGAATAACTCATGCATTCCTTATACATATCATTCGACTCCATATTACCCAGAGCTCCTGCTGATCTCGCTGTGCCTGCATGTGTGTAAAAATGCTCAACAAAAACAAATATGTTTGTGACAAAGAGATCTTCACTTTTTCTTAAGTGTCCCACGCTGGAATGTTGTTCGCTTCAGTAGACCTGGAACCAGATTTCATCTGCCGGATGTAAGCAGGTGGTTTTCCGGTGACGCATTCACCTGGGGAGTCCTGGCTGTGCTAGCCCATCCTGAGGAAACTCCACCAGGACAGAAGCTTCCGAGACGTCTTCCCTCACTGCTGGATGGCAATGCAAAGGACTGGGAGGAATCCCCAGACAGCAGTGGGGAGCAGGGAGGGTGCTATTTCAGCCAGAGAGAGGACTCAGCAGAGAGAAAGAGCAGAGCATATTGAAGTCAGCAGACGGCATGCAGCATGGGTAAGGCATAGAATCTGGGGTGGAAAATGATATTAGCTGGGTGATATAACGGAACCTCAGTTACTACAGAATACAGAATACATGTAAAGACAATAAACAGAGCAAACAAAAGTGCTCAGAAACCTGTGGCTGGAAGTGATAAATGAACGTGGGATTTGGATACATTGAAACTCTCAGCGTCATTTTTCACTCATATTCCTCTACAAGGCCCCGTGTTTAGTTTGTGTTCACTTAGCCTTTTCATTGTTTATCCAATAATGCAGCAAATTTCTCAAACAAAAGCATGATGGAGTGCGAACACCCATCACATCTCCTAATAACTCAGGCACGACCAGTGCACCCATGCCCCTCGCCGAGTGGGTGCCCTGTTTATTGTGCTGGGAAAATGCACTGAATGCAGTGTAGCTATGGGCACCTTAAGAAGAGGAACACGGGGTCCAGTTGGCTGGAAGACAAATTTCTTTTTGGTTCTGGGGTGGGATGGAGCATACTCCAGTAAGGGTTTGGGGGTCTTCTGTTGAGACACTGGCCACAAAGCATGCCTGTAAACGCTGGAGAACAGGAGCTGGGGAGAGGACAACAGGGACACTAGACACAGTTAGGAGTGGGGCTCCCTTCTTGGGGCCAAACACAGCAAAGAGATTCAGCCCAACTTTCGACCTGCTACCCAAGATCTAAACAGAAATTGAATCCCCAAGGGTGAGCTGTGTAGACGTGCAGTAGATCCTAGACGTCTTTTGGAAAGTCATGATGAAGAGGAGCCTGTTAACTCAACTTCCAAACTCACAGGAGAAAACAACACCTGGAAAGAGTACCCCGGGAGAAGCAGGTCTCTGGTAGTTCCTGGAGGCGTCGGGGGGTGAGAAATGGCAGAGCTGAGCCACACGGATTGTTCAAGAGACCCAGGAAGGGGGGGACTTGGCCACACTACCACCTGCAAGAGCATCTCAAGAGTGCTGTCCTGGCAGCCGCATCCTGGACTCCTGCAACAGTAGGAATTGGGGCAAGTGCTGTGGCACAGCAGGTTAAGCCACCACTCGGGGTGCCTGTATCCTCCCTTTGAGACAGCCACATCCCAAACTAAAGGGCTAGTTTGAGTCCAGGCTACTCTGTATTTCCAATCCAGCTTCCTGCTGTGCATTTGGGAGGCAGCAGGTGATGGCCCAAGTGCCTGGATTCCTGTTGCCCACATGGGAGGCCCAACTGGGGTTCCTGGCTTCTGATTTTAGCCTGGTCCAGCCCCCGGCTGTTGCAGACATTTGAGGACTGAACCTGCAGATGGAATATCCTTTCTCTCTCTCTCTCTCTCTCTCTCTCTCTCTCTCTCTCTCTCTCTCTGTCAAATAAATAGAAAAAGGGGTGGGGGAATGGTAGGAAGCCACATGGTCTGCACACAGAGGAGATGGCAAATTGTCCCTGTGAGCACATGGAAATAAACTCCCCTTCTGAGATGCAAACACATTACATTAACTGCTCAGAGAGACAAAATCCTTCCAAGGCCAGTAAGACTTGACCTGGGTGAGGGCATTAAAAGATCTAAAGACATGTTCATACAGTGCAGGAGGCAGAAGCTGTCCTTGTCTTTTCCGTGTCATAAACTACGCTTTCAGATGTCATAAAGACACTCAAACCACCATTTCACTCGTTGAATGTGCCCTGCTTACCTCAGCTGACCGGTGGACACTTGGAGCTACCACAAGGTGGCACTGCCTGCCCTCCAATACTTTAATTCATCACCGTCCACCTTGGTTCTCTACTGATTACTGAGGTCCTTTGCACATATTATTGCCTTTTTCTGTATTAGCTTATAAAATAAGAAAAACCAGAAGCCGCCATGAAGGCAAGACTGTTAGAAGCAAACTATCTAGTCTCTTGTAGTTACATTTCCATTGTAAAATCACCTGTCCTTCTTACAGCTAATGTCAGTCAATATCCTTAACTACCAATTAACAAAATCACATAATGTCCCCTGCAGGGTCGGGACCAAGGGAAGCCCATCAGGCTACTACTCCTTTGTGAGTCTCCTGGCAGATTCTTCATTATTCCTCTTGACACAACTCTTTTTTAGTCACTGTGGGCTTTCGCATTGAAGTTATTCCCAAGAATTAAAAACTCCCATGCATGTACACGGTGTAGCCTTGTGAGATGTTCGTGCCCTGCTCTCAGGGGTTCCAGCAGACAGGAGAGTGGCGGTCACGTTAGTGAGCACCCACAGGTTGACTAGCACAGGTGTGGGCAATGCATCCAACAGCGAGCCCTTTAATTGTAGCCAAAAATCAGGAGCAGAGAGGCCAAGGGACAAAACGAGGCTCACATGTGAAAGGGGCAGGCAACCTTCAGGATGGGAACAGAGACTGGAGCAGAGCGAGTTAGCCCCTGGGATTCCGTGAATGGATTTTTTTTTTTTTCACCTTTCCTTGGTGAGTTGGTAGGCATCTGAAGTGTGTATCAGCCTGGGTGAAAGCGATCAAAACAGACAGAACTGATTCACCAGGTTCCCACTGGGTGACTGGGGGCTTGGGATACTCTGTAAAAGCTGGGAATCAATTGAAAGTCCCTATCCTGAGGCCAGAAAGGACAGAGGACTCTGATCTTTCATTGTTGTGGGCTCAGAGGGGCCAGCCAACCTTCATTCTCCCTGAGCGTATTCTGTGTATCCTTCTCAGGTTTCTTTTCTTTTAAAAGAAAGATATACTTTGTATTTATTTATTTGAAAGGCAGAGTGAAAGAGGGAGAGACACAGAGAGCAAGAGATCTTCCATCTGCTGGTTCATTCCCCAAGTGGCCACAGTGTCCAGGGCTGGGCCAGGCTGAAACCAGGAGCCTGGAACTCCAGCTCTGGGTAGCAGAGGCCCAAAGCCCTTAGGTCATCATCATCTGCTGCTTGCCCAGGTGCATTAGCAGGGAACTAGATCAGAAGCATGGCAGCTGGGACTCAAACTGGCACTCTGATGTGGGATGCTGGAGTCGCAGGTGGTAGCTTAACCCCCCATGCCGAGATACCGGTCTCCTTTCTGATTGCTGACATACAGTCAGAATAAGCCAGTATTACTGAGGTGAGGGTCAAGGTCAAGAGCTGCACTGAGAAACAGCGAGGGGAAAACTTGTGGATGCTATCACCTTGCTCTGCAGAACGCACTCCCTCCTTCTCCTTCAGGTTCCAGCATCCCCACCCCTTTTTCCTGGGGAAATTCTCTTCCCAGACTCAAAGGGGATGCCAGCTGCGGTCCTCTGCTGACCACAGATGTGCCTATTGTGAACAGCGCTGCTTGGCCACATTTTTATTGGCCCAAGGAGTAGGCATGTGATCCAAGGTAGACCAGAGTCCTTCCCTGGAATTTTCTGACTTACAGTTCAAGAAGGGTCTTTCTTTTTTCCTTAGTTGGAAAACAAAAATGATGTGACCCTGGGATGGCTGGAAGTCACATCTCCCACTGCAGTAGACACGGGATGGTGGCCAGGATCCCCCTGAAATGAAGACCTTGCCTCGGTTCCTGGAAGTGCTGTTGGATACACCTTTCAGGCATCAACCCGGGTGCCTCAGCCAGAGCTTCCTCATCCAAGGTCACCCACTTCCCTGGGAAACTCACATCCAAAGGCCATCTCAGTCCAACTGAGGACCATTTTAGAGGGTCATCCTCACTCCATAGCTCCCTAAGGGGTCAGCCTAGGGTGTCACCGGGTGTGCATTATGGCTTGACTTTCCCACTGCCAGTCTTGCTTCTTGCTCTTTCCTTCTACAGATGTTAACCCTGAGGACACTCATTAAAGGCATCCTGAGCATTAAACTCCGTCTGAAGTCTTTGTTTCCAGGATCCCAGCCTGAAACCTCCACCATCTAGAGGAACCTGGAAGAGTAAGGGCGAAGTCAAAGAGAATCTAAAATTAGGAAGAGACAGACACCAAGAGAACCAGCTGGATCCAGTCACACATGGGCCAGCTCATACCCTGACAACCTGAGGTTGGCTTGCATGAACCAGTTAATTCACATTTTAGAATGTTTTGTTTTAAAGCTGGTAGAGCTGGCTTTCTGACATCTGGAGCAGAAACAGTCCTGGCTAATACAAAGCCCACATGGAATGTTTTAGAATAGTGGTCAAAAAGAGGCTGTCTCAGTTTAGATGACTTGGGAGGTACTTTTGTGATGGCGTGTAGAAGTTACTTAACCCATCTGCGCCTTGGGCTCCTTATCTGTAGATGGACACTATTGCCTGCTTCAATGGACTGCCTTAAGGATGACATAAGCTAATACATATAGATCACTCAGAATGGTGCCTGCACATACATTATTACACATTAGTACAGGGGAAAAAATCTCTCTCTCTTCATTTATAATCAATAACTCTGGGCTCATGCCAATCCTGAACCTGTAACTTTTAGGAAAATTACTTTTATTGCTGTGTGTGCTGATGATATCATAGGACAAGGAATGAACCATTATTTATGACTGTTCATCTGGAGTTTCAAATTCCAGTGCCTAGAGGAGCAAGCCAGCAGCCCAATGGAGCAAGCAGGCTGCGAGCAAGACTACTCGGTGATATAGCAGGGAGTGGTAGGGACCGTGACGTAGTGGAGAGCACATACCTTGTCTAAAGTGGCAATCACTCAAGCATAGTTGCTTGGTACCATATGAAAATCAGGGCCCGTTGTTGTCCGATCTGACTTTTCAAGAAAAAGAAACTGGACCTGTATGTAAAATATTATATTGTTGAAATATTGGCCAAAAAGAATAAATTGTGACAGCCAAACAAAATACATTCGTAGACTAACAGCTTGAGGCTTCAGTGTACAATATTCATAGAGTAGTACATATGTAATAGGTATTTTTTTCTTAAAATATTTTAATCAATATAATAAACGACCAATGATTTTTTAAGTATTTATTTACTTGAGAAACAGAGATAGAGCACACTTCCATCTACTGGTTCATGCTCCAGATGTCAGCAGTGGAGCCAAAGCCAGGAGCCAGGAACTCAATCTGATTACTTGAGCCATTACCACTGCCTCCCATGCCCTGCATTAGCAGGAAGCTGGAGTCAGGAGCTGCGCCAGGCACTCTTGATATGAGATGTGAGCATCATACTTGGTATCCTCGCTGCTAGGCCCAACACTGGCCTGGGTGAGCGTAGATTTTATGGATAGGAGAGACGAGCTTACAAGGAAAAGCAGCAATGCTCTGCTCTCCCCTGCCACACCCCTCCTCCAAAGAAAAGTTGCAATTTCCTAAATAATATCTCTACCTCTTCATTTATCAATTGAGACATTAGCTATGTAATTCCTATCATGATAGATGAAGGTTTGAGTCATTTATGGTTAATCATATTTTGAAGCTTTCATCAAATGTACTATAAAGAGTTGTCACTCTATGCAAAATTGAACTGTGTGTCACATTTTTAACTGAAAGGGTGAAAGAGTTGATACCACGAATATATTGGGCTGGGCTGGGCTGTCCATATGTGTGGCTGGAGCTGTCCCGGACCTTGTAGGACACTGAGTTGCATCCCTGGCCCCTACCCACTAGATGCCAGCAGTATTCCCCTCACCTCCTCTAAACCATGACAATCAAAAACCTCACCAGCTTTTGCCAAATGTCTCCTGGGATGCACACTTGCCTCCAGTCTAAAACCACTCTCCTAAAGCATCACAAAGGCAGCAATGATGGGGAGACGCTTCCATACCCAGGGCTGGAAGAAATAGAGAGGCTGGAATCATTAAAACTTAGAAATGCAGGCCGGCGCCGTGGCTCACTAGGCTAATCCTCTGCCTACGGCACTGGCACCCCGGGTTCTAGTCCCAGTCAGAGTGCCGGATTCTGTCCAGGTTGCTCCTCTTCCAGTCCAGCTCTCTGCTGTGGCCTGGGAGGGCAGTGGAGAATGGCTCAAGTCCTTGGGCCCTGCATTTGCATGGGAGACCAGGAGAAGCACCTGGCTCCTGGCTTCAGATAAGCGTGGTGCACTGGCTGCAGCGGCCATTGGAGGGTGAACCAACGGAAAAAGGAAGACTTTTCTCTCTGTCTCTCTCACTCTCTCACTGTCCACTCTGCCTGTCAAAAAAAAAAAAAAAAAAAAAAAAAAAAAAAAAAACACCACTTAGAAATGCAGAGGAGGGGACAGTTAACCCCTCAGATCTCTTCCACACTGAGGTCTCAGCCTGCTGGGATCTTGCTGGGGTCTTCAAGGGAGGCACTGGTTCTGCAGGTTTTGGAGAAACTGCAAACTGGATTTCATTGGTGCCAGCAGAAGGACCTGCCTTCTGCTGGGAGAAGCAGTTTGGGGCATAGGACGCTGTCTGGAACAGAAAACAGATGGGGAGGAGCGAGGCCCTTTCCCCACTTCTACCCTGCAGCCTCCTGCACCAAGTCAAATGGCCAAGCAGTAATGTGGTTTGCAAAGTCCCAGCCTTAGGCATCACCTAGTTTGGAGCCAAAAGACAATTTCCAAGCTCTCTGCTAAGGTCTCTCGTGTGTGAGCACACATGGTTTGCAAACCTTAATGCATTTACCAATCACAAGGCATCTGAAATGAGATTGGAAAAGTAAGGAATAATGGAGGGTCATGCAAGAAGATTGAACTTGTTCTCTTGGTCAATATAGAGCCATTGAAGGGTTTTAGGAGTGGGGAACCTTTTTTCTCCCCAGGGCTATTAGCATACAACATCATTCACAGGCCATACAGAATTATCAGCTTAAAACTCTACAGCCTGCTGTAGAGTTATGGAATTTGAAGTGCTACCTGTGGTTGTCTTGGCAGGACCAAACCAAATGATTTCACAAGCCATAAACAGCCCACAGGCCAAACTTTCCCTACATCTGAAGCAATTAAAAGTATTTATAGGGGCCGATGCTGTGATACAGCAAGTAAAGCTGCCTCCGGCAGTGCCAACATCCTATATGGGCGCCGGTTCAAGTCCCGACTGCTCCATTTCTGATCCAGCTCTCTGCTATAGCCTAGGAAAGCAGTAGAAGATGGCCCAAGTTCTTGGGCCCTTGCACTCATGTGGGTGACCCAGAAGAAGCTCCTGGCTCCTGGCTTTGGATCGGCACAGCTCCAGCCACTGTGGCCATCTGAGGAGTGAACCAGCAGATGGAAGATTTCCCTCTCTCTCTCTCTCTCTCACTCTCTCTCTCTCTCTCTCAGCCTTTCTGTAACTCTGCCTTTCAAATAAAATAAATATTTTTTAAAGTATTTATTGACAACAAGCTCCTCCTATCCATTGTGCATTCATTCTGAGCAGCTTTGCTCTCGACGTAACCTTGTTTCCAATCTTGAGGACATTTCTGTCCAATCTATCTGTGCCTTTAATCCCCAGCATATTAGCGGCTCCTTCTACCTGGCTGACTGAGCTCACTGCAAATGCCTTTCCGTCTCTGTTGCTGTTGTTTAAATGCCCTTTTTCTCCCTGAAGACTGTTAATGCCTCAACAGGAATTGTGTTTTATTGATTTTTCTTTTTGGTTTGGTCATAGTCTAATGTAATAAGCATTCCTTAAAGACGTAATGGAAAGATAAACTGGAGGGACAGCAAGAAGCAATAACAACATAAAGGTACTTGGGAACCTAAACCTCCCACTCACAGAATGACTTCTCAGGTGACAAAGAAATATTTTTAAAATACACACCAGAATTCTGTAGCATTAGCAGTTTAGTAGGAAAAAAATGAATTCTCTCTCTTTTTTTAAATATAACCCCCTTTCTTTATTTTATTTTATTTTATTTTTTTATTTTTTGACAGGCAGAGTTAGACAGTGAGAGAGAGAGACAGAGAAAGGTCTTCCTTTTTTCGTTGGTTCACCCCGCAAGTGGCTGCTACAGCCAGCACACTGTGCCGATCCGAAGCCAGGAGCCAGGTGCTTCCTCCTGGTCTCCCATGCAGGTGCAGGGCACAAGGACTTGGGCCATCCTCCACTGCTTTCCTGGGCCACAGCATAGAGCTGGCCTGGAAGAGGGGCAACCGGGACAGAATTTGGAGCCCGACCGGGACTAGAACCCAGTGTGCCAGCACCACAAGTGGAGGATTAGCCTATTGAGCCGCAGCGCCGGCCTGAATTTTCTTTTTAACCATACATGTATATTTCATGAAAACAAATTATTCTGAATGGGTGACAAATCTAGAACATAAAGCGTATTTTGATTAATGACAAAAATATATAAAAATTATGGGATGCTGCCAATGTTACCTCCTTGAAAGATGTGTCCACTCTGTGACCCACTCCAGGACCCACAGACGAAATTCTGGGTTGCAGATGAAGTCTTCCATTGCTTCAAGGTTGGCTCCCACAGCTCGTTCTTTGTTCCCTACTCTGTCTATGACGCTTCCCACTCCCAAAGTCCCAGTCTTGGCTTCCCCAGGCTGCTGAAGGGTCAATGTCGCCAGCCTCCTTCCTTAACTCCTTTCTCACTACTATTTTTATTTGGGCTTCACAGCTCAGCAGTTCTGCAAATCTTCCCACTTCCCTGACCCCAGGTTACCACCAGCCCTGGATGACATGAGAATAATCAATGCTGGGACCGGCTCTGTGGCGCAGCGGGTTAAAGCCCTGGCCTGAAACACCGGCATCCCTTATGAGCGCCAGTTCTAGTCCCGGCTTCTCTTCTGATCCAGCTCTCTGCTATGGCCTGGGAAAGCAGTACAAGATGGCCCAGTGCCCCTGCACCCAATTCAACTCCTGCCATTGGGGCTATCTGGGGAGTGAATCAGTGGATAGAAGACCTCTCTCTCTGTCTGTACCTCTCTCTATAACTCTGTTTTTCAAGTAAATAAAATAAATCTTTTTAAAAAAAGAATAATTAATGCAGCCAGTAGGCTAAAGTGTCATGTTGAGAAGATCATAGCTTTGGAGTCAAGCAGATTGAGTCAGATCCCACCTGCTCAATGACCTTGGAAAAGTTATCCAAGTTCACTAGTGTTCCCTGTCCTGTCTCTAAAATATTTCATCATGTCTACAGCATGGGGTTGCTATGAAAATTAAAATATCCAATTACACACAAAACATCAGACATCATGCCTGGTACCTTAAGTGGGTTTTTGGACACTGACTCTTAGAGGAAGATTTGTGAGCAGGAGTCTTGGTAGGGGTTGCCTTCGGTATCAGCAGAATGGAAGAATGAAGAAGTAGAAGTGGGCGGAGAGGAAAGCTGGGCTAGGGCTGTCACTCAGCACTTTGAGTCAAGGGAAGCCACATGGCTCCGGTCCTGGGCATCTTACCCCGTCAGCAGCCTCCACCACCTTTGACCGCTCCTCCTGGAAACACTTTCATTCTTCTGGTTTTGCTTTTGTCTTTCTGGTCTTCTTCAGTGGTCCCATCCTGTTTTTCTCTTTATTTTTTTCAGTTAAAAATATAGTTATTTTTTAAAATTTTATTTGTTATACAAGTTTCATGTATTTCCTATAATTTCGTATATACAGATTTAAGAACATAGGACACTTCTCCCTCCCACCCACACATCAACCTTTCTTCCTCCTCCTCCTCCTTACATTCCCACTCTTAATTTTTACAAAGATCTATTTTCAGTTTACTTAATAATCATATAGTTAACCCTACACTAAGTAAAAGAGTTCAACAAATAGTATGAAAAGAAAAAAAAAAACACTGTTCCTCAATGAAAGAGACAAGGCCTATAAATAATCATCAAATCTCAAAATATCCATTTCACTCCAATATATTACATTTTAGGTACTCTATTAGTTACCTTGGATCAGGGAAAACATATATATCTGTCTTTTTTGAATTGGCTTATTTCACTAAGTATAACGATTTCCAGTTGCGTCCATCTTGTTGCAAAAGACAGGATTTCATTTTTTTTTTACAGCTGAGTAGTATTCCATATGTAAAATAATTTCTTTATCCAGCTGACAGCTGATGGACACCTGGGTTGATTTCATATCTTAGCTGTTATGAATTGAGCTACAATGAACATGGGGGTATAGATAACTCCTTCAGATGATGATTTATTTTGGTTTGGATAAATTCCCAGGAGTGGGATTACTGGAGCATATGGTAGGTCTACATTCAGATTTCTGAGGTGTATCTATACTGTCTTCCACAGTGGCTGCACCAGTTTACATTCCCACCAACAGTGGATCAGGGTACATTTTTCCCTACAACCTCAGCAGCATTTGTTTTGTGTTGATTTCTGTATGAGAGCCATTCTAACTGGAGTGAGGTGAAATCTCATTGTGGTTTTGATATGCATTTCCCTGATGGCTAATGATTCTGAACATTTTTTCATGTGTCTGCTGACCATTTGAATTTCATCTCTTGAAAAAGGTCTGTTCAAGTCCTTTGCCCATTTCTTAACTGGATTATTTGTTTGTTGTTGTTGAGTTTCTTGAGCTCTTTACAGATTCTGGATGTTAACCCTTTATCAATTGCATAGTTTGCAAATATTTTCTCCCATTCTGTTGATTGCCTCTTCACTTCGGTGAGTGCTAAAATATATATATTTGTCTGAAAGAAACAGAGACAGACAGCTCCCATCCACTGGTAACTGTCTAAATGCCTGCAACAGCCAGAGAACTGAAGCTAAGAGTCAAGAACTCAATCCACATCTCCCTTGTGGGGAACAGGAATTCAATCACTTGACCCATCATTTCTGCCTCTCCAGGTCTGCACTAGCAGGAAACTAGAGCCAGCAGCTGGAGCCAGGTATTGAGCCCAGATATTCCAATGTGGGACATGTGCATCCTAAGCACTAGACAAGATACCCTGCTACCTGTCTCTTTTTCTCAACATCTTAAGGTAACAGTGTCCTGCACGTCAGTTGGTTCTCTTCTCAGTCCTGTGGTTATCTCACCTCATCTGTACCTTGAAATACTATTTGCTCTATAACTCCCGATTTTGTGCATCCAGCCCAGACCTCTCCCCCAAAACTCTGGACTTGCATATCCAACTGCCTTTTCTTTTTCTACTTATATATCCACTAGATATTTTTTTTTTGACAGGCAGAGTGGACAGTGAGAGAGAGAGAGAGAGGGAAAGGTCTTCCTTTTGCCATTGGTTCACCCTCCAATGGCCGCCATGGCTGGCGTGCTGCGGCTGGCGCACTGTGCTGATCCAATGGCAGGAGCCAAGTACTTATCCTGGTCTCCCATGGGGTGAAGGGCCCAAGCACTTGGGCCAGCCTCCACTGCACTCCCGGGCCACAGCAGAGAGCTGGCCTGGAAGAGGGGCAACCGGGACAGAATCCGGTGCCCCAACCGGGACTAGAACCCAGTGTGCCAGCGCCGCAAGGCGGAGGATTAGCCTAGTGAGCCGCGGCCCCAGCCTCCACTAGATATTTCAAACATTAATCTGTCTTTTCATCTTACTCCACCTCCACCAAAAAACTCACTCCTCCCACAGCATAATACATGCAGAATCTGACCACTTCTATCACTCAGCCCTGATCACTGTAACTTCTGCCCACAATTATTGCTATTGCCTCCTGACTGGTCATGTCAGTCTTATGCTCAAATTCTCTTAGTGGCTACCTATTTGCTCCCAAAATAAAAGCCAAAATATGTCCAGTGATTTACAAGGTCCTTGCTTATCACTCTGATGTCACCTTTCACTATTCTGCCCTTCAAATCTCTCCACTCCTGTTCTCCTTACACTCCTTGAACATGGCAAGCTTATCTCTACCATAGAGCCTTGCCAGGGTATTCCTTCTGCCTGCAATGTTTTTCCCCAGATGTCTGCAGGGCTCATACCCTCACCCTTTTTTGAGTCTATTCAACTACCATCTCCCCAATAAAGTCTTCTCTGACAATCCAATTTAATATTGCTGTGCCATACCTCCACTATCCCCAGATTCCCAGCCCCCCACCCTGGTTTATTTTCTCCTTAGTCCTTATCACATTGACCACACCAGATACTGTATTTAATTTATTTGCTGTATATTTTTTCTCTCCCCTGTTTTGTTGACTGAAATCTGGCACCAACAGCAGGATCAGGCACATTAAGAGGGTTTAATCAGTACTATTGAATGAATGGAAATTAGTTACACAGTGATACTGAACTATTAAAGTTCAATGCAGGGACTGGCACTGTGGCACAGTAGGTAAGCTGCTGTCTGCAGTGCCGGCATCTTGTATGGGCACTGGTTCAAGTCCTGGCTGCTCCACTTCTGATCCAGCCTCCTGCTAATGCACCTGGGAAAGCAGCAGAAGATGGCCCAAGTCCTTGAGTCCCTGCACCCACATGGGAGACCTGGAAGAAGCTCCTGGCTCCTGGCTTCAGCCTGGCCCAGCCCCAGCTATTGCAGCCATTTGGGGAGTGAACCAGTGTGTGAAAGATCTCTCTCTCTTTCTCTCCTTCTCTGTAACTCTGCCTTTCAAATAAATAAATATATATATTTTTAAAAATCACCTATAAATTCAAAAACAATTGTTTTTGCAGACTCTTAATTTCATATTTAATGGCATAAAGATGAAATTTCATATTTAATGGCATAAAGATGAAACACTGTCATAAGCCACTACTATTTTCATTAACTCATTGTCACTTCCTTAGAAAATCACACAATCCTCTTCTGCAGATTTCAAAGTAGCCATTCTTTCTGCACTTGAACGAGGAAAGCTCTCTGCATCAATGCATTGCCTAGAGTATAAATCACAATAACCAGCCTTGGTGACTCAAACACTCGAACAATATGGCCTCACACAGGGCTGTGAGATCAGGTTGCCAAGGTAACCTCTACTCCCATCTTCTCTGAGCTTAATTGCTCAATTCTAAAATTGTATGCCCTTGTGGTTCAGGACACACCAACTCTTCCAGGCCTCAGCTGGCAGGAAATTAAGTGATGGGGTTATTATTCATCATAATTATTTGCTAATGATAATTTATAAATAGAAATACAGCATTTGTAGAAAAAGTAGGATGCTTTAAATATTGACACTGGTTTGCGTGTTGTAGGAAGACTCTTTAGTTTCATGGTTCCCAAAATGTACTCTCTGTATGTACTCACATACCTTTATATATCAGTCACACTTGTATTCCAAGATGTAAGCTCATTGCACTTGCTTCCTTGGCCTCATGCCCTTTGGGAGACTCAACCAAGAAAAACTGTAGGAGAATATAGAATTGATGTAATTTAAATGGTAGGAAGTGAAAGGCCTAGTGATTAAAAGAAAAATGGACCAGCAATAAATTCTCCAAATTCTTGAGTATTTAGGGAAAGAAAAATAAATTTTATTTAAAAATTATAAATCTATAATAGTTCAAATAAAATTGCAGAGATTATCATTTTCATTTTTTGCCTTCTTATCAGGTAATTAAATAAGTGGAGACTCTATATAAGCTTTACCATTTTTACAAACAATACTGTGATCTTTTTAACTAAGTTAATTTTCTTACTAATGAAATAAGCTTTTCCCATTTTCTGGTTGTATTTCTATTTCACAAATTAAAGAAGGCTGTAGTTCCACACTCTGTCCCAGCCTTAATCCTAAATCCCAACTCCTAAGGGTCTGGACTAAGCCACAGGTGGGTTAGAAGTGAGCAATGCAGACTTGAAAATTATTTGCAAGATAGAATCCATTCCTAACTGGGTTGGGGGTGTCTTAGCCCATTCTTGCTGCCATAACAAAATACTTTAGCCTGGATAACTTAAAAATAACCCAAATTTATTTCTCACAGTTCTGAAGGCTAAAAAGCCCAAGATGAAGGTGCTGGCAGATTCCTCATCGATGGTGCCTTTTTGTGTCCTCACACGGTGGAGGGGAAGGACCTAGGGGGCACCCAGGACCTCTGAGGCCTTTCAGAAGGGCATTAAACCCGCTCACAAAGGCTCGATCCTCATGACCAAGTTACCACCCAAAGCCCCACCTCTTACTGCCAACACACAGGCATTAGGTGTCAACATACAAATTTTGGAAGAGTACAAACATTCAGCCATACAGAGGGTGAGGAGAAAACTTAAGCTGGGAACTTGAAGATCAGCTTAGAGACAATGAGTAGAATAGTGACTTGGCACTGCCAGCCATGGAGGTGGTCTCAGCAGTCCCTAAATGTGAGGAATTTGTAGGCCCTGAAAAGTGAATCACAGGCTCAGAGCACTTTTTTTTTTTTTTTGACAGGCAGAGTGGACAGTGAGAGAGAGAGAGACAGAGAGGAAGGTCTTCCTTTGCCGTTGGTTCACCCTCCAATGGCCACCGCGGCCGGCGCGCTGTGGCCAGCGCACCGCGCTTATCCAAAGCCAGGAGCCAGGTGCTTCTCCTGGTCTCCCATGGGGTGCAGGGCCCAAGCACTTGGGCCATCCTCCACTGCCTTCCCAGGCCACAGCAGAGAGCTGGCCTGGAAGGGGGGCAACCGGGACAGAATCCGGCGCCCCAACCGGGACTAGAACCTGGTGTACCGGCGCCACAAGCGGAGGATTAGCCTATTGAGCTGCGGCGCCGGCCCAGAGCACTATTTTTTACTCTATTTTAATCAGAGTGTGGGGTGAAATGCGATGAAGAAAGCTTGTTTTCATATAAGGAATCTCTCGTAGCACCATAGTAACAGATTTTCAACTTTCGTTTCTTTTTAAAAATTTAGTTATTTATTTTTAGAGATAGAGGTAGGGAAAGAGAGAGAGACCTCCCATTTGCTGGTTCACTCCAAATGCCTGCAATGGCCAGAACCAAGAACTGAGAACTCAAACTGAAGTAAGCAGGTATACAGGCTAAAATTGATTAGATTTGTGAGCTGGAAGACCATGCCTGTCACCACGCCCCTCATCTCCCTACCTGGCCACACCTGGGTGCCCACCAGCTAATCAGGTTAATTAACCACTCCCCTTTGGAAGTGGGTTAAAAGCCAGGACACGGTGTGCCCCGGGCCTTCTCTTTTGCCTGGCCTCTTGCCAGGAAGTGGGCTTGCTGTAGTCCTGTGCCTCCAGGGCCCATAGCCTTTGGGCCATGCGCCCTAGGCTACCTGGCCTAGATACTCCTCCACGTGGCTGGTTCCCGGTGCTCAATATGAACCCAGATTTACCTCTCTCTTAAATAAAGCACTCTGCCTCTGCTTTGCTACCGGTGATAAGCGGTGGATAGTAGCTCAGGGTGCTTGCTGCATGTGGCTTCTGGCCTGCTCTCTGCTTGGTATGAATGCTACCCTAGTTCCCAGACCTTCCCCTCTCTCCAACCTGAACTAAAGCCCTCACTTTCCTAGATACCTCTCGCACTAAATAAAAGCTTAAAACGTACCATGCTGCCTCATTTATCTGTGCCGGTATTTAGAATTCTTCTCTAAATATTAGGCAAGAACCTTCTTGGGCTTATTAATATTGGGGATTTATTAATAAGCATATGGTGAAATCGTATGGCACCCCAAATTCCAGTAGCACACGTGGCACCCTGTCGCTCCCCCACTCGCGGAGGAACGACAGTGGACGCTGTTTTCTTTCTCCGGTCCTTCCCGGATTTGCTGCCGTTCCCCCGCCTCCGCGGAGGAGCGACACCAGCGAGCTCTCAGACCGACTCTCTCAGGGGGGCCCGCATGTTGTCTCTCTCCCCCTTTTATAGTCCTCTCCCACCAATCCGTGCTCTGCTGCCCGCATGCTGAGCATACCGCTTTCTTCCAATTAGAAGTTGGATTAGGAATCAGCTAATTGACAAAGCAGCTGTGTAAGATTTGTTTACTCCCTCTCAGCGCCGTATGGTAGGAGATCAGACGCATAGAGTTAGTTTCAGCCCACAGTCTCAGTACTTATTTGTCTCCCGGGCGCCCCGCCATGTTGTGGGAGACGGACCCTGTTCCCCACAGCACCCCAGATAGCACTTCTGGGGAACTTTAAAGGACCACATTTTTGTGTAGATTTTAGGGGGTCATGTCCGATTTCAAAACTAGATTTTCCATGTGGGTGGCAGAAACCCAGTTATTTGAGCCATTTACCCTCTGTCTCACAGGGTCTACATTAACCGGAAGCTGGAGTCAGGAACCAGAGCAGGGTATTGAACCCAGGCACTCTGATATGTGGTGTCAACATCTTAACCACTGAGGTCCAACTCTCAACTTAAATTTTATTTCTTGCTGCATCTTTAGCCTCCTGGAGGTTTCAAGTCTTCCCCAGGGAGTTATCAGAATACAATAAATAAGTCTCTGAGGTTGGATGAAATCTCTTAAAAAGAGTAGAGCAAGAAAAGAAAGGGCCAGAGACTAGAGCCCTCAGGGACCAAATACCTGGGAGCAGAAGAGCAACTGCACAGGAGACTGAAAAAGGTTTGCAGAAAAATAGGGAGCGAAGGGAATGACGCTGCAGAAATCAGATAAGAGTTTCAAGGAGGCAGAGTGCTGCTCTGCGCCAGGGCTGCAGAGAGCAGGTAAACTGGGCATGGAGAAGGCTGTGAGTTGGGCAATCAGGTCGCTGTGACCTTGGCTAGACCAGTTTTATTCCTTCAAACCAGAGAACAACGTGTGACCCACGGAGAGAGACGAGGACAGAAATCCGCTTGTGTTGAGCTGGCAGTATTCAAGAATTTTTGTCAGTCCAAAAATATAACTTATTTATACATATTATGTAATATATAATTTACATTGAAGCTATGTGCAGGTTTTAAATTGCGATTTTTTGTCTACACAGATGCGTGAGGCAGAGGAGAAGAAAACACTGAAGTGATCAGTGCCAGGAGTCGGTTGGTGAGTGGAGGCAGGTCTCCCTTTTCTTCTCCCCTTCCTCTTTATCATCTTTCTTCTTCAATGGTTCGATAATATGCTCTTGTTACTTTCAGAAGGAAAAACATTTTAATGCAACAAAAGCCTATTTTGCATATATATTTATGGGTAGTTATCTGCATTAAATAAATTCATGAAAAGTCATTCGTTGATTTGGACTAAGTTCCCACACCAAGTCCCGTAGACCAGACCAACCCAGAAAGGAGTCTTTTGGGCTAATCGCTTCATAGACACCTGAACTTTGAAATGAGCCAGCTTCTCAAGAAAACAGAAGATTCACAGCAACCCGTCAGGAGGGGCCTCGTGGATCTGAGCTGCCACAGTAAGATCCCTGGGTGGGCGTCCTGGCAGCCGGCTAAACCCCATCCCATTGGAACACCGGTTCCTGTCCTGGCTGCTCCACTTCTGATCCAGCCCCTTGCTAATGCTCCTGGGAAAGCAGAAAGCAGCAGAAGTCGGCCC
The DNA here is from genome assembly GCF_964237555.1 of Oryctolagus cuniculus. Classification (NCBI taxonomy): domain Eukaryota; kingdom Metazoa; phylum Chordata; class Mammalia; order Lagomorpha; family Leporidae; genus Oryctolagus; species Oryctolagus cuniculus. Next base: position 71,510,537 of record NC_091442.1, read on the forward strand.
AAGTGCATGGGCCCCTGCCAAGTACGTGGGAGATCCAGATGGAGTTCCAGGCTCCTAGCTTTGACGCGATCCAGCCTGGACATGGAGGCTATATGGGGGAGTAAACTAGCAGATGGAAGAACTTTCTCTGTCTCTCTGTCTCTGTCTCTTTCTGCCTGGCACCCTCTCTTTCAAATAAATTAAATTAATATATTTTTAAAAATCCCTTCTGTTTATTTCCCTGTAAATACAGGAAAATAGCACTGGAAAGACAATCCACGTTTCGTGTCATAATTCTGCTTTCTCCAGCCTTTTTCTGCGTGTAAAGCACCTCTGGTCAACTTGAGCAACGCCCACCTCATTCTGCAGAATGAGACGTCGCCCCAGAATCACAGATGAAAGCCAATTAGGTCTCAGAACTCAATGTACTATAGTTTTGTCTTCCAATATTCAAAAAAAGAGTAAAGAATGACAAGAAAGTATTATTTCCCACATGATTGGAAACTTATATTCGTTAAATATACTGCACTGTAGATCATAGGCATTCGAACAGCAGATGGAAGCATTGAAGGACACAGAAAACATCAACACGCAGATTTAAACGTGTAAGCGTTTAATCCTGGCTGTTTTAGACTTAGCTTTGGAGAAAATATTGCTGCCCGGACCAATCGTATCTGGAATGCCTGAGAGTGCGGCTCAAGCACCGGCATTTTTTAAAGCTCCAGGGAGATTCTCTGTGCAGCCAGGGATGAGAACGGCTGGATTAAGGCTGGGAGGAGGACAGATGTGCCTAGCTTCTAATCAGGACTCGGTCTTCCTGGTGAGCATCCCCCGCAGCTATCCCAGGGCCCTCTGCAGCCAATCAGCTCCTCTCTCGTCAGTCCGAAGATGACACTGCAGGAGCTGCGTGCCAGGAACAAGGGACAAAGACCCACCGCGTCTTGTTTATTATACCATGAATATATACACATGTACTGGGGTGTACCTATATGCATATTTTATACCACTCAGAATAAATAGTTTTTTCCCATCTTCCCTCTTGAGGCAGGCCGGACTAGCTTTGGGGGAGAAATGGAGCTGAGACGCCCCACAGCCTGGGCATGGTTTATGCTGGAGAGAGCCAAGGTGAAGAGAATACAGACCTAGAAGGGTGCCCTCTGGGAAGCCAGGAAAAGTCTGAAGTTTCAGATCCCAAGAGCTGGGACAGGAGTTTGGGGTGGCGGTTAACACACCACTTGGGATGTCAACATCCCACATCGGAGTGTCTGGGCCACACGTTGGCTCCCATTCCTGACTTCAGCTACTTATTAATGCAAGCCGTGGGGAGCGGGGGAGGGCAACAGTGATAGCTGGAGTAACTGGGTCCCTGCCACTCATGTGTGAGAGCAGGTTGATTTCCTGGCTCCCAGCTTCAGCCCCTGCCCAACCCTGGCCCAACCCCAGCCATTGTGGGCATTTGGGAGGTGACCCAGCAAATGGGACCTCTCTCTCCCTGTCTCATTCCCAAATAGGTGAAAAAATCATCTTTCAATTAAACACAATCCTAGAGCCAAGAGTGAGAACAACAGAAGCATGAAGTTTGAAAAAGCCAACTCAGGAGGCAAGTTGAGAAAGAAGTGTGAAGACAGCTCCCGTGTCTGGGGCTGAGAGCCTTTTCTGGCTATCAAAGGCCACGTGTTGGAGGTGGGTGGGGACAGGTATTAAGGTCACCTGTGCTGCCCATACAATTCCAAAAGAATCTTTCAAGTCCAGAGATTCTACGACAGTCATTTAAATTGTAATTTCTGGGGCCAGCGTTGTGCCCTAGTGGGTAAAGCAGCCCTCTGCAGAGCAGGCATCCCATATGGGTGCCAGTTCAAGTCCTGGCTGCTCCACTTCTGATCCAGCTCCCTGCTAGTGCACCTGGGAACACAGCAGAAGATGGCCCAAGTGCTCTTACTCACATAAGAGACCCAGATGAAGCTCCTAGCTCCTGGCTTTGGCTTGATCCAGCTCTGGCTGTTGCAGCCATTTGGGGAGTGAATCAATGGATGGAAGATCTCTCTCTCTCTGTGTAATTCTCACTTTCAAATACGTAAATAAATAATCTTAAAATAATTATAATTGCTAGCTTAAAAAAAAAAACAGGAAAGACAGTGAGAAAGTGTAGAGTTTCATTTTATAAAACCCAAATCAGTGAATTGATGTTATATTAAAAAGTTCTCCACTTCAAGCATGTGCACAACTAAGGGAAAGATGATTTCAGACAAGTAACAAATGTAATTCCTTACTTCAAGAACATCTTAAGTTTGTAATAGCTTCCAAAAATATAGTAGGGAGGAGTAAGTAATACTGTATAACCTCATTTCTAAAAGGAATTGAATATATGATTGATTTTAGTATTGAACAGTTTAGGGCCTCAGCATTCCAAAGGTTGATTCTAAACACATTCACGTTTCACTGCAGGTACTCCTTATCCAGATGCAAAGGCAGAGCGCACTGAAGAACACCAAGGGCACGTGAAGAACATTCCACAGCCTGTAAAGGCAGGGACACTTTGTCCTGCTCTTGGGATAATCGCTTCCTTCTTTCATTGAAGGCATTTATCTGAGTTGGGTCTTTAGTGCAAAACCTCGTAAACAACAGAAGAAATGAACAGACACTTGGAATAAAGTTTTTAGGATTGCTTGAAAAGGAACAAAAATATAGAAACTCATTTTTGCACAAACGGCTAAGAATGAGAATTGTAGGCAAATTTTTTTTTTCTTTTACAGTTAGAGTGGACAGTGAGAGAGAGAGAGAGACAGAGGGAAAGGCCTTCCTTTTGCCGTTGGTTCACCCTCCAATGGCCGCCGCGGCGCAACGCGCTGATCCGAAGGCAGGAGCCAGGTGCTTCTCCTGGTCTCTCATGCGGGGATGCAGGGCCCAAGCACCTGGGCCATCCTCCACTGCACTCCCTGGCCACACCAGAGAGCTGGCCTGGAAGAGGGGCAACCGGGACAGAATCCGGCGCCCCGACCGGGACTAGAACCTGGTGTGCCGGCGCCACTAGGTGGAGGATTAGCCTATTGAGCCGCGGCACCGGCCATTGTAGGCAAATTTTAAAAGGCTAAAACGTCTCATTTTCTGAAACCGTCATTGTATGTACTGTGTTTGTAATGTCGTGAACTGAAGCAGAGGCAGGATGCTTGTAATTTCTAACTGGCTATAGAGAAATTGCTTCCAAAAAGAAAGGTTTCTCTTTGGGTGTGAATTCTGTTTTCACAAAATCATTTAAAAACCAGCATATAGATCCATGAAGCCAACCAAAAAAAGATACCAGGGGCATTTTTTTTTTTTAATCTGAGAAGCAGGGAGAGAGAGAAAAACCCAGAGAGCCCCCATGAACACATGTACTCCCCAGATGTCTACAACAATCCAGGCTGGGCCAGGCCACAGCCAGGAGCCAGGAACTCAATCGGGGTCTCCCTCATGGCTGGCAGGAACTCAATTACCCGCACTATTACTGCCGCCTCCCAGGATCTGCATTAGCAGGAAGCAGATCAGGGAGCCAGAGCTGGATACTCCAACGGAAGCCAGGTACTCCAATGCGGGCCGCAGGCCAAGCACCTGCCCCAAACAATTCTTGTGATCCATAGAAACACAACTGTACAAAGAGCGTGCAGGCAATGTTAAGCCTCCGATCCGTTCTGCTTCCTTTAGCAGCACTGGGGTGTTCACAGGAAAGCACTCCTCCTGATAGCACGTCTTCCCTCTCTCCCTAAAACCTTTCACACCCACCACAGCACACTGATCTCCTGCTGGAGTCCCCGGCCCTGTGGGCGTGCGGCTACCACAGCTTTGGGCAGGTTTGCAGGATGTCCTTTCACTGGCAGTTGTACAACCCACCCCCAGCACTTTTCTCTGCGCTGCTGGCCCAACCCCCCTCCCCCAAGGATGAAACACCCACACCCCGGCCTGCTTGCTGCCTGCCCTGCCGCTTTGACATCTGCATCTGTCCCACCCAGCTCCCGTCTGGCATCTCATGTGCAGCCCCATCAGTATTCTCACCACGCCTGAGCCCACGGAAATGAGAAAAAGATAATCTCCAACAGCAGAGGCCGCGATGCAGCTGTGAAGCACAAACCTCCAGGCACCGGCCATCGCGATTCAGTCTCCATGCTGGTTCCGACTGAAGGATAAACAAACGAGTGACGCGTGCGCTGCTGTTGCATGGAACCAGGCACGCAGAGCGGGCCCAGAGAAGCCCCAGCCCACACCTCCGTATCCATCTGCTGCAGCGAACAACGGGAGCTGTTGGGTGTGAAAGGAGACCCCTGAGCTGGGAGCCAATTTGAATCTTGGGTGTCCCATCGATCGACCGTGTGACTCGCAAGGTGCAATTTCTTCGCCAGTACCTACAAGCACCCTTGCTGGAAAATGACTCTAGCTGAGGCAGGACGTGCTCCCACCGTTCCTGCCCGCCTCTGGGCGGCTCCACAGCAAGTCACCGTAGAGTCACCCTCGGCCTCTCGCCTGGCTCACAAGCCACGGGGCCCTCTACTCCCTGGGCCTTCCCTAGCTCCAGTTCTCACCACTGGATGTGGTGCCTGTATCATGGAAAATAGAATTTAAAAATCATGCATTTTCTGTGAACCTTCTGAAGGCTCCTAATATTTGCTTGTTATCCCTTTTTTTTTTTTTTTTTGACAGTGAGAGAGAGACAGAGAGAAAGGTCTTCCTTCTGTTGGTTCACTCCCCAAATGGCCACTACAGCTCGCGCTGCGCTGATCCGAAGCCAGGAGCCAGGTTCTTCCTCCTGGTCTCCCATGAGGGTGCAGGGCCCAAGCACTTGGGCCATCCTCCACTGCCCTCCAGGGCCACAGCAGAGAGCTGGACTGGAAGAGGAGCAACCGGGACAGAATCCAGCGCCCCAACTGGGACTAGAATCCGGGGTACTGGCGCCACAGGTGGAGGATTAGCCTATTGAGCCACGGCGCCGGCCTGCTTGTTATCCTTTCATCACTCATGGCATTCAGAAGTCAACTTAGAGAAGCAGACAATTAAATAATGATATTAATCAGTGAATAGTAAGCTGGAGAAAGTGCTATATATTAAAAAAAAAAATAGAGAGAGAGGATACAGGTGGGGAGAACAGGATTGTGGTGCAGTGGGTTAAGCTGCCAATCATGATGTTGGCATCCCATACAGGCACAAGTTCGAGTCCCGGCTGCTCCACTTTTGACCCAACTCCCTACCAACCTGTCTGGGAAAGCAGCAGAAGATGGCTCAACTACTTGGGCCCCTCGCACCCATGTGGAAGAGAGAACCAACAGATGGAATATCTATCTCTGTGCCTCTCTCCCTCTCTGTAACTCTGACTTCATAAACAAATAAATCTTTAAATAAGAGAGGGAGAGAGAGCACAGAGTGCATTTAGTGAATACTGGGGACTCCAGAGTTTTGAGCAAGACTTCTCCAAGGAAACAGCCTGAAGCAGAGTTGAAGGCTCATTCACCAGGGGAAAAGAGGCTGGGAGAAGGTGGCAGAGAGGAACTGGAAGAAAGCTAGGGCAGCTCTTCTGGGTTTGGGTTCCATCTAAGCATGGTGTAAATCACTGAAGGTTTGCGATAGCCAAAGTTACATCTGCAATTTTAAAAGTCCACTGGGCACTGTGGGAATAATACTTGGGACAGGTGAGGAGTAGAAGTAGGGAGACTACTCCAGAAGCTTCTGCTTCGATCTGGGTAAGAGCTGATAATAGCCTGGACTGGGTGAGGATGGTACACAACACAGTGCTCAATGCTGTGGGGTTACAGGCTGAATGGGATGGGCTCAGTGTCTACCTTTCTGGATTTCACTTCTTCAAAAATGTGCACGTACCTGCTAAGTACCAAACCGCTTCCAATCTCTGTATCTTGCCTCTCTCCTTCTCAACCTCAGGCCCAGGCTAGAACCTGCTAAACACCTAAGCTTGCCTACCGGGAAAGCCTGAACCCTCAGCAGGTGCAACCAGGTGAACATCCCCAACCTCTGACCCACGCTATTGGAGGGCTCTGTGCCAGTTACCCAATCTCCCTCTCCTCTCCTGTTAGACATATTGAGTCCCACTCATTCCTGAGATTTAAGAGAAACTCTCTTCCAGATATAATAGAAAAGACACTTGCATTAAAAGCCTTTAGTTTCCAGCTCTTAGGAAATAGGGAAATTATATAATCCAATCTCAAAGAGATTAGTGACCAGTTTTTCTGAATTATTTTTATCACGGTCAGACTATTATAATAGCTTTGTTACTGTTCAGCAAAGCAGAGGATAAGTGGTGCCTTTGAAAGGTGCTCATGCCAAATACTTTCAATATTACCCCCTGAAATAGGTAGTGTTCTGAAGAGTGTAACCACTGTGATGTTCATGTTACCTTTCAGAGCATGAGAGGAAAAGGAGAGCCTGATAAGAATCCTGAACCCAAGAAAATAAACTATAATAAAGTAGCAAAAGCAGGTTTTACAATAAGTGGTCCATGACAACTTTTGCACATGTGAAATCCCACATGATAGAATACATAATAAAAACAACTGTGTGTTTGGTAGTGCACTGCAGAATGATAATTTGCGTGGATGATGTTCTCACATTAACCAGTTCAAAGACACTTAGTAATGAGAAGCTTGAAGAGGAAAATAAGACTCCGGCTCAGTTAGAATAATGATTAATTCACAACGGCAATTAACACCTTTCTCAACAGAGAAGCTAGTTGGGTGTGCAGCAGTGATGTGATCAGACTGTTCACACGTGAATAAAACTGCCTCAGTGATGTTGGGGGCAGGGTACGGACCACCTCTTTTAAAACAAAGACAAGATCTGGCAGAATTAAGGTCTATAAAATGACTCATGTTTATACATAAGGTAAGAGAAAGTCTTATACAGAAGTAGGATCCCTACTCAAACACACACACACACACACACACACACACCTCCTGATGTCTTCAGGAGACTAACAAGGCCCCGGGATCATAACTTGTCACATCTACGTGGGCTCTCCTCTCTGACCTTCTATACCATTGTAGAACAGTCCATGTAAATGACTTCAATGTCTGAACTTGCCCTTTAATTTGTGTCTGAAATCCAAGAATGTGCAGGTGTTACTGAAACAACTGGTGTGTGACCAATGGTTTCCCTACACCAGGTGCACACAGAGGACTGTCCTTCGCTTTGTGATTGCAGCGGCTCTTCACAGGGCCTGCCTCTGCCACTTTGCCTCTGAGTCAATAAGGAGACGAGCCATCAGTCTGATTGCCTTTTGTGCCTTCAGTCCCATTGCCTGCCACACATTGCATAGGAATCTGAGTTATTTAGACATTCATAGCAACTAATCAGATCACCATGAGGCAAGGTAATCAATTGCCTAGCAACTGGCTGTGACAGTGGTGAAAGCCACCAGTGATTGAGTTTTGATTGTTTTGGGTGAATGACACTGGCAGCCGCTTCCTTGCTGTTGGAGGTGCAGTGTGGGATAGTAGAATAAGGAGATACCCCAGGTTGGAATTTTTTTTTAGGATTTATTTTGTTTGTTGGAAAGTCAGAGTTTCAAAGAGAGAGAGAGAGAGAGAGAGAGAGAGAGAGAGAGCGCTTCCACCTGCTGGTTGACTCCCTAAATGGCAGCAATGGCCTGCCAGCTGAAGCCAGGAGCTTCATCCAGGTCTCCTATGTGGTGCAGGGGCCCAAGAATTGGGCTATCCTCTGCTGCTTTCCCAGGCCCATTAGCAATGAGCAAGACCGGACATGGAGCAACCAGGACTTGATCTGGTGCCCATACCGGTTGCCAGCATCACAAGCAGCGGCTTTACGTGTTACGCCACCATGCTGGCCCCCTGGGTTGGAATTTTTACTGAGCCGCCTCCTATTTGCTGGATGGCCTTGTGCTGTTTCTTGGTCTCTTTGAGTCTGAATGTCCACATCTGTAAATGGAGAGATGACAAAATCTACTTTGTAGGTTGTTGCATTGATCAAATGCCATGTCTAGAAAATGACATCGCAGAGCCTGTCACATAGCAGGCACTCAGGAAAAGGGATCTGTTTCTGAAACTCCTTCTATAATTCATCCCCATTGCCATCAGATGTTGCATCCTTAAACACTATTTCTATTTTGTCCTCTTCTAAAAAAAAAAAAAAGATTTACTTTCATTAATTTGAAAGGCAGAATTTACAGAGAGAGGAGGAGGGACAGAGAGCGAGAGAGACCTTGATGGAACAAGGACATGAGCCTCAGCCATTCTCCCTCATGCCCAAAGGAGATAAGCACTGGAATGTATTCCTTGCCTTTGGGACTCAATTGGGTCTCACAGCCTATTGCCTTCATACCTCAACCCCCAAAGCCACCTGAAAGACCAGTCGCTCTGAACACCTGAAAGACCAGTTCCAGGAATTCCCCTCTGCCTGCTGCCCCTACCCCACCCCCATCCCCAGCCCTCCTAAACTATAAAAAGGCCCGGCACCTGGGGTCCAGGCCTTCTGCCATGTGCTCCATCATGGGCACATGGGCAGTTGGTCACCCACCTCTACGGATTTATTTTCTCTGAATAAATTCGGTCTGGCTGTAAATTTGTACACTGCCTCCTCTCTATTCTGCACCTTTTTTCCTTTTTTTGGTGCCCCATGTGAGGAGTCACCAATCTGCAGCTCTTTTCCTAACAGGCCTTCCATCAGCTGGTTCGCTCCCCAAATGGCCGCAACAGCCAGAGCTGGGCCGATCCGAAGCCAGGAGCCAGGAGCTTCTTCCAGGTCTCCACATTGGGCCTAAGTACTTAGGCCATCCTCCACTGATTTTCCAGGTGCATTGGCAGGAAGCTGGATCAGAAGTGGAGCAGCCAGGTCTTGGGTCTCCAACCAGCTTAAGCTGCTACCCCACAATGCAGGCCCCTACATTGTCTTCTTCTAGCTGCAGTCCTGCCAAACCACACACTGGCTGGCAAGTTCATTGCCATACAAATGCTTCTTTTTCCTCCTTGCTGCTTTTCTTCCCTGCCCTGGATAGTCCTCCTCTTTCACCATTGTCCATTCAAATCATCCCATGTTTGCTTGTTTATTTTTAAACTTATTTGATAGGCAGAGAGTTATAAGTAGAGAGAGAACTCCTGTCTTCTGATTCACTCCCTAAAACACTGTGGCTAGGCCAGGCCAAAGCTGGGAGCTGAGAAGTCATGATAGATCTCCCAAGAGGATGGCCCAAATCCAATCACTTGAGTCATCACCACTGCCTTCCAGGGTGTGCATTAGCAGGGAGTTGGAATCAGGAGCAGAGCCAGGGCTCAAACCCAGTCACATCAATACGAGATATAAGCATCCCCAGTGTTGTCTTACTGCTGTATCAAATACCTGCCCTTGTTTTTAATTTTTCACTAACATGTAATAGTTGTTCATTTTTATGGCATACCATGTAATATTTTGACATATTTCCAGCGCAAATTGGTCAAACCAGAAAACTGGCCTTTCAATTTCCATATCAGATCCTCTCTGTTCTTCCTATTGTTGGACAAACACAGTGAATCTCTTGCTTGATGTGCTCTGTAGCCAAACTCAGAGACAAACTCTCCTTTTGCAAAAGGAGAGAGTTTATTATTTGCATTGCCAAGCAGAGGCGATAAGGGCTCCAAGTTATGCACCTGACTCTGGCTCAGAGAGAGAGCTTATATGGAAAAGGAAGCAGAGGCCAGGGAAATTGAGGAGCAGAGGCTGAGCCTTAGGTAACATCCTTGGCATTTCTTTGTCTTAGCTGTCCGTGTTCACGCAGATCCTAATGTGATCCAGCCTTGTGATCGCCGTAAGACGAATAGGTCAATAACATATCCTTCCATCAGCACACTTGGTAGCATTTGTTCTGTCCTGAGTGATGAATTGCTTCTTTGAAGAATACAAATTTCTCTCTGGGGAAACACCACACACACACACACACACACACACACACACACACCAGCTCACATACTGATCCTAACAGGAATGAAGGATTTGACAGGGGGAATGAAGTGGGGAGAGGGAGACCTCAAGGGAGAAATGGGGTCTTGATTTCAGGGACTCTTGTTAACATGTATACAGTGTATAATACATCATTGTGAACTACAGTCACCCCCACTGTGCTGTGGGATACTGGAACTTACTACTTTTTTTTGTTTAAGTTTATTTGTTTGAAAAACAGCATGACAGAGAGAAATAGAGAGATCTTCCATCTGCTGGTTCAAGTCCCAGGCTGAAACCAGGAGCCAGGAACCTCCATCTTGGTCTTCCATCTGGACCCAAGTGCTTGAGCCATAATATGCTGTCTTTCAGGGTGCCCACTATCAGGAATCTGAATTGGAAGGGGAGGTGACACTTGATCTAAAATGAAACATGGCATCCCAAAGTCAGCTTAACCTGCTGTACCACAATGCCTACCCCTAGAACTTACTACTTCTGTCTGCATTTTGGTACCTGTTATCCAACCTCCTTCTATAACCATTCCCAGCCTCTAGTAATTTCTATACTTCTCAGATCAACCATTTTTAAAATTTCCACATATGAGACAGAATATGTGGATTTACAAAAAGTGGGATATATACACAACAGAATGTTATTCAGCTATTAAAAACAAAATCCTAACATTTATAACAAAAATGAAATGGTCATTGTCAAGTGAAATAAGCCAGACACAGACAAATACTAAATGTTTGTTTGTTAGCCCAGCCTAAGTCCTGCTTCTTTATTCATTGACTACTGTCTCTGTTGGATAATGGGACCCATGATGTATACCTCATACTTCACCGTGCCAGAATTTCTTAGGGGAGAATCTTCTCACCAACAGATGAGAAAGACCCTGACACAAGGGTAGTGTTGCAAAGACCCTGATACAAGGCTAGTGTTCCATCAGTGTGTACCACAGTGCTCAGTGCAATGCTGACCATACACACACATTCACATTTTTGGTCATGGACTCACACAACACTAGCACCTCCACATGGATTTAATAAAACCTGGAAAATCCATTCTTTTGTTGGAGTCACAATGCACATCAGAAGTCAAGTGTTAAAACCTTTCTTAGACTTCAATGATCAAATCGCAGAAACACCATTTTAAAGCACGTAAGTGTCCAACAGAGTCATCTAAACATAAAGTCATCCACCTCCTTTATATCGCAGTTGAGAAAACAGAAACACAGAGATTAAGCGATTTTTACCCAACCAGTTCATGTGAGATCCAAAAGGGAGACTTGGGTTTCTGCTTTCCAGGGTTGATGTGAGCATAAGAAATACCAAGATGGCCTAGCACGGAGACATACACACAATCATATGAGTGCTCAACAGTGGAGGCAGATTGGCTTTTTTCATAGTCCTATAGAGAATTGGCACCTGGCTTGTGCATCCCAATACCCTGAAATCATACCGATTTGTTTATTAATATATCTGAAATTAATAAGCCATGTGGGTTCTTGCCACATATTCAGAGAAGAATTCTGAATACTGGCACAAGTAAACCAGGCAGCATGGTAAGTTTTGTAAGCTTTTTATTCAGTGAGAGAAATGCATAGGAGAGTGAGGGCTCTATCTAAATGAGAGAGGGAACTCTGGATTCATACTGAGATCAGGAGCCAGCCATTTGGAGGAGCATGCCGGCTGAAAAGCACAGCAGGTGGCCTGAAGGCCCTGTGCCTGCAGGCGTTGGGCAGCAATGGGACCAAGGGCAGGGAGGGAAAAAAGGGCCAGGCCCACTGTGCTCCAGGCCTTTAATCCACTTCCGAAGGGGAGTGGTTAATTAGTCTGGCAGGTGGGCACACAGGTGTGGTCAGGCAGGGGCACGAGATCACACCTGGGTCATGGTGGAGGGTGTGGTCTCCAGCTTACAGGCCTGATAGATTTTGTTCTAACTGCCTGCCTATATCAAAGTCTGATTCCGTCTCACCATGTGCTCTCCCAGGAGCCTAGAGTCTGAGCCCGTCCCTGTAAAACGGCTAAAGAACATGGAACTTGACCCACACCCCGCTTGGCACAAGGCCTCAGCCAGCCTCCACAAAGAGGACATGACGGCGCTTTCATGCATGCAAATTCTTATTAAGGTGTTGTCAGCTTTCCTGAGTCACTTTGCCAATGTCACAGGAGGGCCACGCTTAAATGCAGTAGCTCCACAGGCCAACATCTATAGCAGACAACTTAAAAAACACGGGATACTTTGCTGAGGAAGGATTTCAAGGAATAAATGTGGTCGCTTCAAATTATGAAACAATTGGTGTCCTTTAATTCTTAATAAATATCAGATGTGTGGGGCTAAAAACTATATACTGGTAGCTTGCTCCATATGTTTTCTTCTAGCTGGAACACTCTGAAACCACTTAGCGCCTTAAAATTAATTAATAAATGAGAATTCAGAGCTTCTTGCCTACAGTAGAATTCTTTTATCCGGGGAGCAAAGTACTTAGAAATATTTGGGATATTTGATTAACTGTATAGGTAAGCTTTTAGAAAGGCTGACAGTAAGTCTTCTACAAGGGTGTGTTATTTTTTTTTTTATTTATTTTTGACAGGCAGAGTGGACAGTTAGAGAGACAGACAGAAAGGTCTTCCTTTGCCGTTGGCTCACTCTCCAATGGCCACCGCAGCCGGCGCACCACGCTGATCCAATGGCAGGAGCCAGGTGCTTCTCCTGGTCTCCCATGGGGTGCAGGGCCCAAGCACTTGGGCCATCCTCCACTGCACTCCCTGGCCACAGCAGAGAGCTGGCCTGGAAGAGGGGCAACCAGGACAGAATCTGGTGCCCCGACCAGGACTAGAACCCAGTGTGCCAGCGCCGCAAGGCGGAGGATTAGCCTAGTGAGCCGCGGCGCCGGCCAAGGGTGTGTTATTTTCAAAGGATATTTCTGTCGCAATTGTTTTTGGTCCAGTTGATGATACTTTAGGACATCGCCAAATGGTTAAAATTTTTTAGGAAAAAGATATGATGGGAGGATTTCAAAGTCAAACGACTCGTTTGTCGAATCCCAAGAATACTGAGGGTCGCAGTGCTATATTGGCCAAATGAGAGTCTATAACTTGGTGAACGCAGCCCAGGGAGAGAGCCCCAGGTTGAAGTCAGGGTTCTTGGAAGGGTGGGTTAAGATCACCAACATCTGCAGGTGATAATAGTTGATAGCTTCCCAACTGTAGGTAATCCGGACTTGGCTGGAATATTTATCTGCGGTCAGTAATTACCAAGTAGTTAGGAATTCCATGCATCAAGTGGCAGGAAAGAGGTCCACTGCAGGAGAAATGGGGGAATGGACCCTGATCCTGGGTCTGGCTACAAATTAGAATTGATATCGGATCCTCAAAGACTGGTTTATTAACTGTGTGTGGGTTACTATGTTTTAAAGTTTCCCAGGTTTCTTATTGTGTAACATGGTCCCTTTTCTAGACCAATCCTGTTTCTCAACACTTAATCTAAGTCAGTCAGTCAATATACAGGTGCTGTTGATTCCACGCAGACCTAAGGTAAGTTCCACCATAAAACCTGGGCAATTAGGGCCCTACAGCTGGGCCCCACATGTCTTCTGTCTTGGCAGCATCTTCCTCAGAATTCTTTAGTTCCTGTTTGGTGCTTCATATCCAAGTCTGGATCAGGATCTGCATGGGCCTGACCCCTGTTCAGTCTTGTCTTTGGGGGTACTGTCCAATACTATGCCAGCCCTCTCCCCACCACCACCTACTCGACTGGTAGAAGTCAGCTAGATGCCCCAGAAAGCTCTGCACCTTGCAACTCTGAAGGCACTGTCATGGACAGGTCCAGTTCCACAGCGGGAGAACAGTGAGCAGTTGGCACTTTTTCCTCTCATGGGATCCTGTGAATAGAAGGCTCCTGGCACACCGATTTGGGATGACTCATTTGTATGGACAAGTGCCATAAACCCCAGGGGTGGTCTTCCCCAGGCAACTCGTAAATTACTCTTAAGATACAATCTTGCATTTCCCAAATTCCCCTTTAGTTTCACCTTTCCCTGACTTCCTCCAAACCAAATTCCTTCTGGAACCTCCCTTTCTGCAGTCTGGATTTCTCATCTCTAAATCCCAGCTCCTCCTGGTTGAGCACTGATGGCTGTCTGGAATGTCAGGTGCATGCAAAAACTCCTTCCATTTAAGTTACTTAAATTGCATTGATTGTCTATCTTGAGTCCTAACTACTCAGATACAGCGTAAACATTTGGCTAATGCCATTTCCATAGTTTTCCTTCCTTTCCCATCCCTTCAACTTCCTTCTCCCACGTAAAGTTATATCCCAGATTCAGGTTTTTTGTTTTTTGTTTTTTTGACAGGCAGAGTTAGTGAGAGACAGAGAGAAAGGTCTTCCTTTTCCGTTGGTTCACCCCCCAAGTGGCCGCTACGGCCGGAGCGTTGCGGCCAGCGCACTGCGCTGATCTGAAGCCAGGAGCCAGGTGCTTCCTCCTGGTCTCCCATGTGGGTGCAGGGCCCAAGCACTTGGGCCATCCTCCACTGCCCTCCCGGGCCACAGCAGAGAGCTGGACTGGAAGAGGAGCAACCGGGACAGAATCCTGCGCCCCAACCGGGACTAGAACCCAAGATACCGGAGCCGCAGGCGGAGGATTAGCCTAGTGAGCTGAGGCGCCGGCCCCAGATTCAGGTTTAAATACACATCCCTGCCCTTGTTTCCATGTGCAGACCTGCGGGTTTAACCATGAATCCACTTATGTTCTGCCTTCTCCAGTCTGTACTGTCTGTCCCCATTAAAGACAGTTAATTATGACAGGTGCTATAAAACTCTTGCTATGGCAAGAACAAGCACCAGAATGTGAATAGTCCTGGGTTTGAAGATGCAGGCAAGAAGAAGAGCAATAGCTGGTTGAACATGAAATAGCTGATATTTGTTGAAGATATGGCCCCATATAAAGACCATGGCAGCTAACATTTACTAGGTATTTTCTCAAAAATGATTTCTAACACTTTAAAAATCACTTAGTACACACCGAGTGCTTACCGAAATCCGAGTAAAAGCACATTATGAATCGTGCATGTAATTGTAATGTAGTAGACTGCCCCCTAACTGCAGGGGATATGTTCCAAGAGCCCCAGCGGATTCGTGACTCGTCAGGTAGTACAGAATCCTGTGTATGTTGTGGTCATATATCTTAATTTTTATTCCAAGTTCTTGTCCCCACAGAGGCATAAATACAGTGCATGTGTGAGAGCAGGATTTATTCAAGAGAGCAAGTGAGAGAGTGTGGGCAACCCCACACAAAGAGACACTCATCATGAGGGGGCCAGAGTTGCCTAGGAGGAGAGGGAGTGGAACGAGGCCAGAGAAGGACCCAAAAGCAAGGTCCAGAAGCTAAAAAGCAAAAGGGGCACTCCCACATGCATCAGCCCCTTTTATGAGGTAGGGGGGTCATACCTTAATTGAATATACCAGGAAGATGGACTTTGGGTGGCGTTTAGTGTGCCTGAAGCTTGTCGGGAGTTTCATGGCCCCTCCACGTGGAGTTTGACTTCCACGTTGTCATCATGGCGTTTCTTCCTTCCTGGTCCCAGATGAGACACAGGCGCATTATGGGCAAGTAGGTATACTGAATTGACAGGGAGTGCAGTTACAATACAATGCTACATAGAAATTATGAAAAAATTCTTCCAGCTTCATTTATTCTTACCTAACTCCCTACTTAGCTCTCTCATATATACTACAGTTTTTTTCTCATAATACATATATATGATTGAGTTTAGCTTATAAATCAGGTACAGTAAGATATTAACAAGAACTAATGATAAAACAGAGCAATTATTTAAAATACTGTAATACAGCTTCACTACTCTTGTGTTTGGGTCCATTATTAAGTAAGCTAAGCGTTACTTGTATACAATCATTGTGTTACCATGACAACTAATCTGCTCATCAGACCAACAGGCATTTAGTATTTACAGCACAGAAACGATGGACTGATTCTCAGATACGCTGAGAAGTGATTCACTTCTCAGGCTCATGGAATGAAACAGCACAAGATTTAACCACCCTACATAGAATGGCATACCGTTTAAAACTTACGAACAGTTTACTTCTGGAATTTTCCATGTAATATTTTGGTTGATGGTGAGTAATTGAAACTGTGGAAAGCAAAACCATAGATAAAGGAGGACTACCATATCCATTTTTCAGATGAGGTAACTAAGGTACAGAGAGGCTAAATAACTTGTCCACAAACACTCAGCTAGTCAGTAGTAGAGCTAAAGATGGAGACTAGGGCTGTCCAGCACAGAGCCCTGGGTGTTAATCATCTTTCAATAAAACACTGCCTCCTGGGGCAGATGGTTACCCTAGGGGTTAAGACTCCAAAGTCCCACATCAGAGTATATACCACATCAGAGTACCTGGGTTTGATTCCTGGCTCTCGCTCCTTACTCCACCTTCTAGCTAATGCAGACCCTAGAAAGCAGCAGCCATGGCTCAAGAAGTTGGGTTCCTGCCACTCATTTGGGAGACCTGGATTGAGTGTTCAGCTCCTGGCTTTGGCATCTGGAGAGAGGTACAGCTGGTGGGAGCACTCTTTGTCTCTCTGCCACTCAAATAAAGAGGAATTTTTTAAAAAAATTATTTGTGAATTTTGCCTAAAATAGAAACTTGTCCCCCATCCCCCCAGTACTTATACCAAGAAGATCCAGAATTATGTTCTGGTATATTCCAACCTTCCCCTTTTCTTTACATCACACCCCCACATTACCCATTTATCTGAACCTGGAGTTAATCAAAATTTTATCTAAATTCTAAAATCAAGTAGTAATGGTAAAAGTGATTATTCCAAATCTGAAAACCTGGCACCTATCTTTTGACCTGTGGTAGCACATCCAGTCTAGGGCAGGCTCCCTCCATAGAATCTAAGGATTCATGGAGATTGCCATTATTGAGTAGTTAGGAGTTTCTCCTATTTTTTTTTTCTGTCTAAAAAATTCCATGATGGAACATTTAATCAGGAGAGTTTCCCTAAAGAACACTTGATGATAGATTTTTAGATGATGTCACTTGTTTAGTAATATGAATCAGCACAAGAATCGATTCGAGCATTGTACAGAGAACACAAAAACGAGTTATACAGGAATGCTGTGCTGATAGGACCAGTCTTCTCATGGCTGACCCCTGATGGTTGAGCAAAGTATCTATATGACAGCCTGATTATTTCTAAGTTAATATGGAATTTATATTATTTTGTGCCAAAGAATCTCGTAGATTTTTTTAAAAGTTGTTTTGAGTTGATCTATCATTTGAATACAATTTTATACACTTCTGGGCTTCTGGCCAATATTTTGATAAGCTGACAACAACTCGAATTTCCCTTTGGCATAGTTTCTGAGCAAGGTTTCCCTCGCTCTAAAAAGCGAATGCACTCTGTGTCTCTCACTGCCCTCTATTGGTTGGTGCAAGAAGTGCTGGCTCCTGTGGAATTGCCTAAGGGAGGTAAGCTAAGATCTGTTTCTAGGAACAGATGCTCAAGATGCTCCACTTCACACAGGTTACCCTCCAGAATAGCTTGACCTAAGTAACAATTTTAATCTCCATACAGAAGATTAATTGGCACTCATCATACTGTGTGGTGGCGTGTAAAGAATATGGACTTTGCAGACCTACATCCTGCTCCTCTATGACCTTGGGCAAGTTGTAAAACAGCCCTCACTCTTCCCTACCCCACTGGTCTGGGTTATTGCAGAGAAAAATACAATGGTGTTTACAAAGCACCTAACACAGTTTCTAGAAGAGATAAAGTGCTAATAAATGTGCCAATAAAGTATTTCATACATCTTTTTCTCTTGTTTCTCCATGCAAGCCTGCAAATATTTCTAGGGATGAACCTACAGCAAAACCCTCCCAGATGCATTATTTCTTCTGATATTAATCTCCTAACCTTGCAGCTAAGCTAAACTCCACACAAATTTGATTCCAAATTCTGTTACTCCCACGTCACGCTGTTTCTCTTTCATACAATTATGAAGTGTGAATTTCTTCTGCCATCACCTTTATTACCCTGCCTAATACTCTTCCTCACTTTCCTAGGTGCAAGTGAGTGAATACTTTTGTCTCCCTCCAAAACTTCGCGCATTGAAATCCTGTCCCCTAGTGCAATAGTACTGGGGGTGGGGTCTTTGGAGATAATTAATTCATGGAAATAGAGCATTCACGAATGGAACCAGTGCGTTTACAACAGGGTCCCAAGATTGATCTTTCACCCTCTGTCCACCACGTGAGGACACAGGAAAAAATGACCACCTACAAACCATCACCAGACAATAAATGAATCTTCCAGCACCTTGGTCCTGGACTTCCGATCTCCAGATCCATGAAAAACAGGTGTTTATTGTTTAAGCCACCTAGTATGACATTCTTACAGTTCTCAGGGTGAGCTAAGACACTAGGTTAAAATCTTTAGTATCTGGGGCGAGTATTGTGGCGTAGCAGATTAAGCAGCCGCCTGTGACACCAGCATCCCATATGAGCGCCAGTTCAAGTCCCGCTACTACACTTCCAGTTCAGCTCCATGCTAACAGCCTGGGAAAAGCAGCAGAGGATGGCCCAGGTGTCTGGGCCTCTGCCATCCACGATGGAGATCCAGATGAAACTCCTGCCTTTGGCCTAGTCTATTGCCAGCTGTTATGGCCATCTGGGGAGAGAACCAGCAGATGGAAGATTGATCTCTCTCTGGCTCTCTCCCTCTCTCTGTGTAATGCTGACTTTCAAAATAAATAAATAAACAATAAATAAAATAAAATACATATGTAAATAAAAATAAATAAATCTTTAAAAATCTGTTTTTTAAAATCTATTTGAACTGGCATCCATATTAGATGCTGACACTGAAGGCACTGGTTTAACCTGCTGCACCACAGAGCTGAATTTCTATACCCATAAGACACTAACTAATTCTTCCTCTCCCAATCACCACCCCCTGCTCCTTACAGACCTTGGTAACCACCTTTCCACTTTTTTTTTTTTCAAGATTTATTTAATATTTATTTGAAAGACAGAATGAGAGAGAGAGGTTGCATCCCAAATGACCACAATGTCTGGGGCTAGTCCAGGGCAAAGCCTGGAGCCTGGAACTCAAGTACTTGAGTCATCTTCCACTTCCTTCCCAGGCACATTAGCAGGAAGCTGGATCAGAAGCAGAGCAGCAGGGACTCGAACTGGTGCTCTGGTAGGGATGCCAGGTCACAAAGAGAAGCTTAACTTGCTGCGCCACTACGCGAATCCTGTTTCTAAGCTTTTAACTGCCTTCAGTATTTTGTATGAATGAAGTCATATAGTACTTTTAAAAAATATTTATTTATTTATTTGAAACTCAGAGTTACACAGAGAGAGAAGGAGAGGCAGAGAAAGAGAGAGGTCTTCCATCTGCTGGTTCACTCCCCAATTGGCTGCAACAGCTGGAGCTGCACTGATCAAAAGCCAGGAGCCAGGAGCTTCCTCCACATCTTCCCATGCGGGTTCAGGGGCCCAAGGACTTGGGCCATCTTCTATTGCTTTCCCAGGCCATAGCAGAGAGCTGGATTGGAAGTGGAGCAGCCAGAACTTGAACTGGCACCCATATGGGATGCCAGTGCTGCAGGTGGCAGCTTTATCTGTTACCCCACAACACTGGCCCCTCATGTAGAACTTTTGTGATTGGCTTATTTTCCTTAGCCTAATGTCCTTGAGGTCCATCAATGTTCCTATACTCTCCCCCCCCCCCTTTTTTTGTTGTTGTTGTTGTTTTAGTTTTTAATTTGAGAGAGAGAGAGAGAGAAACAGAGAGGGGGAGAAACAGAAATGTCTTCCATCCTCTGGTTCACTCCCCAAATGGCTGCAGCAGCCAGAGCTGCGCCAATTCGAAGCCAGGAGCCAGGAGCTTCTTCCAAGTCTCCCACATGGGTTCAAGGGCCCAAGCACTTGGGGCATCCTGAACTGCTTTCCCAGCACATAGCAGAGAGCTGGATTGGAAGAGGAGCAGCCAGGACACAAACCAGTGCCCATATGGGATGCTAGCACCACAGGAGGAGGCTTAGCCTACTATGCCCACCCCCGTACTTTCTTTTTAACCACTGTTTAAATGGAAGAAAACCATTGGATGACCTAGGTACATTCCCCTGTGCTAGAGCCTTG
The DNA here is from genome assembly GCF_964237555.1 of Oryctolagus cuniculus. Lineage (NCBI taxonomy): Eukaryota > Metazoa > Chordata > Mammalia > Lagomorpha > Leporidae > Oryctolagus > Oryctolagus cuniculus. The sequence continues at coordinate 71,530,595 of NC_091442.1, forward strand.
AAGTAGGAGTGGCGTTAATGCTGCTCAATCGACTTCTCTTGGGAGCACTACGTGGCATTTCCAATGGCTGTTCAAGTGATTGGTAAAATCACCTTTGAAAACTTTTATGCTAAGTCATCTTGTCCTTGCTCCAGATAGACTAACTTTGGGAATTTGTATTTGTTAAGTTATCAAAGGCCCAGAATAAGCCCTTAGCAACCATTCTTTTGGTCTGGCATTTGGTGCAGTGGTTAAAATACACTTTGGACACGCAAGTGCCTGCTCTATAGTTTCCTGCTAATATGTGACCTGGGAGATAGCAGGTAATGGCTCATATACTTGGTTCCTGCCACATAAGTGGGAGGTCCTGATCAAGTTCGTGTCTTCTGGCTTTAGCCTGATGCAGGCAGCCCTTGCTGTTACAGGCATTTGGTGAGTGAACCAGTAGATGCGACATCTCTGTCTCTCCCTCTATGTCACTGCCTTTCAAGTAAATAAAAATAAATAAAACTTTAAAAAGAACCATCTTGCTTTGATTATAGATATTCCCTCTGTGTACCTTTGAAATGAAGAAGATGTGGCAGCTGATATGTTACAATATTCCTGATCCCACATGCTCTTCCAAATTGTCACTTCCCCACCAACATCTAGAGTTTATATCTCCTCCCCTTGAACTGAGCAAACTTCAGTGCATGCCTCAATGAATAGAATGTAGTAGAATCGACAGTGAATGTCTTCCTGGGATAAGTAGTAAAAAGTAATGACTTCTATCTGGTCATCTCTCTCACTCTCTCTCTCCCAAGAATGTGCCTTTAGAGTCCTGGACCACCTTGTTGGAAGCCCAGCTGTTCTGAGGCTAGGCTGTTGGACAGATGACGTGCAAATACTACATAAAGAAACCCAATTATTCCAGCCCTATCTGCATCCCCACCCAACCCCAGCTGATTGAGTCTTCCCAACATGGCAGCAGACACATGAGGGAACAAACTTTCAGATATTTTCAGCTCTAGCCACTGTCTGATAACTGCATAAGGAAAACTGATCAAGAACTGCCTAGGGGAGCTCAGTGAATCCCCATAACCTTTTTTTTTTTTTAAATTATGTACTTATTTGAGAGAGAGAGAAAGAGAGAGCACTCCCATCTGCTAGTTCACTCCCTAAATGTCCACAATGGTTAGGACTGGCCCGAGGCCAAAGATGAGAGCCAGGAACTCAATCCAGGTCTCCCACGTGGGTGACAGGAGCCCAGTTACTTGAGTGGTCACCATGGCAGTTCATGGTTCGCATTAACAGGAAGGTGGAGTCAAGAGCTGGAGCTGGGTATTGAACCCAGGGACTCCAATAAGGGATGTGGGCTTCTAACTCAGCATCTTAACTGTTAGACCAAACATCCTCCCACCATGTTGCTTTAGGCCACAAGATTTTGGGATGGTTTATTAGGCAGCTATAGATAATATGAACAGAGGGCTACTTGTTCATCTTAAAAGAGGTTTTGCTTCATAAAAGCTTGGAAAAAAATCTCATTTGGTAACTAAAGCGCACATGGCCACCTAAAGCAACAAAATAGAACAATCACCCTCTAGGTTTTGGCAGAGACTGTAATCTCCAGTGGGCTGCTGTCTGGCTCATAGTGGTAATCTCATTGGAGAACGGTTTGAAGACCTGGATTCCTCTGGATTTTTTTTAGATGCATTACTGTTTAAGTTAAACCTCTAGGAAGTTGTTCTCAAGCCTTATTTCTCTGGTCTCTGATAAAATTGCTTTCATTGAGTTGTGCCATAGTTCATGTTGTAGGTTGCATGCTAAAAACACACCTCTAGGATGCTCAGTTGTATTTATTGTAAGAGTAGTGCTGAGAAAGCTGTTTATCACCTCTCTGAATGTCCCAGATATAAGGCCCCGTATCAGAGATATTTTTAGAGTAAAGACAACTAAGATGTCAATTTGGACACCCATATCCCATTTACAAGTTTCTGGATTCAAGTCCTACCTGTGGCTCCCCGGCCCCAGCTTTTTGCTGATGCAGACCCTGGAATGCAGCAGTGATGGCTCAAATTATTGGGATCCTGCCACCCATGTGGAAGACCTGGACTGGGTTTCCAGCTTCTGGCCCCAGCTATTATAGATATTTGGGGAGTGAACCAGTAAAGGGAACATTCCCTAGCTCGCTCTTCCTCTCTCTTTCCTCCTTCTCAAGTGAATAGTTTAAAAAAAGGGGGAGGGGGGCTTGATAAACTAGAAAAAGTTTGCCTTAGTCAAGATAATCAGGGGCCAGCGCTGTGGCGTAGCAGGTAAAGCCACCAGCTGCAGCGCCAGCATCCTGTGTGGGGGCCGGTATGAGTATCAGCTGCTCCACTTCCGATCCAGCTCTCTGCTATGCCCTGGGAAAGCTGTGGAAGATGGCCCAAGTCCTTGGACCCCTGCACCCACATGGGGAGACCCAGAGGAAGCTCCTGGCTTCAGATTGGCACAGCTCCAGCAGTTGCAGCCATCTAGGGAGTGAACCAGCAGATGGAAGACCTCTCTCTCTCTCTCTACCTCTGCCTCTGCCTCTCTGTAACTCTGCCTTCCAAGTAAATAAATAAATCTTTAAAAAAATAAAAAATAATCATAGTTGGCCTTCATTTTTCTTTTAGCAGAAAACTCAATTCAAATCTATGCCTAAGCTTAGCTAATTAGATGGAGCCCTATTGCATTATTTCTCACTCCACTCTGCTGACTTGTTTTTTGCTAACATGTTTCTTATGATGCTGAGTTGATTTATTATTTATACTGTCTGATTGTCTGTATCAGTGTAAGCTTTTTCAAATTTCCTGTAGAAGAGGACATTATAAGAATTATAAAGGGAGAGGTAGATGAATATGTAAATAAATTACCCTTCTAAGACCTCCCCAAATTCTAGACCTTCTACATAGGTCTGGTTTAATGATTCATTCAGTTACTCCCAAATATGGATTAAGCATCTACTTTGAGCCAAGCATTGTATTTGAAAGGGTCAGAACAGCAAAATGTTTTTTACAACCCACAGGGAAACAGAATTCCTGAGCAGGAGGTGATTTTTTTTTAATATTTATTTATTTGAGAGGCAGAGTTAGAGACAGAGAGGGAGAAAGAGAGGTTTTCCATCCACTGGTTCACTCCCCAGATGGCCACAGCAGCTAGAGCTGGGGTGAGGGTGATCTGGAGCCAGGAGCCAGGAGTTTCTTCCGGATCTCCCATGTGGGTGCAGGGGCCCAAGGACTTGGGTCATTTTCCATTGCTTTCCCAGGCTATTATCAGGGAGCTAGATCGGAAGAAGAGCAGCCAGAACTTGAACCAAACTGGCATCCCACAGCCACAGAAGAAGGCTTAACCTAACATGCCACAGCACCAGCCCCCATGTTATGCTCTTTGATGGCAACATCTTTGAGGCTCCATAATTGTCACAAATCTATATCTCTTGATCTTTCTCATAAATAAGCCTGAGGGGCTAGATATTAAATAAACATGGTCTTTAGGTTCCTGGCTGGAAAGTTCTACAGCCTACCATCTCAAAAATGTCCTCCAGTTCTGGAGGAAATGTATAAAATTGCTCCTGACACTTGCATTGCCACTTCTATGCTGAGCAATTCATTTATCTTCTGCAAGAGACTCGGCCGCTAGTTCTGTTTCCATGTTGATTCTTTGACTCCTACTGGAGTCTCCCGCAGTCTTCATTTGTACCAGTTGGCTAAGCTTTTACATCCATCTCTCAGGACAGCTCAAGGTCTTGCAACTCTGAAAACTCAGCTTCTCCTTCTGCCAAGGAGGACGATCAATCTAATCTGCCTTGTCAGCCTTAAACCTTCGCGATCTAACCCACACCGTTGTATCTGGCAGCTTTTCTGTGGATGTTTCTTTGTCCTTCTTTGCTAGTCTTTGCCAGCAGGGGGCTCTGCACTCTGGCTTCCAAGAGTTCCGCCTTGGGTCTCTACTAAGTACCACTTGGATAGTTTACTGTCTTTTTCCAAGAAGGCTTCCCCTCCTCACCCTCGACTTTCCTCTCAAATGTGTTACTAATCCTATTACCCTAGAATCTGGATTCGGCAAGACAGGCTTGCTAATGCAAGTGTTCACAAATACTTTGTAATTAAATATTAAATGTCCTCTGGCTTCCCTAACCACCGAGTTCCAAGTACTTATAACTAAAATGCAAATAAGCCTAAGCGCATGTCTATGGGGTTTTAACAAACTGCTGTACTTACAGCTAAATTTGCACAGGTGTAAATTGCTTTTTTGAAATATTTGTATGCTGTCTTCCATTTACCTAATTAGAGATAGGCGACCTCAACTAATTTCCCTGGCAAATCACTTGTCAAAAAGTGTGGAAAATGGTCCTCAGGGCTGCCTCTTTTCTAAATGGAATATAAAAGGATAAAGAGATTCCCTTTTTTGTGTATAGAAAAACCATTAAGGGGTGACTTTAGTAAGCATCTTTGGACAGACCATGTCACCATCCTGATTGCTCCAAGTGTCAGAGCTGCAGAATGAAACCACATACCGGTGATTATGGCCCCATGACCTCAGCACAACCCCGAAGGTTGAGGTCATCCTGTCCCAGTATGCACCTTTTCTTCTATTCTAGGTCTCTATTTTTTAAAAAAAAAAATAAGATTTTATTTATTTATTTTACAGGTAGTTACAGACAGTGAGAGAGAGAGACAGAAAGAAAGGTCTTTCCTCCATTGGTTCACTCCCCAAATGGCTGCTACGGCCAGCGCTGCACAGATCCGAAGCCAGGAGCAGGGTGCTTCCTCCCAGTCTCCCACGCAGGTGCAGGGGCCCAAGCACCTGGGCCATCCTCCACTGCCTTCCCTGGCCGCAGGAAAGAGCTGGACTGGAAGAGGAGCAACCGGGACTAGAGCTGGCACCCATATTGGATGCTGGCACCACAGGCAGAGAATTAACCTAGTGTGCCATGGCGTCGACCCCTCTAGGTCTCTATTAATACCTTTCACCCTCCCGACTCCCAACATTTTATAAAAGAAATATTCAGGGCCAACACTGTGGCACAGCAGGTTAAAGCCCCGGCCTGAAGTGCCAGCATCCTGTAGGGGTGCTGGTTCTAGTCCAGGATGCTCCATTTCCAATCTAGCTCTCTGCTATGGCCTGGGAAAGCAACAGAAGATGGCCCAAGGCCTTGGGCCCCTGCACCCGCATGGGAAGACGTGGAGGAAGCTCCTGGCTCCTGACTTTGGATAGGCTCATCTCTGGCCATTGCGGCCATCTGGGGAGTGAACCAGCAGATGGAAGACATCTCTCTCTCTCTCTCTCTCTCTCTCTCTGTAACTCTTTAAAATAAATAAAAATAAATATTTTTTAAAAAGAAACATTCATTTCAAAACATCAAGATCTTGAAAAATGTTGACTTTATGACCTGCGCTATCAGCCAGAACTCTGCGTTACAAGTGACATAAAATCCATCTTAAATAATGTAAAAAACAAAGGCAAATTGTTATGGCTCATGTAACTTGAAGGTCTTTGACTTTGAGAGAGGCTGGAACCTGCAGCACAAACCAAGTCAACAAAGACCAGGTTTCTTCTATCCCTCCACTCAGTCTCCACTCCAAGAGGAGTTACTAGAATTCTCTCATGATAACAACATGGCTACAGCAGTTCTGAATATTCCATCACATCGCACCATCCAGCTGGATGCAAGTAGTTCCTGAAGAGCTGGGAAGCATTCCTAAAAGCTTTTCTCAAAAGCATTTCAAAATATTATGGTTTTTTTTTTTAAGATTTATTTTATTTATTTGAAAGTTACAGAGAGAGGTAGAGAAAGAAAGAGAGGTCTTCCATTCGATGGCTCACTCCCGCATTGGCCGCAGCTGAGCTGATCCGAAGCCAGGAGCCAGGAGCCTCCTCCAGGTCTCCCACACGGGTGCAGGGCCCAAGCACTTGGGCCATCTTCCACTGCCTTCCCAGGCCACAGCAGAGAGCTGGATAGGAAGAGGAGCAGCCGGGACTAGAACTGGCAGCCATATGGGAGAGAGAGTGCCCAGTCACTTGGACTGGGGGAGAGCGAGGTTACATAGTTGAGTGGAGAGAATATACCTAGGTAAGCCAGGCGGGCGGCTCAGCAGAGAGCAGAGGGCTGAGCGGGCAGTCCATCTGGATTCCCTAGGTTTCCAAGGGAGTCTGTTTACCCACCTCCCGCTCTCCTTCAGGACAAAGGATGGAGAGTCCTGGCTGAAGGGTTTGTTGGGTGAAAATTAGCAAACTCCTCCCCAGATTTGCTGGCACACGGGCAGAGTAGGGGGGACTTCCCTTAGGGCGTGTCTGAGAAGGTTTTATTACCCCGTGTTGTCAGGTAACCCCTTTGGTCCTGAGGAGAGAGAATTCACCCACTATGCCACAGCGTCAGCCCCTGTTTGACACTTTTTTAAAGGCACCTCAACTTTAACATGTTTTTTAAAGTTAGGATGTAGACTCAGCCACAGAAAGAGAGATGTAGGGCCGGTGCTGTGGCTCACTTGGTTAATCCTCTGCCTGCGGTGCCAGCATCCCATATGGGCACCAGGTTCTAGTCCCGGTTGCTCCTCTTCCAGTCCAGCTCTCTCCTGTGGCCTGGGAAGGCAGTGGAGGATGGCTGAGTGCTTGGGCTCCTGCACCCACGTAGGAGACCAGAAAGAAGCACCTAGCTCCTGGCTTCAGATCGGCACAGCGCTGGCCGTGGCAGCCATTTAGGGGTGAACCAACAGAAGGAAGACCTTTCTCTCTGTCTCTCTCTCTCACTGTCTATATCTCTACCTGTCAAATAAAAAAAAAAAAAAAGAAAGAAAGAGAGATGTAAAATAATACTAATTTAATAGGAGGAAAGATATAATAATTGAGTTCCTGCGTGGGAGACTCAGACTGACTCAGTCTGAGTTCAGCCAGACCCAGTCCTGCACTGTGAGCATTTGGTGGAGTGAACCAGCAACAGACAGATTTCTCTCTCCATCTAGTTGTCTCTCTGCTTCTCAAGTAAGTAAAATGTCAAAGGGAACGGTGGGACTACCATAGCATTCCAGAGCCACAGGCCCAAGTTCCTTCTATCTAGTTGCTCCACTATTCCTATGGTATTTACTTGGTCTTCTTAGTCCCAGGTGGCTCAATATCATATCGTATTTTTACCAGTAAGATGGAAAAGAGGAGGGGGCTGTGCTACTTGCTTTACTTTTGGAGTGCAACCAGAAACATCACATCCATGCCGATGCCATTGCCTAGGACTTAACAGTGTGCATAACCCAGCCCAGGCAAGGCTGGGAAATGTATTATTTTTCTGCATAGCCAGGTGCAAGCTAATGACTTCTAACACCAAGAAAGAAGAGATATTGAAAGACCTTTAACAGCTACTGACCCCTTTTGTTCCACTCACCCAAATATCCTTGTGTATCTTTATTCCTGTATATTTGTTTCCCCTCTGGGGGCAGAAACCACCCTAATTCTATGCAGTTTTTGCATCTAGTTCAAGGTTGACAGCCTCTGGTTAATTCTGTCTTCTTTGTAACGTCCACATTGCTCACGAGCATCATCAGGTGGCCTAGAAACTAAAAGATGAGTTGCCTGCCTCTTACCTTTCTTTTGCAGATTGTGGAAGCAGAATGGGATAGCCATTATTTTCGTTCCTCTATTTGAAAAGAGAAGAATAGGGAACACATCGAGGCCTCTAATTCAAAGAAATCATCAAATGCTGCAGAGCGGCTATTGTGAAGACTCCCTGCCTTAGCAGTGGGATAAGTTCCCAGTTACCCCATCTAATGGGCGCTGGTTCTGCCCCCTGGGGAGTGGGCAAGTGCAGGAAGGGGAGATCCCTCCCTTCAACCCTTCTTCTCCATGGCCCCAGGATTTCTTCTATGGGAAGTTCTTCCTGTGCATTCTACTCCATGACCCACATCTGAAATAGGCTTTTTAGAATCTGCCCTTCTTGTGCAAGGAATCGCACGGCCAAATGTTTCCTATAGACATTCTTTAAATCCAAAGATGGATCCTGCATGGGAAAGGCATGGAAACTTGTGTTCCCCTTAAAGCCTTTGCCAAAGCCCTGCCAACACTTTGATTTTAGCACACTGAGACCCATTTCTGACTTTTGTCCTTGGAACTATAAAACCACAAATCTGTGGGTTTTTAAACATTTATTTATTCATTTGAAAGGCAGGGGGATATCTTCTTTCTGCTGGTTCATATCACAAATTCCTGCAACAGCCAGAGCTGGGCCAAGCTCAATCAATCCAGGTCTCCCAGTGCGTGGCCAGGACCCAAGCATACGAGACATCACCTGCTGCTGCCCACGGTGCACATCAGCAGGAACCTGGAATGTAAAGCAAAGCAAAGCTGGGACTCACCCCCAGGCGCTCCAATATGGCATGCAGGTGTCCCAAGTGGCATCTTTTTTTTTTTTTTAAGATTTATTTATTTATTTATTTATTCAAAAGAGTTATACAGAGAGAAGAGAGGCAGAGAGAGAGAGAGAGAGAGGTGTCTTCCATCCGATGGCCGCAACAGCCAGAGCTGTGCCAATCCAAAGCCAGGAGCCAAGAGCTTCTTCCAGGTCTCCCACGCACATGCAGGGGCCCAAGCACTTGGGCCATCTTCTACTGCTTCCCCAAGCCATAGCAGAGAGCTGGATGGGAAGAGGAGCAGCCGGGACTAGAACCGACAGCCATATGGGATGCTGGAGCTTCAGGCCAGGGTTTTAACCTGCTGCGTCACAGTGTCGGCCCCCCGAGTGGCATCTTAACTGCTTCACCAAGTGCCCCCGCCCCGTGTTGTTTTAAGCCACTAGGTTTGTGTTACTTTGTCACAGCAGTAATAGCAAACTATTACAATAAGGGCCCTCTCTGGTCTGGGAGGCTGGGATACTACAGGTCACAAAGAAAGAGATAAGCTGGGGAGATGAGAGCTATATTGGTGACAGCTCTGCCCTGACTGTTTGACCACACCTTCTGTGTCCTATGGAGGCAGCACAGTAAAGTCAGCAATAGCACTTCCAACCAGGTGTTTGAGCACGCCCAGATTCTGGACTTTTCACCAAATCAATCAATCTCTCTCTCTCTCTCTCTCTCTCTCTCTCTCTTTCCTCTCCACTTTTATGTCCCTGGTTTTTCAATTCTTGGCACAACTCTCCGGCTTCCTACTATCTGTCCCTGCCCCCGGCCCTCAGCCCACAGAGGTAGCATTCGCTTCTGCAGCTCACTGAGCCTTCTCCACAGAGTTCTGTGCTTGGCCTGCTCCCTGCTTCCTGTGACACTTACAGCTGCACACAGCAGACCTTCTTCATCACGGTTCCTGCTGTCACAGAACTCCCAAGAGGCTGGCTGGTTCCAACAAAGGACTAAAGGAAATGGATCTTGAGGGGAGAACGAGGGACTGTATGATCAAGGAGTTTGTAGCAAGTAAATCACATGCAGTCCAGGAAATATCCAAAAAGCCAACAAACAACTATAAAATCTTTAGTAACTAAAAATTGTAATAAGCTCCCCAGGCCGCATAAAGTAGAAATAAATGTCTTTTTTTTTAATTTTCATTTATTTGAGAGGCAAAGAGACAGAGAAACATAGAGAAAAAGAAAGAGAACTGTCATCAGCTAGTTCGCTCCCCGAGTGCCCAGAAAGCAAGAACTCAATGCAGATCTCCCCAGGGGTGGCAGGGGCCCAGCAACTTGAATGATCACCTGCTACCTTCCAACATGCCATCAGTAGGAAGAGGAGCTGGGACTCAAACCCAGGCATTCCAATGTGAGATGTGGGCATCCCAAGTGGCATCTTAACTCCTGCGACAAACTCCCACCCTTTGTCTTTTTAGTGATAAGAAATAAATGTGCTGTGGCATAGCGGCTAAAGCCAATACCTATGGCACCAGCATCCCACAAGGGCTCCTGTTCTAGTCCCAGCTGCTCTACTTCCAATCCAGCTCCTGCTAATGTGTCTGGAGAAGCAGCAGAAGATGGCCCAAGTGCTTGGGCCCCTGCATCTACGTGGGAGACCTGGAAGAAACTCCTGGCCCCTGGCTTCAGATTGGCCCAGCTCTGGCCATGGCATACATTTGGGGAGTGAACCAGCAAATGGACAATCTCTCTCTTTATCTGCCCCCCACCCCGTAACTCTGCCTTTCAAATAAATAAATGTCTTAAAAAAAAAGAAATGTCTTATCTTAAATCTCCTAACAAGATCAACTGTATTATGAAGAATATAATCAGCATATTAGATTTAACATCATTAAACAAATTTTACATACCCAAGGCAAATATGTTAATCATTTAAATACTAATTACTAATTATATATTCAATTAATGCTTTACTGGAAACTTCCTTGTATGAATACTTAGAATAACTTTGAAAATCCAGGAGACCCCAGATTCACTAAAAAGCTATTCTGGGGGCTGGCTCTGTGGCATAGTGGGTAAAGCTGCTGCCTACAGTGCTGGCATCCCATATGGGTGCCACTTCAAGACCCAGCCGCTCCACTTCTGATCCAGCTCTCTTCTGTGGCCTGGGAAAGCAGTAGAAGATGGCCCAAGTCCTTGAGCCCCTGTACCCACGTGGGTGACCCAGAAGAAGCTCTTGGCTCCTGGCTTCGGATTGGCGTAGCTCCAGCCATTGTGGCCAACTGGGGAGTGAACCAGCAGATAGAAGACCTCTCTCTCTGTCTCTACCTCTCTCTGTGTAACTCTGATTTTCAAATAAATAAATAAATCTTTAAAAAGAAGTTATTCTGAAAAATGGTTATTGTCATAAATCTAGAAGTGAAAAATTATTGAACAATAGAGCAACAGCTAAGTAAAGTATGAATAAAGTTTATTTGATCATTCAAATTTAGCTTCAGTTTTCTTAATAACAGATCTTAATAACATGAGAAATTGCTTATTTTATAGTCAGTGAAAAAAGTAAAATGGAAAATGACACACAATATTATTTCAACTTTGTGAAGATGTGCATTGAGAAATATTAGGATAAATCACAGAGTAGATATACATATATGCACTGAAGTGTAATAAATAATGTTTATTAATATTAAAAGACACATAGCTTTGGCTGGAAAAGGAATGTATGTTATGATGACATTTTTAAAATATATATATATTTATACACGTGCATTAAAGAAGGATAGAGACAAATGTTAGTAGAGTTATCTCTAGGTATAAAGCTAATTTTTATTTTTCCCTTTTTGCTTTCCATACTGTCTAAAGTTCTCATAATTGTTATATATGAGCATTTTCAATGGAATATTTAAAATATATAGTTTTCTTCAGTTGGGGGAAAAGCAAAAGAAAATACCTGGATACCCCACATGTTAACAGTTTTTCTCTGTGCAGTCATGTCTTGTGTATTACTTTATATATTCCAACTTCTTTACTTGAAACGCAGAATTACAGACAGAGAGGCAGAGAGAGATAAATCTTCCATCTGCTGGTTCACTTCCCAAAAGGCCCCATGGCCAGAGCTGTGCCTATCCGAATCCAGGAGCCAGGAGCTTCTTCCAGGTCTCCCATGCAGGTGCAGGGGCCCAAGCACTTGGGCCATCTTCCACATTCCCAGGCCATTAGCAGAGCTGGATCAGAAGTGAAGCAGCCAGGACTTGAACCAGCATCCATATGGGATGCTAGCTCTATAGGCAGAAGTTTAACCTACTATACCATAGCGCCAACTCCCTAACATTTCTTTTAAAAAGACACATTTTTACCTTTATTTTTATTAATAGTTATTAATAATAAATGCATTAATAAATATTTTATTAATATTAGTATTTATCATTAATTCCCTTGAATTCTTTTTCATGGCTGTGTTTGCTATACGTTTTTGTATCTCTATTTTTAGCCCAGTGTGAGCATGCATTTAGGTAGGTTTCTCAAATATGTTCAAGATCATACTGTTTCTGATCATTTCTGTCTTTTCATTGGTGAGTTCAGTCTGATACAAATTCGTTGTGCCTGGTATGTTTAGACCTAAATCACCATCTTATTTTGCATTTCCTACTTATATTTCTGTTTTTCTTTCTGGCTTCATTTCCCAAAATGTTAGCAAAAGTTTCCATCATCCTATCTTTTTTTCCCTTAATGTGAAGGCTACACATTATGCCTCCCTGATTTTGTAGGCTGCCTTTAATTTTTTTTTTTTTTTTGGACAGGCAGAGTGGACAATGAGAGAGACAGAGAGAGAAAGGTCTTCCTTTTTCCTTTGGTTCACCCCTTAATGGCCGCTGCGGCCAGCGTGCTGCAGCAGGTGCACTGCACTGACGGGAAGCCAGGGGCTAGGTGCTTCTCCTGGTCTCCCATGCGGGTGCAGGGCCCAAGCACTTGGGCCATCCTCCACTGCACTCCCGGGTCAGAATCCAGCGTCCTGACTTGGACTAGAACCCGGGGTGCCAGCGCTGCAGGCGGAGGATTAGCCTATTGAGCCACCGCACTGGCCATGCCTTTAATTTTTGAATAACATATTTAACTATGTTTTTTTTTCTGACAATGTCTGAAACTATTCACCAGTTCTATCATACTCTAGTTAGTACCGTATTTCTACCTATTCCACTATCTTTAGCATGCTAGCTTTTACCTAAGTGTTTATTGCCTCATGGCTGCAACATGGTAGCCACAACTCCATTAGGTATCACATTTACATCCAAAGCAGGAAAATTGGGGTACAAGGATAAAAGTTATATCTGTCCTATTCATTGAGAAAACAAAAATGTTCTCATATGATACCAGCAGAATTCCAACGATACTGCATTGACCAAAACCAATTACATGGCTACCCAACTGCAAAGGAGGCTGGGAAAGGGAAGGCAGTAATGGTGTTTGCCAATGGATTAAAACTCCATTCCTCCTTTGGGCAAAACTTGAAAATGACTCATAAAGAGGGAACAAAATGCATCCTTCTAAGATCTAGAGCAAGTCACTTTCCTCCATTGTAAGATTAACGTGTAAGATTAGGTGACCTCGGGCCGGCGCCGCGGCTCACTAGGCTAATCCTCCGCCTAGCGGCGCCGGCACACCGGGTTCTAGTCCCAGTTGGGGCGCCGGATTCTGTCCCGGTTGCCCCTCTTCCAGGCCAGCTCTCTGCTGTGGCCAGGGAGTGCAGTGGAGGATGGCCCAGGTGCTTGGGCCCTGCACCCCATGGGAGACCAGGAAAAGCACCTGGCTCCTGGCTCCTGCCATCGGATCAGCGCAGTGCGCCGGCCGCAGCGCGCTGGCTGCGGCGGCCATTGGAGGGTGAACCAACGGCAAAGGAAGACCTTTCTCTCTGTCTCTCTCTCTCACTGTCCACTCTGCCTGTCAAAAAAAAAAAAAAAAAGATTAGGTGACCTCTGTTGATAATATATGGTGATGAAGGGCCTGGAACATATAAAATACAGCAGAATTAAAAAGTACCTGCAGAGGCCGGCGCCGTGGCTCAATAGGCTAATCCTCCGCCTTGCGGCGCCGGCACACCAGGTTCTAGTCCCGGTCGGGGCGCCGGATTCTGTCCCGGTTGCCCCTCTTCCAGGCCAGCTCTCTGCTATGGCCAGGGAGTGCAGTGGAGGATGGCCCAGGTGCTTGGGCCCTGCACCCCATGGGAGACCAGGAAAAGCACCTGGATCCTGGCTCCTGCCATCGGATCAGCGCGGTGCGCCGGCTGCAGCGGCGGCCATTGGAGGGTGAACCAACAGCAAAAGGAAGACCTTTCTCTCTCTGTCTCTCTCTCTCACTGTCCACTCTGCCTGTCAAAAATTAAAAAAAAAAAAAAAAAAAGTACCTGCAGAATATTTAAACGAAAACCCCACAGGTTTGAGACTGAATGAGTCTCGACTTTTCAACAATTTACGTTTTTCCCTTTTCTTTTCTTTTTTTCAACATCACGTAGTAAACCCCCATATCTTGGTTCCAATTGCTTGGATCTGTTTATTCCAAGGTTTACGTGATGAGACCAGCAATGTTGTACCATCACCCACTTTAGGGTTCAGTTTCCTCTTCTGTGGAAAAAAGGGGACTTGGATTTCACAAGTCATATATTTATATATACATATGTGTATATATATATTTAAAAGAAGTTTGTTGATTCTTTTTAATAATCAATTCAGCAAAAAGTCATTAAATATTCCATATAACTCAGGCATTCTTTCAGATGTTATGGGAATGTAAAAATAAATAAAATGTTTCCTGACTTCAAGGAGTTTATAATATAGTAAATGTGGTATTTATCATTGTCATTATCATCAAATCTTCGTCATCATCCTCCACGTTCTTTTCTTCAGGTCCACTTGCTTCCAGTGCACTGATATTAATATCACTGGAGCCAAGTTCAGAGGTTTGTAACTTCACCCTAGCCATCTCCACGCCTGGTACCATGCAATTGGGAGACAGCATACAGAAAAAGAAATGAACCTGGCAATGTTAAATTAAATTAAAAGATTTATTTATTTATTTGAAAGGCAGAGTTACAGAATGGCAGAGGCAGAAAGAGCGAGGGAGAGGGAGAGGGAGAGAGAGAGAGAGAGAGAATCCTCCATCCACTGGTTCATTCCCCAGGTGGCCATAGCAACCAGAGCAGCTGGGTCTTGAACCCGTGTCCATATGGGATGGCAGCACTGCAGGCAGTGGCTTTTACCTGCTACACCACAGCGCCCAATTTCTATAATTTTTTTAAGAAAGTTTTATTTATTTATTTATTTATTTATTTGAAAGGTAGAGCTACAGAGAGGCAGAGGCAGAGAGAGAGAGAGAGAGAGAGAGAGGTCTTCCATCCGCTGGTTCACTCCCCAGGTGGCCGCAATGACCAGAGCTGCACTGTCCCTCCAGACCTATTTCCTACCCTTCTCCATTGTGCTCTTGCTGTGTGTGTGTGTGACCTTTGTAGACTGTCTGTTGCTACTTATTTCCCTCTGACTTCCAGCTGGGTTCAACTACTGGGAGGCCCTTCCAGGACAGGTAAGGCCAGGAAGAGAGTAGTAACAGATATCTATTCTCGGGGCTCTCTGGGCACTGCATGCCTCTACTGCAGGCTCCAGGGGAGGCCGGTGGCCCTCTCCTAAAGTTACAGATCCCAGGAGTTAATAACGATTGCTTCCTCAACCCCTTCAGGCTTCCCTACAGAGGTTTTGTTGTTGTTGTTTTTTTAACTTTTATTTAATGAATATAAATTTCCAAAGTACAGCTTATGGATTACAATGGCTTCCCCCCCATAACTTCCCTCCCACCCGCACCCCTCCCATCTCCCGCTCCCTCTCCCCTTCCATTCACATCAAGATTCATTTTCAATTATCTTTATATACAGAAGATCAATTTAGCATATATTAAGTAAAGCTTTCAACAGTTTATACCCACGCAGAAACACAAAGTGTAACATACTGTTTGAGTACTAGTTATAGCATTAAGTCACAATGTACAGCACATTTAGGACAGAGATCCTACATGAGGAGTAAGTGCACAGTGACTCCTGTTGTTGACTTAACAAATTTTTTTTTTTTTTTGACAGGCAGAGTGGATAGTGAAAGAGAGACAGAGAGAAAGGTCTTCCTTTGCCGTTGGTTCACCCTCCAATGGCTGCTGCGGCTGGCGTGCTGTGGCCGGCGCACCTCGCTGATCTGATGGCAGGAGCCAGGTGCTTCTCCTGGTCTCCCATGTGGGTGCAGGGCCCAAGCACTTGGGCCATCCTCCACTGCACTCCCGGGCCACAGCAGAGAGCTGGCCTGGAAGAGGGGCAACCGGGACAGAATCCGGGGCCCCGACCAGGACTAGAACTCGGTGTGCCGGCGCCGCAAGGTGGAGGATTAGCCTAGTGAGCCGCGGCGCCGGCCGACTTAACAAATTGACACTCTTGTTTATGGCGTCAGTAATCACCCTAGGCTCTTGTCATGAGTGGCCAAGGCTATGGAGGCCTTTTGAGTTCGCCAATTCTGATCTTATTTAGACAAGGTCATAGTCAAAGTGGAAGTTCTCTCCTCCCTTCAGAGAAAGGTACCTCCTTCTTTGATGACCTGTTCTTTCCACTGGGATCTCACTCGCAGAGATCTTTCATCTAGGTTTTTTTTGTTGTTGTTGTTGTTTTGTTTTTTTTGGTTTTCTTGCCAGAGTGTCTTGGCTTTCCATGCCTAAAATACTCTCATGGGCTTTTCAGCTAGATCTGAATGCCTTAAGGGCTGATTTTGTTGGCTTCTCTCAACATTACTCACACTCTCAGAAATGGATACACCATTGAACTCTTCCCCACTTCTCCTTTCCAGTGTGCCGTCTGCTTCCTGTCGGGTTCTAACTGAGAGATCTGCCCGGGAATTTCAAATTAGCACATGTGCTTCTAAGGAAGCCTGGCTCCGAGACCTCCTACATTGCTCAGAGTTTGCAAATTGAGTTGGTGCTTGCCAAGCGGCTGTCCACAGGTACCGAGACCGGTACCTATTATTATGTCCTCAGTAATTGTTGGCTTCTTTTCAATCCTCTCATCCCCAACCCAATAATCCACTTGTGGTAGATATTATTTCCCCTATTGTTTTAAAACAGGTCACACTGAGGTTAAGTTACTCTTGCCCAAAATGTCACAGTAAGGAAGTTGACAGATGTGGGTCTCAAACCAAGATCTATCACATTGCACCTTATACAACTGCTTCTCCCTACACCACGACAAGAGCTAATTTACATTTGTGTTCCTCAACATTGCTTTCTTTTTTATATTTTTAAAGATTTATTTATTTATTTGAAGTCAGAGTTACACAGAGAGCAAAGGAGAGACAGAGAGAGAGGGAGAGGTTTTCTGTCTGATGGTTGACTCCCCATTTGGCCGCAACAGCTGGAGCTATGCCCATCCGAAGCCAGGAGCCAGAAGCTTCTTCCAGGTCTCCCATGCAGGTGCAGGGACCCAAGCACTTGGGCCATCTTCCACTGCTTTCCCAGCCCATAGCAGAGAGCTGGATCAGAAGTGGAGCAGCCAGGACTCAAACCAGTGCCCGTTGGGACGCTGGCATGGCAGGCAGTGACTTTACCCACTATGCCACAGTGCTAGCCCCCCACATTGCTTTCTATAGTTGACCCACACAGAGTAGTTGTATTGAAAAATATCTATTGAGTAGTGCAACAAATAAATTCTGTTATCAACTATACATTTATGTGATTTCTTTTTCCTTTTTTTAAAGATTTATTTTATTTATTTGAAAGAGTTACAGAGAGAGGTAGAGACACAGAGAGAGAGAGAGGTCTTCCATCCACTGGTTCACTCCCCAGATGGCCACAATGGCTGGAGCTGCACTAATCAAAGCCAGGAGCCAGGAGCTTCCTCTGGATCTCCCACATGGGTGTAGGGGCCCAAGGACTTGGGCCATCTTCTGCTTTCCCAGGCCATAGCAGAGAGCTGGATTGGAAGAGGAGCAGCCGGGACTAGAACCGGCACCCATATGGGATACCGGCACTGCAGGCCAGGGCTTTAACCCACTGCGCCACAGTGCCAGCCCCTATTTATGTGATTTCTATCCATGTTGAAGGAAAAAGGAAAGTGTTTGATTATTAATTTTGAGTCCCATTAGCTCATAGAAGGTAATGGCTGATGTTAAGCGCTCTGTTCACTCATATTAATGTGATTGTATTCTGCTGCTATCCGTCTAGCCTTTCACTTGCACTTTGTGTTTCAACTTCACTTATAGTAATTTCCAGAAATAGATCATTAAAAACACAAAGACAAATACATTTTACAAAGCTCCAAATAACACCACTTGTAACAACACACTCCAAAATCATGGTGAGAACTCTTTATTTTCAAACACTTTTTCATACAAGTGCTGAGAAATGGTTTATGGCAAATTACAGTGTGCCCTTTAGATGTTTTTATTTTGTTTTTGTTGTTATTTATTTGTTTGAAAGTCAGAGTTACACAGAGAGAGGAGAGGCGGAGAGAGGAAAAGAGACAGAAAGAGAGAGAGAGAAAGAGAGAGAGAGAGAGAGGTCTTCCATCAGATGGTTTACCCCCCAATTGGCCACAACAGTCGGAGTTGCGCCAGTCTGAAACCAGGAGCCAGGAGCTTCCTCTGGGTCACCCACGCAGGTGCAGGGGCCCAAGGACTTGGGCCATCTTCTACTGCTTTCCCAGGCCACAGCAGAGAGCTGGATTGGAAGTGGAGCAGCCAGGTCTCGAACTGGCACCCATATGGGATGCCGGCACTTGAGGCCAGGGCGGTAACCTGCTGTGCTATCGCACCCGGCCCCTAAATGTTTTTATTTTTTAATCATGTGTGTGACTCATAATTACAGGTGTCTAAATGCCAAGTTCCATTTTGAGCCCAACTATATGGCTATAATGCATAATAAAATTTTAAGCCTATGGTTTTGTATTTTTAGAAACCTATGGTTTTCTACTTTTAGAAATAAAGTTGAAATTTTTTTCTTGATTCTGAAGTCAACCAATAGATGTTGTGACTATGTTGAAAACACAGAAATGTGTAAATGAGTGAGAAAATAGAATGTCCATAGTCACAGCATCCAAAAACAATATCTACATTAGCATGCATTTTTATTTATAATTTTTTATTAGAATTTTGCAGTTGAGATGAAACTTTGGGGGGGTTGGGGAACATTATCTGATCACTCTGGTAGTGTCTACATGGGCATGTGATCAGCCTCAATGGTGAATCTTTTTTTAAAAAATATATTTAATTTGTTTACTTGAAAGTCAGAGTTACAGAGAGGCAGAGAAGGAGAGAGAGAAGGGTCTTTTATCTGCTGGTTCACTCCCCAAATGGTTGCAATGGCCAGACCTGAGCAGATCCGAAACCAGGAGCCCAGAGCTTATTCTGGATCTCCCATGAGGGTGCAGGGGCCCCAAGCACCTGGGCCAACTTCCACTGCTTTCCCAGGCCTTAGCAGAGAGCTGGATCAGAAGTGGAGTAGCTGGGACTAAAAACTGGTGCCCATATGGGATGCTGGCACCGCAGGGGGCGGCTTTACCTGCTATGCCACAGTGCGGGCCCCCTCGATGTTGAATCTTAAGGGAGTGTCCAAAGGAACAGAATTTAGTCTGTACCAGGTGGCTGCCGCTGTCACAGGTGCAGCAGCCCAGCAATGAATGACCACTAGCCAGAGAAATAGTGGAGTGACATCAAGTGTCTGGTGGCAGTGACAGTGAGGGTTTCCTACGCCTTTTATTCCCCGTGGCATGATCTGCACTGTAGTTTGCCTCCTTTGGTTTCTGCTGATTTTCCAAACTTGGTTCTCAGGCTGTTCAGTCCATTTCTGAGCTCACTGATGGCTTGACAGTTAAGTTTCCTAAGTTTTTTTCTGTCAATTTGAGCCTTGTTTCTCTTACTTGCAGCTGACTGTATGCTAGATGGTGTACTAGCACAAACCTCTGAATTTACCAATGGGAGCCCATCTTGACAGACAAAAACTGCAGTTTCATATGATTCAAACCTAACCGAATCTGGTACCAGGAAGTGTGGTGCTTGAAATGTGGGATTGACTGGTTGAAGGAAGGACAGCAGAGGGTGTGATGTACCACTTGGCTTGAGCTAAATCTTTTCCATGTAGTCATATCAAATAGTTTGCTTAACCAATTGTCTTTGAAGTCGAGTATACAATTCTATTCATTGGCATATGGAAAAACATTAAACTGTGTAATTTTTATCTTTTTATTTTGAAAATTGAAGAGTTTAAGGGTAGTGTTTGGCATAGCTGTTAAGCCACCACTTGGAATGACCACACTCCATTACAGAGAGCCTGGGTTCGAGTTCCGGCTCTGCCCTCCATTCCAGCTTCCTGCTAATGTGCCTGGGAGGCAGCAAGTGATGGCTCAAGTAGTGGAGTCCCTAACACACACAGGAGAGGCCTGCATTGAGTTCTAGGCTCCTGTCTTTAGCCTGTGTGGGGATTTGGGAAGTGAACCAACTGATGAGAAATTTCAGTGTGTTTCTTGTTGTCTCTCTGCCTTTCAAAAAAAAATAAATAAAACTATCTTAAAATGCTAGTTAAGCTTAATTTTTTCCATTTAAAATTTTGATTTATTTATTTACTTAATTTATTTAAAAGGCAGAGAGACCAACATGGAGAGACACAAAGGGAGCTCCCATTTGCTGTTTCACTCTGAGAATGTCCACATGGGCAGGGCTCAACTAGCCTGAAGCTGGGAGCTGGAAACCTAATTCAGGTCTCTCATGTGGGTGGCAGAGGACCAAATACTTGAGCCATCAACTGCTACCTCCCAGGGTATGAATTTGCAGGAAGCTGGGACTTGAACCCAGGTACTGATATGGAATGCAGATGTCTCAGTGGGTGGCTTGGTCACAGGTCAAATACCCACCCCCTAATTTTTAATTGATTGGTGTTGGTATCCTTGCTCAGTTCATGTCAGATGGTTTCATGTCAATCTAGGTTTTGTGGGGTCTGATGATTCTTTTGGGAGGCTTTTTTTTTTTTTTTTTTTTTTTTTTTTTTTTTTTTTTGACAGGCAGAGTGGACAGTGAGAGAGAGAGACAGAGAGAAAGGTTTTTCTTTGCTGTTGGTTCACTCTCCAATGGCCGCCACGGCCGGTGCGCTTCGGCTGGTGCACCGCGCTGATCCAAAGGCAGGGACCAGGTGCTTCTCCTGGTCTCCCATGGGGTGCAGGGCCCAAGCACTTGGGTCATCCTCCACTGCACTCCCTGGCCACAGCAGAGAGCTGGCCTGGAAGAGGGGCAACCGGGACAGAATCCGGCGCCCCAACTGGGACTAGAACCCAGGGTGCCGGCCCCGCAGGCGGAGGATTAGCCTAGGGAGCCACAGCGCCGGCTCTGCTAATTAATTTCTGTAACAACGTGGCATGTGAGATTTGCTATAGCCACTGCTATAAAGACAAATATCAATATTTACTAAAAAATGAGAACCAAGAACCAGCGCCGCGGCTCCCTAGGCTAATCCTCCGCCTGCGGCGCCAGCACACCAGGTTCTAGTCCCAGTCGGGGCACCGGATTCTGTCCCGGCCCCTCTTCCAGTCCAGCTCTCTGCTGTGGCCAGGGAGTGCAGTGGAGGATGACCCAAGTGCTTGGGCCCTGCACCCCATGGGAGACCAGGAGAAGCACCTGGCTCCTGCCTTCGGATCAGCACGGTGCACCGGCCGCAGCACACCGGCCATGGCGACCACTGGAGGGTGAACCAACAGTAAAAGGAAGACCTTTCTCTCTGTCTCTCTGTCAGTGTCCACTCTGCCTGTCAAAAAAAAAAAAAAAAAAAAAAAAAAAAAAAAAAAAGAAAAGAAAAGAAAAGAAAAGAAAAATTATGAATACAAAATAAGGTATGAAAATGAAAATTTTAGTGCATAATGGACCACAAATATGATGATGGCCCCTTAAGATTATAACTGAGCCAAAAGCTTCCTATCACCTGGTGTTTTATGGTGCCTTTTCTATGTTAGACACACAAACGCTGCTGTGTTACAACTGCCTTCAGTATTCAGCACAGTAACACGTAGTACAGTATGGTAGCCTGTGAGAAACAGGCTAGAACCATATACCCCAGGTAGGTAATAGGTTGTACCACTTAGGTTTGTGTAAGGACACCTGAGGATGTTTACTCAATGACGAAACTTTTTTAAAGATTTATTTATTTATTTGAAAAAGTTTCAGAGAGAGAGAGAGAGAGAGAAATCTTTCATCTGCTGATTTACTCCCTAGATGATCACAATAGCCAGGTCTGTACCAGGCTGAAGCTAGGAGCCAGGAGCTTCTTCTGGGTCTCCCTGTGGGTGGCAGGGGCCCAAACACTTGCATATTTCTATCACAGAAGTTATGTGAGTTGGCCCAGTTAAAACATTCCTGAAAATATTCCTATACCAGAATGGCTAGCAATAACTCCCTTACAAATACTTTTCAGTAAATCCAAGCTACATATATCCCTCATTCAGATTCCCCTGAGATCCAAAAAGATGCCCACTTATACTCCAATCCCACTGTAGATGAACAGACATATAGTAGAGGGGAAGAGGATTCAAAGAAATTGCAGAAGGGACTCAGGAAACTGAATTTTTTATAATCAGTAACTTCTTTTAAAAAATTATTATTGGGGCCGGTGCCGTGGCTCACTTGGTTAATCCTCCGCCTGCGGCGCTGGTATCCCATATGGATGCTGGGTTCTAGTCCCGGCTGCTCCTCTTCCAGTCCAGCTCTCTGCTGTGGCCCTGGAGGGCAGTGGAGGATGGCCCAAGTGCTTGGGACCCTGCACCCGCATGGGAGACCAGGAGAAGCACCTGGCTCCTGGCTTCGGATTGGCGCAGCACCGGCCATAGCGGCCATTTGGGGAGTGAACCAGCAGAAGGAAGACCTTTCTCTCTGTATCTCTCTCACTGTCTATAACTCTACCTGTCAAATAAAAAAAGTTAAAAAATTATAATTTGTTTAAATGACCATTTTGTTATTTCCAGCAATTTTTTATTTAGTTTTTATTTATTTGAAAAGCAAAAAGACACACATACACCAGATAGAGACAGACAGAGGGTGATCCTCCATCTACCAATTTACTTCACAAATGCTCATAACAGCCAAAGCTGAGCTGGGTAGAAGTCAGGAACCTGAAACAATTCAGGGCTCCCGTGAGCTGCAAGGACACAGGCACTTGAGCCACCCCTGCTGCCTCCCGTGGTGTGCATTAGCAGGAAGCTGGAACCAGAAGTAGACCCGAGCACAGCATTGCAGTGCGGGATACAGGGGTCCCAAGCTGCAATCTCATTGCTGTGCCAAAAGCCTACCCCGCATTGTTAGCTTCCTGAACTTCCCAGTAATCTCTTCTCTGGTATGTGGCACTTCTAAGGGAAGAGAGGAAGGTCTACAATGCAGATGCGTCCCTGATACAGGCACATAACACACCTCACTTGCAGTGTGCTATGATACATGCCAGTTAATGAGAGCCCAGACACACAGACTTAACACAGATCACATTTTCTAGCTTAGACTGAGCTAGCCATTCCCCAAATGCTGCAGTGTCTTAAGAAGATGCCTAAGAAATCATGGTTCATAGCTAATATTAATAATACAAGCACAAACCAAAGACAAGAAAATGGCAGAGCCAATATCTGAGCCATGTCCAGGATTAATTTTTGTCAGCCACACAATGAGATGAAGATGATGATATAATCATATTTGACATGAGTTGTCCCCAAGACTTGCAAGATTTCAAAAAGACTATTTCAAATATGACTTACATTCATATTACATGATAATTTGAGGCCACTACTATTGGCCAGATATTATAAAATCTTACTTCATCCTTTAACATTTTATATTTGTATTGTGTTCATGGTGCAAAACTGTTACTATACAGTGCCTTAATAAAATGTTTAGATTTAGAAGCTGGCATTGTGGCACAGAGTTAAGCTGTGGGGAGGCAAAAGGATGGAAAATAATAATGATAATAAAAAGGGTAAGAGAAATAGTGCCTAGCCATAAGATCTAATATTTAACTGGAGTCACAGAAGGAAAGAAGAAAGTGGAGGCAGAAGTAACAGTTGAAGAAGTGAAACTGACAAGTCTCCAGAACTTACAAAACTTGTCAATCAGAATATTCTAGAGGCTTAGTGAATCCCACACCTGATAAATAGAAGACACACACTTTTTTTTTTTCTTTTTTTGACAGGCAGAGTGGACAGTGAGAGAGAGAGACAGAGGGAAAGGTCTTCCTTTGCCGTTGGTTCACCCTCCAATGGCCGCCGCGGTCGGGTGCGCTGCAGCCGGTGCACCATGCTGATCCGAAGCCAGGAGCCAGGTGCTTCTCCTGGTCTCCCCTGGGGTGCAGGGCCCAAGTACTCGGGCCATCCTCCACTGCACTCCCGGGCCATAGCAGAGAGCTGGTCTGGAAGGGGGGCAACCGGGACAGAATCCGGCGCCCCGACTGGGACTAGAACCCGGTGTCTGGCGCTGCAAGGCGGAGGATTAGCCTAGTGAGCCGCACCGCCGGCAAGACACACACTTCTAAACACAAAGTAAAAGAGCAGAAAATCATAGTCTAAGAGAAAACTCGTGAAAGCAGCCCTCAAAGAAGTAGGTCCCCTAAGATCTGACTTTTCTTTAAAAAAAAAAAAAAGATTTATTTATTTGATAGAGTTATAGAGAGAAGGAGAGGCAGAGAGAGAGAGAGAGAGAGAAAGTCTTCCATCTGCTGGTTCACTCCTCAGATGGCTGCAATGGCTGGAGCTGCACGGATCCGAAGCCAGGAGCCTGGAGCTTCTTCCAGGTCTCTCACGCAGGTGCAGGAGCCCAAGGACTTGGGCCCTCTTCCACCGTTTTCCCAGGCCAATGCAGGGAGCTGGATCAGAATTGGAGCAGCCGGAACTTGAACTGGCGCCCATATGGGATGCCGGCGCCACAGGTGGCAGCTTTACCCACTGTGCCACAGCGCCAGCCCTAAGATCTGACTTTTCATAAGCAAAAGCTGAAGTCAGAACTTTGGACTAATTTCTAAGTGCACTGAAAGAACGGAAACTATATTGTTCCATCTTCTCTGATTATACTCATCCCTCTTTCACTCACCAGATCCTTGTGATTACTCTGGGCACATCAAACAGTTAAGGATTATTGGCCTATGTCAAGATTTTAACTTAATCACACCTGTAAACTCCCAAACTCCCTTTTGCCAGGCATATTCACAGGTTCCCAGATCAAAACCTGAACATTTATGGTGAATCATTATCCTGCCTATCTATAGGCATTATTCTGCCTAGCTTCAATCTGAAAAATGCTCTCAACCTTTAAGTGATCCTTTTCTTTGACAGTGTCCCATTAGAAGAGAACAAAATCAGTATTTCCAAGTAGAACAGGGTAAGATTTTTTGCATATTATCTCATTTAACCTACCAACAACCTTCAACCCTGATGAGGCAGCTATTATAACTTTGATTTTTTTCCAAAGAACATTTCTTTTTTGAAAAAAAAAAAAAGACTGATTTTATTTATTTGACAGGCAGAGTTAGAGGGAGCAGGAGAGAGAGATCTTCCATCTGCTGGTTCACTCCTCAGATAGTTTCAACAGCCAGGGCTGGGCCAGGAACTCCACCTGGGTCTCCCACGTGGGTGGCAGGGACCCAGACACTTTGGCCACCTTCTGCTGCTTTTCCAGACACATTAACAGGGAGCTGGACATACGGGGAGTCGGCATTGCAGGCGGCAGCTGAATCTGCTGTACCTCAACGCCAACCCTATGCATTTCAAAAAATTAGAGACTGGGTTTAGCACTGCGGCGCAGAAAGGGTTCTGACACAGTGGTTTGGTCACCGCCTGTGACGCAGGCCTCCCAGCTGCCCCCACTTCCACCCCAGCTCTCTGCTAAAGGCCTGGGAAAGCAGGGAAAGGCCCTAGTGCTTGACCCCCTCGCACTCTTGTGTGAGACCGGGAATCATCTCCTATTAGATGCTGTTGTGCTCTCCCTCTCTGGGACTCTATCTTTAAAATAAACAAATACATTTTTTAAAAATGCCTGAGATTGAAGATGAGAGCAGATAATTCAACTGAGGTCTTCTAGCTGGTAAAACGTCTCAGTAGAAATTTGCACCTTAGAGACTTGCATCCATATCCCCAGATGGGTCTCCCCGAATGCAACCAAGCTTTCCCAACTACAATATGTACAAATGTCCCCTGGCTTATTATATTTATTGTGCAGATGATTTCTGGCCAGTCTGTACCTGAGGAAACATTCTAACCTGATGGGATTTTAAATGAGTGAAAAAGAAAGAAAGGTGGGGAGGTGTTCCAAATTAGAGAGGCATTTTGAATAAATCATTGATGGCAACAGGCTCTCACGGGAACCCCGGTTGAATCGCTTAGGTTCTCCTGGACCTGTTTTCTCACCTGTAAATGAGCTATTTGTACCTAATGACACTCTTCCCAGTTCCCTTCTGGCTGGGTCATTCTATAATTCTAAGAGAGAAGGCTCCGGCCTCCAGCTACCTTGACTTTGCTGGGTGGGCTCCCAGGTGATTGCATTCAAGTGAGAAGCAGCTGAACTACGCCAGCGAAAACCTACTGCAGAGCTAAGCAGGGAAAAAAATGAAGGAGGGAGACGGGAAAGTGGCCAACGACGCCTGGCGAAGGAGACACAAACTGTATGCAAATAGCTCAGACCACCAACGGGTCCGTAGCGTGCACCAGGCAGAGCCGAGTGCTGCCCCGGTAGGATGCAGGAGGACATCGCTCCCCGTCTCTCGGCGCTCCCAGTGCCCGGAGCGTACGCTTCGTATTTGCGCGTGGAATGCGAACTTCCACCACTGCTAGAAGCCCTGAATGTGAGAAACGTAGGAAAAACGGAGGATCGAAAAAAAATTTTTTTGGGGGGGGAACCATTCGAGGGTGCCAGGAGCCACGCGAAAAGGCGGTCTCTGGAAACCAGCGGTATAGGCCGGCAGCGGAGGGACACGAGTTGTCCACGCCGCGCCCCCTCCCCAGCCCAAACCCCACGCACAAAACAAACGGCCGCAGCCGTCGGGAGGAGGCGCAGCTCCTCCTCCCAGTCCGCACAGCGGCCCCGCTGCAGCGCCCTCGCCGCCCGCCGCCCCCGCCTCGGTCCCTCGGGCCTCGGAAGTGACGCAGCGCGCCCCGCCCCCGCCGCCAGATCCGCTGCTGCTGCCGCGGCGGGCGGATCTGCAGGAGGCGGCAGCGGCGGCGGCGGCCGAGGCCGAGGGAAGATGGCGGACGGTGTGGACCACATAGACATTTACGCGGATGTGGGCGAAGAGTTCAACCAGGTACGTGTGGGCCTGGGCCCGCGCCGCCGACGCGGGCGACGCTGCGGCCTGGACGCCGCGCCGGGGGCCCGCCGCGGGCCGCGAGCCGACGCTGCTGCAGACCGTGCGCCCTTGCCGCCACTCGGCCCCGGCGCCCCCCTCGCCCCCTCGTTCTACCGCGTCGTTTCGCGGGCCGCGGGCGCTGCGAGCCGCCGCAGGGCCTGGAGCGCGGTCGCGGGCCGCCGTGCAGGCGCCGCTGGCCCCTCCCTCGCCGCCGCGGCCTCGGGGCTCCCCATTGTTGGCGGCGGCCGGCGAGCGCTTTCCCGCCGCGCTAGGCCCGGGCGGCGGGGCCCGCGTGTGCGCGGCGGGGAGAACGGGCCGCCGCGCCCCCTCCCCCGCCGCCGGCTGGAAGAGGAAGCCCCGGCGGGGCGCGCGCCCGCCGCCCCTGCCGCCCCTGCCGCCTCTTCCCCGGCCGGGCCGCTCGGGCTCCGATTCCTCCCGTCGCTCCATTTTGTCTCGCTGTCCGCGCACGGCCGCCTCATGGAAGGCCGCGTTCACGACCCTTTGTATTCCGCGCGCCCCGTCTCCGGGACGCTCCCGGCCGCTTTCGGCGTGGCGCCCTCCTCCTCGTGCCCGTCCCACTTGGTGCAGGCGCCGTCGGTGCCAGCACGTTTGCAACAAGTCTTTGGATTTGGGGCGCCCGCCGCTTGCGTGCAAAAGCCCGTGCCCTGTTAATAACAGAGGAGCTTGCAGTGCATCCTAGTCTCAGCCGTTCTGGGCCTTTGTGTTGAAAATAGCCGCGGAGATAAGTGGCTGGGGCCGCGACCAGGAATTGGAGGCGCGCAGTGGGGTTTGGATGAAACAAAAAGATGGTTGCTCACGCCCAGATGAGCGTGATGAAGACGTAGACAAGGTGTAGTTTCAAAATACGGAGTGCGAGGTGGGACCCTGTTTTCGGAGGCTCGTGGTTGATCCCCCACCCCACCCCCGCCCGGGCTCTGCTTAGGGTTTGAAAGGCTGCAGGAGGAGCCGGCCAGGTTTTCCAGTGTCCCATCGGACACGGTTGCCCGCGAGAACCAACTGGCCAAGCATCCTGGGAAAGGAACTCGTTTGTTGCTGGAGTAGTGACGTTTGAGCTCCGAGCCTGCGTTTTCTCTAGTCTCATTTTTTTTTTTTTAAATACATGTATAGTGCCCAACTGCAGTGCACCCTAAAAGCTTTTTTTTATGTCTTCCAGGTCCGCATACGAAGTTTTAATATCCCCATGGTTAAAGTGGTTTTTTTTTGTTTTGTTTTGTTTTCTCTTTCCCTCCATTAACAGTTTTACAAATATGCAGACTCAGAATTACTGTTCTGTATCTTAGGAATGACTGTGTCTCTGGTTTAAGTATTAGAAAAGATATTTCCAAGTGGCTTTAAGTGTTTCCTATGCTGTTAAAGACTGTATGTGTTTAAATGTAACCCATTGTAGTCAAATGTGAAGTTTGAAAATGTGTTTTTTTTTTAAAACTATGCTTACGGTTTGAATACATGATGCCAATTACAGGTTAGAAAATTTCCTTGGGCTACACAGTGTTTTAAAGTTGGTAGACAAAGACCTCTAGGAAGTGTCTTTTATTTATCCAACGAGTATAACATTGCATCCAAAAGAGGGCCTGTAACTGCAAGCAAAGGAGCAGTTAAGTTCAAGACTATCTTGGTTGAAGAAAATACATTGCTTCACCTTGCTACGCACAGTGAAGGAAGAATTGCATGATTTAGAAACTGAGCTTTCTTCAGTGCCTCTTCATGAAATATTTTTAGGCTTTTTCATACTTAATTTATGAAAGACTTCTCGCTTATCCAGATAACTGGATGGAGTGATACTTTCTTATCCTTGTGCAGTAACTAGTGTTGAGTAAGCAGGAGGTAAGACATAAAATTTTGTGGACCTACTTTATAGATTGGCTTCTGATCTGCCTGTTGTGGTAATTCTGGTGCACAAAATGACCACGGAAGAGTTGTTGGGCATTTCCAATGGGGAAAAAAATCTTCAAAATAATTTTTCGAAATCTTATTAAAATTAAAGGTAACCACAACAGTTTTTGTGATGGGTTTATTTCATCTGTACTCCGTTATGAACCAGTTACCTTGTTTCTACTAATGGCTTGTAGTAAACTATGACATTTGATTGATAGAATGTTGTACAGTACTGATTTAACCAGTCTTTATTTTGGCTCCTATGTTGCTGTAAACATTTATAAAAATCTTTGTTTTTCCGTTGTGAACTGCAGTTTTAATGGCATTTGTATACTTTGGGATTATGTGTTGTCTGTATATTTTCCATTTTCTTGTTTTAACTGGTCATAGCTTTTATGAAATTTGTCGTCGTTTTTATGTTGCTAACGTTACTTTCACACAGTGAGACTTTCAGCAATCCTAGAAGAAACTTTATTTTGTTTGGGGATGGGGTGAAAATAAGTTAGTGAAATTGTAGTAGAGTTTCTTCTCCAGATGAATTTAAGACTAGAGAATGAAGAGGAGAAGGCACAAGGGACCCGGCTATTTTTCATGGGTGCTCTGCAGTTCTTAAATTGAAGGTCTTTGGATGTCACCGTATTGAGAGCATTTACTTCAGTCGAAGGAGAATTTGAATTACTTTCCTTTTTTAAAGAAGATTATTTATTTGAAAGAGTTACAGAGAGGAGGAGAGGCAGAGAGGAGTCTTCCATCCACTGGTTCACTCCCCAGTTGGCCGCAAGGGCCGGAGCTGCGCTGATCCGAAGCCAGGAACCAGGAGCTTCTTCCTGGTCTCCCATGCGGGTGCAGGGGCCTGAGGACTTGGGCCATCTGCTGCTGCTTTCCCAGGCCATAGCAGAGAGCTGGATAAGAAGTAGAGCAGCTGGGTCTCGAACCAGCACTCATATGGGAAACTGACACTGCAGGCGATGGCTTCACCCTCTACACCACAGTGCCAGCCTCATGAACTACACTTCTAAACTATACTTCTGTGTTACCTGAATTTGGAGTTGGATAGAAAGCAGTTCTGTGTATCAGTTTAAAGAGGATTTGTACTCAAATGTAGTACTTAGTAGGTTAATTTAAAATCCCTTTTTTCACAATTTACTCAATTTGGGAGGGGGGACTCAATGATAATTTTAAAAATTCAGCTGCTTTCTGAGTATCTGTTATGTACCCATGAGAAGTGCGGAGTTAGCTGGTATCTGCCATTGGGGCACATTGTAGTGGGTAGGGAGGATGAGAGGCACCTGCATGATTAGATCACACTAACAAGTCCTGTGTTGTAGATACTACTCCTTTATGTGTAAAATTGTTGGCAGGGGAGAGGAAAGTCGAGAAAAATTCCGTGAACTTGAGTAGATTGAGTATCCTGTATCTGAAATGCTTGAAACCAGAAGTATTTTGAGATTTTGGGTTCTCAGATTAAAGATGCTCAACCCTCCTGGTGTACATTCAAGTAGTGTGTATTTGTGCGTTTGGGGATTGGAATTTCCTAATGTTGAATTTAGTTTCCAGTCTGCCAGTCTGTACATCACTAATGAGCCGAAGCAGTGTAGGAGTTTGCCCAACTTTAAGTGTTTAGAAGTGGTGGCCAGAGGAAAGTTGATTTAGAAGGTACTGACCTAGACGTCATAATAAGTCAACTTTTATTTAGTGAATGATTTTGCTTTATATTTAACATTATACATTTACTCTGGCCAGTTTGGACAGTTATGAAAAGTAATTTTACTTGACAAGGCCAATGCAGCCTTATTTCTGTTAGTTTTCTATTCAATGTAAACTTATTTTAAGACTGTTAAGATCCAAAATAAAGCACATAGTGGTTCTTTGAGAAATATGGATAGTCATGTTTGGAGCAACTGAAAGTCTTCACTTGATTTTATTTATGAGCTCAGTTAATTTATCTATGTCTGTTGAAAAATGCAAAACCCCTATCCACTTGTCCATTCCCCAATTGCTCACAAAGTTGGACCTGGCCAGAAACTGGGAGTTGAGTAATCAATCCAGGGATCCCACGTGTGTGGCAGGAACCCAATCATTGGTGCCATCACCCTGCCTTCCAGGGTCCTCACGAGTGGGAAGTTGGAGTTAGTAGCCAGAGCCAGACATTGAATTTGGGTAATCCAGGGTGAGACATGGGCATTTTAACCAGTGTCTTAACTGCTAGGCCAAAGAGTGAACCCATAAAATGAAGTATTTTCTTTTAAAATAAGTGCAGTCAGCCTTCTGTATTCAAGGATTCTGCATCCACAGATTGAACGACTGGATTAAAAATACTCTTAAATTTGTGTCTGTACTGAACATGTACAAACTTTTTTTCCTCGTCATGCTTCTTTAAATATTACAGTATAGCAGCCATTTACATTGCACCTAGAGTATATGAGAGCATGTGTACAGGTCACATACAAATACTGTGCCCTTTTCTATAAGGGAAGTGCCAGTAGGTAAGAGGATCTCTGGAACCAGATACTGAGGGGTGGTTGTATGTATTAGATTATCTGCTGTTGGATTTTATGTACTAGTATGTTACTCCCTTGGTGTAGAATAAGTTTTATAGCTGCAAAATAAAAATTTTCCCGTTTATATTCTCAATTACATCCCAGTTAAAAAGCAAATAGGAGGGACATTGGTGCAGTGTTGTGATATAGCAGGTTAAGCTGCCACCTGTAATGCCATCATCCTATATGAGCACCGGTTTGAGTTCCAGCTGCCCCACTTCACGTCCAGCTAGCTCCCTGCTGATGTGCCTGGGAGAGCAGCAGAAGATGGCCCAAGTGTGGCATCCTGCCACCCATTTGGGAGACCCTGTTGGAGTTCCTGTCTTCTGGCTTTGGTCTGGCCCATCTCTAGCCATTGCAGCCATTTGGGGAGTGAACCAGCAGGTGGAAAATCTCTTTGTTCTCTCTCTGTACCTGTCTCTTTCAAATACATAAACAAATCTTTTATTTTTTGATTTAATTATGTATTTGAAAGAGTTAGAGGAAGAGGCATAGAGAGCGAGAGAGGTCTTCCATCTGCTGGTTCACTCTACAGATGGCCGCAGTGGCTGGAGCTGCTACCATCCAAAGCCAGGAGCTTCCTCCGGGTCTCCCATGTGGGTGCAGGGTCCCAAGGACTTGGGCCATCTTCTGCTTTCCCAGGCCATAGCAGAGAGCTGGATCAGGAGTGGAGCAGTCAGGTCTGGAACCAGCGCCATTATGGGATGCTGGCACTGCGGGTGGCAGCTTTACCTGCTATGCCACAGCGCCAGCCCCAGTAAATAAATGTTTAAAAAGAAACATACAGGGATTTTTAATAAAGTGGCCTTTACCTTGTGTTATTAGTGATATTATACCATGCATGCATGCATCATATTGCTATAATTTTAGGACTACAAAAGCAGTGTTGCTGGGGCCCACATTGTGGTATAGCAGGTGAGGCAGCCACCTGGAACGCCAGCATCCCATATGGGAGCCAATTCATGTCCTGGCTGTTGACTTCTAATCCAGCTCCCTGTAAATGTGCCTGGGAAAGCAGCAGAAGATGGCCCAAGTTCTTGGGCCCCTTGCTACCCACAGAGGAGGTCCAGAGGAAGCTTATGGCTCTTGGCTTCGGACCAGCACAGTTCTGGCCATTGTGGCTATTTGGGGAGTGAACCAGTGGATGGAAGATGTCTGTCTCTGTCTCTCTCTCAACTCTTTCAAATAATCATTAATTTTTTAAAAAAAAACATGGTTGGGCCTGTCAGGGAGAACGAAGAAAACTTTGATTGCTATAACAAGGTAATTCTAATAATAGCTTGCAGTATATCTGTGATATTAAAATTTTATGGGGATGGGTGTTTGGGGAAAATATCTGAAATAGCTCTTTGGAGGAAAAGAGTGCTAATTATAAGAAGACTGAAAAACATTTCCTTAAGAGCCCTCATAGGATTTTGGTCATTTTTACTATCTAACTTATTTTTAGATGCTTTCCTTAATTTGACAAAAGCTATTTTTATGTCATGTAAAACATAATCTTGTATTGCAAAATCTTGAGTGGATACCTTACCTTTACAATGGCTGTAGTGATTTAGAATGGGAGGCATTGAAAAAGACAAGTGAATTTTTTCAACAAACTGTAAGAGCTATTGCTAACTGGAAGTTAGGTATAATGCTCTACTTTATTAGGAAATAAGCTAGCAAAAAGTAGGTAAGATTGGGCTGCATCGGGCGTCTAAAATAATTAAAGGGGTGATGTTGATATTTTCTTGTTTCTGAATGTTTTTAAGAGTAGTAATTGAAAAGCCCCTTTACGTAGTAGGCTTTGATGCTATTGACTGTTTTTTCTCTTTGACAAAGTATGGACTGTTATTTTTAGTGTATTCTGTAGGTTTTCAGAGCTTTCTGTGATACACATTTTGCATAATATCAGAATATGCATGTTTTCTCAATATCAGTGAAGTAGCAAAAAAGTAAGGATGTGTTCTGTATTTTTTTAATGTAGAGGATAAGCATGATAATGAACCTGAAAAAGGAAGATTACTGATACTACCAAAGAGTGTGTGCTTTGAGTTGCATTTTTAGTAATGGTGACAAATGTATTCAGATTCATTAATATTTTCCACCAAGTCCAAATGTATTCCATTGGGGCTAGTATAGGAGTACAGGCTCTGGCCTTGGAACAGAGTGAAGCTAACTAGTCCACATGGAAATCAAACTCCAGGACCATGGTCTCAATTAACATCGTACTTCAACAAATTGGAAGCAGTACAACATCTGAACAGATTGGCCGATTCTAAATATTAGTAGAATCATGTCAATATGGAAAATTGGTTGAACCTAGGAATTCCCGGACTTAAAAAATAGTAAGTGATTGTTATGCACCAGGTTAGTGTAGCTGCAATTAATGCTTGTAAATTATTGTCTGGTTGTGTAAACATTGCAGATTTAAAACTAATGAAACAAATATCAAGCAATGCCTTAATCCGGTTTATATAAGTAAAAGTTTAAATACTTTTCATCATGCTATTAATAACCCTTGAATTCTTTTTTGCTCTCCCTCAGACCGTATTTTGTGATTGTAATCTCTGCTGAGGAGGATGGAAACACAACTCCCTTTGAATAGTAATAATAATTCTCCTTGAAGTACAGATCTGGATTGCAAGAGAGTTTAAAAGTGCCCACTACTCTTTGTGGAAAGCCTTTTTGTTTTTTAAGTGTATGGAGCCCGTGCTGCAGCTACAGCATCTGAAGCTTCAGCTACACTGAAACTTCATAACAGAACTTATCTTGCTTTATCTGAATTTTTACTGTCACTGCAATTTGAGCATGTTACTTTGTTTAATAGAAACTCGTGTCTTAGAGATTATTTTGGTGTTTCTGTATAAACAAAATAAAACTATAGCATTATTCAGTGTGGTCTTAGTTTCTGCCCATTGCTAAAGATGGTTTTATTCTCTGATTATACCTTGAGGTCTTGGGCCCCTTAATGACATAAATCTTACAGACATTCTACCTCATAACAAATAAAATGGTTATACAAAGATTCTATTACATAAAGTAAATTTGGTAAATCATTTGTGTATAAGATGACATGAAAATTACTTTATATACTGTTACCCTTAGACTTTGTGTATGAATGGTATTTGCCCTTAACAGCTCTCTTCTGAATAACAAAACAGTATCCATGCCCCTTGGGGCCGTAGTAATTCCTTGTTGATCTGTTTGCCATCATATATAACAAATGCTTTCTGTGGTCATTTTCTATCCTTGTACTGGCCCCTAAAACAAGTAGCAGCTTGTTATGTGCCATTTATTTAACAGTTCCTTAATTGTGTCATTGGGAGAGTATATTAATTATCTGACCTCTTGTAATTGTCTTTTTTCTTTAATATCTCAATTATTTTACCTCTATGAACAAAATAGTTCACACTGATTTAAGTGCTTAGTCTTGAAGAGGGAAGAAGATGAAACTGGAGTTTTTTCCTTTGTTGTAAGCTAATGACCCAGAAAGGATTACCAGAGTCAGTTAATTGGTGTTGAGTGTATTCTGCTAATACCTACATTTTATTTTTTTTTGTACTTATTTACAAGTTGAGCCCCGTTTTCCATTTTTTTCTTTTTCTCAGGTATCTATTTTATTTTCCTCCTGTTGCTTATCATTTAGGTATATAAGTGATATCCACTAGCATTGCTTTAATTCTGCTGGTGACACTCAAAGATGGCACAGTTTTACTAAATCCTTATTCTTTTCACTCTTTTGCTAATTTACTTGACTAGATATCTAGAAAGTCAGGTAAGCATCAGCTCTTTGTTGACTGAGAATAATAGAATAATTGCAAGATACTAATTTGCATACATTTACCTGTTTCATTTATTGTTTTTTCCTTGTTCGTTTATTAACATTTTGAGTCATTTACATACCTGCATTGCTTTATCTCTTTCCTATGGCCAGCTCACTGTCCTTTTCTGTAAAACATAGCTTTCTCAAGGTTGGGAAACAAGATCTGAATACTATAGAAAATTATAGTTGTATTTTTTTCTGATCAAATATTAAGGACCCATAATGGCTCTGGGATTTTTTGGTGTGTGATATTTTTATATCACATTTTCTTTAAAAGCTCATCTATTTATATTCATTTATTTTTACTTGAGTATTTTACTTCTATTAGATTTTTTAAACAGTTAAATGAATTTATATTCAAATTTGTTTAATGGTAATATGACTCTTGTATAATTTAGAGCATTGTTTCTGTACCTCAGGAAGCAGAATATGGTGGACATGATCAGATAGATTTGTATGATGATGTCATCTCTCCATCTGCAAATAATGGCGATGCCCCAGAAGATCGAGATTACATGGATACTCTCCCGCCAACTGTTGGTGATGATGTGGGAAAAGGAGCAGCACCAAATGTTGTCTATACGTATACTGGAAAGAGAATTGCATTGTATATTGGAAACTTAACATGGGTAAGTAAAGTTAATACAAGAATTAAATTATTAGTAATTTATTTTCCAACTATTTTAGTAGTAATGTTTTTGTCCAATTTTTTTAAAAAAGATTTATTTATTTTAAAAGAGTTAGGGGAAGAGACTGGAATCTTCCGTCCACTGGTTCACTCTCCAAATGGCTACAATAGCCAGGGCTGGGTCAGATGGAACCCAGGAGCTTCAACTTCATCTCCTTCATGGGTGGCCCATAGCATTTGTGCCATCTTCTGATTTCCCAGGTCCATTAGCAGGGAGCTGGATCATAAGTGGAGTAGCTGAAACTCAAATCAGCATCCACATGGGATACTGTGAAGACTTAACCTTGCAAAGCACTGACCCCATTTGTCCAGATTTTTAAGCTAAAAATTTGAAATTATCATATTTGTTTTTCTGTATGTTTGTGCAATGAGGGGAATAGCAAGTACGTTTAAGACATTAATTCCAGTTCTTCTAGTTTCAAATTTTGTGGTCATTCAATTTAATAGACATATCAGTTAAGTAGTTAAATTATTTATTTAAGAGGTGAGAGGAAGACAGAGAACGGTCTCCCATCTGCTGGTTCACTCCCCAAATGGCCGCAATAGCAGTGTCTGAGCTGATCTGGAGCCAGAAACTTCCCCTGGGTTTCCCACACGGGTGCAGGGACCCAAGGTCTTGGGCCATCTTCTCTACTGCTTTCCCAGGCCATAGCAGACAGCAGGATCAGAAGAGGAACAGCCAGGACTTGAACTGGTGCCCATATGGGATGCCAGCACCACAGGTGGAAGATTAACCTGTGCGCCATAGTGCCAGCCCCGAGTTAAATTATTTTTGTTCTCAATTATCTTTTTGATGTTATTGCTCCTCTCAACTACAGATATCCCAGTTTATTATGAAAAATGCTGCATAAGGATCTCAAACAAGGAATCAGAAACATCAGAGAGATGACAGTATTATTCTTGTTTTTAAGATTGCAAATATTTTCTAATTCATATTACAGTTTCAATTCTCTTAATTTTGAAATCTGATTTATAGAAACACTGCCATGTATATTGTGTTTTCATTAGCTGCATGTCCAGGATAGACAAGGGCACTTTAAAAAGTTTGTGGAAAATGGAATTAACAGTATGGTTGGTAGCAAGTGGTTAAGATGCCTTCATCCTGCTGATACTGACCATGGGAAGCAGCAGTGATGGCTCAAGTTAATTAGCTTCCTGTCACCCATGTAGGAGTCCTAGGTTGGTTCCTGGCTTCTGCTGCAGCCATTGTGGACATTTGGGGAGTGAACCAGCTAACAGGCACTCTGTCATTGTTTCTCTCCTCAGTTTTTAAAAATTTAAAGGTAGGGGCCGGCGCTGTGGGTTAATTCTCTGACTGCAGTGCCAGCATCCCATAGGGGCGCTGGTTTGAGTCCGGGCTGCTGCTCTTCCAGTCCAGCTCTCTGCAGTGGCCTGGGAAAGCAGTAGAAGATGGCCCAAGTGCTTGGGCCCGTGCATCTGAGTGGGAGACCTGGAAAAAGCTCCTGGCTCCAGGCTTCAGATCAGCTCAGCTCCTGCTGTTGCAGCCATTTGGGGAGTGAATCAGTGGATGGAAGACCTTTCTCTCTGTCTCTCCCTCTCACTGTCTGCAACCTCTCAAATAAATAAATAAAATTTTTAAAAAAGAAATAACTTAAAGGTAGGTATTTTGGTACAAAATAGTTTTGGGATCCATGCATACATGGAGTCTTCAAGTTCATAAGAAATGTTGTGAAAAACAATGCATGGATTTAAAATCTTTTTGTACCACCAACTTACCTTTAAATTCCATTTTCTAAAATCTTTTTGTGTGTACCCTCCTATTTTTACTAGTATAGAATCTTAAACTTATGCACTGAAATACTCATAGAATGTTTACAGCTCTACTTAGTTTTTCATATACTTTAAAAAACCACACTTCAGAAAGGCAAATAAACTTTATACCTTGACATTTTATTAATAACTTTTTAAAAAGGTTTACGTATTTATTTGAAAGAGAGAGAGAATGCACTCGTCCTATCTGCTGGTTCACTCCCCAAATGTCTGCAATGGCCTGGCTGGGCCAGGCAGGAGCCAGGAGCTTCATCTGGGTCTCCCACATGGGCGCAGGGACCCAAGCACTTTGGCCGTCTTCTGCTGCTTTCCCAGGCACATTAGCAGGGAGCTGGATCAGAAGTGGAGCAGGCAGGTTTTGAACTAGCACCCATATGGGATTCTGGTGTCACTGGTGGTGGTCCCAATAACACTTTAAATTATTTTATTTACATTTCTTTTAAAATTAAGTGTGAGTAACTTCCCAGCCATCAGTCTCTGCCGTCTTCACAATATTGGAAACAGTAGCAGTGTAGATAACAGTGTGGTTATTGAGTAAAAATTTGAATCTTGGTTTCACCCTCTGTTAGTTTTGTGTAAAGGGCAAGCTCTTTAACCTCTCTGTTGCATCATTAACATGGGAATTATCATAGAATTTATGGGATTGCTTTAAGAGAACAAATCTGTCTTATCTCTGAGGGCATGTATCTTTTAATTTCCAAAAAGTGTTACCAGAGAATGATTCTTGTGGTTTTGTGCTATTTAACATTGGAAATTGACTGGCGGTAGCTGTACTTTATCAGCATTGAATATCCATTTTCTCTCTCTTCCCCCCCCCCCCCAAGTTTACCTTTAAAAACTAAATTCAAAGAATAAAAATCTTAATGTCTTAATGGTTGATGGGTAAAATGTCTTGCAGTGGACAACAGATGAAGACTTGACTGAAGCAGTCCATTCTTTGGGAGTAAATGATATTTTGGAGATAAAATTTTTTGAGAATCGGGCAAATGGCCAGTCAAAGGGGTAAGATCTTGCTTTCTTTATTTCCTAATATAAGTAGCTAGTGATTACAGTTTATAAGTTAACTTTCCTTAAAGTTAATGCTGATTACACATGTGTGGAACAAATGATTGTCTACATTGGAAGGAGGATCGTGGGCCAAGAGTCATACTCAAAACCAATGGAGTTGATTATGTGGACAGTTTAGGCCTATATTCCTTTCTAATTATCCTGAGTTTTCTCCATCTACGGTTGAAATGAAATGACAGTTTTAAGAAGCATTACTCCCTGTGGTTAAGAGATGGGGGAAGATGGGCAGCTGGAGAATACTGTGAGTAACATGAATGTTTTGCCTTTTTTTTGTTTAAACTACTAAACTATGCAAGTGAAGTAGGATCATTATGTAAAAAATAACAAACTACAAGATATCCAAAGTAAGAAATGCAATGCCATAATCTCATTATCCATAGATAGTCTTAGCATTTTACTGAATTTACTTTTAGGTTTTTACTTAAAAAATAGTATGACAATACACGTTTCATAGCAAATATTTGTCAGTAAATAGGTATCTTTTCTAATAATGTCTAATTCTTTTCCATTGTATCTTGTATGTTACTGTAATTTACTTTGCCTTTTTGGTTATCTTGATTGTTTCTACTTTTGCCTGTTAATAAATACTGTAGCAGGCATTATTTTATAAACATTTTCAGGTGTAGATTTTAGTTTTTTTTTTTTTTTTTTTTTTTTTTTTTTGATAAATTGCCAGATGCAGAATGATAAGGAATGTTTGTTTTATATTGTTTATCATATGAGTTTATATTAAACTAAGAATATTTTCAAAATATACACAGAATCAAACCAGTTCTCACCAACTTCACTTCTACAACTTGGTACAAACCACTGTTACTTCTCAGTTGAACTTTTGCAAGAGCTTCCTTGCTGGTGTCCTTGCTTTACCCAAATTCGTTCCATTCTTCTAAATTGCATGGGTGATGTCTGACCTGCAGGCCATAGAAGGCCTACAAAACCGATTGGTCTGGCTCTGCTGAGGCAACCGCAGGCAGGATTCAAAATTCAATAATTCTATAATATGCTAATTTTTTAAGGTTATAATTTTATATGGCCCACAAATGATATTATTAATGTCCAAATGACCCTTGACAGAAAAATGGTTCCCTGCCCCTGCTTTAAGTTTAGGGCTGGCACTGTGACATAGTAGGCTAAACATTTCACCTGTGGTGCTGGGATCCGATATGGGTGCTGGTTGTAGTTCCGGCCACTCCTCTTCTGATCCAGCTCTCTGCTATGGCCTGGGAAAGCAGTAGAAGATGGCACAAGTGCTTGGGCCCTTGCACCCACGTGGGAGACTTGGAAGAAGCTCCTGGCTCCTGGCTTCGGATCAGCACAGCTCCGGCCATTGCGGTCGTTTGGGGAGTGAACCAGCGGATGGAAGACTTGTCTCTCTGTCTCTCCCTCTCTCTCTCTCTGTAATTGTCTCTCAAATAAAATCCTTTAAAATAAAAGTTTAAAAAAAAGTGACCTCGGTACTTGTCTTGCTCAGAATCTTTGAATGACTTCCTTTCCCAGTCATTACCATGTCATCGCCAAGATGATGTATGATCTGTGTTTTTCTGCCCCTCTCTAACCTTATTCCTTATCACTCCTTTTTCAGCCACATTAGTCTCTTTAAGACTTTCTCTGTGCAGAACAGTACCTTCTTCTATTTGCTTTTAGTTTTTGTTTATATGTATTTCACTTCTGGGCTTATCTTTTCCCAGCAGATTGTAAGCTTCACAGGGGCGGAGATACTGTTTTGTGCACTGTTATGTCCGCAGCCTAGGATGGTACTTGGCATGTAGGAAGTGGTACTGAATAATTATTCAATAAATTAAGTAGTTTCTTAAGTGTTATGACTCAAGAAAACTCTAGATCATGTAGCAAAATCTGTTGAGTAGAATAAAGGATCTAGTTAAAGGGCTACATTAGGGAGAAAAAAATTACCCCCCATTAATCTATGCTATCTGGTAATTGTACAAATTGATAATCTTTCAGTTTTTTTAAATGCATGTATCTCCGAGATACAGTTTTCATATACTAAAATTTCACTCTTTTAAAGTGTACCATTCAGTGATTTCTAAAATATATTTATAAAGCTAACCACCATTGCCCCTAATTGCAGATCATCTCGTCTTAGAAATTCCACACCCAAATGCAGTCATAATATGTTATCCTGTGTGTCTGGCTGCTTTTACTTAGTATGTTTTCAAGGTTTATCCGTGTTGCAGCATATGTCAGCATTTCTTTCTATGGATGAGTACTTTTCCATTATTGTGGATATAGCACTTTATCTATTTGAGAGGCAGAGAGAGAGAGAGAGAGCAAGCTTCTTTCTGCTAGTTTACTCCCCCAGATGCCTGCAGCAGCCTGGGGACTGAGGCTTGGAGCCAGAAGCTTATTCCAGGTTTCCTGGAACACAACAGGTGGCAGGAACACAACTACTTGAGCCATCACCACTGCCCCTCAAGGTCTGCATTAGCAGAAAACTGGAATCAGGATTAGGAGCTTGGAGGTGAGCCTAGGCAGATGGAGCAGTTTAAAAAAAAAACAAAAACAACTCTGCTTGTTTATGGACATTTGGGCCGTTTGACTTTTGGTGATTAAGTAAAATGCCACTGTGAATATTTGTGTTCCAACTTTGACCATGTATTTTTATTCTGTTGAGTATATACCTGGGAATAGAATTACTGGATTGTATGATGAACTATAGCATCTTTCCATTGTGGCAAAAAAGTGGAAACACTCCAGATGCCCATGAATTGATGGATGGGTTTTTTAATCTTGTAGCTCTGCAATGAAATTTTACTCTGTCAGAAGAAGAAATGCAGTGGTAACAACATGGATAGTACGTGAATACATGCTAAGTGAAAGAAACTGGTCATAAAGGACCACGTAGTGTGTAATTCTGTTCACGTGCAGTGTATGGAACAGGCAAATCCCGAGAGAAAGACTGGGGGAGCTCCCATCCATTTGTTCATTCCACAAATGCACAGTGGCCCTCTTCTGGGGCTGAGACTGGAAACTGAATTCAGGTCTCCCATTTGCATGGTGACTTAGGTCACTTAGGTCATCATCACTGCCTTCCAGGATCTGTGTACATGAGCAGGAAGCTGGAGTCAGGAACTAGAGATGGGTCTCAAACCCAAGTACTCTGATAAGGAATGTGGGCATCTTGACCACTAGGCTAAACACTTGTCCCAAATTAGACATTCTGACTGACTTTTATAATAATTTATGAAAATATTTTATAGAAAATGAAGTGAATTTTATAGCTTTAAGAAATATTTTCAGGAGCTGGTATTGTGGTACAGTGGGTTAAGCATCCACTTCAGATGCAGGCATTTGTAATAAGCACCAGTTTGAGTCCCAGCTGCTCTGATTCCCACCCAGCCCCATGCTAATGCACCTGGGAAAACAGCAGAAGATGGCCTGAGTACCTGGGCCCCTGCCACCCATGTGGGAGTGCTGGATGGAATTCTAGGCTCTTGGCTTGAGTCCGGCCCAGCTCTAGCCATTGCAATCATTTAGGGGAGTGAAACAGTGGATGGAAACTATTTCTCTCCTCTCTGTCTGTCTCTCTCTCTGTCTCTGTCTCCATCTCCCCTCTTCCCCCTCCCTCTCTCACACTCCCTCCATAACTCTCTTTATCTGTAACTCTGCATTTCTAATAAATATTAAAAAATTTTTTCAGTTTTTTTTTTAAATTAGGTAAAAGTAAATTCAGACCATTTCCTTTTCAATAAATGTAATGTGTAATATTGGGCTGATGTTGTGGCTCAACAGGTTAAGCCACTGCTAGTGACAGCTGCATCTGTTATGAGTGTCAGTTTGAGTCCCAGCTACTCTGCTTCCAATCCAGCTTCTTGCCAGTGTGTCTGGAAAGGCAGTGGAAGATGGCCCAAGTACTTGGGCCCCCACAGCACATGTACAAGACCAGGATGGGGTTCGTGGTTCCCAACTTCAGCCTGGCCCAGCCTTGCTTTAGGGATCATTTGGGGAGTAAACCAGCAGATGAAAGCTCTGTCTCTCTCTATATGCCTTTCCTCCTTATCTGTTGCTCTACTTTTCAAATAAATCCTTTTTAAAGATAGCTGTAATATTAATCCCTCCTCACTTTCTGCCCTCACCCCTTTAAACATCTTTTAGGTTTGCCCTCGTTGGTGTTGGATCTGAAGCATCTTCAAAAAAGTTAATGGATTTGTTGCCTAAAAGAGAACTTCATGGTCAGAATCCTGTTGTAACTCCATGCAATAAACAGTTCCTGAGTCAATTTGAAATGCAGTCCAGGAAAAGTAAGCAATTCCCCCCAGAGGCTTTTATTCAAATATGTTCATTTTAACCAGTTAGTAGCATGTATTAGATGTTATTAGGGAAATCATTGTAATAGTTCATTGGGGAATCACCCCAGAAAAGGTCCTGTTTTAATTTAACCACTGATTATGATTGTGGGCCCATGTACAGAGAACCAGCTCCGTTCCATTTTCTTCCTGATGTCACAGACCTGCTACTATGCAACAGTGTTCATGTTCAATAGTGCTGCCATTCTTGTCCTGTCATTCTCATCTCAGAGAAAAGATCTAGATTCTAATTCTTAGATTGGAAGAAAGCTATATGGATGTGTGTTATGGTGTGG
The DNA here is from genome assembly GCF_964237555.1 of Oryctolagus cuniculus. Lineage (NCBI taxonomy): Eukaryota > Metazoa > Chordata > Mammalia > Lagomorpha > Leporidae > Oryctolagus > Oryctolagus cuniculus. The sequence goes on from NC_091442.1 coordinate 71,573,651, forward strand.
GAGACCACTGATAACCAGAAAATATTTGTTGATTTTCTGCTTGGCACCAAGACCTTTCACCACTTGGTAAAGTGAGTGTAGAGAAGACTTGCATTGCACACACCAAATATTATCATTGAAAGCAATAAGATGGATGACCCTGCAATTCACAGAGATTCAAGTGGTTGTTTTTCTTTTAGTGTTTTAGCACTTAAGACATAACTGAAGAATATGTTACAAATTTTAAATGATCTCTTTGCTACTGAAATTAAGATTTCTGTTGAAGAATTTCAGTCTTGGCTGCTGCAGAGTACTGGTATTTTGAAAGTGATTCATTTAATCATTGGAAATATATTTAAACTGGTATTTTGAGACTTAAATAGATGTGATTGTTTTCCTAACCAATACTTTTTATGTAGCTTGCACAGGCCCAAGGCATCTGAAAGTTAATATATAGCGTAAATGGACTTTGAGGTAGAATTGTTTCTAGTAGCAGTGGTTACATTTCAAAAAGCTGTTCTAATAAGTGCTATTTATGAGTATTTGGATATTTGCAGCTACACAATCAGGACAAATGTCTGGGGAAGGTAAAGCTGGTCCTCCAGGAGGCAGTTCACGTGCAGCATTTCCACAAGGTGGTAGAGGACGGGGCCGTTTTCCAGGGGCTGTTCCCGGTGGGGACAGATTTCCTGGGCCAGCAGGACCAGGAGGGCCACCCCCTCCTTTTCCAGGTAAAATTTTACTTAAATTACCATGGATAAAACATGTCTACCTAATACCTCTTTTCCTTTTCTCTCTTTTTCAAGTAATGCATTATTAATGTGACTTACTCTCCTTGTTATGCTATTTTTGGAATCCAGGAAATTTGATCAAGCATCTTGTTAAAGGAACTCGGCCTTTGTTCCTGGAAACTAGGATTCCATGGCATATGGGGCACAGCATAGAGGAAATACCCATTTTTGGCCTAAAAGGTCTTTATTTTTCTCCAAACTTGCTTGACTTATATATAGAATATTTACATCAGTCTTATTTTCTTACCTCTTAAAAATCCTTTCAAGACCATTTTTCCTCGTTTCACTTTCTAGCTTGGCATCAGAGTAGAATATAAGGTGGGTGATTTCACTGTAAGAAGTGTGTGTACACTGAAAGATGGAAAATATTTCTAAGCACTGTAATCTTTTTTAGTAAAGTTTTTGTTTCAATAATTTTTGCTAAGCATAAATTGAGCTAGTTAAATTTGTAAGGATATCCTTCACCTTTGTAGTTGTTAGCGTAGCATTTACCTTATGGGTTTTGTATAAAGAGAATTTTGGTCTGTGAGTTATGCTTTAAAAGTATAATAATCTTGGCATATAAATGTTAAAAGTATCTTTGTTATTAAAATATTTTCTCTCTCTCTCTCTCTCGTTTATTCTATAGCTGGACAGACTCCGCCACGTCCACCCTTGGGTCCTCCAGGCCCACCTGGCCCACCAGGTCCTCCACCTCCTGGTCAGGTTCTGCCACCTCCTCTAGCTGGGCCTCCTAATCGAGGAGATCGCCCTCCACCACCAGTTCTCTTTCCTGGACAACCTTTTGGGCAGCCTCCACTGGGTCCACTTCCTCCTGGCCCTCCACCTCCAGTTCCAGGCTACGGCCCCCCTCCTGGTCCACCACCTCCACAACAGGGACCACCTCCACCACCAGGCCCTTTTCCACCTCGCCCACCTGGTCCACTTGGGCCACCCCTTACACTCGCTCCTCCTCCGCATCTTCCGGGACCACCACCAGGTGCCCCGCCGCCAGCTCCACATGTGAACCCGGCTTTCTTTCCTCCGCCAACTAACAGTGGCATGCCTACATCCGATAGCCGAGGTCCACCACCTACAGACCCATATGGCCGACCGCCACCATATGATAGGGGTGACTATGGCCCTCCAGGAAGGTACGTTAATTTGCAGCAATCAGAGTGTTTCATTGGTAAAAGATGGTTGTTTTGTAGGAAAATAACATGGAAATGTAGCTAACATCAAAAACAGCTAGTGTAAAGTGCTTTACACTGTTAAGTCTAACTTAGAAAATCTGTTGGGTTTGACTTAAAGTTTCTTTCTGTTTTAAAGGGAAATGGATACTGCAAGAACACCATTGAGTGAAGCTGAATTTGAAGAAATCATGAATAGGAACAGGGCAATCTCAAGCAGTGCTATTTCAAGAGCTGTGTCTGATGCCAGTGCTGGTTTGTATATTTTTTCCTATATTCATAATTTTTACTTATGTGAAATGATCTAAACTTAAAAGCAGTCCGAAAGATATGTCATTTACGTTTAATAGTTCTTTTTGTATTCTCAAATTGTTATAAAGTATTGGAGAAAGCAGTACTCACAGTATAGCAGAAAGACCCCACAATTGTAAGTTATCAAGTGTTGATTTAAGTATTGGCCTTGACATTTAATGGTTTCAGAGACCTTCAGACAGCTTATTCAGTCTCCTGTTTACAAAATGATAAACTGTTTGACACAGCTTCGGTGATACCAGATTTTGTTAATTTGATCAATTTTAGCTTTTGCAAGTTTTGAAACCAAAAAGACACTGTTTTCTGTGATTGTTTTGAGGTGCACTACTTGAGTAAAATACTTTGCCACTCTTATCCCTACGTGGCTTGGCAGTGTTTCCCAACAAAAGTTACTGTTTTTAAGGTTTATTTATTCATTTGGTTGAAAACCAGAATACTCAAGTGCCTGCAACAGCCAGTGTTGGACTAGGCTGAAGCCAGGGGGCCAGAACTCCACTGGGTTCTCCTATGTGGGTAGCAGGGATCCAAGCAACTATTACGTTCCCAAGCACATTAGTAGGAAGCTGGATTAACAGTGGAGCCTCTGAGACATTAACTTGCATTCTAATGTGGATGTGGGTACTCCTAGTAGTGGCTTAACTTGCTGAGCCACACCAGCCCTCCCCAAAATTTGCTTGACTTCAATGCCTTTCTTTTCCTCTACAGGTGATTATGGGAGTGCTATTGAGACTTTGGTAACTGCAATTTCTTTAATTAAACAATCCAAAGTATCTGCCGATGATCGTTGCAAAGTTCTTATTAGTTCTTTGCAAGATTGCCTTCATGGAATTGAGTCCAAGTCCTATGGTTCTGGATCAAGGTAAAACTTTCCTGTCTCCTGTCTGTTGAAACCTGCTAGTTTACAAAAGGAAAAAATACTGTGTTTGGGACTTTAAAACAAAAGTTTGATGTACTTACTGTTTACTTAGCAGCTGGAATGATTTTTTTAAACTCTTAAGTCAGATGTTAGGTGTTTGCTTAAAACCCGTCAAAGGCTTCCACTTAGGCTTACTTCTTGTACTTCTCCCCATACTCACTCTAGCCATATTGATCTGTCTTTTCCTCTGGGCACATGAAGCATTTGACCATCTTACTGATTTTGTACTTGGTATTCCTTCTCCTGGGAACCCTTTTCCCTGGCTCTTCACATTCCCTGGCTCCTTATCCTTCTCCTTGTCTCAGTCTAACTTCTTAAGAGGGTCTTCTCCCAGGTTAGTCTGTCATATCCTTCTCTTACTTGCCGTAACCTATTCTTATTTGTTACTTGTATTTCATCTCATTAGAACATACTGAATGATAGCAGGGATTTGATCTAACCTACCTGCTACAGTTCTGTATTTCTAATGCTTAAACTTTGCCTGGTACAGTGTGGTGCTGAGTGAGTGAGTGAGTGAATGAATGAATGAATGTAGTTCCTTGCTTTCAGAATTCCTGCCAACTGCCCTGGAAAGGTGTCTTTTTAATCCTCACATAATCTCCCTTTAGTATGTTATCTGGTAGTAGAGTCATCTTTATTATTAAGGGAAAGGAGTTTGTCTTTGGCAGTTCCAACTTTATAATTACTGCCTTTTGACTTAGCTTATCTTTTTATCTGAACCAGTTGGTCAGAACTAACAGCATATTAAATACCATCATCTTACACTTTTTAGTCCAAGTAAGAACTTCTTTGATAAAGGAGCTTATTAGCCCCTAGCAATGTTTGATAAAGTCTGTCTGGTACAGAAATACAAGATTAAAATATTCTTACTTAAACTAATGGACAATTATTATTTCCTTATTGTGAATTTAGCAGAATTTCTAAAAGTCTTATAGGCAGTAAACTTTGAATAAATTTTTTTTTTGTTAAACTGCTTGTGAAACATTTCTACTTGATAAATACAGTGTGGATGCTGTATTAATCTTTGCTCTCCCTTCTCCCCTAAAAACTGTTAGTGTATATTAGAAAGTTTCCTAGTGGAGTACATGTGCTCCTGGTGAATCATACTTTGTTAGAAAGGTAAAATTGATAATTATGTGCAGTTGTCCCTCAGTATCCATGGTTCCCAGGACTCCTACAGATATCAGAATCTGTTGTTACTCAAAGTCCTTCATGTAAATGGCCCAGGGTTATTTGCATATGACCTGCCAGCATTTTCCCATATGCTTTAAATCATCTATAGCTTACTCATAATACCTAGTACAATGTAATTACTATGTCAACAGTTGTTATTTGTATTGTAAAGGAATAATAATAGGAAAAAAGTTGTTTTATATGTGTTCAGTATAATCACAATTTTTCTCTGAATATTTCCAATCTTCTGTGGCTTGAATCCAGAGATACAGAATCTGCTGATAGGGAGGACTGTGTAGGTTTAGCTCACCTATGTTGATAGGCACCTTTTTTTTTTTTTTTTTTTTTTTAAGTATTTTGGTTGCATTGTATGAATGATTTTTGTGAATTTTGTGTCTTTAAAAACTGTTCTAGATATTCTTGAACTTTAAACGCAAGTGCTTTGAAATTTGCCCTTTTGTTTCTATTCTTTCAGTAAATACTGTTTTAGGCTCCTTCTTTAAATGTTGTGATATGTTTCTGATTTCCATATTTTTCGCAAATATTTTAAAAAATGAAATTTCTGGTACATCTCTGAGTTGGAAAATCATTGGCAGTTTGTAGTAAGCTTGGATTTATAAACAATTTTCAAACACCAGAATACAGGGGATATGTTCTAGGAACCTCATTGGGTGTCTGAAACCATGAATATAGTACTGAACCCTAAAATTTAATGCCTTTTCCATCTGAACTAAGCACATATTACATATTATTATAACTTTTGCAGCTTGAAGTACAACAGCAAGACTGGTACAGATTTCCCTTCATGATTTCATAGACGCAGGATTTGCTCTTACAGATCCTAGCAACCTGAGCATATGATTATTTTTTCCTTTCCTTATTAAGTTGAGAACTTTCATCTTTTCACTTGAAGGGCATACTTTCATATAAAGTTAAATATTCCAAATTGACAGCATCAATAACTACTTTTGTACTTTGAGGCCCTTATGTAAAACAAGGGTTACCTGAATGCAGGCACTATGATCCCTTGAAAGTCAATCTGATAAGCAAGAGAGCCGCTCATTGGCTAAGGGTTGGTTTGTATGTATGACAAATATATTGAACAAAGTATGGTTTATATCCAATCTGGACACAAAGGAATAAGTTAAGCTACTCATAACCAGCATGTAATTTAAAACTTAAGAATTATCTATTTTGGGGATTTTTCCATTTAATATTTTCAGACCACTGTTGACCACAGGTAGCTGAAACCACAGAAAGTGAAACCCATGTTTTAGAGGGGATGTACCTTTTTTAAACTCTCCAATTATGGAGAGCATTAATTCAGTAATTTCTTTTAGAAGACGTGAACGATCAAGAGAGAGGGACCATAGCAGATCACGAGAAAAGAGTCGGCGTCATAAATCCCGTAGTAGAGATCGTCATGATGATTACTATAGAGAGAGAAGCAGAGAACGAGAAAGACACCGGGATCGGGACCGAGATCGGGACCGAGAACGTGACCGAGAGCGAGAGTATCGTCATCGTTAGAAGGTGGGTATTCCTTGTTCCTGTTATATTTAGTGTGTGTTATTAGCAGCAGTTATAACTCCAAGGCTGTTCATACAGTATATATCTACATTTTAAGTGATCCAACTACTTGTTCTGAATTTAATCTTCTGAAAACATCTGAGACAAATAATAGGTAAGTGATGACAGGTAAAAATTTTGACTTTTTATCCTGGAAATTGTATTGCTGAGTTGTTACTTTCAGGCTTCAGATTGTTATGATCTTAACAAAGCAAGAAAAATAATCAAGAGGACTCATTGTGTACTTCTAAAACCTAAAATTTGGAATTCTCATCACATAATTTGCATGTGACTTTAGAGTATTTAAAATACAAAGTACAGGAAGTTATTTCAGATACAAATATTATGTGCTTGGACTCCTAAAAATTAAAGTTTTTATCCTTGAATTAATTTCATTTGTCCCTAAAACAAGAAAATCTGCCATTGTAATAGTTTAACACAGGAGAATGTTACCTCAGCATTGAAAGTATTTTTCTATAAAAACAAAACAGTATTTTAGGAAAATTACTGTTGCCTTGGCATCTGATTTTTGTTTTTTTTTTTTTTTTAATAAAAGAGAAGAAGCAGTATAAAATTTGCAAAGAAGAAATAAGTTTCTTGATTAAAATGGGTTCAACTTAAAATTTTAAATTATGTGAAAGACATACATCCTAGATTAGAATAACCTTGAAATAATTTTATTTGATGTTTCATTCATAAATCATAATCATTGTCTTTTTTTCTGTATTTTAAAACTATTTCTTGTGTGCATTTTTCATGAAGTGGGAAGAGTTGTCTGTTTATGGTTCATTTTCACATGTAATTTTATTTTTATATTTGTGAACAGCATTTATTCACGTGAAGAGTTTGGGGAAAGCACTATAAGGCTATGCATGTAACACAAAGGTTACTCTGTAAACAAAAATTTTTTTTATTTGTTGCTGGTATAGCCAAATTAAATTAGGCTAAAACAAAACCCTCCCTTTATGTGGTTATTTTTCATAATACTGGAAAACTTACTGAAAATTCAGTCCTGGTAATTGCTAGCGTTTAAATTGTAATGGGCAAAATCAAAGACTTTATCAAGACTTTATCAAGTGTATGTAACTGTGACAGAATAGTAGTTTCTTTAACCGTAACAGATGTATTAGCAAATGAAATCCTCTTTGAATAAAACTAAGAAAATAATCATGAAAATGATATTTTTTGGAACACTGATAATCTTTTCTACTGTTTAAAATGTTAGGAGCAAGACCAGTTTTCGTACTTTTCCTTGCATTTTGAGTATGTAGCTTGAAAACTTAAATTTCATTACAGTTCTCCATATATTGTATTATAAAATTTAATACAATTCTTAAAAACATTCCTTTAATATGAGATAGGACATCTTTCAGTTTTAAAAGTAAGTTTACTGAAACTGATGCTATGTATGAATGTTAAGAATTGGATGTTGTATCATGTAAATCTAAACACTTAATTTTAAAGATGTAATTTGCCTGCCACCCCTCTGAGTTGAATATATCTGACCCCATCTTACGAAAAAATTTTCAGTGTCCATCTGTTTAAGGAGATGTGGCCAGGTTGTTTCTTCAGATGTTTAACTGTCATTTCATTTGTAGATGGGTGCAAGTTATACAGGGTATATAAATTTCTCAGAAACTGTATCAGCAAGCTTCTAGTTAGTTACTGAAGATATAATGAAATGAATACTTTTTCAGTTATCTCCAAAATTATGTGTGCCCATGAAGGTACCTTTAAACCAATATAAACCCAAAGTTAATTGATGACAATCTTATTTATTTCTGATTTTAGTAAGCTAGTGTAGTCAAACAAGTAAACTTCTGAAAAGCCCATTGTTAATTTTAAATACATGATTTAATAACATCCCAATAATGGTACACTTACGTATGTCATGACTTGAGTTTCATTACATTCAGACATCAACTATGAATTCCTAATGTGCAAACTATTGTTGGCATTTTTCTTAATCACTGATGTACCATACCAAAATTCCCATGTTTTGTTTGTACATTAATCAGAATTGAGTTGTAATATTGTTATGTGCCTTCATCCAAGCAAAATTTTATAAAGCATTCCAGCAAAAAAAAAAAAAAAATTGTTATCCTGGATTATTGTGTCTTTGCTATACCAAACAGTATTTATTGTGGAAGTAGACATGATTAAAGAGATGGGATTGGGATTAAGGATACTAAAGTGAAAACCTTGTTTAAACAAAACAAAAAAATCTGCAAATTGCATTACCAATATATCAGGTCCTGTTGACCACTTTAGAAGTTTTTTGAGTCCTTTTGAGCTTTCATGCAAACCTTAAATGGACTAAATGGATTAAGAGTGACTTCAAAGCCAAAGGGAATGTCAGGAGTAAGTCTGTATACAAATAAAATAATAATGTAATCTATTAATAAAGTTATGATGAATGGCTTAAAGGGCAAGTTCTTAACTGAAAACTTGATGATGTCAGCAAGTTGTCAATGTCTGTCCACTTTCCTTTTTTTGTTTCAACTGTTGGTAATGTTGATTGCATTCTCATATTTAAGATGTATTAGTTTTTCTAAGAGCATTCAGTATCTAAGTTCAAATAGGTTACACCCAATGAGAAAATATCAGTATTGTAAATTTCAGTATGTAAATACATTGTGCTTCATATTCTGTAACTTCTGCCTCTATTCTCAGACCACTCTGAGCAAAATAAAAGTGCTTTAAGATTGTATGCTTCTCACAAAAACAATTTTACTTTCATAGTTGAGTTATTTTCTTTGAGGTTGTGTTCCTCTTAGTATTTGGAATAGCCCTAATCAGATTTCTACTTACAGTTCAGTTTTTCTTTGTGTACTAAAGAGTAATGAAGCCAAATTATTTTTTAAAGAACTTTTTATTTAGCCTTTTCCTCTCCCTAATTTGTAAGATTTTACATATTCTGAAACCATTCTCTTTTGATAATATTTTTAAACATGTATGGGGGCTGGATTAAATACCTATTCTTTCCTTGACTGTATGATTACTTATACGGTAAATATTTTTGTCATTGCAAAAGATTTGGGATGCTTTGAGTTGTTAATCAACTGATTAGCTTTGTATTAATTTTGGTACAGAACAAAGCCAGAAGAGTAAAATTCTTTCTTCAGTGTTGTTTCATCTCCTTAAGAGAGTTAGTTGTTGCATTGAGGCTTGTGTGAAAATTAAATTCTTTCAATAACTTGTGGGATGATACTGATTGTAAAATGATAAGGTCATCTAAGCTCTGAGTAATATTTCTGTTACCCTCTGTTTCTCCATGTGTCCTAACTGCTATATCTGAATGTGCTAGCTCTTGTTTCTTTGGCTTCTAATTTACCTTGTTTTTAGTATTTATAAAACGTGTCTGCACAGCTGTCTTAATTAAAGTGATAAGAGAGTAGGAAGTGATCCCTGGATGGATATATAGTGTTTTGCTCACTGTGGTTTAAGAATATGAGTATAGTTTTGTTTATAAATAATTATCTCTGTTTAAAAAAAAAGCCAGTGAATCACCTTGCTCTCTTCACCTCATCTCAGTGTGAAATTTACTACCATTGTTTTAGTTTGTAAATGAGATTGTTTTGAGTAAATAATGTTGAACGTTTAGTTAACATTGCTTACTGAAAGCCTAATAGTCAATAAGGGGGAAGGTGTCATTTATGTTCTCCCAGTTTATGAATTCTCTTTCTTTGGTGCCATCTTTAAGTCTCACGGTGAATTCTGAATAACAAACAGCACATTTGAAATGTTCATTTTGTGAATCTTTTTGGGGCAAAGCTGATTTTTCTTTTGACTATGATGAAGTTCATTTCTGCTATTTTAGTAGACTGCCTAGAGCAACAGTCATGTTATAGAGTAGTAAAATACCCCTATTAGAATGAGGTAAGTACTTTTGTTTGGAGATAGGTAAAAATTAGAATGCTTTGGTAGTAGGCAACTTTTTGTAAACATCTACAATAAACAGTTTTTATATAGTATGTTCTGGCCAACAAAAGGAATTTTGATTTGAAAAAGAGTTAACATGTTTTTAGACACTTATTTCACTTGCCCACATCATCTCCATTCCTCTCATTAAGGAGAACTTTTCAGATAAAAGTGAATTTCATTTAAATGAGTTAATAAAATTTTATGATAATCCTCTTTTAATCCAGGTTACTAATATGATAAACCTATAAAAGAGCCCTATATATATATATATATATATATAATGTTTTACTTAAAAATGATTTTACTATGAGTTTAAAATATGGATATTAACAAATTTGTTTAGATAAATTTCTAACAGAAACAATCATAATGTTACAAATAATTGCTTGATCTTACATTATCTCAAAGTGGAAGCCCTTCTCTGTGTTGACATTTTACTTGCAGATCATTGTGGTTTACAGACTTGGCTAAAAAGCTGAGGATTCCATTTGTTTCCTAGTTGTATTAACAACTGTTTATGTAGGTCTTCCTTTTATAACTGATGGCTGAGCCAAGTAACTGTGTGGTTTTGACAATATAGATTTGACCAATTGCTATTCTGAAAATATGGGCATTGAATGTATTTGTCACTTTGAAACTTCTTTTTGATATATTTGTTTTTGTAGATGTCTTCTTAGATATTTGAGACTAGTATGGATTGGATTATTGGAAATGGGTTGTATTGCCTTCAAATTTGCTTCTGTTTGAGATTGTACATTTGTATTTTCAAGTGGATAAATGTAAAGTGTCTAGAATTAGAAATAAAAATTGCCAGACCATCCCACAGGTTTTATGTCTATATGATAAAAATGATGAGATTTAGTAATAATTAAGACATACCTATAAAGTATAGGCAAGATAAGTGCATTAGTCCTGGGTAAAGATGTATATTGTAATTTCACAAACAAAATTCTCTATAAAAAGTAGCGAAGTTCTCCATGGGAGTGATAATAATAAAAAGATTGAAATATATGCTGCATGTGTTTTGAAAGGGTTGAATATTACAGTCTTGTTCACTGTATTTTCCCCATTTAACCCATTGTGTCCCATTGTCCTATACATAGGACATCTATACCACTTAATGATCAACAAACATACCACTTATGATAACCTTGCACCTGTGTCAGTTTTTGAAATATTTGCAGAATTGAAAACTTGGGACATAATGGGTTAACAGTCCCTCTCATGTCCATCCCTTCCAACACTACACAGTATACAGGGAGAAGGCATTCTGTTATGAAATTTATGAATTTCCCAGTAATCCTTTTTTCAGATTAGAAAATATGCCTTCTCTCTTTTAATAGTTTACTAGTTTTTTTAAGTTTGTTGCAAAAAATAAAACATTTGAAATCTGCCATTTTAGGAGTTTTTACTATTAAATAATTACACTAAATAGCATTACCACCATAAAGTAAGATGAAGGTACAATACAAGGAAACATTAATAATGGTTTAAGTATCTGTTTGAAAAATATGGGCATATTTTTAGAGAGTTTCAGAATTAACCTTTGTTTTTTCCTTTTGCAGTTGTAAAACTTAAGTTTTTACTGCTAGATAGTGAATACATATGTGTGCTGATGCTCACAACATAGTTGGAATAAAAGGACATGAAGGATAAAATTTATAGTTGAGAGAAATTACTCAATTGTGAAGCAAAACTATTTTTAAATTATTTTTATGGCAGAATATGATGAAAAATTGTGCCCTTAAATCACTATTGAAATGGTGTCTTGGAATTTATATTTTAAGTATCTGATGTTTCAGTAACTTACATCCAAGTTAACTGAATGTTTCTTTTGTGAACCTCTGCCTGAAGTTTGGATATATATGTATTCTTGAAATTTTAGTTCATGAACTTTATATTCTGTTTCTTTTATTTTCGTTATGTGATTTTTCGATGAAATTTTTCAATGTAGATTCTCGTTTAGCTTGTTTTGGTTCTTTAATATAATAGTAGATGGTTTTATATAGATGGAAGAGAATGAAAGGAGAGGAAATGTTTAAAATTTGTATTCTGTCTAATGATTTGTATGTGGATGTCATATTTATTTAAATGTCCATCTTGAGCTATATATATATATTTTTTTTTTGTAACATGGAGCACCATTTGATTTACAACAATTGCAGAAATACCTGTATGCTGTCAAATAGATTAATCTGTAAAATAATATATTGAATTTTATATTCAGTTCAGCATTTGTTAAATGAGTTAGTGTAGAATTGGTACATGGATGAATGAAAGTATTTACATTAAAATCAGGCGTTTTTCCATTTATTTTTGTAGTATGCATATTTTAGAAAATGATTTAATGATGTTTCCATCATCACAGAAACAGTAGCTGCTGTATTTTCATTTATATATCAGTCACTAAATTTCAAAGGCAATAATATCTAAGAAGAATGAAATCATTGTATCAGTTTAAATCATTAGATAAATTGGGAGCCTTTCTCCACCACAAAGGCAGCTACTGTTTCAGTGAGTTCTTACTTTGTGTTAGTACGTAACAGTGAAGTAGATGCACGACTTGTGTATGTATAGTTAAGCCAGCGTTTTTCTGTGTATTTTGGGGAATAGCAAAATCTACATCACAAATTTTGACACATTACAGCTGAAGGAAGAGGAACACCTTCCAAGACAAAACAGCCTTCATGGGGGAAAATGACGCTTGTCCAGCAGTTTGCTTCTTGTGATTGAACTGAACGTGTAAGGATTCATGGATAAAATGAACAGGAATAGATCTGAATAAAGCAAATCTGCATAAATGGTAACCAGTAGCTCTACTTTTATTTTTTATGTTGCTTAACTGTTTTATTTGAAGGAAACCTGTGTGATTTAAAAAGTTATAGCTTTTGCAACTTTATTACTGGTTATATACATTTGGCCATTATAATGTGCAAGCAATTGGAAAAAGTCAAGTATTTGCTTGTTTTTATAGTAGTTTGTTCTTGTTAAAAATGTTCATATGATAATGTCTGTAAACAGCACCACTTTGATTACAATAGATGTAGTGTTGTAATAAACTGTTTAATGGGGCTGATGTGTAAAGCTGTTCAAGTTATTTGATGTTTACACCTCAGGGAAAGTCTTGTGTTCAGCAATATCTAAAGATAATGTTACTATGACAACATTTTTACTGTCCTTTAAAAAAGCATTGCAATAGCGTTTTGGATATGCATCAATCTAATCTTGCGTTCAGTGAATTAAACATACTAATTAAGTGTCTCTTGCCCTTGGTTTTGATATTAGAGTAGGTGATCCCATGGAAATTTAATATTCTGCTTTTCTAGCTGTTTTTACCTAGTTAGCTTGTGATTTTGCTGAATGGTATGTAAACTTGTAAAAACTGAAATTTGACAGATGTAGCAATCCAGTCAATGTGTTAGGAATCAAGAAAATTTGAGATTTTAACATTTTAGTAAAAAAATACCATACATATTTGCTATAGAAATGCAGCTTAATTACAACACAGATGTACTGAAACACTTCATTGTGAACTGCTAGCATTGAAGAGAGATTTTGACAGTTCTGATTTGATGCTGCAGTTATTTGCTGTGTTTTTTATTGATGGTGCTTATGGTTTAGCTTTGAAACCATGGGCAGTGTAAATACAGCCATGCAGCAGATAAATCTGAGTAGAGACCCTCAGTTTTATTTTCCAGTTTGTGTAGATTTCTGAAGATTGTGACACTTACTAACATTGGGCTGTATTCTCCAGTGAGAGTCATGGAAGGTTATAGGCATACCCTGTCTCCATAGTTCAAGGAAGTCTGTGTATATTCATGTAACCTGTTGATTCATGCTAGAGTTATTTAATCAGAGATGTTCTTTCAAACCTGCTTTACATGTAGGAGCACCTGGCTGGTGTGTGTTCTTAATTGCAGAATTTAGCAGAGGCAGAATGTTGACTTGATCAGATATTTTTATAGGAAGGTAATTCTGAATCACTACTTCAGAAATTTGAGTAAAATCCTTCAGCCAGTTAATATGTTTTTAAATATACTTTTAAGATCTGATTTTATCTTTTTGAGAGATCTTTTGGTGATACACATTGTTTTTTAAAGTGTAACCAAATTTTAGAATAATGCTTAAAGTATTAGGTGTACCCTAGATGGTAAACAGTGTGCAGCTATAGAAACCTTCAGAGATTTGCACTGCCATTCTTCAGTCTCTTCTTGTCTGCTGTCCAGTTGCTTCTCACAAAATTAGCTGTTTCAAGTTCTCCATATTACTGCCAGTTTTATTTTAAAACATTTTGTGCTTGGAGTATTTGTGCATGGAATCATTGGTGTTTACAGAACTGTTTGCTCTCAGAAATGATACTTTGTTTTAATCTTGTTGAAATGCAGTTGCCTTTAAACGTTATTTGAGTTGTATCAAAATCTGTTTTCTGTTTTTGTGAATAGGTGTTGTAAGTTTTTGTTATTTCTTAGCTTTTTTATATTTTAATTACAATGTGAAGAAGTATGGGCATAAGTGTATAACAAGAGAAATTAGTTAATAGTAAGATTAAAAGGTAAGTAAAATGTCCATGAGGAAAAGTTTCTCTGAAAAACTTTAAAGTGGAATCACAAAACTCTTAACTGCACTTGAACTTGGAACAAAACTGGAAATTTTGTACTAATTGCATCCTTTGCCTTTTTTTTATATTAGTGAAACGTGTTAATTTCTCCTTCTGTATCACTCCCCTGCTGGCAGGTCACATTCCATGCTTTTTATTGCAGACAGTGTCAGTGTACTAGAATTACTGCTGCTCGGCTGTTATTTTTAAGTGTTGTCAGAAGGACTTCACTTTTTGGTTTGACCAAGTAATTTGGCAGAGTCCTTCTGTACCTGATAATACATGAATGTGTAGCAGTAAAGGTAAACATTACAAGCCTTTTTTATTCCTCATACCCCTCTTGTTGTTTATGGGCTGATAATATTTTTTTAATTTGTAAGAAAAATCCAAAGAGATAAATCCTTGCATTGACACCAAAAAGAAAAAAGAAAACAGTGTCTCAGACACCTTTTCATTTTTTTCCTTAACTGTAGTTGAGAAGAAAACATTTCAATTGTGTTTTGAACCATAGCATTTATTGGTGCTATGCAGTCACATTCCTTTCAGCCAGTAGTAAAGTGATGGGTGAGTGTTAACAGCACCTGAATGGTACTGCTTCCAAAAGCAGCACTGTGAACTGAAGGTGCTGATTTGGTTCAAGGAATATGTTGTGGGAAGGCTATTCCTGTGTAAATTTGCAAATTTATTTTGTCAAGTTTCATAAGCAAGATTTAGAATAAGTTCTGGCTGTTGATCATAATTTAGCCCATTTAATGGCCCCTTTACTCAAAAGGCTCTTAAGCAGTTAACTGCAATTTAGAGTTTGCAAATAACTTGTAGCTTAAGGTGTTAATTTCATTTAATTCTCCTGTGGAGAATATTGCTTTATTTTTTACTAGTTAAAGGTCAGTTCTTAAAACAAACATGGAGGTTTTAATGAATGTTGTATAATATTTTGTAGTGAAACGGGAAAATAGTTGAAAGGGTAAAGACTTTATCTTTCCCTTATATATATAAATGTGCCAATCACCTAAATACATGCTGTTTTTATATGATGAGATGCTACTACAAAATTTTTCTGTTGGAGTGCTCTCTACATTTTGGTTTTCATATCTGAATGATCATTGCGTTTTCTGTATCTTAAAAAATGGCTCCAGTTTTGTGTTTGAAGCTTCAGCTTAAGTTATCTTAAGAGGAAGTTTATGTTCTAATTCTTTACTGAGAATACAGTATTGAGATTCTCACTGTTTTGTAGATAACTGCTTTTTAAATTTTTATTCATTAAGTTCATTTACATCCCACAGCCCTCTGTAAATGTTTCCCCCAGATGTATGTACCTAAATGCACGCTTATCCATTGTACATATTAGACATTTTTGTGCTAAAATATATTAAGTGGGATTTTTGTAGCAAAGCATTCTATTTTTCTGTTCTTACAGTGTGTGTGTGTGTTTTTTTTTAACATTAACCTTCAGTTTAAACACTGGTGTATTTTTTTTAAGCAACTTGACTCTTAGAAGCCTTAGACTAATTTTTAAAATAAATATTCAACCAAAAATTATAAATATATTAAGATGTGGCCTTACATATGGCATTCCTTGTGTTTGTAATGTGATATTTTTAATCTAGAGAAATCAAGATTGAAGGTTAAAGTTTTGTAGGTTTAACCATAAAATGTGTTAAAAAGTGTCTAGGCTTCTGGGAAAAAGTTCTTATACTCTTCTTTCTTGACATTAGAAAGAAGCAATATGAGTATGAATATTCAAAATATTCAGGCACTTGTATCTTCAGATTGATTCAGGCTTGTTTTAACTAATGTTTCTTTAAAATTTCAGGTTTTTGGCATTCACTCTCTTGAGTGTGCAGTTACTGTGTTTTTTTTTTTTCTTTATGGGTTCTGTAAACCTTGGTTACATACAGATGTGATTGTTTTTGAAGACTTCCTGTTATATAAATTAACATCTCTTGTTATGGGAGTCTTAAAATATTAGGTAGAATTTAATTGAAGTCACACAAATCTTGAAATGATATTTGTGGATAGTAAATACTACAAGAGTTTTTCATGTGGGAGTATCCTAAAACTTCACCATGGGTGTAAATGTTTTACATTAATTTCATAACTGGTTGGACCCTACATTTAGTGAAAGCATTTCATTTTGAAGGTGTGTTCTTTTTGTCCCACGGTTACTGCATAACACTTCTCAGCATTTTGTAAGTTATTTTCAAATATTATGGCAAACTCACGTTTATTTTTTTACTTTGAAAATTGTAGTACTCAGGTGGTATTTAATGGGAAAGGATCCTTTGGGTAAATCATAATGTATTCTAAGGAATGCATCTATAAAGCATTGTTGACTTAGCCTTAAAAAAAGGTCTATTTATTCTTCTTCCTCTCCATCCCATGGTATATTATAGCTAACTAGTTTACAGCCCTGTGCAGCCTTACAAAGTTGTTTTACAATTTTTAATGGAAAGCCCTTAACAGACAAACAAAATGTATATTACCAGTATCCATGAATTACTGAATCAGTTTGTAAATAATTTGTCTAATATCAGAAGGCCAAAGAAAGTCTTAAAATTTTAGCTATTGACTCGTGACTTCACAATAAGATTTCTGTGCAAAAGGTAAGGTATTTGATCAAATAGACATCTTTTTGATGTCCATAAGAACTAGACTTCCATATTAGCTTCTATTAAAAAGCTTTTTCCATTTTATTAAAATGTTTGTAATTACATTTTTGTTTTTAATGTTTACTTTGTCTTTTCTTTCTTTAGCATTTAGGTGACTGTTCAGCAGTTTGCTAGGTGACCATTGTTGGCCCTAAACTGCACTAGTAACAAGCATGGTATTTATCTTGTATTGAAAATAAATAAAAGAGTTTTGATAATACTTTGTAGTTTGTCTTTTTTGTTTCACTTCTATGTTAACTATTGTGAATGATTTTGAATAATTAATTTCTATGGCAATATGCCATACAACAGAAATTGGACTGTTGTCTGAATTTTGTCTTTGAGCCATCCTGCTAGGTAGTGATAATTGTCTTTTCTTTTTATTTCAAGATACAGAGAGATAGAAGAGAGGGAAGACAGACCTTCCATCTGCTGGTTCACTCCCCACATGCCCACAATAGCTGTGACTGGGTCAGACCAAAATCAGGAGCTCCCATTTGAGTTTTCCATGTACCAAGTACCAAGTACTTGAGCCATTATCTGCTGTCTTCTCAGGCACATTAGCGGAAATTGGGTTGAAAGCCGAGTGGCTGGGATTCAAACCCACACCCTGATCAGACTGTGGGTATCCCATGCAGCAGCTTAACCTTTTGTACCACAACACCTGCCTCTATAGGATACTTTTGAAATAGTAACAAATTAGTTTCAACAAATATTTTTGTGCATGTATTACATCATGCCCCAGATTTCTTGCAAGCTTTAAACTTTGTTGAAAGTGACAATTGTAAATGATTGAATTTATGAGAAGTAGGAAGCTTCCATGACTGGAATTGCTTTCCAACTTTTTTTTTTTTTTTTTTTAAGATTTATTTATTTATTTGAAAGTCCGAGTTAAACTAAGAGAAAGAGAGGCAGAGAGAGAGAAAGATCTTCCATTCGCTGGTTCACTCCCTAATTGGCCGCAACAGCTGGAGCTGTGCCGATTTGGAGTTATTTCCAGGTCTTCCCATTTGGATGCAGGGGACCAAGGACTTGGACCATCTTCTACTGCTTTCCCAGGCCACAGCAGAGAGCTGGATCAGAAGAGGAGCAGCCAGGACTCAAACTGGTGCCCATATGGGATGGCAGCACCGCAGGCCATAGCTTTACCTGCTGTGCCACAGTGCTGGCCCTGCCCCTCCCTTTCCATACTTTAACCAAAATGGTAGTTGAGGTTTTGTTAATGTCCATATTACTCTTGTGTTATGTGTCTATATTTTGAATATTGCATTCAGTGACCCACATGTGTCAAATTAATTGTCTTTGGCTGTAGGGACAGGACATTTAACTGTCAGAAAAGATGATTAGGGACACATTTTTTTTCCTAAATGGCACACCAGCCGCGGAGGAGTCTGTGAAAACTCCGTGGAGGAAGGAGATGCTTTTTACAGAGGGAAGTTTTTCCAGTCTTCTAAGTATAATTTCCATTGCTGTTTTAGGTCTTTGTCTCCCTTTTCTGTTTCATTAGTATTTTCATATGGCTATCAGCTATTGTCAGTTCCAGGTAAAAGATACACATTCTGTACCTCAAAACCCACCGCATTTATTTGTAGGAAAGCATCAGAAAATACAATTTGCTTACTGAAATCAGTAAGTCGAGACAGTAGCTTTGGGTACAAAGAGACACCTCTTCCCCAGGAAAGAAGAAAAGGATTGGTACAAATACATGGGATGTCGTGGACTCTAGGTAGGTGGTGGAAATGCTGATACAGTCATACTTAATTTTCTTTGGGATAGAAATTAAGATTAGTAAAGTTGCAAGAAGTAATGATGTTGACCTGTCAGATTGCAGAAGCGTGATGAGACTGTCCAAGGTTAGGCTCCACTTCTGTAACAGGATGACAGGATGATTAGTGACACAGTCGGTGTCCCAGAGAGGGTAAATTAAGCAATGGGAAAGGGAAGGTGGTGATTATCTTCATCACTTCAGTGTAGTGGTGATTGGCCCAGCTGGAGAATACGGTCACCTGCGCCTCATTTTGGATTGAAGGTGGAGGTTATTACAGGTTTGTGGTGTGTGCGTGTTTTTTTTGTTTGTTTTTAAGATTTATTTATTTAAAAGAGAGGAGAGGCAGAGAGAAAGGTCTTCCATCTGCTGGTTCACTCCCCAATTGGCCACAATGGCTGGAGCTGAACTGAGCTGATCAAAAGCCAGGAGCTGCTTTTGAGTCTCACATGTGGGTGCAGGGGCCCAAGGACTTGGGCCATTTTCTGCTTTCCCACGCCATAGCAGAGAGCTGGATGGGAAGTGGAGCAGCCAGCCAGGTCTTAAACCGGTGCCTATATGGGATGCTGGCACTGCAGGCGGCGGCTTAACCTGCTATGCCACAGCGCCGGCCCCGACCCCGACCCCGACCAACGTTTTAAAGTTGCTTTTTTGTTGTTTAAAGATTGTATTTGAAAGTTATGGGCCCGTGCCACGGCTCACTAGACTAATCCTCCACCTTGCGGCGCCAACACAACGGGTTCTAGTCCCAGTTGGGGTGCCAGATTCTGTCCCGGTTGCCCCTCTTGCAGGCCAGCTCTGCTGTGGCCAGGGAGTGCAGTGGAGGATGGCCCGAGTCCTTGGGCCCTGCACCCCATGGGAGACCAGGATAAGTACCTGGATCCTGGCATCGGATCAGCGTGGTGCGCCGGCCGCAGCGCAGCGGCCGTTGGAGGGTGAACCAACGGCAAAGGAAGACCTTTCCCTTTTCTCTCTCTCTCACTCTCACTCTCACTGTCCACTCTGCCTGTCAAAAAAGTTATGCAAAGAGGTAGAGTCTTCCATCTGCTGGTTCACTCCCCAGATTGCTGCAACGGCTGGAGCTGAGACAATCCAAAGTCAAGAGCCAGGAGCTCCTTCCAGGTCTCCCTTGTGGGTGCAAGGGATAAAGGACTTGGGCCATCTTTTACAGCTCTCCCAGACCCTAACAGAGAGCTGGATCAGATGTGGAGCAGGTGGGACGCAAACTGGAGCCCATATTGGATGCCGGCACTTCAGACCGGAGCTTTAACCCTCTGCAGCACGCTGCCAGCCCCTTAAAGTTGCTTTTGTGTTTTTTACCCCTCTAGTTTCTTTGTCACCCCATAAAGTAGATTGGATAACATATTTTTAAAGATTTGTTTGTTTGAAAATCAGACTTTACACACACAGGGAAAGGCAGAGATCTTCCATCTGCTGGTTCACTCCCCAGATGGCAGTAACCAGCAGAGCTAGGCTAGGCCAAAGCCAGGAGCTTCATTCAGATCTCCCACGTGGGTGGCAGGGAACAAGGACTTGGGCCATCCTCTGTTGCTTTCACAGGCACATTAGCAGTGGAGCAGGCAAACGCTGGCCCTATAACATTCTGCTCTCCCATAGGAGGCTCTGAGAGGTGGTGGTCAGCAGAGTGGTGAGTAGAAGTTAGAATGATTTTATAATTGTAAATTTTCAGTTGTTTGCTGAATATGTCAAGCTAAACTTCCCCCCTTCCCACTGCTTGCTCCCTTAAGTGCTTTTTAAAGCTTAGTGATGTATGACCAGTAAGCATTTAGGAATGTATCTCTTTAAAATGTTCCCTTCCACAGATGTTGAACACCTACCATTCAGGATACTTTTGTGTAAGACAGGCCATAGCAGCATAGTGGTGTCCTGTTGTTTTTAAAAACTGATACAGGGTTGGGCTTTGTGGCACAGGAGGTTATGCTACTGCTTTGTATGCCTGCATCCCATATCAGAGTGCTGGGGGTTGAGTCCTGCTTCTACTTCCAACCCAGCTGCTTGCTAAGAGGCAGCAGATGATGGTTCAAGTACTTGGATCCCTACCACACATGTGGGAGAGTTCCTAGCTCCTAGCTTTGGCCTGGCCTGGCTGCAGTGTCTGGAAGACCTCTGTCACTTTGCCTTTCAAAATTAGGAAAGATGCTTAAGAAAAGTCCTATACATACTTGAACAGAGTCTATTTACATGGTTTCCTAGTTTTCCCCTTTGCTATTAGGCAGATTAGAGATTGGCCCTATCTTGTTAAGGTATACCAACTTGGGCTCAGTGTATCAGTGTATTGCACATCTAATTTATCCCAGGAACACTCGGTTAATTTAAAAGTGATTTGTAGAATTGTGAAGAACACCGAAGGAAACAGTTAAGTGAATTTAGTGATGGCTAGCTTTTCCCAGCTAATGGTTGGTCTTAGTTTAACTGTTGAACTGTTTCACATTCTCACAAATATATTAATGTGTGTGTGTGCCCGCTGAGAGACTACCTATAAACTGATAGAGCAGTATGTGTTCTGTTGTCTTTCATAAGTGAGAGTATGAATGGACACTGAAAGGCAGTGTCTTTTTTCCCTATTCAGAATACCTGGTGGTGGTTAAGAAATTCTTAACACACGTATCAAGGACAGAATATGCCCTCGCTAGACTTGGCCAAGACCAGTTGATCAGTTTGCAGAGTTAAATCTAAGTGAAAGTTCATGTTAACAGGTATGTACACCCTTAGTCTGTTTTGTTCTTTCTTTCCCATGACTTTGAGTTTGGTGCCCTCCTAGGGAGTTTAGTTTCCCTATACTCCAGTCTCAGGGCTGTAAGTAATATCTGTATGCTGTCAGTTTCCAAGTCTGTATCCCTGTTTAGACCAGTTGTCCCCCAAACTGGAGAGTTTACTCTACCGGACATCTGCTGAATGTCTGATAGGCCTCTCAGGATGCCAAGGCTGAACTCTAAACTGTTCACCCTGCCTCCTCCCCAGCTCCTTCCTCAGTCAGCAGTCTTTTCCAGCAGCTAACCTTGTTTCAGTTGCCAGGCCCAAACTCAGATCATTCTTGTCGCCACACTCCACATCCAGCACATTGAAAAGTGTTTTGTCTCTACCATCACAGAATACCTAGGTCTGCTTAGTACAGTTTCCACTGCCTCTGCCCTTGGACTATACACAGTCTCAGCTGTCAAGGTTTTATCTGTTCAGAATCCTACAGTGGCTCTCCGTTTCTGTCAGTGAAACCGTGGTTCTTAGGAATTTGCCCACAGATGGCTCCTAGTAACTTCCCTGGTGCCCACTTTATTCCAGCTACTCCGCTCCCTTGCCTTTCAGACCGGCCTTATGTGCCTTGCCCTTGGCTCTGAGCCTTTTCGGTGACATTTCCCCTGCCCGAGATGCTGTGGACACCTGTGTATGTGTCTCAGATTTATCCCCAATATTATGCAGAACCTACTCCCTCCCTGTAGTCTGCTCTGCTGTGTATTTTTCTCAGTTATTTATTGCCTAACAATACTGTTATCCAAATATAAAGCCTCATGAAAGCAAAAGTCGTTTTATTTTGTTAAGTCCCGGGAGTCTACATCAGCGTCTGGCACACAGACCTTACATGATGCTTGAGTGAATGTCCTTTAAGTGTTTACCACGTAATCTTGTTAGCTTAAACATAGTCTAAGAACTACAAGTTTTCATTGTGAAACCTCATGAAACTTGCAGGTTGGGTTTTTGTTTGTTTTTTTTTGTTTGTTTGTTTTTTTTTTTTTTTTTTGACAGGCAGAGTGGACAGTGAGAGAGAGAGACAGAGATAAAGGTCTTCCTTTGCCAAGTTGGTTCATCCCCCAATGGCCGCTGCAGCCAGCGCACCGCGCTGATCCGAAGCCAGGAACCAGGTGCTTCTCTTGGTCTCCCATGCGGGTGCAGGGCCCAAGGACCTGGGCTATCCTCCACTGCACTCCTGGGCCACAGCAGAGAGCTGGCCTGGAAGAGGAGCAACCGGGACTGGAACCCCGGGGTGCCGGGACTGGAACCCCGGGGTGCCGGCACCGCAGGCGGAGGATTAGCCTATTGAGCCGCAGCGCCGGCCCCCGATTGGGCCATTTTTAAGTGCACAGTTGAAGAGCATTAAGTACATTGCCAGTATTGTACAGCCCTTGCCACTGTCCATTGCTTTAAGCTTGTCAACCTCTCAAACAAACTGCTCGGTAAACAAGAGCTCCCTATGCCCACCCTGGCCCTGCCTCTGGCAAGCACTGTTGCACTTCTGTCTCAGCTGGCTTTTTCTAGGGTCGTCATATAAATGGAGTCTAGAACAGTTGTCCGTTTGAGACCAGCTTATATCAAGGTTCATCCTTACCACAGCACATAGCAGAATTTCATTTTCTTTATAGCTAATACTTCGTTTACATTGAACCAAATCTTGAACTTCTTTAGGGACAGATAATGTTTGAATGTTAGTGTGCTGCCATCTAGTGATAGGTTTATGTAAAAAGTAAGAGGTTACTCTCTTTAAAATTGAACATGGGATCTTTATTAAAATGTATTCATTACTTTATTAAAGATTTATTTTTTTTATTTTATTTTTATTTTTTTTTTTTTTTTGACAGGCAGAGTGGACAGTGAGAGAGAGAGACAGAGAGAGAAAGGTCTTCCTTTTGCCGTTGGTTCACCCTCCAATGGCCGCCGCTGCAGCCGGCGCACCGCGCTGATCCTGGCAGGAGCCAGGAGCCAGGTGCTTTTCCTGGTCTCCCATGGGGTGCAGGGCCCAAGCACCTGGGCCATCCTCCACTGCACTCCCTGGCCATAGCAGAGAGCTGGCCTGGAAGAGGGGCAACCGGGACAGAATCCGGCGCCCCAACCGGGACTAGAACCCGGTGTGCCGGCGCCGCAAGGTGGAGGATTAGCCTAGTGAGCCACGGCGCCGGCTCTATTACTTTATTAAAGATTTATTTATCAGGCAAAGAGAAGAGAGGTCTTCCATACACTGGTTCACTCACTCCCCAAATGACTGCAGCTATGCCATTCCAGAACCAGGAGCTTCTCCCAGGTCTTCCATGATGGTGCAGAGGCCCAAGGACTTGGACCACATTCCTTGGCTTTTCCAGGCCATAGCAGAGAGCTAGATCAGAAGTGGAGCATCTGGGACTCGAACCAGTGCCCATGTGGGATGCCGGCACTGCAGCCAGTGGCCTTACCCTCTAAGCCACAGCGCTGGCCCCAAAAGGGTAAATCTTGTTGTTGTGTTTGTTTGTTTGTTTGTTTTGGACAGGCAGAGTGGACAGTCAGAGAGACAGAGAAAGGTCTTCCTTTACCAAGTAGGTTCACCCCCCAGTGGCTGCTGCAGCCGGCGAACCGCGCTGATCCAAAGCCAGGAACCAGGTGCTTCTCCTGGTCCCCCATGCGGGTGCAGGGCCCAAGCACTTGGGCCATCCTCCACTGCACTCCCCGGCCACAGCAGAGAGCTGGAGTGGAAGAGGAGCAACCGGGACTAGAACCTGGTGTACCAGCACCGCAGGTGGAGGATTAGCCTATTGAGCCGCAGTGCCTGCCAGTAAATCTTATTTTGATAATAATGTTTTCTAGTTGAGGGAACAGGTGAATGTATGCATTCAGGCCCTAAGCAATACAGTCAATAAAAGGATATCCACAATAGAAACCAAGACTGATGTGAAAGATTATCTTTTTTAATCCAGAGTTCCTGTAGGTCACCACGATACAATCAACACAGAATGAACATCATAACACGTTGATTATTCTGGAGCAGTTACCTTATCAAAATGCTTTTTATTTTGATTATTGCATGAGAAATGTTTGTAAATTTGTTCAGAGCATGTAAGGAGTAAATTATTTTAATATTTGTTTATTTGAGAGGGAGAGTTACATAAAGCTTCCATTCACCGACTCACCCCCCCGCATGGTTGCAACAGCTGGGGCTGGGCAGGCTGGAGCCAGGAGCTTCATCTGGGTCTCCCAGTTGGGTAATAGGGCCTCAAGCGCTTTGGCTGCCATCTGCTGCTTTTCCAGGCCATTGCCAGAGAGCTGAATGGAAGTGGAGGAGCCAGGACTTGACCTGGTGCCCACGTGGAATGCCAGTGTACAGGCAGCAGCTTAACCCACTATGCCACAATGGAGTTCATATTATCCTAACATACTGAATAGAATTCTCATGATAGTTGCGCAGTGGACTTAATTTTGCTCAGCTCTTCAGTACTGTGTTTTGGTTTTGCTTTTAACCGCAGGTGGAAGCCTAAAATTGTGAGTGGAGGAGAAACAGAACAGGTTCACTTCCCAAGTGGCCACAATGGCCAGGGCTGGGCCGGGCCAGGTAGGAGCCAGGAGCTTTTTCCGGGTCTCCCACGTGAGTGCAGGGCTCCAAGCACTTGGGCCTTATGCTGCTTTCCCAGACAAATTGGCAGGGAGCTAGATTGGAAGTGGAGCAGCTGGGTCTTGAACCAGCACCCATATGGATGCCAGTATCACAGGCCTAAGTGTGATGGGCTATGGCACAACTGGTCAGCCCTCAAAAATAGATTTTAATTGCCGTGGACTATAGAAAAATACTAGTATATTAGAATCTACCTTATATTACACATAAATTTTAGTTCTAGGTGGATTAAATATGGGCTTAAAGTGAGACAGGACTAGCTGAAGAAGCAAATATAGGAAGTACATTTATGACTTGGGATTGAAGAAGAATTTCTTGACATAAAAGTACAAGTAACAACAGGAAAGATGGGTAAATTTTCATGTATTAAGAACTGCTCTTGGCTGGCACCGCGGCTCATAGGCTAATCCTCTCCCTGTGGCGCTGGCACTCCTGGCTTCGGATCAGCGCGGTGTGCCGGCTGCAGCGGCCATTGGAGGGTGAACCAACTTGGCAAAGGAAGACCTTTCTCTCTGTCTGTCTCTCTCACTGTCTAACTCTGCCTGTCCAAAAAAAAAAAAAAAAAAAAGATACTTGAAATACACATAACTGACAAAGGACTAATAGCAAGAATAGATAATAAACTACAGATCTAGAAGAATAAGAAGCCAAATAGGAAAGTGAGCAAAGGATGTGAACTCATTTCACAGAAGAAAACAATGTATCAGTAAGTAAAACTCTGCTTCCTTACTAATCTGGGAGGTGCGTATTAAAATCATAGGTGCCGTTTTACACCTACCAAATTGGCAAAGAAAAATGTTTAATGAAGTTAGTTCTAAGTATTGGCTAGTGTATGGCACAATGGGAGATACTAGAAGGGGAGTCAGTCAGTACAAGCATTTTGGAAATGGTTTAGGATCACTTGGTAAAGTGAATATGCGTATATCCCCTAGAGAAACTTTGCACTAGGAGATATTTACAAGAATGTAGCCACATTATTTCCAATAGCAAAAACAAATGGATAGCTACAAATGAAATAGGTGAATTGTAGAAAATATTTTCAGGATGGTACAGTTCTGAACGTTGTAAGAATTCTGACTGTGCACATGAACATAAATGAATCTTGAGATCAGTGTTGTGCAGAGGGTTAAGCCGCTGCTTGCCCCACTTCTGATGAAGCTTGCTGCTGATGTGCTTGGGAAGCTGTAGGAAGGTGGCCCAAGTACAGGGGCCCTGCCACCCACGTGGGAGACCAGAATGGAGTTTCTGGCTCCTTTCACCTGGCCTGACTAGGAAAGCAATGTAAGGAAATCATTTTAAAAATTCAGCATGGCAATTCTAGGAGTAGGAAGGTAGAGAAATAAAGCTGAGGCGGTTCCATAGGGGCTTCTGAAGTTCCATCATTGGTTTAGAATCATTAGAACTTACGGTTTTTTCTTTGGACTGCAAATATTTAATATACTTATGTATGTTTTACAATAATCATACACTATAAAATTAACACATTATTGTATAAGGCTAGAACTTGTAAGCTACTGTCATACCCAGAAAATGACACTAACAAATACCTAAAATTTTATTTAGGTATTTCTTCAGAAATGTAAATAGTACTTCCAAAAGTTCATGGAAAGTGAAATTAAAAGATGTTTTGGTGCAAAAATTATGAAAACTATGTGTAGTTTTTTTGTTTGTTTTTTGACAAGCAGAGTTAGAGAGAAAGGTCTTCCTTCCATTGGTTCACCCTCCAAAAGGCCGACATGGCCAGCGCGCTGCGCCAATCCAAAGCCAGAAGCCAGGTGCTTCCTTCTGGTCTCCCATGGGGTGCAGGCACTTGGGTCATCCCCCACTTCCTTCCCAGGCCACAGCAGAGAGCTGGACTGGAAGAGGAGCAACCTGGACAGAATCCGGTGCCCCGATCGGGACTAGAACCCGGGGTGCCAGCGCCACAGGTGGAGGATTAGCCAAGTGAGTTGTGGCGCCGTCCTGCATAGTTTTTTTTTAATATAACATTCTTAACCATTTCTTTTATTTTTTAAGAATTATTTATTTGAAAGAGAGATCCATCTTCTATCCACTGACTCAGTCCCAAAATGGTTGCAATGGCCAGGGCTGGACCAGGCTGAAGCCATGAGCCAGCAGCTTCTTCCAGGTCTCCCATGTGGATGCAGGGGATTAGTACTTGGCCATTTTCCGTGGCTTTTATAAGTGCATTAGCAGGGAGCTGGATCGGAAGTGGAGTAGCCAGGATTTGAACTGGTGCCAACGTGGGATGCCAGCTCTGCAGGCGGAGGCTTAACCTTGTATCCCAAAGTGCCGGCGTCATAGTTTTTTGGTTGTTTTTTTTTTTTGGGGTTTTTTTTTTTTTTTTTTTTTTTTTTTGCATAATATACTTTGTGAACTTTTTGGAGACCCTTTGCTTTTGTAAAAAAAAGATTTATTTAGTTTATTATTTGAAAGGCAGAGTTACAGAGAGGCAGGGGCAGAGACAGAGAGGTCTTCTATCCATTAGTTCGCTCCCCAAATGGCCCCAGCAGCTGGAGCTGTGCTGATCAGGAGCCAGGAGCTTCTTCCAGGTCTCCCACATGGATGCAGGGTCCCAAGGACTTGGGCCATCTTCTGCTCTCCTAGGCCATAGCAGAGAGCTGCGTCGGAAGTGGAGCAGCTGGGACTCAAACCGGCACCCATATGGGATGCCAGCACCACAGATGGCAGCTTTACCCGCTGCACCCCAGCACCGGCCCCATGAGACCTTTACTCTGCTTTAAAACAGTTTCCTAGTTCTGTCTGAAATGTTTAGTTCACTTGAATTTGTAGATAATATAGTCCAGTGACTGCCTGGACTTAACAAGTAGGTGATGTTGTAAACAGTCTCCTGCTGAATCAGAGAATGTCAGCCTGGAAGACAGGAACATGTGTAGCTTGAGAAATCATTAGAATTACCACCGCTGCTGTATGTTTTGTTTGATACAATGTCAGGGGGGAGCACAAGGCTTATATTTCTCAGAAGTGAGTTTATGACATGACTTTGTTGGGATAAACATAAAGTTAGTGTTCACACTGCACTAGGTGGAAGAAACCAAATGTCTAGTGGTCAGCATCCCAGGTACTAGGCTAAGGATTGGGAGGAGTGGTTCCCAGTGATGATAGGTGTAGGACGGTAGTGGCAAGGTGAGGATCTGAAACATTGAATTGCATGCGATGCTACACAGAGGTACCTGTGTTTTTTGCCTTGGGATGCAGAGATCAATACAGATAATACATCCAAGTGTAGACAACACCCATCCACTCTCAGGAAGCAGACTATTGAAATGTTATGCCTGCTTGAACCACTTGGATGAACCCGAGCATCAGCTTGACAGCTTTGCACTTCGGGGTAACCTACCTATGTCAAACCATTCCCGCCTCCTTTTTGCATATACTATCTGAAGTGCTAACGGCTGTCAGTTCTTACAGTGATGACCTCAGCTGGAGTCTGCTTCCTGAAGGAATTGGCTGAGACAGAGGTTACTAGAATTGGTCTTCCTGCAACAGGAAGAAACAGTGTTGGGAGCAGATCTCATTAGATGACAGCCAATCAGGATTAGAAAATAGTATCTTCTAAAACTTGGAAGTCCTTGATTCGCATTGAGTCCTATGTCCTCATCTTTCAGAATCACTGTTGCTCATTCTATTTAATTTTGCCAGGAGAGATCCTTGTAAGGGATAGCTTGAAGACAGTTCTGAAGATACCCGGGCAGCCACATGGATAAGGAAGAAAACCATTCTTGCAGATGGAATACTGACAGTAAATTCTTCAAGGATAATTGAGACAGCAAAAGACTGGCCGAATGAGGGAAAAAGAGAATGATCAGAAACGGGTTCCAGAAGGTATCTGGGGATATGAAATTGTAGGACTGTATGGAAAATCGTTAAGATCTTCACTTTTAATAGTTTGGCAGGACACTTGGAAGGGTATGCATAGCTAGGTGGCGTAGTTCTACATGTTCTCACTGGTCGCTATTTGAAGAGTAGGCTTTTAGGGAGCAATTCTTAAAGACAAATTAGAATGATTTTGCACTAACATAGAAATAGTGGCTTAGAGTGGTAACAGTAGAAACACGGATTTTGAGCATTTTTTCATTTTCATTTTACTTAAAAGGCAGACAGGTCTTCCATCTGTGGGCTCGCTCTAAATATGTGCAACTGGCAGGTCTAGACCAGCGTGAAGCCAGTAGCTGAGAACTCTCCCATGTGGGTGATGGCAAGCCAACTGCTCGAGTTGTCTTTGACCACTGCTACCTGTTGGGGTGTATATTAGCAGGAAGCTGTTGCGGAACTGCAGCAGGATTCAAAAGCAGGCACTTTAAATGGAGTGCTGGCTTCCCAAGCAGCATCTTAACCACTGTGCCAAATGCCCACCCAGATTTTCAGTGTATCCTCAAGGCAAAGCCAACTTCATTTATTGGCAGATTGGTGAATAAGAGAAAGAGAAGAAAGGATATTTGAGAAAGTGCATTGTCTTCATTTTGTGTGGTGATAGGAATTGAAAATTTCATGTAAAGTAAGCTGAGTTTGAGAAAATATTAAACCACCAAATGGAGATATTAAATAGTCATTTGACTATATGTAGCTGAAATCCAGGGTCAGAGTCAGGGCTGGAGATAACACTGGTAGGAACATACATGCTGTTTAAAGTGGAGGACCAGAGGAGATGACCAGACTAAATCATGGGGTGCTCCTAAATTTTATGTTTATATAAATTATGTATGTATTTTTAGAGATTTATTTATTTATTTGAAAGGTAGAGAGAGAGGTCTTCGCTCTGCTGGTTCACTCCCAAATGGCTGCAACGGCCAGAGTTGCGCCAATCTGAAACCAGGAGCCAAGAGCTTCTTCCGGGTCTCCCATGTGGGTGCAGAGGCCCCAACACGTGGGCCACCCTCCACTGTTATCCCATAATAATAAACCAGCCATAGCAGAGAGCTGGATTGGAAGTGGAGCAGGCGGGACTCAAACCTGTGCCCATATGGGATACTGGCACTGCAGGTGGCGACTTCACCTGCTACACGACAGCGCTGGCCCCAATAAGTTAATTATATATTTTTTGACAGGCAGAGTGGAGAGAGAGAGAGACAGAGACAGAGAAAGGTCTTCTTTTTCCATTGGTTCACCCTCCAATGACCACTGCGGCTGGCGTGCTGCAGCCGGCGCACCGCACCAATCTGAAGCCAGGAGCCAGGTGCTTCTCCTGGTCTCCCATGGGGGTGCAGGGCCCAAGGACCTGAGCCATCCTCCACTGCACTCCCGGGCCACAGCAGAGAGCTGGCCTGGAAGAGGGGCAACCGGGACAGAATCCGGCGCCAGGACCATGACTGGAACTCGGGGTGCTGGCACTGCAGGCAGAGGATTAGCCTAGTGAGTCGTAGAACCGGCCAAGTTAATCATATTTTAAAATGTGTAATTATCTTTAAAATAATGATTGGGTAATAAATCCTGAGAAGAGGCTGCTTTTGGAATGAGAGCTAGGAGGAAAGAGGAGGGATGTCCCAGTAGCCCAGCTTCCCAAGAGGGATTGGAAAATATGCTAAGGGAAGCTGGGGTGAAGACTGAACTGATCATTTGACAGCTGGTTCTTCAGAGGCTTGACTTGGGCAGTATTAGTGTGGTGATGAGAAGAAAGTGATTCAGGTGAATTCAGAAGGGACTGAGCGGGGAGGAAATAGCCTTTCAAAGGAGTATTGTTGTAATCTGTCAGCAGGCCAACAGAACGGTCTTAACCTCTGAGAAATCCTGAAGCCAGTCTTGTACCGCAGGTGAGTCTGAGCCACCTCACTGAAGTCAGGCAGGAACATTCAGAACACTCTGTCAGAGCCTCCTGCTGCCACCACACCCTCCATGCGTGGCATCGTTGGGAGGAAGGCTCCCAACTTTGGTCTTCTCCCTGGGAAGAGAAAGAAGTAGAACATGTGTCCTGCCCTTGGGACCGGTTTGTGTCCTGCTTCAAACCAAACACTGACAGGAACAGGGTGTGAAGTAGTTAAGACAATTCCAGCGCACTGAAGCCTGTGGTACCGCAGATGGACACGAGGGGGAGCTCTAGCACAGCAATTACTACAGCACCAGCGAGGCTACCATATCACAAACACCAGGGGGAGCTCCTGAGTACACACTGGCAAATCTCAGTTCACTCACATGGGATGGTAGAGAACGTGCATTCCATGAAAAAGCCTCAGAGGCCTCCAGGGTCTCTAGCCAAGCAGATTGGAGAAATCTTTCTCTGTATAACACCAGGCCATAAAATTGGAGACATGCTGGAATCCTAACAAAAAATAAGACCTGCAAAACAATTGGACACATGGCACATTTAAAGGGACAAATCTCCAGAAACCACCCCGAATGAAATGGAGTTATATGAGTTGCCAAAGAATTCAAAAGTACAACTATGGAGGTAACAATTGCATTGCATTAGGTATTAGAAATAGGGGCACAAAAGGTGATCAATATCATTAACCGTTAGAAAAACACATTAAAACTCACCCGAGAGAGCCAGTGCTGTGGGGTAGCAGGCTAAGCCTCCAGCTGCTCCTCTTCCAATCCAGCTCTCTGCTATGGCCTGGGAAAGCAGTGGAAGATGGGTCAAGTGCTTGGGCTCCTGCACCTGTGTGGGAGACCTGCAAGAAGCTCCTGGCTCCTGGCTTCAGACCGGCACAGCTCCAGCTGTTGTGGCCATTTTGGAAGTGAATCAGTGGATGGAAGACCTCTCTCACTCTCTTTAAATTTAAATAAATCTTTTTTAAAAGAAGTAATCTAGAGATGATTTAAAATACATAGAAGTTTGTGCATAGATTATATGTAAATACTGTTTCATAAAAAGAATTTAAGCATCTGGATTTTGGTATCTGCAGGGGGCTTGGAACCAATCCTCCATGGATATGGACAATTATATAGACATATTGATAAGCAGAGTCCTATAACGGAAGTGGGCCTGAAAAGAACTTTTAAATCTTAGGTGGAATTTTTTTCCCTTTTTCTAAAAAATTATTTGAAAGGCACAGTTAGAGAAGAGAAGGAGAGAGAGATCTTCCATCTGCTGGTTCACTCCCCAGTTGGTTGCAATGGTTGAGGCTGTGCCAGGCAGAAGCCAGGAGCCCAGAGCTTCCAAGTTTCCCACATGCTTGGGCCATGTTCCACTGCTTTCCCAGGCACATTAGCAGGGAGCAGGATTGGAAGGGGAGTAGCTGGGTCTTGAACCAGCATTCATATGGGATGCCAGTGCTACAAAGGAGGCTTAATCTGCTATGGCAAAACACTGGCCCCCAGCATAGATTTTCTTTTTCCTCCAGAAACCTTTTATTTAAAGTATAGAAACTTCATGCATTTCATAAATACACTTTAGAAATACAGTGATTTTCCCACCATACCTGTGATCCCACCCTTCTTGCTCCTCCGTCTCCTATTCTTCATTGTTATTTTTCACTAAGATCTATTTTTGATTAACTTTATACACATAAGATTAACTATACTAAGTAAAGAGTTCAACAAATATTAAAAAAAAAAACTTCCTCAACCGTCAAGATAAGGGGTGTTCAAAGTTATCACATCTCAAAGTGCCAATTTCACTTCTGTAGATTACCTTTTAGGTGCTCTATTAGTTATCACAGAACAGGGAGACCTATGGTGTTTGTCTTTTTGTGACTGGCTTATTTCACTAAGTGCAATGTTTTCCAGTTGCATGCATTTTGTTGCAAATGACATGCTCACTTCCTCCCTCCTTCCCTCCCTCTCCCTCCCTCCTTCCTCCCTCCCTCCCTTCCTTCCTCCCTCCCTTCCTTCCTCCCTCCCTTCCTTCCTTCCTCCCTTCCTTTTTCTGTCAGTATTCCATGGTGTCCGTATCCCATAATTTCTTTACCCAATTTTCAGTTGATGGACATTTGGGTTGATTCCATTTCTTAGCTACTGTGAATTGAGCTGAATAAACATGGGAATACAAACAACTCTCATAAGCTGATTACATTTCCCAGTAAATTCCCGGGAGTGGAATGGCTGGGTCATATGATAGGTCTATATTCAGATTTCCTCCTTGTTGACTTCTGTATGAAAGCCATTCCAACAGGAGTGAGGTGAAACCTCATTGTGGTTTTGATTTGCATTTCCCTGATGACTAGTAATCCTGAGCATTTCTTCATGTGTCTGTTGGCCATTTGGATTTCCTCTTTCAAACAATGCCTGTTTAAGTCCTTTGCCCATTTCTTCACTATGCTTTTTATTGTTGTTGAGTTTCTTCATCTCTTTATATATTCTGGTAATTTATCAGTTGCATAGTTTGCAAATAATTTCTCCCATTCTGTTGGTTGCCTCTTTCACTGTGCTGAGTGTTTATTTTGCTGTACAGAAGCTTCTCAACTGATGTAATAATCCCACCTGTCAATTTTGGCTTTGATTGCCTGTGCCTCTGGGGTCTTTTCCAAGGACTCTTTGCCTATACCAATGTCTTGCAGGGTTTCCCCAATGTTCTCCAACAATTTGATGGGATTGGGCCATAAATTGGGGTCTTTAAGCGATTTGAGTGGATTTTGGTGTAAGGTGTAAGGTAAGGGTCTTGCTTCATACTTCTACATACGGAGATCCAGTTCTCCAGCACCATTTGTGGAAGAGACTGTCCTTGCTGCAGGGATTGATTTTAGCTCCTTTGTCAAAGATAAGTTGGTTGTAGATGCATGGGTTGATTTCTGGCGTTTCCATCTATTTTTGTAACAGTTTTGATTATAACTGCCTTATAGTATATCTTGAAATGTGGTATTGTAATGCCTCTAGCTTTGTTTTTATTGAATAAGATTG
The DNA here is from genome assembly GCF_964237555.1 of Oryctolagus cuniculus. Classification (NCBI taxonomy): domain Eukaryota; kingdom Metazoa; phylum Chordata; class Mammalia; order Lagomorpha; family Leporidae; genus Oryctolagus; species Oryctolagus cuniculus. Next base: position 71,607,660 of record NC_091442.1, read on the forward strand.
CTTTAGCTATTCGGGGCCTCCTGTGTTTCCATATGAATTTCAGCATCATTTTTTCTAGATCTGAGAAGAATGTCCTTGGTATTTGGATTAGTATTGCATTGAATCTGTAAATTGCTTTTGGAAGTATGGATATTTTGATGATATTGGTTCCATGAACATGGAAGATTTTTCCTTTTTTTTTTTTTTTTTTTGGTGTCTTCTATTTCTTTAATGTTTTGTGATTCTCATCATAGAAGTCTTTGATGTCTTTGGTTATATTTACTCCAAAGTATTTGATTTTTGTAGCTATTGTGAATGGGATTGATCTTGCAAATTCTTTCTCAGCCATGGCATTGTCTGTGTATTCAAAGGCTATTGATTTTTGTGTGTTGATTTCATATCCTGCCACTTTACCAAACTCTTCTATGAGTTCCAAAAGGCTCTTAATGGAGTCTTTTGGGTTCCCTATTTATAGAATCAGGGTAGTTTTTCTTCCTTCCTTCCTAATTTTTATCCCTTTGATTTCTTTTTCTTGCCTAATGGCTCTGGCTAAAACTTCCAGGACTGTATTGAATAGCAGTGGTGAGAGTGGGCATCCTTGTCTGGTTCTGGATCTTAGTGGGAGTGCTTCCAACTTTTCCCCATTCAGTAGGACACTGGCCAAGGGTTTGTCGTAAATTGCCTTGATTTTGTGTTGAGGAATGTTCCTTCTATACTCAATTTGCATAAAGTTTTTATCATGAAAGGATGTTGTATTTTGACAGATGTTTTCTCTGCATCTCTTGAGATAATCATGTGGTTTTTGTCCCTCAATTTGTTAATGTGATGTTAATTGATTTACAAATATTAAACCATCCTTGTGTACCAGGGGTAAATCCCAGTTGATCTGGGCGAATTATCTTTCTGATAGGTTGTTGGCTTCAGTTGGCTAGTATTTTGCTGAGGATTTTTGCATCTATGTTCATCAGGGTAATTGGCCTGTAGTTCTCTTTCTCTGTTGTATCTGTTTCAGTTTTCAGAATTAAGGTGATGCTGAAAGTTTAGGAGGATTCCTTTCCTGTCAATTGTTTGGAATAGCTTGAGAAGAATTGGAGCTAATTCTTCTTTCAATGTCTGGTAGTATTGAGCAGTGAAGCCATCTGGTCCTGGGCTTTTCTTTGCTAGGAGGGTCTTTATTACTGATTCAGTTTCCATCTTGATTATTGTTCTGTTCAGGTTTTTTGTGTCTTCATGGCTCAATTTAGCTAGGTTATAAGTGTCCAGGAATCTGTCCATTTCTTCCAGGTGTCCTGAATTGTTGATACACAACTCTTTGTAGTAACTTCTGATTATTCTCTTTATTTCTGTGGTATCAGTTGTTACCTTGACTTTTTCATCTGTAATTTTATTGATTTAGGTCTTTGTCCTCTTTTTTTTTTTTTCATTTTTTGGTTAGTTGGGCCAGTGGTGTATCAGTTTTGTTTAAAAACCAGTTCTTCATTTTGCTGATCTTTTATTTTTTTGTTTCAGTTTTGCTTGTTTTCTAATGTTAGATATTTTTTCTCCAACTAATTTTGGGTTTAATTTGCTGTTTTTCTAGATCCTTGAGATGCGTTGATAACTCAATTTTTTGTGCCTTTCCAGTTCCTTGATTTCGGCACCAATTACTATAAACTTTCCTCTTAACACTTCTTTTGCTGCATCTCATAAATTTTCATATGTTGTTATTGTCTTCATTCATTTCCAGAATTTTTTTATTTCTCTTTTGATTTCTTCTGTGAGCCACTTTCTTTCAGGAGCATGTAGTTCAGTCTCCATGAGTTTGCATATGTTCCAGAGATTCTTTTTTTTTTATTATTGATAATCTGTGTCTGACTTTAAGTTGGCCTGGAATCATTTTGTGTCAAATTAGAATGTTTGGCATGGGGTTAAGTTCCTTTTTTTTTTTTTTTAAACAGGCATAGTTAGACAATGAGAGAGAGACAGAGAGAAAGGTTTTCCTTCTGTTGGTGCACCCCCAAAATGGCCGCTACAGGCAGCACACTGCGCCGATCCGAAGCCAGGAACCAGGTACTTCCTCCTGGTCCCCCATGCAGGTGCAGGGCCCAAGCACTTGGGCCATCCTCCACTGCCCTCCTGAGCCACAGCAGAGAGCTGGACTGGAAGAGAAGCAACTGGGACTAGAACCTGGCGTTCATATGGGATGCTGGTGCCGCAGATGGAGGATTAACCATGGTGTCGGCCCAGCAGTGCACTTTTAAACAACCAATGAGTCAAAGGAAAAACCACAAAAGAGAATTGAGAAAATACCTGGAAACAAAAGAAAATAGAACCACAACATACCAAACTTGTGGAATGCAACGAAAGTACAATTCAGGGGGATGTTAATTTAAATAAAAGTTGTTTTTTGTGTTTTTTTGTGTGTGTGTTTTTTTTTTTTTTTTTCAAAATCAGCAACCTAGCTTCACACCTCAAAGAACTAGAAAAGAACAAACCACACTCAACTTCTGAACTAGCTCCTACTATGCCCTGGGAGGCAGCAGATGATGGTTCAAATAGTTGAGTCCCTGTCATATCCTTGGGAGACTTGGATTGAGTTCTTGTCTCCAGGCTTTGGCTTGACCTAGCCCTGGCTATTGCAGGTGTTTAGGGAGTGAAATGCAGATGACAGATTCTTTCTCTTCGTCTGTGTTTGACTTTCAAATAAAATTAGTAAGACTCCTCCTCAGACTTTTTCACAGAATTGCAGAGGAGGAAACACTACCAAGTGCATTTTACGAGGCCAGCATTACCCTGATCCAAAACCGAAAACATAAGAAAACTATAGACCAGTCTCTCTGATGAATATGGATGCAACAAGTTGGGTATTTGAGGGATTTACTCTAACATAATAAGGGTCAGAACAGTAGAATCATAATCGCGAATAATATACAGTTGTGTATATAAGTGGGTATACGGTTTCAGTTTTGCAAGATAAATGTTTTAGAGATCTATTTCACAACTATGTGAATATACTTAACACTACTGAGCAGTTAAAATTGATTCAGATGATAAAATGCGTTGTGTTCTTACCTGAATGATACGAGTATTATTGTAAAGAAAAATAAAATCAGACGGGGATGTCCCGTTTTAGCAATGGATGTTTGGGACATTGCACAAGCCAACTGTCATGATGTTGTAGATATGCTGTCTAGACGACCTCCTGTATCTAAGGACATAACTAAGCTAAATGTGAGAAGTTGGAAAAACAGGCCATGTAAATGGAAACCTAAAGAAAGCAAGAGTGGTCATGAATAAGATGACTAAGCCACAGAATGACTAAGCCACATTTCAAAGGCCATCTTCCCACCTTTACTGATGCAAAGTTGAAGCCCTAGGTGGTCATTTGGCCTAGTGGTTACAATGCCTGTGTCCCATATCATAGTACCCTGAGTTTGATTCCCAGCTCTGCCTCCAAATTCCAGACACTGCAGATGCAGACCCTGGGAAGCAGTGGTGATGGCCCAAGCAACTGGGTACCTGCCACGTAGGTGGGAGATCTGGAATTAGGTCTCATCTCCAAGGTCCAGCCTCCAAAGCTTTGCAGGCATTTGAGCAAATGAGCTTGCCAAATTACCTCTGTGTTTCAAATTTTAAAAAATTGAAGCCTCAAAAAGTACATATCATTAAAAGATGTTCATCCTCCAGTGAGCCCTTTAGGCAGGGAATTGTAAAAATATAGAGAGTTCTGGAATAGTGACTACATTGAGGTCTTCATGCTTAACAATGTAGAGCCCCATTTTTGTGATACAGTCAGTTTGTGTCCTCATATGGAAAGGGAAGGTGTAATGAACTTTTACTATAGCTTGGTATGTATCTGTTTACAGTGCCCATTTCTGAGATGCAAACAAGTCACAGACTCACAGTAACTCAGAGGCTGTATATATTGAAGAAACAGTGGTGGTATGGAGACATTCATTTGGCCCCTTGTGTGAAAATACTCTTTGAATATACTTATCTGTTCGGAATCCTTTGTGTGCAGATGGAATGGAAACCTGTTCCTTATGCGCAATCATGTAGGCGATTCCACTGATAGAATTCTGTGTCAAATAGGAAATAGTGAACAGTGTGAACTTGGTGAGTGTTCAGATCCAAGGTCTCACCTCCCAGAAACCGCATGAAAGCAATAAGGACAGTAAAACAGCTTGTAGATTAGTTTCCTAGTGCTGCCATAACAAAGTACCCCCCCCCCAACAACAGGAAGTCCTGGTTTCTCAGATCTGGGACCTAGAAGTTCAAAATCAATATATAAGCAGCAGGTGTTCCCTGTGAAAACTGTAATGAAGTCCTTCCTGTCCTCTTCCTATCTTTTAATGATTGGCTGGCAGTCTTCATATTCTTTGGCTTGAAGTCACCCAATTCCAGTTCTGCCTTTGTCATCAAATGCCCCTCTTGGTCTGTCTCTGACTTCCCATGACTACTACTTAGAAGGACACTATTCGTATAGCATGAGGGTCCCAGTCCAGTATGACCTCATCCTAAACCAGTTACATCCGCCATGAACCTGGTTCCAAATAAGAGATACTAGGTGGTTAGGATGTGAACATGTCTTCCATAGGACTCAAACAAGATTAGGTTTCAAATCAAAATCCTCAAGTGCCCAGATATGTGAGTAGTGTGGAAACCAGGTGTGGACAGAGAGCTGCTGGAGCTGTAGGGAAGGAGAGTTGGGTAGCCGTTCCTGGAAAGACTGTATGGTCTGAAATGCACTGTACCTATACAAAGGCACCAAAGGAAATATGTGTAAGAGCAGTAAAACTTGACATCAAAGTAACCAGAAAAACATTTCGCAGGAAAGATGAGAAGTGTAAGCAAATATCAATGCCCCCTTTTGACCCAGACAAAATGGGGAACTGCTCTGGGTTCTATATTTCAGAGGGATCCAGATGTGTATTATAAACATAGAAACTGATTAACGAGGACTTAGGTGATTCTGTCACTTCTGATCTGCTGTTCAGTGCCAGCACAGGGCAAGTCATAGCTGTAAACTTCTGTGGTAACACCATTCAGGACCCAGGGAAATCCTCCTTAAATCCTTTGTGTGTCTTCAGAATGAAGGGTAATTATGTCCCAATACCACTCAGCTTTGTAGGTGGTACTTCCACTGACTCAATGTTATGATTGAGTAGAGCTTGTCTCCCTGAAACTCATGTGGATGTTTAATGTCTTAACAGTTGATAGGTGAAGAGTGGAGACTTGATCTAGTTATGGCATCTAAGAGGTGGCTCTGATAAGAGGCCTTTTGGTCACTGAGGTCGTACCTGCAGAGGGTGGTTCTCACAACAAGGCTGGCGACTTGGGTTCAAGTCTAGTTGCTCGCTGGGCTTCCTGGCTCACCATGTCATCACTCCTCCACACTGCCATGGCTAGCTTCCACCAGAGATGCTCTATGGGACCACCCCGTCCTGACCTTAATATCCAAACTTGGCTGAAATAAACCTTTTCCTTCCCAGGAAGCTCCTCTTGGGTATTTTGGGTAAAGTAATGAAAAATGGATGAATACACATGGCTACATAGAGCAAGGAGAATTTAATCTTTATGTTTTAAGGAATGGAAACGGCAATAATGTTTTTATTAATTTGAAAGGCTGAATTACAGAGGGAGGGAGAGGGAGGGAGAGAGGTGTCTGCCATCTGCTGGCAGAATCATACCAATTGCCAAAAAACCTTTTAGAGACTAGAATAGGGTTCCCTACCTCGCCTAAAGAAAATGTAGAGGAAGTCCATGTGGGAAGCTAGCCCAGCACGTGGTGGAAGGGTCCACACCTGGTGATGAGGCTGCCTTCACAGGACAGTCATACCAAAGCTGTCAGAGCCCAAAGGGGATGAGGAGGGTCCATGAGGAAGGGTAGCCTGGGCTGGGAGTGAAGTCAGAGTCCAAGTGGACAGGAGCCCCCGGTATGGACGGAGAACTAGTCTTGTGATGTAGTGCAGCCCACGTGTCTGGGATTGGGTGCAGGTTGGCATGGTTGTCAGAGCCTGGGGAAGGGGAAGAATGAGTGTGAGTTGCCATAGTCTATTGGGCAAGGAGGGCATCATTGCAGGGGGCTGGCCTGGTGTGGGCTGTTAGAGCCCAAGCACGGAGAGAAAGAAGATGATGGTGTTGCAAATGGAGATGACCAAATATGAAAGAGGAAAGTGGAAGTCTGGTTCCTCATTGCCTAACAATGAGAAAAATACAGAAAGGGTGGAAATTAGAATGAGCCCCATAGTTTGAGTTGGGGTTGTAGATATATCAGGGGGCTTCAAAAAGATCTGGAAATGTGTACTACAAAAACTGCACATGGCTTTAACATAATTGGCACCAAGATAAACTACCTTTAATTCCATTTTCCCATGAACTTCTTGGAGTATAATTTTGAAGATAATTTTCCATTTCTTTTTTTTAAAACGATTGATGTATTTATTTGAGAGGCAGAGTTACAGAGGGAGAGACAGAGATTTTTGCATCTGCTGGTTCTCTCCCCAAATGGCCGCAACGGCCACTACTGGGCCAATCTGAAGCCTGGAGCTGGGGGCTTCTTTGGGTCTTGCATGTGGGTGCAGGGACCCAAGAACTTCAGCCATCTTCTTCTGCTTTCCCAGGCCATCTGAAGTGGAGCAGCTGAGACATGAACCAGAGCCCACATGGGATGATGCCAGCACCACAGGTGGAGGCTTGACCTACTATCCCACAGCACTGGCCCTGATAATTTTCCATTTCTTTCCACTTAGACTTAAGGGACCAGTGAAATTTCAAAATCATGCATTTACCTAGCAACAGATCTTGGCTTCTTAATGTCATATCCACTAAAAGGAATCAGGGATCTCTAGAAAAATGGCTGGTTTTGAGGCTTCTTGAGGGAAAGTGAGGGATGAGAATGTAGCATCTTGTGCCAGAAGGCACAGAGTGGGGGAGCAACATCCACAGGACCAGAACTAGCCACATGGGTACTCCCCTAACCAAATTAAGGGTATTTAGCTAATAAAGATGTGATCACATACACATACTGATGGATCAGAATACACAGCCCCCAGAAAACCCTAGCAGACATGGGCAGATGATCTTCCACACTGCCTACACCAGCCTCTTCAACAAGTGGTGTTGGGAGGGGCCAGTGATCTTTGCAATGCTGGCATTCCCCATTGGAGCCCTGGTTCAAATCTCTGCTGCTCTGCTTTCAATCCAGCTTCCTGCTAATCAGCCTGAGAAGGCAGCAGAAGGTGTCCCAAGTGCTTGGGTCCTTTCTAGCCATCTGGGAGACCAGGATGGAGTTCCTGGCTCCTGGATTCAGGCTGTCTCAGACCTGGCTATAACAGCCATTTAGGGAATGAACCAATGGTTGGAAGATTTCTCTCCCACTGTCACTCTGCCTTTCAAATAAGTAAATAACAAATGGAGTTAGAAAGACAGTATGCACATGCAAAGAATGAAGTTGGTTTCTTAACACCACATAGAAAAATTAATTCAAAATAGATTAAAGGTCTGACTGTAAAAGGTAGATCTCTAAATACCTAAGGAAAAATAGATAGAGGGAAAAGTTTCAGGACACTGAGCATGGTAAAGACTTTTTGAATGTGGCAAAAGACTCGAACAGACATTATTCCCCAAGAAGGTATCCAGATGGCCAATAAGCACATGGAAAGATGTGCGACATCACCAATCATAAAAGAAATGTGGGTCAAATCCATGGTGAGATATCACCTCACAGCCATCAGCCATCAGTTTTATAAAATGAAGAGTTCTGGAGATGGATGGTGGTATGGTTGTACAATATTCGATACCAGCGAGCTGTGCACTTAAAAATGGTTAAGATGGGGCCGGTGCTGAACTAGACAACTACTTTCATTTTTTAATTTTTATTTATTTGAAAGGTAGAGAGATGGAGAGAACAGGCAGATGGAGAGAGGGCTTTACCCACAACAGCCAGAATTGGACCAGAGCTGAAGCAAGGAGCCAGAAACAAAGCCCAGGTTTCTCATTGGGTATCAAGAAACCAGTCACTTGGGTCATTGCTGTTGCTTCCTAGGGTCTACATAGGCAAGCAGCTGGACTCAGAAGCTGGAGCTAGGAATCAAACCCAGGTGAAGGCATCTTAACTGCAAGGCTAAGTACCCACTCCCTAAGAGACTTGCTGTATCTATTTACCAAGCATATACCAGTTATTCCTCTGATCTGCATATTGTACAGGAATAGAGTCAGGATATGTGGTCTTTTGTGACTGGCTTCTTTATCACTTAGCATAAGGTTTTCAAGGTTTATATATATATATATATACACACACACACACACACACACATATATATATTTTTTAAGAAACTTTTTTGACAGGCAGATATATATTTTAAGATTTATTTATTTATTTACTTATTTGAAATGAAGGGTGACAGAGAGATAGACATCTCCCATTTTCTGAATCACTCTCCAAATGGCCGCAACAGCTAAGGCTGTTTGTTCTAAACAAAACCAGTAGCCAAGAACTCCATCCTGGTCTCCCACCTGGGTGGCAGGGGTCCTAGTAGATTAGCAAGAAGCTGGCCTGGAAGTGGAGCACAGGATCTCAAGCTGGCACTCCTGTATGGGATGCCAGCATTGCAAGTGGCAGCTTCACCCACTGCACCACAAGGCTGGCCCTCAAGGTTTATAGCATGTATCAGCACTTAGTGATTTGTGTCTTCCCTCTTGCTCCTGATTAACCTAGTAGAGGTTTGTCGATCATAGGATCTTTTTCAAGACTAGGTTCTGTTTTCAGTGATTTCTCTCCACTGCTTCGCATTTCCAGTTTCATACATTTAGGCTCTTAGTTTTATTATTTCTTTTCTTCTATTTGCTTTCAACTTAAATTATTCCTGTTACTCTAGTTTCCAAAGGGGAAAGCTTAGATTCCTGATTTTAAAGCTTCTTTTCTTTGAATTTATATATTTAATGCTATGTATTTCTAAATACTGCTTTTGCTAACTCCCACAAAATTTGATGTCGATTTTTAATTTTCATTTCATTCAAAGTATTTTTTCATTGCTCTTGAGATATTATCTTTGATGCAAGTGTTCTGTAGAAGTGTGTTTCATGATCATCTTGAGAGACATTTTTCCAGGTATTGAGTACTAGGTTGGCAGTTTTTGCCTTTAAGCATTTTAAAGATGTTGCTCCAGTGTCTTTATGTTTGTATTGTTTCTGAAAAGAATGCCACTGTCCTCTTTTGTTCCTCTATATGCATTTTTCTTGGCTGTTTGGAAAAATGTAATAGCTTTATTGAAATTTAATTACTCTGTCATGCAATAGACCCACTTAAACTGTACAGCTCAGTAGAAGTTAATATCTACACAGATGGTAGGTGCAGCCATCACAACTTTAGAACATTTCATCACACTTTAGCAGCCCCTTCCCATTTCTCTCCAACATCCCTAATCTTGGGCAATCGCTAATGTATTTCTGTCCCTGTAGAATTTCCTGTTTGGCAGTTCATATCAACAGAATCATACAATATGTGATATTTTGTGATTGGCTTCTGTAACTCAGCATAATGTTTCTTTATTTATTTGAAGGGCAGAGTTATAGAGCATCAGAGAGAGAGGGAGCAAGGTCTATCTTCCATCTGCTGGTTCACTCCTCAGATGGCTGCAATGGCTGGAGCTGTGCCAATCTGAAGCCAGGAGCCAGGAGCTTCCTTTAGGTCTCCCACGTGGGTGCAGGGGCCTAAACATTTGGCCCATCCTCTACTGCCCTCCCATGTCACTGCAGAGAGCTGGATCGGAAGTGGAGCAGCCGGGACTTGAACCGGTGCCCATATGGGATGCAGGCACTGCAGGCAGCAGCTTTACCCACTATGCCACAGCTCCAGCCCCCCGCATAATGTTTCAAGCTTTTTTCACACATTGTAGCATGTATCAGTTGTTTGGTTTTTTAATTTTTAAGAGGTAAATAATCTTCCATTGTATGTATTCCATTAAATGCATATACAACATTTTATTTATCCATTTTATTTCCCTCTTAAATCCATTTTTGTTTTCAGTTGATGGATGTTTGAGTTGTTATGGATATTGCTTCTGTGAACATTTGCATGCAAGTTTTTGCGTGACTGTATTTTCATTTCTCTTTTGAAGTAAAATTTCTGGATCAGGCAATAACTCAGTACCTGACTATTTTCTGAAATAACTGTACCATTGTACATGTGGCCCAGCAGCGTACAAGATTCCAGTTTCTCTACACCCTTACCAGTGCTTGTTAATATCTTTTTAATTCTATGCATCCTAGCCAGTACCTTGATTACTGTTGCACCGTAGAAAGTTTTGAAATTGAGGAGTGTGAATCCTTCAACTTACTCTTTTCCAGGTCCTTTACAATTGCAGGTTCTTGACAATTCCTTCGGGTTTTAGAATTAGCTTGTCAGTTTCCACAAGGAAGCTAGCTGGGATTCTGATTGCAGTTTGGTTGAGTCTGTAGATCAATTTATTTTTTAAAAAACATGTATTTATTTATTTGAGAGCAGAGTAACAGAGAGACCTTCCATCCACTGGTTCACTCCCCAAATGGCTGCAACAGCTGGAGCTGGGCCAGTCTGAAGCCAGGAGCCAGGAGCTTCTTCTGGGTCTCCCACATGGGTGCAGGGGCCTAAGCACATGGGCCATCTTCTGCTTTCCTAGAACATCAGCCGGGAGGTGGATCAGAAGTGGAGCAGTGGGACTTGAACTGGTGCCCATATGGGATGCTGGCACTGTAGGTGGAGGCTTAACCTGCTATGCCACAGCACCAGCCCTGAGAGAATATTGTTATCTTAATGATGGAAATGACCTATGAACATGTGACAATTTTTAATTGATGTATTTTAATTCTACCTATTATGGGCCATTGATATTTTGATATATATACACATTGTATAATGTTCAAATCAGGGTAAGCATATCTATCTAATCAAACTTTTATCAGTTCTTTGTGGTGAAAACATTCAGAATCCAGCCTCCAGCCTCCTACTTTTTTTTTGCTCAAGAAACATCTTGAGCAAACGCAGGCATGCGAGGTGGCGCGCGTGGGTGTGAGCGTGGGGCGCCCGACGCCTCCTGGCTACTCAGAGTTTTTTGTTTGGTTTTGTTTTTTTGGGGGGTGGCTTAGTGTCTTTTTTTTTTTTTTTTTTTTTTTTTTTTGACAGAGTGGACAGTGAGAGAGAGAGAGACAGAGAGAAAGCTCTTCCTTTACCGTTGGTCCACCCTCCAATGGGCACCGTGGCTGGTGCTCTGTGGCCGGCGCACCACAGTGATCTAAAGCCAGGAGCCAGGTGCTTCTCCTGGTCTCCCATGGGGTGCAGGGTCCAAGTACTTGGGCCATCCTCTACTGCACTCCCAGGCCACAGCAGAGAGCTGGCCTGGAAGAGGGGCAACCGGGACAGAATCCGGCGCCCTGACCGGAACCAGAACCCGGTGTGCCAGTGCCACAAGGCGGAGGATTAGCCTATTGAGCCGCGGTGCCGGCCCAGTATGGGCATTTTAATATTGATTCTTCTAATATGTGACACAAGATGTCTCCATTTTTGTGCTTTAATTTTTTTCAGCAATGTTTTACAGTTTTCAGTTATTTAGATATTTAACTTATTTCAACAATAGTTTGTAGTTTTCAGAGGGCTAGTTTTGAGCTTTTTTAAAAAAATTATTTTATTTATTTGAAAGAATTACAGAGAGGGAGATATATAGAGAGAGGTTTCCCATCCACTGGCAATGGGCAGGGCTGAGCCAGGCTGAAGCCAGGAGCCAGGAGCTTCTTCCAGGTCTCCCACACAGGTGGCAGGGCCCAAGCACTTGGGCCAACCTCCGCTGCTTTCCCAGGTACATTAGCAGGGAGGTGGATAAGAAGTGGAGTGGCCAGGACTTGAACTGTTCCAGTATGGGATGCTGGCATTGCAGGCAGCAGCTTTACCCACTGCACCAACAATGCAAACTCCTGAGCTTTTTTGGTTAACTTATTCCTAAGTGTTTTATTCTTTCTTGTGCTGTTGTAAAAGGAATTATTTTCTTATATTTGCTTTTGAATTGCTCATTGGAAATGTATAGAAATACAATTGAATTTTATATATTGATTCTGTGTGCTGCAACTTTGCTGAACTCATTTATAATTCCAAGAGTTTTAAGTGGATTCTCCAGGATTTTCTTCTTTTGATTTTTTTGTTTGCTTTATAGATTTATTCATTTATTTTCAGAGTCAGAATTACAGAGAGACAGAAAGAGGTCTTCCATCTCTTGTTTACTCCCCCAGATGGCTGCAGTGGCCATGGCTGGGCCAGACCAGAGCCAGGAGCTTCATACAGGTCTCCCACATGAGTGCAAGGGCCCAAGCACTTGGACCTTGATCTGCTGCTTTCCCAGGCACATTAGCAGGGAGCTGGATCAGAAGTGGAGCAGCTGGGTCTTGAACCAGCACCCATATGGGAAGCCAGCATTCCAAGGAGCAGCTTAACCCACTACGCCACAACGCTGGCCCCTAGAATTTTCTACATACAAAATCATGTCATTCACGGTTAGAGGTGGTTTTGCTTCTTTCTCTCTAATCTGGGTGCCTTTTCTTTCTTTCTCTTGCCTAATTGGCCTGGCTAGCACCTTAGTACAATACTGGCTAGAAGGGGTGAGAAGGAACATCCTTGTTCTGTTCCTGGTCTTGGGGGGAAGCATCTAGTCTTTCTTCATGAAGTGTGACAGTATCTGTGAGTTTTTGTGGGTGTCCTTTATCAGACTGAAGATGTTTCTTTCAATTCCTAGGAAAACCCTTGGATGTTTTCATCATGAAAGTGGTTTGGATTTTTTTTTTTCCAAATGCTTTTTCTGAATCTATGTCGTTTACCATGTAATTTTAAAATCTGTACATTTTATTTATACGATGATATTAACCCAAATTTACATTTCTGGGTTACATCCCACTGGGTCATAGTCTATATTTTTTTAATTTTTGCATATTTGTTTGCATTGTATTTGAAAGATAGGCAGAGAAAGAAACAGATAGACAGGTCTTTTATCTATTGGTTCACTACTCCATATGCTCACAACAGCTGTATCTGGGATGACAGGAAGACAAGTGCTTGAGCCGTCACCTACTGCCTCCCAGCCTGCCTATTAGCAGCAAGCTGGAAGGACCAGCAGAGCCAGAACCTGACCTGGGCATTCCACTGTCGGATACGGGTGTCCCAAGCCGTGTCCTGACTGCTGCACCAAACACTGCCCTGTGATTATTCTCCTGTGTTGCTGCATTCAGTGTGCTGGTATTTTTTGAGGATTTTTATATCAATTTCTATAAGAAATATTGGTCCATGGCTTTCTTTTTTTAAAACCTTTTATTTAGTAAATATAAATTTCCAAAGTAAAATTTATGGATTACAATGACTTTCCCCCCCATAACTTCCCTCCCACCCACAACCCTCCCCTCTCCCGCTGCCTCTCCCCTTCCATTGACATCAAGATTCATTTTCAATTATCTTTATATACAGAAGATTGATTTAGTATATATTAAGTAAAGATTTCATCAGTTTGCACCCACACAGAACATAAAGTGAAAAATAGTTTCAGTACTAGTTATAGCATTAATTCACATTGAACAACACATTAAGGACAGAGATCCTAATGAGGAGTAAGTGCACAGTGACTCCTGTTGTTGACTTAACAAGTTGACACTCTTGTTTATGGTGTCAGTAATCTCCCTAGGCTCTGGTCATGAGTTGCCAAGGCTAAGGAAGCCTTTTGAGTTTGCCGACTCCAATCTTAGTTAGACAAGGTCCTAGTCAAAGTGGAAGTTCTCTCCTCCCTTCAGAGAAAGGCTCCCTTCAGAGAAAGGTACCTCCTTCTTTGATGCCCCGTTCTTTCCACTGGGCTCTCACTCGCAGAGATCTTTCATTTAAGTTTTTTTGTTTGTTTGTTTTTTGCCAGAGTGTCTTGGCTTTCCATGCCTAAAATACTCTCATGGGCTCTTCAGCCAGATCCGCATGCCTTAAGGGCTGATTTGAGGCCAGAGTGCTGTTTAGGACATCTGCCATTCTGTGAGTCTGCTGTGTATCCCGCTTCCCATGTTGGATCGTTCTCTCCCTTTTTGATTCTATCAGTTAGTTTTAGCAGACACTAGTCTTGTTTTGTGATCCCTTTGACTCTCAGACCTATCATTATGATCAGTTGTGAACTGAAATTGATCACTTGGACTAGTGAGAAGGCATTGGTACATGCCACCTTGATGGGATTGTATTGGAATCCCCTGGCACATTTCTAACTCCACCATTTGGGGCAAGTCCAATTGAGCATGTCCCAAATTGTACATCTCTTCCCTCTCTTATTCCCACTCTTATATTTAACAGGGATCACTTTTCAGTTAAATTTAAACACCTAAGAATAATTGTGTGTTAATTACAGAGTTCAACTGTCGCTCCCCCTCTTCGCGGAGGAACGACACTAAACCCTGCGCTGTTCTTTTGTCTGCTCGGCCCTTCCCGGGTTTGCTGCTGGTCCTTCCCGGGTTGGCTGCCGACCCCTCCACCTCCGTGGAGGGGCTGCTCCTCCTGCCACTTTCCCCGCTTCCGCGGAGGAGCGGCACACCTCCGGCCAGCTTTCTCGGGGGCTGCTCAGGTGTTCCTTCAGATGTTCCCTCAGATGTTCCTGGTGCATGTTGTCTCTCTCCTCCTTTATAGTCCTCTTCCACCAATCCCAACTCTGCTACCCACACACCGAGCACGCTGCTCTCCTGCAATCAGGAGCAGGATCAGCTCCTGCAGTTTATCAGTCAAGTTGGCGAGAGGCAGCTGCATAGAAGTTTACTCCTCCCCAGCACCATATTGTGGGAGAGCAGATGCATAGAATAAGTCTTAATTCCAGTAACTTAGTCTAGTCTCAGTTGCTCCCCACATTCAACCAATATATAGTATTAACCAGAACAAAAAAAAATACTAAAAGGGATAAAGTATTAAATTGTACATCAACAATCAGAACAAGGGCTGATCAAGTCACTGTTTCCCATAGGGTCCATTTCACTTACTTCAACAGGTGCTTGGTTAGTTGTCGCTGATCAGGGAGAACATATGATATTTGTCCCTTTGGGACTGGCTTAATTCACTCAGCATGATGTTTTCCAGATTCCTCCATTTTGTTGCAGATGACCGGATTTCATTGTTTTTGACTGCTGTATAGTATTCTATAGAGTGCATGTCCCATAATTTCTTTATCCAGTCTACTGTTGATGGGCATTCTTACATAGCTCTGTCCCACCCCCACTTTGATTTGAGGTATTGTTATAATACATGTTACATCTGTCATTCAACCCTAATGATGCATAACTAAAACTGTTACTTTACTGTTGAACTTTACCTTTGTTCAGTGAAACTTTGCTCCCACACTTCCTTTGCTGTGTAATATGTTTGGCAATTTTTTTGAAATGAGGCATTGTAGACTGTCTATTATACAGGCAGACCTCAGAGACATTGCAGATCTGGTTCCAGACCACTGCAGTGGAGTTAACATCACAATAAAGCAACTGACACAAATTGATTTCTCAAAACATGTAAAGTTACATTTAAATTATACCAAAGTCTACAGCATATGTAAGACCATGTGTGTCTTAATTTGAAAATATTTTATTGATTTAGGATGCTGGCAATCCACAGAGCCTTCGGTGAGTTGTAATCTTGCTGGTGGAGGGTCTTGCTTTGATGGTGATGGATGTTGATTGATCAGAGTTGTATTGTTGAAGCTTGAAGTTGTGGGGAGCAACTGGGAGCAACTCGGACTAGACTAAGTTACTCGAATTAAGACTTATTCTATGCATCTGCTCTCCCACAATATGGCACTGGGAGAGGAGGAAACAGCTTCTACACAGCTGCCTCCAGTTCAACCAATAAACAGCAGGACCTGCTCCTGATTGGAGGAGGGCAGCGTACTTGGCGTGTGGGTAGCAGAGTTGGGATTGGTGGAAGAGGACTAGAGGAGAGAGACAACATGCACCAGGAACATCTAAGAGGAACATCTAACGGGAACACCTGAGGAACATCTGAGCAGCCCCCGAGAGAGCCAGCCGGCGGTGTGCCGCTCCCCCGCGGAAGTGGGGAAAGTGGCTAGGGGGAACCGCCCTTTCACGGAGGTGGAAGGATTGGTAGCCAACCCAGGAAGAACCAGCAGCAAACCCGGGAAGGGCCGAGCAGACAAAAGAACAGCGCAGGGTTTAGTGTCGTTCCTCCACGAAGAGGGGGAGCGACATAATGGTGCCGTGACTCGGATAGAAAACCTAGGAGGGAAGAAGCGGGAAGAAGTGGGAAAATACCGGAGAGAGAGACTAGCAAAGAGCCTAGGGGAAAGCCGGACGGAAAAGGTGCCGGAAGAAGCTATTGAAAGCCTAGGCATAGACTCAGATACGGAATACGGGGGGAAGCTGGGAGAAATCTCTAAGGTCGAAAGCGAAAGTGAAAGCTAGAACAAACAGACTTGGATACGGACTGTGGGGAGAGGCCAGGAGAAATGAGAGGAGAATATTGTTGGAAGAAAACTTAGGGAAACATACCAGGTAGAGAAAAATGTTAGGGAAATTGAAGCTGCGGGGGCAGGCCAAGGCGGAAACGTAAGCTATGTTGGAATTCTTCAAGTCAGCCCTGGGAACAAAAGGCGAAAAGCTAAAACTAGAGGTGGACGCGTAAGCCAGATTGGAATCCGTCAGATTAGCCCGGGGAGCAAAAGACAGGAAGCCAAACCGTGAGGCGGAAGCGTGGGCTAGGTTGAATTCGCCAGGTTAGCCCAGGGAACTTGGACTGAATACCGGTGGTGGAAATGTGAGCTGTGCTGTGTGACTCGTGGAAGCCGCCGTGGGCAGAGAGAGCGCGCGGGGCACAAGTAGATAGGGAACCCGGGGCTAGTGCGAGGCCGTGGTGTGGGCGCGAAGGGGCGCGGAGACCGTGGAGTGCGCGCGCGAAGCCAGGAAGCCGCGCAGATGAGAGAAGCGCGGGCTGAAGCGGCTCAGAGCTGGGAAGCTGCCGAGAAGCAGCCTCGGGTCGGGTGCCGGGAAGCCGCAGGGATAAGAGAAACAGAAGTTTAGAAGTAAAACGAGAGAAATAGGAATGCTGGTAGATAGAAGTAAAATAGGAAAGATAGGAATGCCTGGAGATAGAGAAATAGAGAAAAATAAGGCCTCTCCTCAACATGGCAATGAGAGAGCTTGGATTCGGTCTGCCTGATTAGGGAGGTGGTGAGCACCTGCGGGCGGCTAGCAGCTTATGCGCCGCAGGTCACCGAAGACAGGCACGAATTAACATCAATAAGTCTCCCCACAATACCGCAATGAGAAGGCTTGGATTCGGTCTGATTGATTAGTAAGGCGATAAGCACCAGCAGGCAGCTCGACCAGAGTATGAGCTGCAGGTCACCAAAGATAGGCACGAATCAACACCATAAGTCTCCCCACAATACGGCAATGAGAAGGCTTGGATTCGGTTTGCCTGATTGGTAGGGCTTGTAAGCACCTGCAGGCAGTTCTAGCAGAGCAGAGCATGCGCTGCAGGGCACCAAACACAGGCACGCATCAGCGCCTAAAAACCTCCTCACAACATGGCAAAGAGAGGACCCGGATTCGGTTTGCCTGATTGGTAGGGCTTGTAAGCACCTGTGGGCAACTCTAGCAAGCAGAGCAGAGTGTGTGCCGCGGGGCACCGAAGACAGGCGCGTATCAACGCCAAAAATAAAAAGAAAGGGGGATCTGTGGGGAGCAACTGGGAGCAACTCGGACTAGACTAAGTTACTGGAATTAAGACTTATTCTATGCATCTGCTCTCCCACAATATGGCGCTGGGAGAGGAGGAAACAGCTTCTACACAGCTGCCTCCAGTTCAACCAATAAACAGCAGGACCTGCTCCTGATTGGAGGAGAGCAGCGTACATGGCATGTGGGTAGCAGAGTTGGGATTGGTGAAAGAGGACTATAAAGGAGGAGAGAGACAACATGCACCAGGAACATCTAAGAGGAACATCTAACGGGAACACCTGAGGAACATCTGAGCAGCCCCCGAGAGAGCCAGCCGGCGGTGTGCCGCTCCCCCGCGGAAGTGGGGAAAGTGGCAGGGGGAACCGCCCTTCCACGGAGGTGGAAGGGTCGGTAGCCAACCCGGGAAGAACCAGCAGCAAACCCGGGGAGGCCCGAGCAGACAAAAGAACAGCGCAGGGTTTAGTGTCGTTCCTCCACGAAGAGGGGGAGTGACAGAAGTGGCTGCGACAATGTCTTAAAATAAGAGAGTGGCAGTTTGTGGAATTGATTGACTCTTCCCTTCATGAAGGATTTCTCTGTAGCATGTGATGCTGTTTGATAGCATCTTATCCAGAGTCGAACTTCTTTCAAAATATGAGTCAGCAGTGAGCACAGCAGTTGTGATGCTGCTTGGAATGCCTGCCTCCCAAATTAGAGTGCCTGGGTTCAAGTGCCGGCTCCACCTCTTATTACAGCTTCCTGCTAATGCATACACTGGGAGACAGCAGGTCAAGTACTTGGGTCCCTGATACCTACTTGGGAGACCCAAATTGAGTTCTCAGCTCCGGCTTCAGCCTGGCCCAGCCCCAGCTGTTATAGGGACGATGATCTAGCAGATGGGAGATCTCTGTCTGTTTCTCTGTCTCTCTGCCTTTCAAATAAGTCAAATAAATAAATATTAAAAGGAAATTCGTGGCAGTTCTCTTAAACTGACACTGTTCTTTTCTTTTCTAAGATTTTATTTATTTATTTGAGAGGTAGAGTTACAGACAGTGAAAGGGAGAGGAGACAGAGGGAGGTCTTCTTTCTGCTGGTTCATGCCCCAAATGGCTGCAACAGCCAGAGCTGGACTGATCCAAACCAAGGAGTCAGGAGCTTCTTCCAGGTCTCCCACGTGGGTGCAGGGGCCCAAGCACTTGGGCCATCTTCTACTGCTTTCCCAGGCCATAGCAGAAAGCTGGATTGGAAGAGGAGCAACTGGGACTCAAACCAGTGCCCATATGGGATGCCAGTGCCACAGGCAGAGGATTAACCTGCACCACAGTGCCGGCCTCGACACTGCTCTTTAAATATATATAATGTTCTAAATACTTTGTTGTCATTTCAGCAATATTTGCAGAATCTACACCAGTAGATTCCATTTCAAGAAACCACTTTTTTGCTCATTCATAAGAAGCAACTCATCATTAAGGTTTTAATCATCAGATTGAAAGTCAAACTTACTCTTTGACCCGTGGACTACAGAATGGGTGTTGTATTAACAACCATGAAAACAATATCAATCTTGTTATACATCTATAACAATTCTTAAGTAACCAGGTACATTATCAAGGACTAGTAATATTTTGGAAGGAATGTTTTTTTTCTCAGCAATAAGTCCCAACAGTAGAGTTAAAATATGCAGGCAACCATGTTGTATACCAGGGATGAGGGATGTGTAGCCCACAGAATGTATAAGGCCTGAGAAATCATTTGGACTGTGTCTCCCAAAGCAACCACAGGTGTGACTCAAAATTCAATGAATCTGTAGCAGGCTAATTTTAAAGATTTATTTATTTACTTGAAAGTCAGAATTACACAGAGAGAGAGAATGAGAGGGAGAGAAAGAGAGAGAGCGTCCTCCATCCTCTGGTTCACTCCCTAGTCGGCTACAATGGCTGGAGCTGTGCCAATCTGAAGCCAGGAGCCATGAGCCTCTTTCGGGTCTCTGACGTGGGTGCAGGGGCTCAAGGGCTTGGGCCACCCTCCACTGCTTTCCCAGGCCATAGCAGAGAGCTGAATGGGAAGTGGAGCAGCCGGGAATCCAACCGGTGCCTATGTGGGATGCCAGCCCTGCAGGCGGCAGCCTTACCCGCTACGCCACAGCGCTGGACCCCAAGCACGCTAATTTTCAAGTTGATAATTTTATATGGCCCACAACTAATGTTATAAATATGCAAATGGTCCCTGGTGGTAAAAAGGTTCCCCACCTCTGTAAGCAAATGTGCTGTCATACAGGCTGTGTTGTTCCATTTGTATAGCACGAGAATAGAGTTACTGTAATTCTTAAGGGCTCTATGACATCTGTAATGGTAGGTGAACATTGACTTTAAGCTAAAGTCACCAACTGCTTTAGCCCCTAACAAGTGACTCAGTCTGTCCTTGGGAGCCTCCAAGCCAGGTCTGACTTCTCTCCAGCCATGAAAGTCCTAGGTGGCATCTTCTTCCAGTAGAAGGCTGTTTCATCAACACTGAGATCTGTTTAAAGCAACCGCTGCCATCAGGGATCTTAGCAAGATCTTGTGCATAACCTGCTGCCTGTGGTACATCAGCACTTGCTGCTTCACTTTGCCCTTTGAAGTTGTGAGACGGTATCTTTTCTTAAACCTCATGATTCAAGCTCTGCTAACTTCAGACTTTTCTTCTGCAGCTACCCCCACCTGTCTCAGCCCCCATGAAACTAAGGACAGTCCAAGCCTTGCTCTGGAATAAGCTTTGACTAAGGAATGTTGTGGTTGGACTGATTGTCTGTCTAGACCACTAAGACTTTCTTCATATCAGCAGTATGCTTTCATAAGTATGATGCTTTCTTATCATTCCTGTGTTCACTGGGATGGCATCTTTAATTTCTTGAAGAACTTTTCCTTTGCATTGAAAGCTTGCTGTTTGGAACAAGAGGCATAGATTTTAGTCTGTATCAGCTTTCAACATGACTTCTTCACTAAATTTAATCCTTATTTTATAGATTTATCTTATTTAATTCAGAAGCAGAGTTACAGAGAGAGAGAGAGAGGGAGAGAGAAAGAAAGAAAGAGAGGTATTCCATCCTCTGGTTCACTCCCCAAATGGCTGCAATGGCTGGAGCTGGGCTGATCCAAAGTCAGGAGCCAGGAACTTCTTTCGGGTCTCCCACATGGGTGCAAGGGCCCAAGCACTTGGGCCATCTTCCACTGCTTTCCCAGGCCATTAGCAAGGAGCTAGATTGAAAGTGGAGCAGCTGGGACTTGAGCCAGCACCTATATGGGATGCTGGCACTGCAGGCGACGGCTTTACCCTCTACGCCACAGCACCAGCCCCAGTTTAACCCTTTTTAACTTTAATATTTAAAGCAAGACATGTGTCTTGTGAAATTTACCATCTTCTATGCATGCAGTTCATGGCACCCCAATACAATTACAGTAGTGAAGTCTAATTTCAGATCAGCATAGTAAAATGAAAAAGCTTGAAATGATCTGAGAGTTACCTAAATGGGACATGGGACACAGGGACATGAAGTGATCACAAACCATTGGGAAAATGGGACTGGTAGACCTATTCTGTGCAGGATTGCCACAGGCCTTCACTTTGTAAAAAAGCAGTAAAATGAAGGGCCATAAAACCTACCTATATATTTTTCCTATACATGTGTACATATCCTAAAGTTTAATTTATAAACTAAGCACACAACAAGATTAACAACAAATAATAGAATAACTATAACAATATATTGTCATAAAAGTTATGTGAATGTGGTCTCTCTGAAAATATTTAATTGTGCTAAACTCACCTTTCTTCTTCCTGTGATGATGTAAAATGATACAATGCTCACATGATGAAATGAAGGGCGAATAGCAAGCATAATGACATAACATTAGGCTACTCTGTAAGAATTACTTAAGCACAAGCACTGTGGTATCAAAACATTTGATCTGATAACTGAGTGGACAAAGTGACTAACGGACAGGTAGCATATACAGTGTGGCTACACTGGACAGAGGGACAGGTCACATCCTGGGTAGAATAAACCAAAATAGCATGA
Organism: Oryctolagus cuniculus; assembly: GCF_964237555.1. NCBI lineage: Eukaryota > Metazoa > Chordata > Mammalia > Lagomorpha > Leporidae > Oryctolagus > Oryctolagus cuniculus. Next base: position 71,629,372 of record NC_091442.1, read on the forward strand.
GATTTCATCACATTATTCAGAATGGTACCCAATTTAAAAGTACTGAATTGTTTATTTCTGGAATCTTCCATTGAATATTATTGGAACATGATCAACCTTTTTTTTTTTTTTTGCTTGAGAGTCAGAGAGTTACACAGAGAGATGAGAGGCAGAGAGAGAGAGGTCTTCCATCCGATGGTTTACTCCCCAATTGGCTGCAACGGCCAGAACTGCGCTGATCTGAAGCCAGGAGCCAGGAGCCAGGAGCTTCTTCTGGATCTTCCACACGGGTGCAGGGGCCCAAGGACTTGGGCCATCCTCTACTGCTATCCCAGGCCATAGCAGAGAGCTGGATGGGAAGTGGAGCAGCCAGGACTCAAACTAGTGCCCATATGGGTTGCCAGCTTCACAGGCAGCAGCTTTACCCACTGTGCCACAACATCAGTTCCAAAAAATGACATTTCTATCCTTAGTTCATTGACCAGAACTAGTTACATAGCTCTGCCAGACCACTCAAGACTGAGGAAGTATGGTCCTCTTTGTGCCGGGAAGGACACAGAACCGAACATGCAAGAGTACTTGAAGTTTCTACCATAAGTCTTCTATCTCAGCTGCTCACCAAACAGAATCCTGTTCTGCCTCTAGTTCTCAGTCAGCTGGAAACCTGTGAGGCCTTCACTGTCTCTTCTGAATAGACTTTAGGTTCTCTCTCTGCTCCATCAGCACACTATGCATCAGCAAAAAGACAACATCTTACTGCATTACGGTTGTTTGCCTGTCCTTTAGAAGCAAACGGCCGTTCTTTCTGACTTTGGCATGCTTCACACCAGTTTAGCACCTCTTCCATTGAAAATATTCAACCAACATTTATTATTTATTGAATTATGAATGGATGCATCCTTAAACCTTATAACCAAATATTACACTGTAGTCTTTTCTATAATAAAATTACACATAATTCTTTGACAGTATAGATTAATGTTTTATCCTTGTGAACTTTACTTTTTTAAAAAAGATTTATTTATTTGGAAGGCAGAATTACAGAGAGCAGAGGCAGAGAGAGAGAGAGAGAGGTCTTCTATCCACTGGTACACTCCCCAAATGGCAGCAATGGCCAGAGCAGAGCCCACGTCTTCATTTTTGTTTTTTTTTAAGATTTATTTATTATTGAAAAGACAGAGAGTTACAGAGAGGCAGAGGCAGAGAGAGGTCTTCCATCCACTTGTTCACTCCCCAGATGGCTGCAACAGCCAGAGCTGCGCTGATCTGAAGCCAGGATTCAGGAGCTTCTTCCGGGTCTCCCACACGGGCGCAGGGATGCCCTTGGGCCATCTTCTGCTGCTTTCCCAGGCCATAGCAGAGAGCTGCATTGTAAGAGGAGCAGCCGGGACTCAAACCAACACCCATATGCGGTGCCGGTACTGCAGGCAGTTCAAGAAGGATGTCCTTCAGCAATTTGTGGTTGGTTTTTGTTTCTTCGTGTTACTTCATTTCATTACTTGTAATGTCCGAATCCTGGTGTTTTGTTTTGTTTTGTTTTGTTTTTTATTCTTTTGACAGGCAGAGTGGACAGTGAGAGAGAGAGAGACAGAGAGAAAGGTCTTCCTTTTGCCGTTGGTTCACCCTCCAATGGCCACTATGGCCGGCACACTGCGCTGACCCGAAGCCAGGAGCCAGGTGCTTATCCTGGTCTCCCATGGGGTGCAGGGCCCAAGCACTTGGGCCAGCCTCTACTGCCTTACTGGGCCACAGCAGAGAGCTGGCCTGGAAGAGGGGCAACTGGGACAGAATCCGGTGCCCCAACCGGGAATAGAACCTGGTGTGCCGGCGCCGCTAGGCGGAGGATTAGCCTATTGAGCCGCGGTGCCAGCCCGGAATCCTGTTTTAACATATGGTGGTCAGAAGACAAGAGCAACACTTCCATGGCAGGTAGAGTGCATTTTTGATACAGTGACTTTACACAAGTAACTGTGCACCTCAGTGGGAATACGCAGGACAAGCCTTCAAGGAGCGTAAGTCCTCAAAGAGCACATGGTGGCAGGTACGAATTTGTGATAATAAATGTCAGTCACAGATGACTTGTGATTGACATGTACGTGCCATAAGTGCTGAGTCCTCTGAGCTCAGAGATGGTGTGCTCAGGGTGTAGAGTGGGTCAGAGGGAGAGACTGGAGTTAAGGAGATGAGGTAGAAGGCCATGTTGGTGGTCCAGTCAGGAAATTCATGTCTGAAACAATCCACACTCTGAAGTCCACAGAGGATATGTGACTTGCAGTCTGATTTTGAGAGAGATTTTAATTTTAAGGGAGATATTTTAATTTTAAATGTAATCTTTATGGCTTTAGGTTTGTTGTATTCCCATTGTTTTTCTTTTTTACAAAAATTAGTAGTCATGTATGTATACATGTGTAAACCTTTCTTTTAAAAAATATTTGTTTTAAAGGCAGTTAGAAAGATCTTCCATCCACTGATTAACTACCCAAATAACCACAATGGCCAGGACAGGACCAGACCAAAACCAAGAGTCCTGAACTCTGTCCTGGTTTCCCATGTGAGTGGCAAGCAAGGTCCAAGGACTTGGGCTATCATCCACTGACTTTCCAGGAGCATTAGCAGAGAGCTGGATCAGAAGTGGAGTGGCCAGGACTTGAACCAGTGCTCATACGGATGCTGGTGTCTCAGGCTAAACCACAACACCAGCCCCAACTTTTGTCTTTTAGAAGATAGTACACTTAGGGGAACAGCTTAAAAATATCTTTGCTTCCCAGTTGTTAAAAATGTCCATGTTTAGGGGCTGGAGCTGTGGCACAGTGGGCTAAGCCTCTGCCTGCAGCACCGGTATCCCATATGGGCGCCAGTTGGAGTCCCAGCTGCTTCACTTCTGATCCAGCTCTCTGTTGTGGCATGGGAAAGCAGTAGAAGATGGCCCAAGTCCTTGGGCCCCTGCACCCACGTGGGAGACCCAGAAGAAGTTCTTGGCTCAGGCCCAGCCATTGCAGCCATTTGGGGAGAAAACCAACGGATGGAAACACTTTCTCTTTGTGTCTCCCTCTCTCTCTAACTCTGTCTCTTCAGTAAATATATTTTTTTAAATCAATTTTAAAGCAGATTGGAGTTTATCATTCTATACATTTTTAATTTACTGACTTTTTAAAAAAATTTATTTATTTGAAAGTCAGAGTTAACACAGAGAAGGAGAGGTGGTAGGGGCGGGGAGGGAGAGGTCTTCGATCTGCTGGTTCATTCCCCAATTGGCTGCAATGGCTGAAGCTGTGCAGATCTGAAGCCAAGAGCCAAGAGCTTCTTCCTAGTTTCCCACATGGGTGCAGGGGCCCAAGGACTTGGACCGTCTTGTACTGCTTTCCCAGGCCACAGCAGAGAGCTGGATTGGAAGTGAAGCAGCCAGGACTCCAACTGGCACCCACGTGGGATGCCAGCACTGCAGGCGGCGGCTTTACCCGCTATGCCACAGCACCAGTCCCTACTGATTCTTTAATTGAACATCAGTTTGAGTCATCAAATAAGCTGTTTTCCAAGATAGATGTGTGAGACTCTGTCACCAGCCCTCATCATCTTTACGATAAGCTGACTTTGTTACAAGACCTGTGTGTAAATGCAGTGATGTTGGTGGGTTGGAAACAGACTGTTCCAGTACTTCACCGAGGTGTGCTGTTCGGGGGAGGACTGAAGAGTAAAGTAGTGTAGCTGCCGAGGCCAGCGCTGTGTTGCAGCAGGTTAAGCTACTGTCTGCAATGCCAGCTTCCCATGTGAGTGATAGTTGGAATCCCAGCTGCTCTGCTTCTGACCCAGCTTCTGGCTAATGCACCTGGGAAAGCAGCAAAAGATGGTTCAAGTGCTTGGCTCTTGCCACCCATATGGGAGGCCAAATGGAGCTCCTGGCTTTGGCCTGGCCCATCCCTGGCCATTGCCGCCATTTGGGGCGTGAGCCAGCACATGGAAGATCTTTCCATCTCTCTTCTCTTGTAATTCTGCTTTTCAATTAAATGAAGTAAATCTTTTTTTTTTTTTTTAAGATTTATGTATTTATTTGAGAGGCAGAGTTACAGACAGGGAGAGACAGTCAACCATCTGCTGGTTGACTCCCCAAATGGCTGCAATGGCCAGAGCTGGACGGATCCCAAGCCAGGAGCTTCTTCCAGGTCTCCAAAGCACTTGTGCCATCTTGCATGCTTTCCTAGGCCATTAACAGAGAGCCTGATCAGAAGAGGAGCAGCCAGGACGCAAACCTGCACCCACATGGGATGCTGGCATTACAGGTGGAGGCTTATCCTACTATGCCATAGTGCTGGTCCCCCCGCCATTTTTTTTTTTAAATAATGTAGCTGCATCCAGAATAACTTAGAGTGATGCCAAAAGAGGGAACAGCATCATCTTCAATTTAATGTACATATAAATTGTTAACAATACAGTAAGCATTTTATCTTATTGGCTTCTAAGAGTTACAATAAAATGCTTGTTTGTCAAGGGAGGGAAAAATACAACCCAGTTTATGAGCCCACTCCCCTTTCTTGGTGACAATTTCTTCCCACCTTCCCCTGCCATCTGGATTCTCAGGTCTCCGGCAGTTCTTCCTGCATCCCATCTAGGGTGATTTTTTTTTTTTTTTTAAGGATTTGATCCAGTTACTTTCCGATTTAAATACTCAGGAATAGTCTCCCTTTGTCTCCATCCTAAAGCTCCCAAGCATCAGGGTCTGGCCCTACCCATCCCCTCGTTTTCTTTGCTATTTTTTTTTTCACCAGACATCCTAGCTGTTCTTTCAGTGTCTACATCGACTCTTCTTGCCTCGTGGCCTCTGAGTTTTCGAACCTGCTGTTTCAGCCTCTCTCTCCCCCAGTTTCCTTACTCTTATTTGGAGAACCACAGCTCATTCATTCAAGTCTCAGCTGGAAACTTCTACACAAGTTTCTCTCTGCTGAGTTCTCCCATACGCACTGCATTCTCCAGTCTGTCATGCCTGTCACACTTAAAATTATGTGCTGTCAATCAGCATGGCTTACTATGCCATAAATTCTCTGTGGGCAAGGATGAGATCTTCATAGTTCCTCTAACGGCCTAAGTTCCGGTGTTTGCTTAGCAGACAGTAAAAACAGCTCTAAAGAATACTGTCAAACAGTGTTTCTCACTCAGCTTGCCACCTGGCAAAGACAACCACAATAAAAGACATGCAGAAAGAAACACAGGAGCTGTGAAGTCACGGTAGCTTTTGCTAAACTGTGTCTACACTTCAAGCACACCTCCACGAGTCTTAACTTTACACAAGTGTTCTCTTTCAAAACTACCTTCAGTGACTTCTCCAGGTGAGGCCCACTCCCCGTGCTCCCTGCCTTTGCTCATCCTGCCTCCTCCGTCTAGGACACTGCCCACCTACCCTCAACGCCCTCCAGGCCTCTGGTTTTCTTTGCACTAACTTTTCAACTACTTAAATGGGCCTGACTCTCATCCAGGACTGCCCCGTCTTCCTTGCTCCCTCTGAGGTCTTAGAACCCCCTGCACCTGGCACAGAATGGTCTAGTCAGTGCTTAGTTTTTGTTGAGAAGTGAATGAAGTCAGGATTGGCAAAACACTGAGTCCTCCCTGTTAGGGGATTTGTGCTCTGATGATGAAAATAAGACCCATGATTGCAGTTGTGAGATAGAGTGTTATCCACAGCTTACATTTCCTTACACCTCCAATTCAGCCATGGTAGTCACTCTGATAAGTGCTTATTGGAGACCTACCATGTGCCAAGTACAGGGTTAGGTGTCATGGGAAAGGGAGATACATAAAAAGATCTTCAAGTCTAGTAAGAGAGGGAATTAGGTAACCAACTATATGAGACTTCCAGAAAATGCTGTTTAAAATAAAAAGGATGGGCACCAGGTTCTAGTCCCGGTTGCTCCTCTTCCAGTCCAGCTCTCTGCTGTGGCCCAGGAAGGCAGTGGAGGATTGCCCAAGTGCTTGGGCCCCTGCACCTGCATGGGAGACCAGGAGGAAGCACCTGGCTCCTGGCTTCAGATCGGCGCAGCGTCAGCTGTAGTGGCCCTTTGTGGGGTGAACCAACGGAAGGAAGACCTTTCTCTCTGTCTCTCTCTCTCAATGTCTGTGACTCCACCTGTCAAATTAAAATAAAATAAAATAAAAAATTTAAAAAATGAAAGAATAATTGATCCTGATGGAATTTAGTTGAACTTTATAGAATTGGCAGGGTTTCTCTAGGCAGAGTAGATGAGAGAAGAGCATGCAGACTGAAGAAATAGGAGACAAGGCAGAGGAGAGAGCAAGTGCACAAGAAACACCAGGAACAGTGTGTTTTCCTCAGTGGCTGGAGGGAACGTGCACAGCTGGGTCTTACTAGCTCGAGTGTGTGTCAGGCTAAATGAGCAGGTGGTGGGTTTCAAGCTCAGGAGCTTGTGGCTCTTGGTAGAGGCTATTTTAGCAGAGTATTGGCACTACATTAGCAATAATTCCTGTTCTCGGTCGTTTGGGTATGTTGAATAGCATTAGTTTCTCCCAGCATTAACTAGTAATTTGGCTCAAAATTCAACAACAGCAAGACCATAGCATAAATCAAAGTTAGGTGAGTGTTTGAGGTGAGCATAGTGGCGCAGTGGGTTGAGCTGCATTCCATATTGAGTGACAGTTCAACTCATGCATCCTGGGAAGCAGCAGACGATGACTCAAGTATCTAGGTCCCTGCCACCCACATGTGAGACCTGGCCCAATCCTGAATGTTGCAGGAATTTGGGGAAATGAACCAGAGGATGGATGGTCTCTGTGTGTATGTGTGTTTATGTCTTACTCTTTCAAATAGATGAAAATAAACTACATGCACACACACACATTTATATATATGATTTTTGGAGTTTTGATGGCATCAGAGAACTGAGGAAAATAATCTTCCTTGTTTGATCTGTTTTTCAATGAGCAGGAACATAAATTACGAAGATGTTGAGCACTAAAAGAACAGAAAGTGATCACCCATCCTTGGAAAGAAAATGCACTGGTCTGGATTAAACACACTCAAATCATTTGCATTTTTTCCTGGTGACCAGTGCACCTCAGGGGCCAAGCCCTGCTCCTGAGGCAAGGAAGGTCCCTACAAGAAACCACCCCGACCCTCCGCCAGGCTGCTGCCCTTGCAGGAAGCGGCTGCTTGGGGGGCTGGTTCTGTTCCCAGCCAGGACACAGCCAGGCAAAGGCAGCAGCACCACCTGGCTTCACCTTCAGCTTTCAGCCTGAGGGTGTTGTCCGTCCCCAGTCCCAGCATCCATGCTGCTGCAGTGAGACAAGACTAGGTCCTGTGCACCCACGAGCCAAACCCGGCAGGGCAGCATGAGCTGAGTAAGGAGTCAGGTGCAGCTGGCCTGACTGGGCTCCTAAGGTCCCCAACAGCATCAGGGGGGAGTGCTGCTTCACAGGCAAGTGAGGACTTGGACCCTTTGACAAAAACACATGCACCGCTTCCTTCCCTGAATGTGAGCACTGTTTGCCTCCGTCAGTGGTTTTCTGAGGCATTTTTTTAACAGCGTTTCATGTTTCTCTCCCAGTGGCACAAACAGACGGTAATTATTGAACACCAATAGAGAAAATAGGAATGCAGGAACAACAACAGCAGCAGCGAAGACACCAAAGTAGTAGTGCTGTAAATTACAGTGAAACAGAATTATGAAAGCAGAGGGGGCTGTCCCAACAGTCTGAGTCACTGAAAATCAGAATAGCTGGGACTGCCTGTGGGGTTGATGGTGACCCCATTCATGGGAACACAGAGCCATTTTCAGGACAAGAGTTAAGTCCTAGGGATCCTAGGAGCCCTCTCGTTGTCCACTCTGCAGTCTTATGCTACTCAGACCAAGCAAGTCAAGATACTGTACTGTAGTGGGTATAAATGGGCTCTACCAAAAATGGGTGCAAGAAACATCACTGCTTTTTTCTTTTTTTAAAGATTTTATTTATTTGAGAAGTAGAGTTACAGACAGTGAGAGGGACAGACAGAGAGAAAGGTCTTCCTTCCATTGGTTCACTCCCCAAATGGCTGCAACAGCCAGAGCTGCGCCGATCCGAAGCCAGGAGCCAGGAGCTTCTTCCCAGTCTCCCATGTGGGTGCAGGGGCCCAAGGACTTGGGCCATCCTCCACTGCCCTCCCAGGCCACAGCAGAGAGCTGGACCAGAAGAGAAGCAGCCAACCGGCACTAGAACCGGTGCACATATGGGATGCCGGCGCCGCAGGCAGAAGATTAACCTACTGCGCCATGGCGCCAGCCCCCACTGATTTTTCTAAATTAAACAAAACTCATGTCCAAGTTCCACCTCTCCATTAATAGTGAAGCAATAATATTTTTTCTTTGATTTTTGATTTGCTTTTTAAAAAATATGTATTTATTGGATGGACAGAATGATAGCAAGAGAGAGGAGAGAGAATGTGAGAGAGCTTCTCTCCACTGGCTCATTTCCTAAATAGCGACAGTGCCTGGGGCTGGGCCAGGCCAAAACCAGGAACCTGGAACTCCGTCTGGATCTCCCACGTGGGTGGCAGGGGCCCATGCACTTGGGCCACCTTCTGCTGCTTTCCCAGGTGCTTTATCAGGGAGTTGGATCAGAGGCAGAACAGCTAAGACTTGAACAGGTGCTCCAATACAGGATGCTGGTGTCGCAAGCAGCCGCTTAACCTGCCGCACCACAACACCACTTTTCTTTCATGTCTGTAGCTGATCCCCGGTGCAGAAGCTTCTCGAGAAACTACAAAGTCCAGAAAAACCTGGTGAAAACATTGAAGCTTCAGTCTGTCGGGATTACGCTGAGCTGTGCAAACTGTGGTTACTGCCCAGGCAGACGTGGCCATTCAAAGACAGGTGGCTCCTGTTCTCAGCTGTGTGACTCCCAAGGCAGGGCAGTAGTGCCCGTTTGCCCCAGAAGCTCTATGTGCCATCCAAGAGGCCTTTAGCATTGCCTCTGGGCCCCACAATAAGTAGGATCCAGGGCATGTGTTAATTCTTCTATGAAATGGGCTATTAAGGTGGTCATATTTTTAAATACCAAGGGCTCCTTTTAAGAACTTTTTAAAATTTCTTTATTTTCCTTGTATTTAAAAAGGCAGATAGATAGAAATGTAACATCTGCTGGTTCACTACCCTATATGTCCACAACAGCCAGGTTTGGGCCAGGCAGAAGCCAGGAGCCTGGAACTCCATCCAGGTCTCCCACAGGAGTGCCAGGGAGCCTTGTGATGAGCCTTCGCAAGGATGTGTATTAGCAGTGAGCTGGAGCAAAAGCAGAGCTGCAACTCAAGCAAGGCACCCTGATAGGGGACACAGGCCTCCCAAAGAGCATTTTAACCACTGCACCAAGTGCTTTCCCATAGTGCTTCTTTCTAAATTCTCTAATTATCTCTTTATTATAACATACTTGCTTGTTCTATGGACATGGTATTTCTCTTGTCTCTCTCTTTTTAAAGATTTATTTTTTTTTATTTGCTTGAAAGGCAAAGTTACAGTGAGAGCAGGAGAGACAGAGATCTTCCCTCTGCGCGTTCACTCTCCAAATGGCTGTAACAGCTGGGACTGGGCAGGGCCAAAGCCAGAAGCCCAGAACTTCTTCCAGGTCTGCCACATGGGTGCAGTACTTGGGCCAAGTACTTGGGCCATCTTCTGCTGCTTTCCCAGGCACATTAGCAGGGAACTGGATGGGAAGTAGAGCAGCTGGGTGTCAAGCCAAGACCCATATGGAATGCAGGCATCACAGGCAGAGGCTTAACCCACTGTGCCACAGGGCCGGCCCCTGTCTTTTCTCTTTCATATATCCATTACAGTTTTTATTTTATTTTGTGTTGCCATTGTTTCCTCTTCTCTATGTAATTGGATCTGTCATCCACATTAGCAGTTATCATCAAGTCTGTAGTGCTCAGGGGCCGGCACTGTGGCTCAGTGGGTTAACGCCTTAGTCTGACGCCCCGGCATCCCATATGGGAGCCAGTTCTAGTCCCGGGTGCTCCTCTTCCAATCCAGCTCTCTGCTATGGCCTGGGATAGCAGTAGAAGATGGCCCAAGTGTTTGGGCCCCTGCACCTGTGTGGGAGACCCGGAAGAAGCTCCTGGCTCCTGGCTTCCAATCGGTGCAGCTCCGGCCGTTGCGGCCAGTTGAGGAGTAAATCATTGGATGGAAGACCTCTTTCTCTCTCTCTCACTTTCCCTGCTTCTCTTCTCTATGTGTGACTCTGACTCTCAAGTAAAAAATAAATAAATAAATAAATAAATTTCATTGTGGGCCCTAAATATTTGTACCTGGGGGACGTTTCTTCTGGTTCAGGCAGGCATCCCACAAAGGAGTGCTGCTGGCTCCTGCCAGGGAGGTCATTTTGCCAGCCAGTTGTGAAGCTCATTGGGGGCAGGTGGAGAGCTATGGATGGCTTCCTGCTCAGCATGCAGACTTTCACTTCATTTGCATGTTTCCTTTGTGGTGTCGTACCCCCGCCTTTGGCTGTGCCTTCATCCATCCCAGAGACTGTGGTTCATCATCTCAGAAGGTCATCTTCCCATCCTTCTTTTGTGGGGTTCAGAGGTTCTGTTATCTCCATCATTCAGACCCTGTGACCTCATTAGAGGTGTGTAGTAGAAAAAGAGATCCCCCATCTGCTGGTTCACACCCAAAATGGCAGCAATGGCCAGAGCTGGGCCAGGTTGAAGCCAAGAACCAGGAACTTCTGGGTCTCCCACCTGAGTGCAGGGGTCCAAACACTTGGTCCATCTTCCACTGCTTTCCCAGGCACGTGAACAGCAAGCTGGATTGGCAGTGGAAAAGCCAGGACTCAAACCAGTGCCCACATGGGGTGTGGTTATCCCAGGTGGTGGCTTTACCTGCTACACCACAATGCTGACCCTAGGCCAAGCTATTTCTACACTGATTACATCGTGAGGAGGTTTGAGGGTGCTATCTCTAGAAGACATAGAGCATTAATCAAAGGAAATATGTTACTTATGAATATATGATAAAGTTTAAATACAGTTCTAATCATTATCAGAACCCTATAAGAGCATATATCAAGGATCATGCTGGATTTCCAAAGGAAAGTCTTCAGTGGCTAAATTAAGACATTCAGGGTCAGTGGAGATATCATATAACAACATACAGGTAAAAAGTTAAAGTTTGTGGTCATCAGTTATCCTGTTTGGCTCATCTTATGTTTGTAAAAGACGAGTCAGTGATGGCTTTCACAGTCCTCATTGGTTTAGGTGTCGAATCAGGTGCATGCTTGAAGTGTGGATGTGTGTCCAATGATTGACTCCTTTCCATTTGGCAGTGCAGGAGTTGGTAAGAAGTGCTTGATAGGGTCCTTTCCATCAAGGATGTGGGGACTCCTTTATCTGGTTTCTTTTCCAAAGCAAAAAATCTCCAGGGACATTTTTTTGGAAAGGCCAAAAGATGGAGATACGGGGGGACATTACATCTGCAGATTCACTCCCCCAAATGCCCACAATAGCCAGGACTGGGCCAGGCTGAAGCCAGGAGCCAGAACTCAACTTCAGATCTCCCACATGGGTGACAGGGACCCAAGTACTTGAGCTGTCAGCACTGTGTCCAAGCGTGCACATTAGCTGGAAGCTGGAATCAGAAGTGGTGGAGGAACTCTCACGTCTTAAAGCTACTCTTAAATGGGATGTGGGAGTTCCAAGCAGCCTCTTAACAGCTTAAAATGCCAGCCCCACGAAGCCCAGGGTTCAGTCTGTGGTCTTTGGTGTCTTCATCTCCCAGGAGCTCACTGTGGAAAGACTCAATTAGCGATTTTTTATTTTTCTAACAGAACTTGTTCCTCCAACCCAGAGGACAGGAGGTAATACACAAGGTGGAAATGTTGGCTTATACGTTTACAAAGGGTGCTGTTGTTGAACCACGAGTCCTCCTATTTGCACACATTATTACTATTATAAAAAGTGAATTCATCTGAGAAAGGGAACATTTATTATTATTATAGGCCTATAGAAATGAGCAGATCATGTCAAAGCCCCATAAATCTTCCCATTCAAATGGGGTTAGGGAATTGATGAGTTAGAGTAAATGAAGTGTAACTGGGTACAGCAGTGTGACAGAACGTGACAGGTGCAGAGGTGAAGGGTAAGGAAAGTCCTTAAAGCATGCACCTTGATAAATCATGCCCTCACATCGCATGGTTAAACATGGCTGCAGAAACATCATAGCATGTGTGTCACCTACCGTGATAATGAAGCATAAGGTAACTCTCAGGTCAGTCTGAGTCGATCTGCACAGGCTCCGTTTACAATCTTGGCTGCCACAAATTATGTCTAGTCATATCAGGGGTTCTGGAAAGACATGGCAGCAGATTTTTTCTTAATCCCAAAGTATTATGTTACTGTGCAGTAGGTGGGCAAATGACTATTGTCAGCTGTTAGTGTGTTATGCAGTGTTGGGAAGCTTGCTGTCCATGGTTTCATTGGGAGCCACTGAAGTCACCCTCATGCAAGGGCATGTTCTTGACCTATAAGGTCTAATTGTTGTGGGGAATTCAGTCCCCAGCTGGGCTTGCTCCAAGTTTTTGCTTCCACGTGAGAAAAGAATTTAGGGAGGAGGGCCTAGCATTGTGGTGCAGTGAGTTAAGCCACTGCCTGCAACACCAGCAGCCCATCTGAGCTGGCCTGAGTTCCATCTGCTCCACTTCTGACCCAGTTCCCTGCTAATGCACCAGGAAAGAGTGGAAGATGGCCCAGGTCCTAGGGCCCCTGCTACTCATGTGGGAATTGAAGCTCCTGGCTCCTGGTTTTGACTTGGCCTTGCCCTGACCATTGCAGTCATTTGGGAAGTGTAGCAGTGGATGGACAATCTCTCTCTGCCCCTTTCTTTGTCTCCCTGTCTCTGTCTCTGTCACTTTGCCTTTCAAATAAATAAATAAATCTTAAAAAAAAAAGAAATGGAAGAGAAGATGCAAAGGTATAGAGGAGAGCAGGATTTATTGAAAGACATAGCACATGCTCAGATGTGAGTCCGGGCAACCTCTCTTTAGGAGGAGGGCAGTGCTGCTGCCCCCACCAGCATGTCATCCTTTTATAGGCTAGGGGATGGTGCCCAGGGCAGGGCAGTATTCAATGGTGGTGGGGTTTGGGCGGGACTTGAACACCACTAGCTTTGATGTTGCTTTATTGGGGATCTCAGAAGTATCATGGTGTCTCCATGCAGGGCTGGAGTACACAGTGCTCTCTCTGGGAAGGCGTCATGGCAGCTTATGCACCATGGGAAGTGAGGCTCCAGTGCATGATGGGGAATGGGTGTACTGAACCTGCAGTCAGACTGACACTTCCAGCCTGCCAAGTGTCACTCACAAAAGGAGATGGGGTTTGGGCTGCTCACGTGTGCAGTCCTCAGCTTCTCATTCCCTAGCTACCTGCCTGTCCACATCATTGGCTACCATAACTAACAGGCTTGTCCTAGGGCAGGGGCCTATGTCAAGACTTCTTCTTTTTTTTTTTTTTTTTGGACAGGCAGAGTGGACAGTGAGAGAGAAAGAGACAGAGAAAAAGGTCTTCCTTTGCCGTTGGTTCACCCTCCAATGGCCGCCACGGCCAGCGCGCTGCGGCCGGCGCACTGCGCTGATCCGATGGCAGGAGCCAGGTACTTCTCCTGGTCTCCCATGGGGTGCAGGGCCCAAGGACTTGGGCCATCCTCCACTGCACTCCCTGGCCACAGCAGAGAGCTGGTCTGGAAGAGGGGCAACCGGGACAGAATCCGGCGCTCTGACCGGGACTAGAACCTGGTGTGCCGGCGCCGCAAGGCGGAGGATTAGCCTATTGAGCCACAGCACCGGCTAAGACTTCTTGAGAGTAATGACTTTGAGAAGTAATTTTAAATTCTTTTATAGATCATAGTATGTCTTGCATTGGATCATGTAATTCTGAGACTAAGGCTTTTAACTCTTTTTGTCCAGGGAACATACGTAGTATGTAGTTCCCCACATCCAGTGGGTTTGGTTCTACCCTTTCTAATTTTTTAAGAAAAGATTTATTTATTTGAAAGGCAAATTGCTGGGTGGGGTTCAAGAGGGAGAAAAAGAACTTCCATCTGTTGGTTCATTCTCCAAACGCCTATAACAACCAAGGTTAGGCCAGAATTAAGCCAGGAATTCCATCCAGGTATCCCACATGGGCGGCTGGGACCCAAGTACTGGAGCCGTCATCCACTGCCTTCCAGGGGCATTAGCAAGAAGCTGGATTTAAATAAGACGCATGGAGTAGCTGGGATGCAGACTGGGCATGCCCACATGGGGTGCAGTCATCCCAAGTGCCTTTCCAATGTTTACCGAAGAAAAACTAATTTCACAATATTAAACATTTCCCATTTTGGAAATGTAAGACTTAAATCACCTTTAATAAAATGTTTTTATTTACTCAGATATTTCCATGCACACCAGAAAGAAGTTGATCTCCTTGTTGTTTAGTTTTTGAAATAGCCAATAGATAGGATCAAGAAGGAGCGGCCTCTTACATGTGACTTAAGGTACTGAAAAGTGCTCTGAGCAAGAAGGACAAAAAGAAAAAGGGGAAAATGGGCCAGGAATAAACCCAGGACATCAATGACCAGAAGGGATGTCTGGAGGCCCAGGAGTAGTTAGCATTCCACCCAGGGGAGAAGCTTAGGTCAGAGGGGTGCAGCGTCCCATGCTGGTACCATGTGCTAATCTGGACCTCCAAGGGTCCTGAGTCTTCTCTGGGTCCCACATTGGGCACCAAAATACTGTTGATGGAAAAAAGCAAGATGTGTAAAAGGACACATTTAAGGTGTATTCAGGGCAGAAGCCCAATGACTTTCAACGAGACTTGGGAAGTGTTCTGAATGGTCAGTTCTTGCAAGAATTTATGATTCATGGATCACACAGTGAGCACACATTGGCTTGGCCTAAAAAAGATGGGACTTAGGTAAAGGGGGAAGAATAAATTTCTTACTGGCTGAAGATTGTTTTCTTCATCTTCAGGGACAATGAGAGTTGGAAAGCAGCTATTGAAAAGGTTACTATTGGCCGGCGCCGTAGCTCCCTAGGCTAATCCTCTGCCTTGCGGCGCTGGCACACCGGGTTCTAGTCCCGGTTGGGGCGCCAGATTCTGTCCCGGTTGCCGCTCTTCCAGACCAGCTCTCTGCTGTGGCCAGGGAGTGCAGTGGAGGATGGCCCAAGTCCTTGGGCCCTGCATCCCATGGGAGACCAGGAGAAGCACCTGGCTCCTGCCATCGGATCAGCGCAGTGCGCCAGCCACAGCGCGCCGGCCACGGCGGCCATTGGAGGGTGAACCAACAGCATAAGGAAGACCTTTCCCTCTGTCTCTCTCTCTCACTGTCCACTCTGCCTCTCTAAAAAAAAGAAAAAGAAAAGGTCCCTATTAACATTAGGGAGAATATTTCTGAGAATAGATAAGAAATGTATTGTCAAAGAACAAAGGATAGCTCAGGGTTGCTCCAGATGTGCACTTCACCCACACCAAACTAAGCTAATCAATAATAGTAATAGCTCAGTGCATCCACTCAGATAAGTCTACTGAGTGTTTCTCTTCCATGGGGTTCAGGCCTTTTAGAGGCCCTATAATCTCAGAGTTAAAGGGACTAAAACACCTCTTTAAATAGTTACATATTATTATGCTCTCAGTTTTCAGATATTTGTTTATTCCACTCTAAGAAATTAGACTATAACTCTCCAAACATTTGAAAAGAAGAGCGAATCTCATTGTCAGAGGCTGAAACCAGCTTAGGTAATAACTGGATGTTCTTTGCCCTTGAGTTTAGAAGAATATATAAGAGACTAGAGATGAACTCTTTTAGCTCCTTTTTTGTCTCTTTGCGTCCTGAAAAATCTGTCTCACTGTTTCAAAATTAGGCCTGGCCTAATACATAGAGTTATACTTGGTTTTTGGACAGGGTCCAGCAGTCATAGCCAATACTGACAGTCTGTAAAGGCCAAAGAGAAAGAGACTGTCGCTGATGAAAAATAAGGATAGCTACAAAGTGATGGTATTCTTGTGTGGCTCAGAATCTGTCTTCATAGGTTGATCTGGAAGGACAGTTTCTCTGGAGTGCTGATTGCATCGCTTTTAAAAATGTGCAGAAGGAGCACTACTTGCTGCAAGCACAGGTGGTAGAGGCCGGGGCCTGGGCTTAGGAGGCAGCATGTTTCTTGGTGCTGGGGTCGGGGAGCTGGCATGTCCTCCTGCTGGAGAACACTGATAGGCAAGTGTAGGGACTGAAGGAGCGCTAGGTTCTCAGGCAATGCTTTGTTGCAAATCCTGGAAGAGTTCCCCTCTTCCTGTCTTCCATGCAAATACTGTATGATTGCATTTGTTTTGGAACTTGACCAGGATTTCAGCAGTAGCTCATTGTAAAACTTGGCACCCTCTTTCAAAATAGCTATTCATCTGGCTCCTGTAGGAACTGGGATCTTGCACCAGCTGTCACATAAACCCCTGGCTCAGCCCCTCCTCCACAGGCCCAGCATCCACCGCATCCAGGATATCCTGGATGTTGCCAAACTTCCATGCCCATGGACTATAATCTTTTCACCCTCAGCAGGTATAACGTGCTGTTTCCTCCAGTGTATCACCCAGGACCCCAGCAACCTTCATGTCCCTTCCCTGAGCCCCCACAGCAGTCTTATTCTCCATAGCAGCAATCTGTCTGCTCAGAAGCTCAACTGGTTCAGTTTAGAGGGAAAGATACAGCAACAATGCATTAAGTTTACTAAACTCCTTGCGCTTGTTAATATAGTGTACTCTACTGTACTGAATGTGGTATATAATTTCTGTATGTGGCTAAAAGCTAAAAGCTGTGCCCTTGTTCCATGTGAAATCTGCTGCTGTTGCAATATAAACACTAAGTGTAATGGGATTTGAAGTAAATTCCATTACACTTCCTAAAATTTGAAAACTAGGAACTAAGCCTGGAAGTGAAACATGTGAGATTACTCTTCTTTTTAAATGAGACATGGTTGGATGTCAGATACTTATAAAGATGGCTTCAGTGCTGATAGTCAAAAACTCAACTTTCTTTTGTCTGTTGATGTGCTTTGATTTCCAATATGCTATTTTGAGTAATCAAATCATTATAAATCTTTTTTTTTTTTTTGACAGGCAGAGTTAGACAGTGAGAGAGAGAGAGAGAGAGACAGAGAGAAAGGTCTTCCTTTGCCGTTGGTTCACCCTCCAATGGCCGCCGTGGCCAGCGCGCTGTGGCCGGCGCACCGCACTGATCCGAAGGCAGGAGCCAGGAGCCAGGTGCTTTTCCTGGTCTCCCATGGGGTTCAGGGCCCAAGCACCTGGGCCATCCTCCACTGCACTCCCTGGCCACAGCAGAGAGCTGGCCTGGAAGAGGGGCAACCGGGACAGAATCCGGTGCCCCGACCGAGACTAGAACCCGGTGTGCCGGCGCCGCTAGGCGGAGGATTAGCCTAGTTAGCCACGGCGCCGGCTTTTTTTTTTTTTTTTTTTTTTTTTGACAGGCAGAGTTAGACAGTGAGAGAGAGAGAGAGAGCGACAGAGAGAAAGGTCTTCCTTCCATTGGTTCACCCCCCAAATGGCTGCTATGGCCGGCGTGCTGTGCCGATCCAAAGCCAGGAGCCAGGTGCTTCCTCCTGGTCTCCCATGCGGGTGCAGCACCCAAGCACTTGGGCCATCCTCCATTGCCTTCCCAGGCCACAGCAGAGAGCTGGACTGGAAGAGGAGCAACCGGGACAGAAACCCTCGCCCCAACCGGGACTAGAAACCGGGGTGCCGGCGCCGCAAGCGGAGGATTAGTCTAGTATGCTGTGGCATTGGCCTACAAATCTTATAATTTAAAAATAAATTGCTTACAAGCTGGGGCTGGCATCATGGCAGAGTAGGTTAATCCTCCACCTGTGGCACCGGCATCCCATATGGGCACCGGTTCTGGTCCCGGCTGCTCCACTTCCAATCTTGCTCTCTGCTGTGGCCTGAGAAAGCAGTAGAAGATGGTCCAAATGCTTGGACCCTGCACCCACGTGGGAGACTTGGAAGAGGCAACTCGCTTCTGGCTTTGGATCGGCACAGCTCCAGTCATTGTGGCTACTTAGGGGGTGAACCAATGGAAGGAAGACCTTTCTCTCTCTCTCCCTCTCACTGTCTGTAACGCTACTTCTCAAATGAATAAATAAAATCTTAAAAAAAATTACTTACAAGCCAAAAAAATGTGCAAAGCCTCCTCAGATGGGTATTTTAAAAGGTAACACTTAGTTGAATAAAGTTCTATTGCTTTAAAATGACCTCTTTGGGGGCCAGTGCAGTGGTATAGCAAGTAAAGCCACAGCCTGCAGTGCTGGCATCCCATATGGGCACTGGTTCGGGTCCTGACTGCTGCACTTCTGATCCAGCTCTCTGCTATGGCCTGGGAAAGCAGTGGAAGATGGCCCAAGTCCTCGGGTCTTTTTGCCCATGTGGAGGACGTGAAAGAAGCTTCTGGCTCCTGGATTTGGATCTACCTAACCTGGCCATTGTGGCCATCTGGAGAGTGAACCAACAACTGGAAAACCTCTTTCTCTCTCTCTGCTTTTGCCTCTCTGTAACTCTGCCTTTCAAATAAATAAATGAATCTTTTTTTAAAAAAGTGACCTATTCCATTCTGACATAAAACTGGGAGGCCAGTCACTATGGAAAAGGAGTTAGGAAAGTTGTTCATATGACCCTTGTTTCTAACTGTAAAACACTGTTTTATAATAATAAAATATATACAACCAGTCTGAAGTAGAAAACCAGCTGAACATTGGGATGCCATGATTGGACTGGGCTCTCCCTGCCTGCCCCCACAAAAAAAAAAAAAAAAAAAAAAAAAAAGCTTTGAGTGCAGAGGCTAGATACCATCAGGCCTCAGTCCTCTAGAAATTCTGTCTTGGCTTAACTCACTGAACTGAGGGAGTGGTACAGCTGGCCCTCCAAGATTCCGGTCTCTAAGCTCATGAGGTCATTTGCTTCTTCAGTGGGTAACATGTGGGTGGCCAGTATTTTCTCCAGGGGTTCCATTAGGGGAAATCCCGGATCCGTGCCGGGGAATCTCAGGTCGGGGCACAAAATAACTACCTGCATGTAGTCCCCAGGCTGATTAAAGGCCACTTGACTGCCCTACCAGCAGAGCATCTGGGTGATGCATCGGGCTGGACTCCTGGCTTCCCACTCACCGCTGTCTGAAGCACACATTGCTTTTTTTCCTTACCTCAGTTTCTTCTACAGACAACCAGACAACCAGAGCATTAAACACAAAAGGAGTGTGCAGGCCTTGGTGCCTGGCCAGTGGGCCAACATGCAGCTGGCCCTTTCCTTTGTCCCTCTTATTCCTGACTCCCCTGTAGTTCTTTAAAAGCCCCAAACCCCCTGAAGGAGGGTGGTGGTTGTGGAGACCCTGGGGTCTGCCATGCTTTCATCTGTCAGCAGATTAAATGTTCTCTTCCCTTCATCCCAAACCTCGGCCTCATTATTTTGATTGGCACTGGGGTTAGGGACTGAGTTCTTGCTTGATAACAGGCTATGTACCCATGAGACAAGAGGTCCAAGTGCCATGTCTATTCTCTAGAAAAGTATATAGCAAATAATTCTAAGTGGAGATGAATACAAAATAGTGAATTTACACAGACCATTTAATGGAAATGAAAATATTAGGCAAAAAGTCCCAGCTCATTTTAAGTTACATAAAACAATCCTTTTTTTTCTTCACATTTGTTTAACTCCTAATAAAATAGAAGAAAACTTCTATTTTGGAAAAGTGCTACTTCCCAATTCTTCCTGAACAAATCTTTAAGCAATGTCTTTTCATCATTTTACTGAGATTAATGCTTAGGACATCAGACCGTTTCTCTTCAAACATTAAAAAAAAAAAAAAAAAAAAACCCTTTCAAGTCAGTGAATCAGAAAAACAAGCATGTTTTCCACACAAAGGGTGGAGCCCTCACGCCACCTGGGGAAGAAGGAAGTTGAAAGAGGTTAAATACTAGGGCTGCCTCTGTCCTGTCAGCATAGAGGTCTTGCTTCCCAGTCAACATGAAGGCACTCCTGATCCTGGGGCTTCTCCTCCTTTCCACCACTGTCCAGGGCAAGATCTATGAAAGGTGTGAGTTGGCCAGAACTCTGAAAAAACTTGGATTGGATGGCTACAAGGGAGTCAGCTTGGCGAACTGTAAGTCTCCACTCTTTCCAACTTCCCGAGACCATACCCGGCCCATTCCCCAATGCCTTTGATAGAGATCATGTTGGGCCCCAGAATCTCTCCCCTGGCCTGTGAAGAGAGACCAGGAATCATGAAGACTCAAACTGCCCATATTAGCACAGTTAGCATCTTAATGGTAGATTTTACAGTGACTCACAGGCCCACAACAAAGAAAGGAACATCCGATTTGCTGTTAGACTCAGATAGACCTGAGCCTATCAACTCTTGATTTTTCTATTCAAGGCTGCATGTTGCCTGAGCCATGGGAGCAGGGAAAGGGTAAAAGCAAAGAAGAAACTGTTATTTTAATATTTTTAAAGCACCTTCTCTTGCTGCAGTAGTTTCAGAAGTTGGTTTGCATTACAAAAATGGTTCTCTTAAGGGCCTTTCTTCACTAAAGTGTTCAGTTATAAGTTAAACACATCAAGTCGTTGGTAAAACAGAGTTAGACACATGGATTGCTTTTTGTTTACACTGTAAGTCATTTTATGTTGCTGTTCATTACAAAAATTACTTTTTCAGGGATGTGTTTGACCAAATGGGAGAGCGGTTATAACACGCAAGCTACAAACTACAACCCTGGAGACAAAAGCACCGATTATGGAATATTTCAGATCAATAGCCGCTACTGGTGTAACGATGGCAAAACCCCACGAGCAGTTAACGCCTGCCATATACCCTGCAGTGGTAAGACAGGATAATACTTGAGTGATGGCACAGGACCCCTCTGGGTATCTTGTAAGAGTAGAGATTCAAGACAAATTCATGAGGGACCTAGGAAAACTCCCATCACAGCTTCCAGAAAGTTTTGTTATCCTCCTCCTAATTCCCCAAGTAAGAAAGTAAAGAGCTGGTATTATGAAAGGTTGGTGCTCTTTCATATGCACATGTTTCTGGAATGATCTGTTAACTGATTGTAAATGGCCTCACTGATGCTTTCCTCCTGCTGACTCAGGGGAGGAGAGGAGTAATTTGGTCTTGGTTCCTTTTTTGATTGTGTATGTATTACTATGAAATGTTCTGCATACACAGAAAATTGGAGGTAGCAGTATAACAAACAGCCATAAATGCAGCTTTTTATTTATTTATTATCTTTATTTGAAAGATAGAGTTATGCAGAGAGAGGGAGAGACAGAGAGGTCTTCATCTGCTGTTTCACTCCCTAAATGACTGCAACAGCTGGGGCTGGGCATGCCAGAGCCAGGAGCCAGGAGCTTCATCCAGGTGGGTGTAGGGGCTCAAGCACATGACCATCTTCTGCTGCTTTCCCAGGTGCATTAGCAGGGAGCTGGATCAGAAGTAGAACAGCCACAAATTGAGTAGCAACCATATGGGATCCCAGCATCACAGGCGAGCAGCATAACCCACTGCACCATATGCCGGCCCCCATAAGTCCAACTTCATACTTTATTTATTTATTTTAAATACAGAAGGACAGACACACAGATCTCATATCTACTTCTTATTCCCTAAATACCCACAACAGCTGGGTGTGGGCCAGGCAGAAGCTAGGAGCCCAGAACTCAATCTCAGCCTGCCATGTGTGTGGCAGGGACCCAGCTATCGAAGCCATCACCTGCTCCATCTCCGGATAGCAGGGAGCTAGGATTGGGAGCAGAGTGAGGACTCTGAACCCAGGCAATCCAGTATGGGATGCAGGCTTCCAAGCAGCATCTTTCTTGCTCTGCCTAATGACTGACCTCAGATATCTGACTTTTAAATTCTTAACTTTTTGCAGTAGTTGCTTCTTCTCTATGTATTTTTTGTTGAAGGATTTTGAAATGAATTAAAAACATTATGTCTTTCATTTCTAAATTCTTTAGTTTGTATCTCAAAAAACCGCAGTTCATACATAATCATTATACAACAGCCAGCACTTGGCCAGGCCAAAGCCAGGAGCCAGGAACTCCATTTGGTCTCCCAAATGGGTGGTAGGAACCCAGATATTTAGGCCTCTTTCTGCTGCCTTCCCGGGCACATTGATAGGGAACTGGGTCAGAATGAAGCAGCCAGGACCTAAACAAGTTCTCTAAAAGGGGATGTTGGTGTCTCAAGCAGCAGTTTGACCTGCTGTACCACACAACACCCACATCAAGAAGATTAATTTAGCATATTCTTTTATAATCTAGTTAATTTACTTTCAAATATATTTTGCATTGTATAATAGCATGTAGTCATTAAATAAAAATTAGAAAATACAAATTGGAAAAAAATAGCAACCGTAACCTTACTACCAGAGTTGTCTGACCATTGTCACTTTTGGTATATATTCTTCCAGAATGTACATCAATCATGGACATGCAAGTAAAATTACAGGGACTGGCACTGCGGTGTAGCAGGTAAAGCCATCGTCTGAGTGATGGCATCCCATATGGATGCTGGTTCAAGTCCCAGCTGTTCCACTTCTGATCCAGCTCCCTGCTGATGTGCTGGGAAAGCAGCAGAAGATGGCCCTAGTGCTTGGGCCCTTGCACCCAAGTGGGAGACCTGGAATTAGCTTCTGGCTCCTGGCTTTGGATTGGCCCAGCTTTGGCTTTTGCGACCATTTGGGGAGTGAACCAGTGGATGGAAGCTATCTCTGTCTCTCCCTCTTTTTCTCTCTGTAACTCTACCTTTCAAATAAATAAATAAACCTTAAAATAAAATTATATCATGTATATATGTACCCATATATAAACATGACAGCAATGTAAATTTTTACAAAAATTAAATTGTATTATATAGACTGCTATACGGTTTACTTCTCACACAAAATTATGTCCATATCAACAAATACAAATCTCTATTGTCATTTTAAAGGATGAGTAGAATTCCACTCTGAATATTCTGTAATGTGTTTATCTACTTCCTACTATTAAGCACTTACGTTGTTTACAGTTTTTCACTTAATAATTGCTGTGAACATCTTTCTGCAAACACCTTTGGATATATGTCTTATTAGTTCTTTATGAGGAAGTTGCAATAGTATAATTGCCGAGTAAAAAATCACTAGGCATGCTTTTTCCTATAGTGTCTAGTATGCAGTGGACCTTCCATATCGTGGTAATTCCAGAGCTTGCATTGTAAATGAGACAAAATGCTTTACTTGCTGCCAGATGGAAAAGGGTGAAGAGAGTTTTTCCCCACCATTACTGCCTAATGGACTCTTGAAAAATAATTTCTTAATATTCTTTCCTCAGCCCAACAGAATAAAAGTGGCTAACCCTAAATGTAAAAGGAAATCGCTGTGCAATTTGTTTTCATTTCTCACCACCTCTTTTTCAGATTTATTGAAAGATGACATCACTCAAGCTGTAGCTTGTGCAAAGAGGGTCGTCAGCGA
This sequence comes from Oryctolagus cuniculus, assembly GCF_964237555.1. Taxonomy (NCBI): domain Eukaryota; kingdom Metazoa; phylum Chordata; class Mammalia; order Lagomorpha; family Leporidae; genus Oryctolagus; species Oryctolagus cuniculus. The sequence continues at coordinate 71,652,862 of NC_091442.1, forward strand.
TCCACAAGGCATCAGAGCATGGTATGTGTTTCATATATACGTGAGAAAAGACTTTCTAAACCCAAAATATGCTGTTGAGAAGTGAATATGGTAGTTTTGAGTCTGTGCTACAGTGTATTGCCTAAATCCTTGAAGAAACAATGTACTTTAATGGCCTCAGAATCTCATTCTTTCATTCCCCCTTTTGGGGGATTTCTAGGGTTTCTAAGACTGTCCGCACTCTGCCAGCTCCTTGCCGTGTCTTGAGATTAGGTTTAGAATAAGCGAATGTGGAACGTGCTTTGCACCTGCTGTTGCACAGAGCACCTCACTCAGTGTTTGCACTTGGCATCCTGTGCTCTCCTGAGGGCAGAAGGGAGGCTGAGGTGCTTTGTGTGCGTATTTCCCTGTAGCAAGTAGCAATGCCTCAGTCTGTCTGTGGTCTTCACTTTATTTATTTACTTGTCTACTTTTCTTTTATAAAAACTGAACTAGATAGTGTAAAATGTCATAACGTCAGCTGGAACTGCATAAAACAGTTTGGCTTCCTTTTCTTCGGAGAAAGGTATTATTTGGAAACTTTCCCATCTGATCCACCCAACGCCCATTCTACATCCAAAGTCAAAGGCAGGCTATCTTACCGGATCCATCACATCTTCTGAATTGTAAAACCACTCATCCCACTTTTTACAAAACTTTATTGAGGTACTAGATTTAAGGGGCAAAGAGAAAGAGACAGAAAAGATCTTCTATGCACCGATTCAGTCTGACATGGCCACAACAGCCAGGGCTGGGCCAGGCCAAAGCCAGGAGGCCAGAACACAGTCTTAGTCTCCCACATGGGTGGCAGACATGCAAGTACTTGAGCCATCAGCTTCTGCCTCCCAGGGTGCGCATTAGCAGGCAGCTGGCATCAGAAGGGAAGACCTGGATTCTCACACCAGCACCATGGTGGATGCAGACATCTGGACGAGCATCTTCATGGCTGCGCTGAAGCCTGCCCCCCACCCCAGCTTAGGCCACTTTCTCCCATCTTCGGCAACCCAGAAAACTTGTGCTGTGCCGTAGAAGATGCCACAAAAAGCATGGTGCACTTTGTAACATAGCAGCCTCCCATCCTAGGGAGGTGAATAGGCCTCCACTCCAGACACAGAACTCTCTTGTTTTCTTTCCATGTCCTTTTGACTAGACCCAAGCATGCATTCATTGGGCTAGCTGCAGCACAATCTGGTCCCTCCTTAGAGAAATGAAAAACACAAAATACCAGCCATCCAATGACTTCTGAGAAAGAAGTCAGCAAGCTGGAAGAAAAATTCCTCTTTTCAACCAAAAATGTGGATTTACCCAGGTAAATATACATATTGGACAAGAAACTGAAGATTTATTCACATACAAAATTAACCGTGATTTCTTATCTTTATGCTTTTTTGTCACATCAAAGGTTTAATTGCAACATTGGACCTCAGTTCTTATTCAGTAAATCTGTGTCTCAGGAGCAGTCAAGATTGAAGACATCAATATGTGTCACTTTTTAGCATCTCTCCTCATTTCAAATTAGAACATGTATTTGAAATGTAGTGCCGTGGTCTCAGCTGTGCTGTTGATAGTGGCTGAAACCGGAAGACATTTTTTAAAAGCCCTTAGGTCATCCATCCTTGCTATTTGTGTCGCCTTCTTGTTTGGAACAAGAAGCAAAGAATTCACAAACACCTGTCTCAAACTCACAGGTCTTCAGCTTGTAAAGTCATTTCTTCATAGTGAAGCAAACTGGAGCAGAAGGCCCGCTTCAGCTGTTTCTTTCTTCCTGGAGAAGTAGGCAGGATAGCTGCATCCCAAGGGCAAAAGCAGAGTGTCCGTTTGCATTCCAAATCCTGGAAGTATGTGGAGAAGACCCCCACCTTTCCAGAACAGGGAGAGAGACTGGATAGGATCAGAATTCTGTCTTCAAGATGAACACGAAAGCACGCAGAGGTCAAGGCTAATGTTCTTCCCGTGTTGTGGAAGCTCGCACGGTGCAGCAGCTACACTTGGCCATTGCTCTCCTTTTATATGATGTTTTTGTTCATGAGGTGTTTTGTTCTCCCAAAATGTTTGAAGTCTGTACTTGTATTTTTCCATGAAGACATATTTTAACCCCTTCACTTGTTTTGCCTTTCTCTACAGGGTGGCGTGGAGAAATCATTGTCAAAGCCAAGATCTCACTTCGTATATTCAGGGCTGTGGAGTGTAATTGCAGAATTTTCTTCTTCCGCTCATCTTGTCTCCTTTTCAGTAGCCACCATTGCCTTTTCAAACAAACTAATATTGTCCCAGAAGCAGGAGCAAAATATGGCCTTTCTTCTTAGCTACCAAATACATCGCCAGTGCACTCAGTTCTTAAACAGAAATAACCCAGACTTACTCTTCCTCAGTTTTGGATGAAAACATTAAAGAGGACAGTCTCATAACACATGTGTCTAGGGCAGAATTCCAGCTGTGTGGGCCCCGATGCCTCCTGTCAGGCACCTCCAACACAGGGACAGTGACCCCTCTTCAGTGCGTGATACACAGCTGTTAAAGGAGCAGTTGTACTGCCTGGGTTAAGAATTTTGTTTTCATAAGGTGTATGTGACCTTTGGTTTGCATATTTTCTGGGAAAGACTTCATTTATACATCTTTACAAAAAGAACGTCCAGTTAAATATCGATCCGTTTTAGCCCCTTAAAGAACATTTGGATGCATCTTGCTATTGTGGAGGGGTTAGATGAGCAGTTGCTGTTTCTTAACTTTATTAATTTAGATTTGTGCATTATAACTAAATCTGAGTCAGGTGAGCTCACAGGTATTGAAATGATTGCTGATTAACCACAGGTGTGAGATTATGCATGTTGTAAAAAAAGTATATTATCATTAAAGGCTTTGCAGTGCATACCTTTGTCTTTCTTCCTTAAAAAATATTTATTTGCTTATTTTATTTGAAAGGAAAGGGGCAGAGATAGATGAACACACAGAGGTCTCCCAACCACCAGTTTACTCCTCAGATGACTACAACCACTGGGGTAGGAGCAGGCCAAAGTCGGGAAGCAGTAACTCAGTCCAGGTCTGCATTGTGGGTGGCAGGGACCCAACCACTTGAACCATGACCTGCTGCATCCTAGGATGTGGATAGCAGGAAGCTAGAACTGGGAGTGGGGCTGGGTCTCAAACCCAGGCACGCCACTGTGGCATAAAGGGATTAGAACCGGGATCCACATGGGATGCCAGCGCTGCAAGCTGGGGCTTTAACCCACTGCGCAACAGCCCTGGCCCCTTACACTTGTGTGTGTTTCAACTAGTGGACATACAGGTGCAAAAAATAAATCCTGTTTTGCAACCCAGAACTCATTGATCAGTATGAGTTTTGATATATACAAGCATTTATAAAATGAAAAAAAAAAAAGATGGAACAGATAGAAGTTCACTCCCCAACCCTGAGGGCAACAGGTACTGGGTAGCATTGAACAGGGGCCTTCAAATTCCACCAGGCATTTGCCCTGGCCAGGAATCAGCAGTTGGTCTAACAGGGGTAAGCTGTTCCTTAAGGACCAGGTCAAGGAGAAAGGACTGACAGTGATCGGGGTCTAACAGCAGCTGTGGGTTCACCCAGACAAGCTGCCACTACATATCGCGCCACACTCTAAAGGTTGGCTCCCAGTGATCAGAGGAAAAGTCCCTGAAGGCGCCATCAAAATGTTGCAGGATGTGACTGATTGAGGCCAGCACCATGGGTGTTCAAAGAATTCACCAGAGCAGTCAGATAGAGTGGAGAGAGTTAAATTCATTGAAGCTGAACGAGAACAACAGGCAGGCAGGCAGAGGCTAATGGCTGCAACGTGGACCATAATCTGAGGTATATACTTGTAATAGCAGTCTCTTCTTAGGGAGAGTTTTCTTGTGGTCCAGCAGGTTTTTCCAGGTAGGTAATTTGCAAGTCTTGGTGGGGCTGGGAAATTTGCACTACCCTTAGCTAGGGATTTTCCCAGTCTGAGAAGTGCCCTGGGACAATCCTCCATGCCAGAAGCATTAGCAGTGATGTGGGTGAGTGGGGGGATTTATTTGGTTTTTCACTGCAGGTCCTTGTCATTCACAAAGATATGCATTCTAAGTACTGACTCAAATAAGGTAAATTTTATTCAAAAGGTGAGAAAGCCAACACACACACACACATTAGCATGTGGTGCCCCACACAGAAAAACACCCACTGTGGGTAGGAAATGAGCCGAAAGATTTGCCCAAAAGGAGAAGGGGTGGGGACAGAAAGGGCACCTGCCAGTCCCTGCAGTCATGGTCTGCAGTGGCAGAGAGACCCTCTGCCAGTTGCTGGTCTCCTTTATCAGCCTCTCCGTGTGGAGCTCCTGGGAATTATATGGCACCTCCACAAGCTCCCCGTGGAGTTCAATATGCATATTTTCATGGCATCATCCCCCCTGGTCCCAGATAAAGCAGATGCATCCTGGGAAAGGGGGCATTTTGATTGACAAGTAGGCGGATAGAATCACACATGGGCACAGGGTATGGTGGCTTGCTGGTACCTCTAGCTCAGCAGACCTACCTGTCTGCCTGACTAGCCAGTAACAGCAGGAAACTGGATCAGAACCACTGGGTACCCAGAACTTGAACCAGGCACTCTGACATGGGATAGGGTTGCTCTAAGTGCCTTTCCCAATTTCGACCTAAGAAAAACTAGTTTCAGAGTATCCAATGTTCCCTGTTCTGGAAATATAAGACTTAAATCATCTTTTCTAAGACTTTCCCATTTACTCGAATAACTGCAAGGAAAAAATGCCACAGTTATTAAACATAAAGCCAGCTGATGCACCAGAAAGAAGTTTATCTCCTTGTTCTTTTTTTTTTTTTTTCCTTGTTCTTTAGTATTTGAAATAGGCAGTGGGTAGGATCAAGGAGGAGAGGCCTCTTAAAGGCACAACACCAGGTGCTGAAAAATGTTTTCCTCAAATGTTCTCAGCAAGAAAGACCAGAAAAATGGGCCAAGAATAAACCTGGGGATCCACTGACCCAACAAGAAATTCTGGAGACCCAGGAGGGCTTAGCATCCCATTCAGGGGAGGATTTCAGGGTTGGAGGACCATAACGGGCTGAGGCTCATATCAAGAGCCGATCTGAGTAAGGCCTCCAAGGAGTCGTGAGTGTTCTCTGAGCCCCACATTTGGCATCCACATTTGGTTGGTGGAAACAAACAGGATCTGTAGAAAGGTTACTTTTAAGTTTATTCAGGGCAGAAGATGAGTGACATAAGCCTGGGAGACACAGGCCCAGTGACTTTCAAGGAGTCAGTTCTAGTCAGCATTTACCTATGTCACAGTGAGCACACACTGGCTTTACCCAAGAGGTAGGACTCACTAAGTGCTGAGGGACACAGTTCTTACTGGTTGTAAATCACTTCCCTTACAAACCCCTTCAGAGAGGGACTGGCGCTGTGGCGCAGCAGGTTACACCCTGGCCTGCAGTGCCGGCATCCTATACAGGCGCCAGTTCAAGTCCTGGCTGTTCCTCTTCTGATTCAGCTCTCTGCTATGGCCTGGGAAAGCAGTAGAAGATGGCCCAAGTCTTTGGCCCCTGCATCCGCGTGGGAGACCCAGAAGAAGCTCCTGGCTCCTGGCTTCAGATCAGTGCATCTCCCACCATTGCAGCCATCTGGGGAGTGAACCAGCAGATGGAAGACCTATCTCTCTCTCTATCTCTTTCTCTCTCTCTCTATCTCTACCTCTCTCTGTAACCCTTTCAAAGAAACAAAATAAATCTTTCCAAAAAATCATGTGTTGTATTTGATTGCCATATTTTTTAGTCTCTTTCATTCTGGGTCATTTCCTAATGATTATTTCTTTCTTTGCTTTTATGACCTAGACATTCTTGAAGACCACAGACCAGTTATACTGCAGAATTTCTCTAAGGTGCTTCTGATATTCTCTTAATTAGAGTAGGTTTTGCAACTTTGGTGGGAATACCACAGAAGTGATTCCCTTCTCATTGCCTTAAGTGGCATGCAGTTTTGATTTGATGATGTTCACTTAGATAACTTGATTTAAATGAGGTTGTAAGTCATGTCCATTGTAAAGTTTCTGGTAAGGGAGGTACTAGGAGACTGTTGCTCATCAAGTTTCCAGTTTCATTTATGAGATCACTGTGGACCCATGGTTTCTGTCTTAGTCAAATTATAATGAGTTATAATTCATTACCACCATTTACTTTGCTGTCCACACTGTGCCCTATTTAGCCAGTGAGCCCCTGCAAGCTGACTTCTGTTTCATTTTGACTTGTCTATAATTTTTTGAGCACTTAGTTGTTTCCTGGCACAAGGTACTCTAAGGTTTGCCTTGTTCTTTCCTTGCTCCAGCCCTGGAATAGCCGTTTATTCAAGAAACTCTAATTTATTACAGTGCTTAATAATATTTTAAAAACACGATCTGGACATTAGGGTGTTCCTAGGTGACAGTGTCAGTCGAAAGAGCTAGATAATATATATATATATATATACACACACACACACCATATTTTTTAATTTAAAGAATGTTTAAAGTTTTGGGGTTTTAAAAAAAGATTTATTTTATTTGATAGGCAGAGTAAACAGAGGGAGGGAGAGACAGATCTATACACTGGTTCACTCCCCAAATAGCCGCAACAGTCAGAGCTGGGGTGATCTGAAGCCAGGAGCCAGGAGCTTCCCTTGGGTCTCCCAAGTGGGTGCTGGGACCCAGGGCTTTGGGCTGCTTTGTGCTGTTTTCCCAGGCTCATTAGCAGAGAGCTGGGTAAGAAGTGAAGCAGCTGGAACTCGAATCGGCACCCAAAAGAGATGCAGGTGCTGCAGGCAGCGGAAGACTTACTTACCTGGAAGATTACACAGAGAAGGGGGCGGAGGCGGGGGCGGGGGCAGGGGCAAGGGCCAGGGAGGTCTTCCATCCTCTGGTTCACTCCCCAATTGGCTTCATGGCCAGAGATGAGCCAATGAGGACCCTGGCGCTTTCTCCAAGTCTCCTACGTGGGAACAGCGGCCCATGGACTTGGGCCATCTTCTGCTTTCCCAGGCCATAGCAGGGAGCTGGATCGGACATGAGGCTGGGACACAAACTGGCACCCACATCAGATGCTGGCAATGCAGGTGGTGGCTTTACCCACACTATGCCACAGTGCCAGCCCCATCCTCTTGGGTTTTTAAAGATTTTATTTATTTATTTGAGAGGTAGAGTTACAGACAGAAGGAGGGAGAGACAGAGTAAAAGCTATTCCTTCTGCAGGTTCATTCCCCAAATGGCTGCAACAGAGGAAGCTGAGCCAATCAGAAGCTAGGAGCTTCTTCAAGTCTCCCACATGGCTGCAGTGGCCCAAGCACTTGGGCCATCTTCTACTCTTTCCCAGGCCAAAGCAGAGAACTGGATCAGAAGTGGAGCATCTAGGACAGGAACTGGCAACCCATATGGGATGCTGGTACCACAGGCAGCAGCTTAACTTACTATGCCACAGCGCTGGCATCCCCTTGAGGTTTATTAAAGAACATTTTGTACTTTTTTTTTTTTTGTGACAGGCAGAGTGGACAGTGAGAAAGAGAGAGAGAGAGAGAGAGAGAGAGAGAGAGAGAAAGGTCTTCCTTTTCCGTAGGTTCACCCCTCAATGGCCGCTGTGGCCGGTGCACCACGCTGATCCGAAGCCAGGAGCCAGGTGGTTCCCCTGGTCTCCCACACGGGTGCAGGGCCCAAGCACTTGGGCCATCCTCCACTGCACTCCCGGGCCACAGCAGAGAGCTGGACTGGAAGGGGAGCAACCGGAACAGAATGCGAGGCCCGACTGGTACTAGAACTCAGGGTGCCTGCACCGCAGGCAGAGGATTAGCCTGTTGTGCTGCGGCACCGGCCCCATTTTTGTATTTTTATTTCTTTGAAAGACAGAGAAACAGAGGGCAGGCAGACACAGAGACTCAGAAAAGAGATACAGAGAGACCGATCTTCGGTCTGCTGGTTCCTTCCCAAATGCCCATAACAGCCAAGCCTGGGCCAGGCCAAAGGCAGGAGCCTGGATTTCAATCTAGGTCTCCCATATGAGTGTTAGGGACCCAACTCCTTGAGCCATTGCCTGCTGCCTCTAAGGGTGCACATTATCAGGAAGCTGAATGGGAAGCAGAGCTGAAACTCGAATTCAGGCACTCCAATATGGGATATGAGTATGCCAAGTGGTATTTTAACTGCTGTGCCAAATGCTCGCCCCAATTATATTTCCCCTATATCTTTATATTTATATCAAAATTCATTAATTCACACCAATACCTGCAATTCTAATCTTACACCATGCCATGGGGTTTGAATTTCTCCTTTTTCATGTTTTATGCTCGATTGTCTGACAGTGAGAAACATATATCCACCGTGCTTAATAAATAGCCTCAAAATATATCAATCAATCTCTCAACACAGGCACACCATGTAACAGGTGCCTCCACTAAGGCTCTGCAGCCCCTCGGGGGGCTGCTCCTTCTCCACACTGGATGCTCACTATCTTGTCACATCTCTGACACACCATGCAGAGCCACTGTCCTGATAGGTAAGAGAGACGTGTTTGGCTCTTGGTCACCTCCTTATTTCAAACACCCAGAGCAGTGATTGGAATGAACATAAGTCGACTGAATAGCCATATTGCTCATGTAGTACATTCCTTCTGTGTTGAGCACTCTAAGATTTTCCTTACTCTTTAACCCACAGGATTCCCACGCAATAGTTTCTGCAATCCAGTTTGAACTGTTTATGTAAGTGTAGTTCATAGATCAGCCATGAGAGGGCAGCAGAGGGCCTTTACACTGGTGCGTGCTTCGGCTTCAAGATTCTCGTGCCTCTCTGATGCCAGTATACTCAGAAAGAATTTGAGTTAATTCAGATCAGTATAGCCCAACGTGTACAAGAATGAGTCAAAGTAGAGTACTGAGACTTGGAGAATGACAGTTCATAAACAAAGATGGGGCCTATATGATAGCCCAATAACGGGCTGACTGGAGAAATGGCCAGAGATCAACAAAAGTCGACTGAAGAAGGCAGGCTGGGGCCCGCCTGTGGGCAGTACGTTAAGCCACTACCTGCCACGCCAGCTTCCATATGGGTGCTGGTTCATGCCCCCACTGTTCCACTTACGATCCAGCTCTGTTGCCAGTGCGCCTGGGAAAACAGTGGAAGATGCACTGCAGCCATGTGGGAGACCTGGAAGAAACTCCTGGCCCCTGGCTGCAGCCTGGCTCAGTCCTGGCTGTTGTGGCCTTAGGGGAGTGATCCAGGAGATGGAAGCTCTCTCTCTCTCTGTCTCTTCTCTCTCTTTGTAACTATGCCCTTCAAATGAATAAATAAATCTTTCTTTAAAATTTGCTGGGATTTCTAAAAATTAGCAGTTGTAATTTTCCTCTCTTTTAGCTTACCATGAGGAGTGTTGTAGTTACTTTGATGACTTTATATATTAGGTTTGGGGGCAGCGCTGTGGTGTAGTGGGTTAAGCCACCGCCTGTGGCGCTGGCATGCCATAAGGCGCCGGTTCTAGTCCTGGCTACTCCGCTTCCCATCTAGCTCTCTGCTATGGCCTGGGAAAGCAGTGGAGGATGGCCCAAGTCCTTGGGCCCCTGCACCTGCATGGGAGACCTGAAGGAAGACCCTGGCTCCTGGCTTCAGATCAGTCCAGCTCCAGCCACTGCGACCAATTGGGGAGTGAACCAATGGATGGAAGACCTCTCTCTCTCTCTCTCTCTCTCTGCCTCTCCTACGCTCTTTGTGTAACTCTGACTTTCAAATAAATGAATAAATCTTTAAAAAATAAATATTAGGTTTATATTATTCTCCCCCCCACACACACACATTTTAGGATATTGGTTTCTAAACCTATAGGAGTTAAAGATGAAGCTCTATACCCTCCTCTCCTACCTTCATCATGTAGATCACTCTCTCCAAAGCCCGGCCTTCCACGCGTGGGGTTAAATCAATACTCAGTAGTCATAAATACAGCTCCTTCTGTTGCACAGATCTTGTTTTCCCTGAAGCTAGTACCTGCATGATCCTTGAATCTCTTTGGGTTTCTGTGTATCCGTTCAACTCCCAGACTCTAGGTTGAACATTAAATCTCTTCAGGTTCAGATGCAGCCGGAGTGCTGTCAAATCAATCCTCTGACACAGAATTTCCCAGACATTTCTGACCAAAAGGAAATCTGGCCGGGGCAGCTGGCTGGCTGCCTGCGCACAGCTGGCATTGCGGGCTCTTTCAGCATCCTCTTGGCATTCACTATGCTCCCCTTACCTTTCGTATCTATTGTGTTTCCTGGGTTTCCCAATGTTCTCCTTCTTGGCTTATTCCCGCATTGTGATGGATCACATCTCTAGCATCTTCCTGAGAAAGGTGACTGAGAGGCACGTTTAGTTTAGATTGCGCATGTCTGAAACTTGGAGGCTAGTCGTCCAAGTGTTGACAACTAAGTTGGAAGTAAGTTTCCTTCAGAAAATCGAGGGTAGCACTTCACTGCTCCCTAGACTGCTGCTACTGAGCAATCTGAAGCCGTTCTGATTCCAGAATCTTCATAACTGGCCATGTGGAGGGTCCCCGATGCTCTGCAAAGTTCGCCAGGTGGGTCTGTCTGCATCTTGGCACAGGGTGGACCCTTCCAGTGTGGAAACTCCTATCCTTAAGTTCCGGCAAGCCCTCTGAAACCGTGTATTAATTACGCCCCCCCTCCCACTGTGTTCTCTGAGCGGCCCTCCGGTGTCGGCAGGGCCGCGCTCAGGCGCGTGCGCGGTGTGCCCGGCGCGCCTGCGTACTGCGTCGCCGTCGCCCCTCCTCCCGCTCTGCCCTCCTCCCGCGCCGGGGCTGAATGGCCTTCAGGGACGGCGTCCGCCTGGAAGGGTTGGCGGCAGCTGCGCGCCTCGAGCCGCTGTGACTCGCCTTCCCTTAGCCGGAAAGCCTCCGCCTGCGCCCGCGCGGGAGGAGCGGGCCCTCTGAGGGCAGCGGCGACCCCGCCGGCCCCAGTCTCTTTCCCTGGCGGCGGCGGCGGCGGCGGCGGCTTCTTCCGGGGGACAATATGTTCAAGAGAATGGCCGAATTTGGGCCTGACTCCGGCGGGAGAGTAAAGGTCAGTGCCGGCCCGCGCCGCCCTGCCGGGGGTGGCGCTCTCTCCCGCGTGTTTCCCCTTCGCGCCTTCTCCCCGGGGATTTGAACCGCGAATTCAAGGCGGAGAGCGAGCCAAAGGCGGAGAGCGAAAAAGCAGTGTCTGTTGGTCCCCAGCTTCGGCGCGTCACCGCCCCCACTCACCCCCACCCCCGCCAGAACACAGACACGACCAGCGGGGACTTGGGGAGCCCCGACGCTGCTGCCCGCCCAGGTCCCCGGTAGGCGGGTGCCCCGCGGAGGCACCCAGGCGTAGGAAGTTCAGGAAATTGGCCGTGGTTCACGAGACGCCAAGGCGGCCGGCAAGAGACGACTGGATGCGTGCGAGGAACAACACTTGTGCCTGCCCGGCATCTAGGAAGCGGTGGACGGCGGCTGCTCCTGATGCTGAGAACCTGTTCCTACCCCCTCCTGGTTCTTAGCGCAGAAAGGAGATTTTTCTCTAAAAAAGAAATCGACCACTTTAAAAAAAAAACTTCTTTACATTTTAAAGACAAGCACAGTCATCTCCCATGTATTGGTTCACTCCCCCAATACCCGTAAGGGCCAGGCTGGAGCCAAGGACCTGCAACTCCATCCAGGTCTCGCATGTGGGTGGCAGGGACGCAAGTGCTTGAATCATGGCTTGTGCTGCCCCCAGTGTGTGCATTAGCAGGAAGCTGGGTGGGAATCGGAGGAGCTGTGTTGATTCATGCACTTGGCTGTGGGTTCTACAACTCAGCTTAACTGCTGAGCCAAACGCCCACTTGTGCACCAATCTAGTTAGTCTGTAGTTCTTTTTGGGTCCTCCTTGTCATGTTATTTTTTACATTATCTTAATTATAGTGTGTCTAAAATGATTACATTGTGTTTTTTAAAAAGATTTATTTATTTGAAAAGCAGAGTCACAGAGAGGCATAGGCAGACAGTGGTCTTCCATCCACTGGTTCACCCCCCTGGTGGCCGCATGGGCCGGTGCTGCACTGATCCAAAGCCAGGAACCAGGAGCCAGGAGCTTTTTCCATGTCTCCCAGGTGGGTGCAGCAGCCCAAGGACTTGGGCCAACTTGTACTGCTTTCCCAGGCCGTAGCAGAGAGCTGGATCGAAAGTAGAGTAGCCAGGATCTAACCAGCGTCCATATGGAATGCTGGCACTGCAGGCAGCTTTTTAACCTGCTACGCCACAGCACCGGCCCCTAGATGCTGTATAAAAATAAATTATTTGAGTTTTTTATATTCAGGTTATAACCGGGCATGAGCAGTCTAGGTGGGGAAAGTTTAAGAGTGCAAGTGTGCTTTTGGTTAACTTTTTCATGAAACTTTGCATACACCTTCACTATAAGACTACACTTTATATTAATTGCCGGTGTTACATTGTGTTTTAATATCCACACACGGTGGAAATTCTCTAAAAATCAAAAACTACTGAAATATCCTAGAAGTGGAAAGAGATAGCCAGTTCACTATCTCAGCTTCATAACATAAACATAAGCTTCATAAACATACATTTTGGATGCCGGTGCTGTGGCGCAGTGGGTTAACACCCTGGCCTGAAGTGCTGGCATCCCATATGGGCACCAGTTCGAGTCCCGGCTGCTGGACTTCCCATTCAGCTCTCTGCTGTGGCCTGGGAAAGCAGTGGAGGATGGCCCAAGTCCTTGGGCCCCTGCACTCACGTGGAGGACCGGAAGAAGCTCCTGGCTCCTGGCTTCGGCCTTCCTGGCTTGCAGCCAACTGGGGAGTGAACCAGCAGATGGAAGACCTCTCTCTCTCTCTCTGCCTCTCCTCTCTCTGTGTAACTCTGACTTTCAAGTAAAATAAATAAATCTTAAAAAAAAAAAAAACATACATTTTGCCCAGCCTTCTGGACAAGGTTTGGACTGATAGGAAGCTGCTATCGGACAAAGGGTTAAAACATTAGATTTAGGAGAAAAAGTTAGAGAACTTTCTCTAGATGAAATTGTGTTGGGTTCTAAAAGTTTCTAGGTTTCAGTGCAGAGCTATTTGCGAAGTTAAATTTTGCAGTCCTCAAATGCTTTTTCACCAAAAATAATGACATGAAGCTTCAGAGTTAGGGGATTTATTACTTTTCCTCACTGATTACTATGTGCTCTTTCAGGCATCTTTTTCCCATTTAGATAAATTTCTTCCAGGTAGCTTCTGGGTGAGCGTTCTCTTCACTGAACTGCAAGTTCCTAGTAACACCGTAGCAGCTATGGGGTCTGTTACGCACTCACCACATCAGGGTGCTTGTACTCAGTCAGGCCTTGGACCTGCGTTCCTATCTGCTCGCCATAAAAATGTCAGCAGTAGAATTTACTATGATTATTTAACTTTTTATTCAAACTGCTTGGCTTTTTTTTTTTTTTTTTTTTTTTTTTTTTTTTTTTTTTTGACAGGTAGAGTTATAGACAGTGAGAGAAAGAGAGAGAGAAAGGTCTTCCTTCTTTCGGTTTACTCCCCAAATGGCCACCACGGCCGGCGCTGCGCCGATCCGAAGCCAGGAGCCGGGTACTTCCTCTCAGTCTCCCATGTGGGTGGAAGGACCCAAGCACTTGGGCCATCCTCCACTGCCCTCCTGGGCCCCAGCAGAGAGCTGACCTGGAAGAGGGGCAACCGGGACAGAATCCGTTGCCCCAGCCAGGACTAAAACCCGGTGTGCCGATGATGCAAGGCAGAGGATTAGCCTAGTGAGCCGCGGCACCGGCCCCAATGTTGGATTTCATTGTAAATTATCCAACTACAATTAAGTTTTTCCCTTTTATTCTTTTTCCTTGTGTTTTTCTAATTTTGTTGTTTGTTTTCCACATGGTATAGCTTGCTCTTTCCTACTGTTGAACAATTGGTCTTACATTCACGTGGAACTGTCACTGTTTTCATTTAAAAATGTTAAACCCTCCATCTGACTGTGTCAACACTCAACTTCCTTTATACTTGTCAAATGTGATGAGAAACATGCATCTGCATTTCAGAGCTGAGCACAAATGGAGCAGACATGCATCAGCCGGTGCTGACCAGGCTGCATTATACAGGCACCACTTTACCGTATTTGCCTTGGCTGAATCTTACTGTAACATTTATTGTGACACCTTTAAATTGATCCAGTTTTTCAAAGCTTCTTCCTTAAGCACTAATATTTTAGAAATTGTGGATTTGAAATTCTAGTTACAGTTATGATCTTTCTCGTACTGATTAAAGTAAACACAAAGTAATAAAGTGAAAAATGTTTGCCCTTACTCTACCTAAAATCCTCTCACAAACTGCTTTTGATATTTGCCCCATGCTTTGAGAATACTGCCATAGACTAAGGATATTGTCATCAGGGGATGCCAGTCAAAATTGGTGATTTTTATATCAATGCCTGTGGGGAGCAATCCGGACTAGACTAAGTTGCTCGAATTAGGACTTATTCTATGCATCTGCTCTCCCACAATATGGCGCTGGGAGAGAAGTAAACAGCTTCCGCACCGCTGCCTCCAGTTCAACTGATAGACTGTAGGACTTGCTCCTGATTGGAGGAGAGCAGCGTACTCGGCGTGTGGGCAGCCGAGTTGGGATTGGCGGAGAAGGACTATAAAGGAGGAGAGAGACGGCATGCACCGGGAACATCTATGGGGAACATCTAAGGGAACCCGTGCAGCCCCCGAGAGAGCCGGCCGGCGGTGTGCCGCTCCCCTGCGGAAGTGGGGAATGCGGCCAGGGGGAACTGCCCTTCCACGGAGGTGGAAGGGATAGTAGCCAACCCGGGAAGAACCAGCAGCAAACCCGGGGAGGGCCGAGCAGACGAAAAGAACAGCGCAGGGTCCTGTGTTGCTCCTCCACGAAGAGGGGGAGCGACATAATGGTGCCGTGACTCGGATATGAAGCCTAGGCAGGGTTTAGTGTCGTTCCCCCATGAAGACGGGGAGCGACATAATGGTGCCGTGACTCGGATAGGAAACCTGACTCGGATAGGAAACCTAACTCGGATAGGAAACCTAGGACGGATAGGAAACTTAGGAGGGAAGAAACGGGAAGAAGCAGGAAAATACCGGAGAGAGAGACTAGCAAAGAGCCTAGGTGCCGGAAGAAGCTATTGAAAGCCTAGGCATAGACTCGGATATGGACTGTGGGAAAGAAGTTAGGATTGACAGCGAAAGTGAAAGCTTTCATAGACTCGGATGCGGACTATGGCGGGGAAGCTAGGAGATTGAAAGCGAAAGTGAAACCTGGAGGAGGCTTGGACTCGGATACGGACTGTGGGGAGTAGCCAGGAGAAATGAGAGGAATATTGTTGGAAGAAAACTTAAGGAAACATACCGGGTAGAGAGAAATGTTAGGGAGGATGAAGCCGCGAGTGCAGGCCAAGCCATCTTGGAATTCTTCAAGTCACCCCGGGGAGCAAGAGGCGAAGATCTGGAACCAGAGGCAGAGACGTGGGCCGCCAGGATTCGCCAGGTTAGTCCGGGGAACTTGGACTGAATGCCGGTGGTGGCGGAAACATTCGCGAAAGCCGCCGCGTGCAGAGAGAGCACGGGGCGTTGGCGCGAGGCCGTGGTGCGGGCGCGAAGTGCGTGGAGACCGCGGAGCGTGCGCACAGAGCCGGGAACCCGCCGGCGGGGCGAGGCGCCGGGAAGCCGCGCAGAGCCGTGAAGCCGCCGCGGGGCGGGCGCCGGCGGGGCGAGGCGCCGGGAAGCCGCGCAAAGCCGGGAAGCTGCGCAGATGAGAGAGGCGCGGGCTGAAGCGGCTCAGCCGGGAAGCCGCCGAGAAGCAGCCTCGGGGCGGGCGCAGCCGGGAAGCCGCGGGGATAAGAATGAGAGCGGGAAGCCGCAGGGATAAGAGAAACAGAAGTTTAGAAGTAAAGTGAGAAAAATAGGAATGCTGGAAGATAGAAGTAAAAGGGGAGAAATAGGAATGCCCGGAGATAGAGAAATAGAGAAATAAAAAGGCCTCCCTACAACACTGCAATGTGAGAGCTTGGATTCGGTCTGCCTAATCAAGTGAGGCGATGAGCACCTGCGGGCAGCTAGCAGCTTATGCGCCGCAGGTCACCGAAGACAGGCACGAATTAACATCAGTAAGGCTTCCCCACAATGTAACAATTAGGAGGCTTGGATTCGGTCTGCCTGATTTAAGGCGGTAAGCGCCAGCAAGCAGCTCGACCAGAGTATGAGCTGCAGGTCACCGAAGATAGGCACGAACCAACACTAATAAGTCTCCCCCACAATAAGGCAATGAGAAGGCTTGGATTCGGTTTGCCTGATAGAGCTTGTAAGCCCCTGCGGGCAGAGCAGAGCATGCGCTGCAGGGCACCGAACACAGGCATGCATCAGCGCCTAAAAACCTCCTCACAATGGCGAAGAGAGGACCCGGATTCGGTTTTCCTGATTGATAGGACTTGTAAGAGCCTGTGGCAACTCTAGCAAGTACAGCAGAGTGTGTGCTGCGGGACACCGAAGACAGGCGCGTATCAACGCCAAAAAATAAAAAGAAAGGGGGATCTGTGGGGAGCAATCCGGACTAGACTAAGTTGCTCGAATTAGGACTTATTCTATGCATCTGCTCTCCCACAATATGGCGCTGGGAGAGAAGTAAACAGCTTCCGCACAGCTGCCTCCAGTTCAACTGATAGACTGTAGGACTTGCTCCTGATTGGAGGAGAGCAGCGTACTCGGCGTGTGGGCAGCCGAGTTGGGATTGGCGGAGAAGGACTATAAAGGAGGAGAGAGACGGCATGCACCGGGAACATCTATGGGGAACATCTAAGGGAACCCGTGCAGCCCCCGAGAGAGCCGGCCGGCGGTGTGCCGCTCCCCTGCGGAAGTGGGGAATGCGGCCAGGGGGAACTGCCCTTCCACGGAGGTGGAAGGGATAGTAGCCAACCCGGGAAGAACCAGCAGCAAACCCGGGGAGGGCCGAGCAGACGAAAAGAACAGCGCAGGGTCCTGTGTTGCTCCTCCACGAAGAGGGGGAGCGACATAATGGTGCCGTGACTCGGATATGAAGCCTAGGCAGGGTTTAGTGTCGTTCCCCCATGAAGACGGGGAGCGACAAATGCCCAGGGCTTTTTGTGTTCCCTTTAACAAAACTGTCAAAATGGTTTATGTGGCAATTTAAATAACATTTTCAAAGTGGAAACGTTGTAATTAATCTGATGTTACTATAAAATGATGGTAACTGTCTGAAATTCATTTAAGAGAAATCCATGTTATAACAACTCTAGATTGTTAGACTGCAGTTCTTTAATAAGCTTTCAGTATTTTCAGCCTTTCTATTTAGGTAATGGAAAAGCTTATGAAAAAAACTTAATGGTTTTTAAATTATTTTCTTTTAGGGAGTAACTATTGTTAAACCAATAGTTTATGGTAATGTCGCTCGATATTTTGGAAAGAAAAGAGAAGAAGATGGGCACACACATCAGTGGAGGTATATGTAAAGCCCTATAGAAATGAGGTAGGCACTCATTTTTCCTATAACTTTGTTTTTGAAGCTATAATTTGTTTTGCTTGAAAACAAATTCTGTTTTTGTTTAATTAAAAAGATGTCTATTTTCATCTACTTAAAAGGCAGAGTGACAGGGAGAGCTCTTCCATCCACTGGTTCACTCCCAGGATGTGTACAACAGCTAGGGCTGGGCCAGGCCAAAACTGGGAGCCCAAACACTAGAGCCATCATCTTCCTTCCAGGATGCATTAGCAGGAAGCTGGATTGGAAGTAGAGTAGCTGGGACTCAGACACTGATGTTGATTGCAAGCTTAGTAGCAGCTTAAAGTGCTGTACCACAACGCCCGCCCTCCCTCCATTTTTTTCCTGGGAAGGAAATGGTTTATTTTGACTTACAGTTTGGAGGTTCACAGATCAGGAATGGGGACCCCATTGCTCTGGTGTCTGATAGAGGCTGGCAGTGGCAGAGTTGGGTGCAGAGGAATAATCATGTGGTGATGCAAAAAAGCAGAACTATTCTTTTTTTTTTTTTTTTAAGATTTATTTATTTATTTGAAAGTCAGAGTTGCAGAGAGAGAGGAGAGGCAGAGAGAGAGAGTCTTCCATCCAGTGGTTCACTCCCCAGATGGCAGCAACAGCCAGAGCTGCGCCGATCTGATGCCAGGAGCCAGGAGCTTCCTCTGGGTCTCCCACGCGGGTGCAGGGGCCCAAGGATTTGGGCCATGTTCTGCTTTCCCAGGCCACAGCAGAGAGCTGGATGGGAAGAGGAGCAGCCGAGACTAGAACCAGTGCCCATATGGGATGCTGGTGCTTCAGGCCAGGGTGTTAACCCACTGGGCCACAGCGCTGGCCCCTGTACTACTCTTTTAAAGTAATTTGCTGAGTATAAAATAGGCCCTTTGTAAAAATTTTGCCAAATAAGTTTGAAAGAATAAACTAAGAACTGTCATTATCGTATAATTATTAGTAGAAATCAATTTCCAAGAAATGTTTTCTAATTAAAATCAGGAAACAAGAACTAGTGTGCTATAAATAGACACATAGGTATACCTTCCAAACATCACATCTCAAGTTAACATAGTATTGAATCAAATGTTTCAGGAATAGCAGCTGATACTTCAAGTGAGAATGCCAGACATCACACCTGAAAGTAGCAGGATTGAACCAGATATTTCAGGACTGGCAGCTCATACTTAAAATGACAGTATGGTTATAAGACCATCAGGGAATGTGAAAGATATGCTCTATGAATTTAATCTGGTTGCTGTTAATTTTGTTTTGCTGCTAAATCTTCAGTGCCTGGAACATAGCCAGTAAGCAGTAGGTATTCAACAGGTAGTTATTGAATGAAGAGCTCCTCTATTTAAAACCTCTCAAAGGGGCAGGCATTTGGCGCAGCACTTAAGGTGTCGTTTGGGATGTCTGTATCCTGCATCACAGTGCCTGGGTTCAGATCCTCCCTGTGTTTCCTGCGAATGCATCAGGTGATGGCTAAGTAGCTAAGTTATTGCTGCCCACATGAAAGACCCAGGTGGAGTTTCTAGTTCCTGGCTTTTGTCTGGTGCAGCTCAGAGCCAGCTGTGAAAGGCTTTTGGGGAGTGAAACAGCAGCTGGAAGAGACCCCCACTGTGGGGAGCAACTCGGACTATACTGTTACTGGAATTAAGACTTATTCTATGCATCTGCTCTCCCACAATATGGCGCTGGGAGAGGAGGAAACAGCTTCTACACAGCTGCCTCCAGTTCAACCAATAAACAGCAGGACCTGCTCCTGATTGGAGGAGAGCAGCGTACTCGGCATGTGGGTAGCAGAGTTGGGATTGGTGGAAGAGGACTATAAAGGAGGAGAGAGACAACATGCACCAGGGAACATCTATCTGAAGGAACACCTGTGCAGCCCCCGAGAGAGCCGGCCGGCGGTGTGCCGCTCCCCCGCGGAAGTGGGGAAAGTGGCAGGGGGAACCGCCCTTCCACGGAGGTGGAAGGGACGGTAGCCAACCCGGGAAGAACCAGCAGCAAACCTGGGAAGGGCCGAGCAGACGAAAGAACAACGCAGGGTCCTGTGTCGTTCCTCCACGAAGATGGGGAGCGACACCCCACCACAAGTAAATAAAAAATAAAACCTTCAAATTCCACACAAAAACTTGTGCATGAGTTTTTATATCAGTATTATTCATAATAGCCAAAAATGGGGGAAAAAAATCTCAAGCAATGACTGGATAAATAAAATGTGGCAGAATATGGCTGTAATGGCCGGAGCTAAGCCAAAGAAACCAGGAGCCAGGAGCTTCCTCTGGGTCTCCCACGTGGGTGCAGGGGCCCAAGCACTTGGGCCATCTTCTGCTGCTTTCCTAGGTGCATTAGCAGAGAGCTGGATCAGAAGTGAAACAGCGGGGACCAGGTACCAATATGGGATGCTGGCATTGCAGGTGGTGGCTGTACCTGCTACGCCATAGTACTGGCCACTGGAATTCCTTTTTAACCACCACATCGGGACCCAACTACAGACCTTGTCCCTGTAGTCCTCTTCATACTACATTGGGGGTCGGCATTGCAGAATAGAAGTTTAAGCCTCTGCCTGCAGTGCTGGCATCCATATGGGTGCTGGTTCAGGTCTCAACTACTCCACTTTTGATCCAGCTCCCTGCTTAGGTGCCTGGGACAGAAGTAGATGGTTCAAGTGCTTGGACCCCTACACCAACATGGGAAACATAGAAGAAGCTCCTGGCTTTGGCTTGGCCCAGCCCTGGCCATTGCAACCATTTGGAGAGTGAACCAGTGGATGGGAGATCTTTCTCTCTCATTTCTTCTCTCCATTTCTTTGCCTTTCAAATAAATAAATAAATCGTAAAAAAAAAAAAAAAAAGAAAAAGAAAAAGCCAAAAAACACATATTAGACTGAGTGTCGCCTACTCCACAGTAAGTGCCTTGTACCTGAGGGCAAGACTCTACAATTACCATTGTTTACTTAGCTGGTATAGCAGTATTGGTGGTCACTTAAATATTTGTAAAAGAAATGAAGTATTCCCAAAAATAGTCTTCAGAGATGCATATGAAAGTCTACCTCAGAATAAATCGTTATGATACAAGATTTTTTTTAAAAGATATTTATTTGAAAGGCAGAGCCACAAAGAAGGAGAGAGAGGAAGAAACAGAGAGGTCTTACATCTGCTGGTTCACTCCCCAAATGACCACAACTGCCAGGGCTGGGCCATGCCGAAGCCAGGAGCTTCATGTGGGTCTCCCATGTGGGTGCAGGGCCCGACCACTTGGGCCATCCTCCACTGCTATCCCAGGTGCATTATCAGGGAGCTGGATTGGTGGTGGAGCAGCCAGGACTCGAACTGGCACACACATGGGATGTTGCCACTGTAGGCATAGGCTTAGCCTTCTATACCATAGTGCTGGCCCCCACAAGCAAGATATTGAGACATCATTACAGTAAAATGCCAATTTTATTTTTTAAAAACTAAATATAGATATCAGCATATACATTTCTTTTTTTTTTTAAGATTTTTTAAACAATGTAGTAGTTAGCATTCCACCCAGGGGAGAAGCTTAGGTCAGAGGGGTGTAAGGGTCCCATGCTGGTACCAAGTGCTAATCTGGACCTCCAGGGGTCCTGAGTCTTCTCTGGGTCCCACGTTGGGCACCAAAATACTGTTGATGGAAATAAGCAAGATCTGTAAAAGGACACATTTAAGGTGTATTCAGGGCAGAAGCCCAATGACTTTCAATGAGACTTGGGAAGTGTTCTGTAGTGGTCAGTTCTTGAAAGAATTTATGATTTATGTATCACACAGTGAGCACACATTGGCTTGGCCTTAAAAGATGGGATTTAGGTAAAGGGGGGAGAATAAATTTCTAACTGCTTGAGAATTGTTTTCTTCATCTTCAGGGACAGGGAGAGTATTGTCTGATGGAAAGCAGCTATTGAAAAGATTACAGATTAACATTAGGGAGAATATTTCTGAGAATAGATAAGAAATGTATCAGCAAAGGATAGCTCAGGGTTGTTCTAGATGTACACATCACCCACATCAAACTAACCTAATAAGAGTAATAGCTCAGTGCCGCCACTCAGATAAGTCTAGTGAGTGTTTCTCTTCCATGGGGTTCAGGCCATTTTAGGCCCTTTGATCTCAGTTAAAGGGACGAAAAACACCTCTTTAAATAGTTACATATTATTGTGCTCTCAGTTTCCAAATATTTGTTTATTCCATTCCAAGAAATTAGACTTTAACTGTCCAAACATTTGAAAAGAAGATCTAATCTCATGGTCGAAACCAGCATAGGTAACAACTGGATGATCTTTGCCCTTGAGTTTAGAAGAATATATGAGACTAGAGATGAACTCTTTTAGCTCCTTTTTTGTATCTTTGTGTCCTGAAAACTCTATCTCACTGTTTCAAAATTAGGCCTGGCATAATACATAGAGTTATACTTGGTTTTTGGACAGGGTCCAGCAGTCATAGCCAATACTGACAGTCTGTAAAGGCCAAAGAGAAAGAGACTGTCGCTGATGAAAAATAAGGATAGCTACGAAGTGATGGTATTCTTGTGTGGCTCAGAATCTGTCTTCATAGGTTGATCTGGAAGGACAGTTTCTCTGGAGTGCTGATTGCATCATTTTTAACAATGTACAGAAGGAGCACTACTTGCTGCAAGCACAGGTGGTAGAGGCCGGGGCCTGGGCTTAGGAGGCAGCATGTTTCTTGGTGCTGGGGTCGGGGAGCTGGCATGTCCTCCTGCTGGAGAACACTGATTGGCAAGTGTAGGGACTGAAGGAGCGCTAGGTTCTCAGGCAATGCTTTGTTGCAAATCCTGGAAGAGTTCCCCTCTTCCTGTCTTCCATGCAAATACTGTATGATTGCATTTGTTTTGGAACTTGACCAGGATTTCAGCAGTAGCTCATTGTGTTTTTCATTTCTCTAAGAAGGGACCAGATTGTGCTGCGGCTAGCCCAATGAACGCATGCTTCAGTCTAGTCAAAAGGACATGGAGGGGCCGGCGCCATGGCTCACTTGGTTAATCCTAGCCTGTGGTGCCAGCATCCCATATGGGTGCCGGGTCTGGTCACAGTTGCTCCTCTTCCAGTCCAGCTATCTGCTGTAGCCCAGGAAGGCAGTGGAGGATGGCCAAGTGTTTGGGTGCCTGCACCCGCGTCAGAGGCCAGGAAGAAGTTCCTGGCTCCTGGCTTCAGATTGGTGTAGCTCTGGCTGTGGCAGCTATTTAGGGGGTGAACCAACAGAAGGAAGACCTTTCTCCTCTCTGTCTCTCTCCCTCACTTTCTCACTCTGTCAAATAAATAATTAAAAAAAAAAAAAAAAGGACATGGAAAGAAAACAAGAGAGTTCTGTGTCTGGGGTAGAGGGCTGTTCACCTCCCTAGGATGGGAGGCTGCTGTGTTACAAAGTGCACCATCTTTTTGTGGCGTCTTCCCTGGCACAGCGCAAGTTTTCTGGGTTGCCGAAGATGGGAGAAAGTGGCCTAAGCTGGGGTGGGGGGCAGGCTTCAGCGCAGCCATGAAGATGCTCGTCCAGATGTCTGCATCCACCATGGTGCTGGTGTGAGAATCCAGGTCTTCCCTTCTGATGCCAGCTGCCTGCTAATGCGCACCCTGGGAGGCAGAAGCTGATGGCTCAAGTACTTGCATGTCTGCCACCCATGTGGGAGACTAAGACTGTGTTCTGGCCTCCTGGCTTTGGCCTGGCCCAGCCCTGGCTGTTGTGGCCATGTCAGACTGAATCGGTGCATAGGAGATCTTTTCTGTCTCTGTCTCTTTGCCCCTTAAATCTAGTAACTCAATAAAGTTTTGTAAAAAGTGGGATGAGTGGTTTTACAATTCAGAAGATGTGATGGATCCGGTAAGATAGCCTGCCTTTGACTTTGGATGTAGAATGGGCGTTGGGTGGATCAGATGGGAAAGTTTCCAAATAATACCTTTCTCCGAAGAAAAGGAAGCCAAACTGTTTTATGCAGTTCCATCTGACATTATAACATTTTACACTATCTAGTTCAGTTTTTATAAAAGAAAAGGAGATAAATAAATAAATAAAGTGAAGACCACAGACAGACTGAGGCATTGCTACTTGCTAAAGGAAATATGCACACAAAGTACTTCAGCCTCCCTTCTGCCCTCAGGAGAGCACAGGATGCCAAGTGCAAACACTGAGTGAGGTGCTCTGTGCAACAGCAGGTGCAAAGCACGTTCCATATTCGCTTATTCTATACCTAATCTCAAGACACGGTGAGGAACTGGTAGAGTGCGGACAGTCTTAGAAACCCTAGAAATCCCGCAAAATGAGGAATGAAAGAATGAGACTCTGAGTCCATTGAAGTACATTATTTCTTCAAGAATTTAGGCAATACACTGTAGCACAGACTCAAAACTACCATATTCACTTCTCAACAGCATATTTTGGGCTTAGAAAGTCTTCTCTCATGTACAGTTTGGGACATGCTCAATTGGACTTGCCCCAAATGGTGGAGTTAGAAATGTGCCAGGGGATTCCAATACAATCCCATCAAGGTGGCATGTACCAATGCCATCTCACTAGTCCAAGTGATCAATTTCAGTTCACAGTTGATCACACTGATATGTCTGAGAGTCAAAGGGATCACACAAACAGATCTAGTGTCTGCTAATACTAACTGATAGAATCAAAAAGGGAGAGAACGATCCATCATGGGAAGCGGGATACATAGCAGACTCACAGAATGGCAGATGTCCTAAACAGCACTCTGGCCTCAAATCAGCCCTTAAGGCATTCAGATCTGGCTGAAGAGCCTATGAGAGTATTTTAGGCATGGAAAGACAAGACACTCTGGGGGGGAAAAAAAAGACCTAAATGAAAGATCTCTGTGAGTGAGATCCCAGTGGAAAGAATGGGGCATCAAAGAAGGAGGTACCTTTCTCTGAAAGGAGGAGAGAACTTCCACTTTGACTGTGACCCTGTCGGAATAAGATCGAAGTCGGCGAACTCAAAAGGCTTCCTTAGCCTTGGCAACTCATGACTAGAGCCTAGGGAGATTACTGATGCCATAAACAAGAGTGTCAACTTGTTAAGTCAACAACAGGAGTCACTGTGTACTTACTTCTCATGTGGGATCTGTCCTTTAAGTGTTGTCCAATGTGAAGTAATGCTATAACTAGTACTGAAACAGTATTTACACTTTGTGTTTCTGTGTGGGTGCAAACTGATGATATCTTTACTTCATATATACTGAATTGATCTTCTGTATATAAAGATAATTGAAAATGAATCTTGATGTGAATGGAATGGGAGAGGAAGTGTGAGATGGGGGGGTGCGAGTGGGAGGGAAATTATGGGGAGGGGGGAAGCCATTGGAATCCTTAAGCTGTACTTTGGAAATTTATATTTACTAAATAAAAATTAAAAAAAGAAAGTCTCCTCTCACGTATATATGAAACACATACCATGCTCTTATGCCTTGTGGATCACTGATGACCCTCTTTGCACAAGCTACAGCTTGAGTGATGTCATCTTGCAACAAATCTGAAAAAGAGGTGGTGAGAAATGAAAACAACTTGCACAGCGATTTCATTTTACATTTAGGGTTAGCCATGGCCGGTGCCGCGGCTCACTTGGCTAATCCTCTGCCTGTGGCGCCGGCACCCGGGTTCTAGTCCCATTTTAAAGTTGCTTTTTTTGTTGTTTAAAGATGTATTTGAAAGTTACGGAAAGAGGTAGTGTCTTCCATCTGCTGGTTCATTCCCCAAATTGCTGCAACGGCTGGAGCTGAGCCAGTCCAAAGTCAAGAGCCAGGAGCTCCTTCCAGGTCTCCCTCGTGGGTGCAAGGGATAAAGGACTTTGGGCCATCTTTTACTGCTCTCCCAGGCCCTAACAGAGAGCTGGATCAGAAGTGGAGCAGGTGGGACGCAAACTGGAGCCCATATTGGATGCCGGCACTTCAGGCCGGAGCTTTAACCCTCTGCGGCACACTACCAGCCCCTTAAAGTTGCTTTTGTGTTTTTTACCCCTCTAGTTTCTTTGTCACCCCATAAAGTAGATTGGATAACATATTTTTAAAGATTTGTTTGTTTGAAAATCAGACTTTACACACACAGGGAAAGGCAGAGATCTTCCATCTGCTGGTTCACTCCCCAGATGGCAGTAACCAGCAGAGCTAGGCTAGGCCAAAGCCAGGAGCTTCATTCAGATCTCCCACGTGGGTGGCAGGGAACAAGGACTTGGGCCATCCTCTGTTGCTTTCACAGGCACATTAGCAGTGGAGCGGGCAGGACCTACATTGTGGGCAGCGACTCAACCTGCTGTGCCACAGCGAACGCTGGCCCTATAACATTCTGTGGGGAGCAACCCGGACTGGACTGAGTTACTGGAATTAAGACTTATTCTATGCATCTGCTCTCCCACAATATGGCGCTGGGAGAGGAGAAAACAGCTTCTACGCAGCTGCCTCTTGCCAACTTGAGTGCTGACCTCCAGGAGCTGATCCTGCTCCTGATTGGAGGAGAGCAGCGTACTCGGCGTGTGGGCAGCCGAGTTGGGATTGGCGGAGGAGGACTATAAAGGAGGAGAGAGACGGCATGCACCAGGAACATCTAAGGGGAACACCTGTGCAGCCCCCGAGAGAGCCGGCCGGCGGTGTGCCGCTCCCCCGCGGAAGTGGGGAATGTGGCAGGGGGAACAGCCCTTCCACGGAGGTGGAAGGGTCGGTAGCCAACCCGGGAAGAACCAGCAGCAAACCCGGGGAGGGCCGAGCAGACGAAAGAACAACGCAGGGTCCTGTGTCGTTCCTCCGCGAAGAGGGGGAGTGACACATTCTGCTCTCCCATAGGAGGCTCTGAGAGGTGGTGGTCAGCAGAGTGGTGAGTAGAAGTTAGAATGATTTTATAATTGTAAATTTTCAGTTGTTTGCTGAATATGTCAAGCTAAACTTCCCCCCTTCCCACTGCTTGCTCCCTTAAGTGCTTTTTAAAGCTTAGTGATGTATGACCAGTAAGCATTTAGGAATGTATCACTTTAAAATGTTCCCTTCCACAGATGTTGAACACCTACCATTAATTAAATTAAAGGGGAGAAAAAAAAGAGCCATTTGCACCTCAATATTTGTTGCAGCTCAGTTCACAATAGTTAAGACATGGAATCAACCTAAATGTCCATCAAGGATGACTGGATAAAGAAACTATGGGATATGTACTCTATGGAACACTATACAGCGGTAAAAAACAATGAAATCCGGGCATTTACAACAAAATGGAGGAAGCTGGAAAACATCATGCTGAGTGAAATAAGCCAGTCCAAAAGCGACAAATATCATATGTTCTCCCTGATCGATGGCAACTAAACGAGCATCTAAAATATACCCATTGAAGTGAAATGGACACTATGAGAGACAATGACATGATCAGCCCTTGTCTAGACTGATGAGGAAAAACTTACTATTTTATTCCTTTTAGTGTTGTTGTTGTTGTTGTTGCTGCTCTGTTTCTTCTACATAAGACCACTGGTTGAACTCTGTAATCAATGCACAATCATTCTTAGGCGTTTAAAATTAACAGAAAAGTGATCTCTGTTAAACACAGGAGTGGGAATAAGAGAGGGAGGAGATATATAGGTTGGCACATGCTCACTCGGACTTACCTCCAATGGTGGAACTAGAAATGTGCCAGGGGATTTCAACTCAATCTTACAAGGAGGCAGGTACCAAAGCCAGCGCACTTGGTAAAGTGATAAGTATAAATACACAACTGATCAAAAAGATAGGGTATGTGTCGATGAGACTTTACAAATAAGACCAGTGTAAGCAAATAATGAAGGATAGAAATAAAAGGGAGAGAAGGATCCTGCGGGGGAAGCAGGACACACAGCAGACTCATAGAATGTCAGCACTCCTGCCTCAGAATCAATCCTTGGGACATTCAGATCTGGCTAAAAGGTCCATGAGAGTCTCACAGGCATGGAAAGCCATGACACGGTTGCAAAAAATAATCTAAATGAAAGATCCTGGTGAACAAGACCCCAGCAGAAGGAACAGGCCATCAAGGAGAGAGGCGCCTTTCTCTGAAGGGAGGAAGGAACCTCCACTGTGATACAGCCTTGACTAAACAAGTTCAGAGTCGGTGAACTCAAGGGGCTTCCATAGCCTAGACAGCTCATAGCAAGAGTCTCGGGTGATTGCTGACGTCATAAATAAGAGTGCCAGTTGTTAATCAACAACAGGAGTCACTGGGTACATGCTCCCCACGTAGGATCTCTGTCCTTAATGTGTTTTACTATGAAACTTAAAGACAACACTACTAGTCGAACAATACCCTATACCTTGTGTGGTTGTGTGAGTGCAGCCTGTTGAAATCCTTGCTTAGTATATACTAAGTTGATCTTCTGTATATGAAGGTAATTGAAAATGACACTCGATGAAGGGTGGGATGGGAGAGGGAGTGGGAGAGGGGAGGGCCACGGGAGGGAGGGAGGTTTGGGGGGGAAGCCACAACAATACAAAAGTTGCACTTTGCAAATTCACATTTATTAAATAAAAACTATATAACAAACAAAAAGAAAAAAAACTTAATACTTTACCCTTTTAGTATTTTTTATGTTCTACTTAAAACTATTGGTTGAACTCTGTAATTAATACACAGTTACTCTTAGGTGTTTAATTAATGCTATAACTAGTACTCAAATAGTATTTTACACTTTGTGTCTCTGTGTGGGTGCAAACTGTTGAAATCTTTACTTCATATTTGCTAAATTGATCTTCTGTATATAAAGATAATTGAAAATTAATCTTGATGTGAATGGAAGGGGAGAGGGAGTGGGAAAGGGGAGTATTGCGGGTGGGAGAGAAGTTATGGGGGGGGAGCTATTGTAATGAATAAGCTGTACTTTGGAAATTTATGTTCATTAAATAAAACATTAAAAAAAATTATGTTTATTTTTAGAGATTTATTTATTTATTTATTTGAAAGGCAGAGAAAGAGCGGTCTTCCCTCTGCTGGTTCACTCCCAAATGGCTGCAACGGCCAGAGCTGTGCCAATCTGAAGCCAGGAGCCAAGAGCTTCTTCCGGGTCTCCCATGCGGGTGCAGGGGCCCCAACACGTGGGCCACCCTCCACTGCTTTCCCATAATAATAATCTAGGCATAGCAGAGAGCTGGATTGGAAGTGGAGCAGGCGGGACTCAAACCTGCGCCAATATGGGATACTGGCACTGCAGGCGGTGACTTCACCTGCTACACCACAGCGCTGGCCCCAATAAGTTAATTATATATTTTTTGACAGGCAGAGTGGACAGTGAGAGAGAGACAGACAGAGAGAAAGGTCTTCCTTTTTCCATTGGTTGACCCCCCAGTGGCCACTGCGGCCAGCATGCTACAGCCGGCGCACCGCACCAATCCGAAGCCAGGAGCCAGGTGCTTCTCCTGGTCTCCCATGTGGGTGCAGGGCCCAAGGACCTGGGCCAGCCTCCACTGCACTCCCGGGCCACAGCAGAGAGCTGGCCTGGAAGAGGGGCAACCGGGACAGAATCTGGCACCCCGACCACGACTGGAACCCGGGGTGCTGGTGCCGCAGGCGGAGGATTAGCCCAGTGAGCCGCAGAGCAGGCCAAGTTAACATATTTTAAAATGTGTAATTATATTTAAAATAATGATTGGGTAATAAATCCTGAGAAGAGGCTGCTTTTGGAATGAGAGCTAGGAGGAAAGAGGAGGGATGTCCCAGTAGCCCAGCTTCCCAAGAGGAATTGGAAAATATGCTAAGGGAAGCTGCGATGAAGACTGAACTGATCATTTGACAGCCGGTTCTTCAGAGACTTGACTTGGGCAGTATTAGTGTGGTGATGAGAAGAAAGTGATTCAGGTGAATTCAGAAGGGACTGAGGGGGGAGGAAATAGCCTTTCAAAGGAGTATTGTTGTAATCTGTCAGCAGGCCAACAGAACGGTCTTAACCTCTGAGAAATCCTGAAGCCAGTCTTGTACCGCAGGTGAGTCTGAGCCACCTCACTGAAGTCAGGCAGGAACATTCAGAACACTCTGTCAGAGCCTCCTGCTGCCACCACACCCTCCATGCGTGGCATCGTTGGGAGGAAGGCTCCCAACTTTGGTCTTCTCCCTGGGAAGAGAAAGAAGTAGAACATGTGTCCTGCCCTTGGGACCGGTTTGTGTCCTGCTTCAAACCAAACACTGACAGGAACAGGGTGTGAAGTAGTTAAGACAATTCCAGCGCACTGAAGCCTGTGGTACCGCAGATGGACACGAGGGGGAGCTCTAGCACAGCAATTACTACAGCACCAGCGAGGCTACCATATCACAAACACCAGGGGGAGCTCCTGAGTACACACTGGCAAATCTCAGTTCACTCACATGGGATGGTAGAGAACGTGCATTCCATGAAAAAGCCTCAGAGGCCTCCAGGGTCTCTAGCCAAGCAGATTGGGGAAATCTTTCTCTGTATAACACCAGGCCATAAAATTGGAGACGTGCTGGAATCCTAACAAAAAATAAGACCTGCAAAACAACTGGACACATGGCACATTTAAAGGGACAAATCTCCAGAAACCACCCCGAATGAAATGGAGTTATATGAGTTGCCAAAGAATTCAAAAGTACAACTATGGAGGTAACAATTGCATTGCATTAGGTATTAGAAATAGGGGCACAAAAGGTGATCAATATCATTAGCCGTTAGAAAAACACATTAAAACTCACCCGAGAGAGCCAGTGCTGTGGTGTAGCAGGCTAAGCCTCCAGCTGCTCCTCTTCCAATCCAGCTCTCTGCTATGGCCTGGGAAAGCAGTGGAAGATGGCCCCAGTGCGTGGGCTCCTGCACCCGTGTGGGAGACCTGCTAGAAGCTCCTGGCTCCTGGCTTCAGACCGGCACAGCTCCAGCCGTTGTGGCCACTTGGGAAGTGAATCAGTGGATGGAAGACCTCTCTCACTCTCTTTAAATTTAAATAAATCTTTTTTAAAAGAAGTAATCTAGAGATGATTTAAAATACACAGAAGTTTGTGCATAGATTATATGTAAATACTGTTTCATAAAAAGAATTTAAGCATCTGGATTTTGGTATCTGCAGGGGGCTTGGAACCAATCCTCCATGGATATGGACAATTATATAGACATATTGATAAGCAGAGTCCTATAACGGAAGTGGGCCTGAAAAGAACTTTTAAATCTTAGGTGGAATTTTTTTTCCCTTTTTCTAAAAAGTTATTTGAAATGCACAGTTAGAGAAGAGAAGGAGAGAGAGATCTTCCATCTGCTGGTTCACTCCCCAGTTGGTTGCAATGGTTGAGGCTGTGCCAGGCAGAAGCCAGGAGCCCAGAGCTTCCAAGTTTCCCACATGCTTGGGCCATGTTCCACTGCTTTCCCAGGCACATTAGCAGGGAGCAGGATTGGAAGGGGAGTAGCTGGGTCTTGTACCAACATTCATATGGGATGCCAGTGCTACAAAGGAGGCTTAATCTGCTATGGCAAAACACTGGCCCCCAGCATAGATTTTCTTTTTCCTCCAGAAACCTTTTATTTAAAGTATAGAAACTTCATGCATTTCATAAATACACTTTAGAAATACAGTGATTTTCTCACCATACCTGTGATCCCACCCTTCTTGCTCCTCTGTCTCCTATTCTTCATTCTTACTTTTCACTAAGATCTATTTTTGATTAACTTTATACACATAAGATTAACTATGCTAAGTAAAGAGTTCAACAAATATTAAAAAAAAAAAACTTCCTCAACAGTGAAGATAAGGGGTGTTCAAAATTATCACATCTCAAAGTGCCAATTTCACTTCTGTAGATTACCTTTTAGGTGCTCTATTAGTTATCACAGAACAGGGAGACCTATGGTGTTTGTCTTTTTGTGACTGGCTTATTTCACTAAGTGCAGTGTTTCCCATTTGCATCCATTTTGTTGCAAATGACATGCTCGCTCCCTCCATTCCACCCTCCCTCCCTCTCCCCCCTTCCTCCCTCCCTCCCTTCCTTTTTCTTTCTGTCAGTATTCCATGGTGTCCGTATCCCATAATTTCTTTACCCAATTTTCAGTTGATGGACATTTGGGTTGATTCCATTTCTTAGCTACTGTGAATTGAGCTGAATAAACATGGGAATACAAACAACTCTCATAAGCTGATTACATTTCCCAGTAAATTCCCGGGAGTGGAATGGCTGGGTCATGTGATAGGTCTATATTCAGATTTCCTCCTTGTTGACTTCTGTATGAAAGCCATTCCAACAGGAGTGAGGTGAAACCTCATTGTGGTTTTGATTTGCATTTCCCTGATGACTAGTAATCCTGAGCATTTCTTCATGTGTCTGTTGGCCATTTGGATTTCCTCTTTCAAACAATGCCTGTTTAAGTCCTTTGCCCATTTCTTCACTATGCTTTTTATTGTTGTTGAGTTTCTTCATCTCTTTATATATTCTGGTAATTTATCAGTTGCATAGTTTGCAAATAATTGCTCCCATTCTGTTGGTTGCCTCTTTCACTGTGCTGAGTGTTTATTTTGCTGTACAGAAGCTTCTCAACTGATGTCATAATCCCACTTGTCAATTTTGGCTTTGATTGCCTGTGCCTCTGGGGTCTTTTCCAAGGACTCTTTGCCTATAGCAATGTCTGGCAGGGTTTCCCCAATGTTCTCCAACAATTTGATGGGATTGGGCCATAAATTGGGGTCTTTAAGCGATTTGAGTGGATTTTGGTGTAAGGTGTAAGGTGTAAGGTAAGGGTCTTGCTTAATACTTCTACATACGGAGATCCAGTTCTCCAGCACCATTTGTGGAAGAGACTGTCCTTGCTCCAGGGATTGATTTTAGCTCCTTTGTCAAAGATAAGTTGGTTGTAGATGCATGGGTTGATTTCTGGCATTTCCATCTATTTTTGTAACAGTTTTGATTACAACTGCCTTATAGTATATCTTGAAATGTGGTACTCTAATGCCTCTAGCTTTGTTTTTATTGAATAAGATTGCTTTAGCTATTCGGGGCCTCCTGTGTTTCCATATGAATTTCAGCATCATTTTTTCTAGATCTGAGAAGAATGTCCTTGGTATTTGGATTAGTATTGCATTGAATCTGTAAATTGCTTTTGGAAGTATGGATATTTTGATGATATTGGTTCCATGAACATGGAAGATTTTTCCTTTTTTTTTTTTTTTTGGTGTCTTCTATTTCTTTAATGTTTTGTGATTCTCATCATAGAAGTCTTTGATGTCTTTGGTTATATTTACTCCAAAGTATTTGATTTTTGTAGCTATTGTGAATGGGATTGATCTTGCAAATTCTTTCTCAGCCATGGCATTGTCTGTGTATTCAAAGGCTATTGATTTTTGTGTGTTGATTTCATATCCTGCCACTTTACCAAACTCTTCTATGAGTTCCAAAAGGCTCTTAATGGAGTCTTTTGGGTCCCCTATTTATAGAATCAGAGTAGTTTTTCTTCTTCCTTCCTAATTTTTATCCCTTTGATTTCTTTTTCTTGCCTAATGGCTCTGGCTAAAACTTCCAGGACTGTATTGAATAGCAGTGGTGAGAGTGGGCATCCTTGTCTGGTTCTGGATCTTAGTGGGAATGCTTCCAACTTTTCCCCAGTCAGTAGGACACTGGCCATGGGTTTGTCGTAAATTGCCTTGATTTTGTGTTGAGGAATGTTCCTTCTATACTCAATTTGCATAAAGTTTTTATCATGAAAGGATGTTGTATTTTGACAAATGTTTTCTCTGCATCTCTTGAGATAATCATGTGGTTTTTGTCCCTCAATTTGTTAATGTGATGTTAATTGATTTACAAATATTAAACCATCCTTGTGTACCAGGGGTAAATCCCAGTTGATCTGGGCGAATTATCTTTCTGATAGGTTGTTGGCTTCAGTTGGCTAGTATTTTGCTGAGGATTTTTGCATCTATGTTCATCAGGGTAATTGGCCTGTAGTTCTCTTTCTCTGTTGTATCTGTTTCAGTTTTCAGAATTAAGGTGATGCTGAAAGTTTAGGAGGATTCCTTCCCTGTCAATTGTTTGGAATAGCTTGAGAAGAATTGGAGTTAATTCTTCTTTCAATGTCTGGTAGTATTGAGCAGTGAAGCCATCTGGTCCTGGGCTTTTCTTTGCTAGGAGGGTCTTTATTACTGATTCAGTTTCCATCTTGATTATTGTTCTGTTCAGGTTTTCTGTGTCTTCATGGCTCAATTTAGCTAGGTTATAAGTGTCCAGGAATCTGTCCCTTTCTTCCAGGTGTCCTGAATTGTTGATATACAGCTCTTTGTAGTAACTTCTGATTATTCTCTTTATTTCTGTGGTATCAGTTGTTACCTTGACTTTTTCATCTGTAATTTTATTGATTTAGGTCTTTGTCCTCTTTTTTTTTTTTTTCATTTTTTGGGCAGTGGTGTATCAGTTTTGTTTAAAAACCAGTTCTTCATTTTGCTCATCTTTTATTTTTTTGTTTCAGTTTTGCTTGTTTTCTAATTTTAGATATTCTTTCTCCAACTAATTTTGGGTTTAATTTCCTGTTTTTCTAGATCCTTGAGATGCATTGATAACTCAATTTTTGGTGCCTTTCCAGTTCCTTGATTTAGGCACCAATTACTATAAACATTCCTCTTAACACTTCTTTTGCTGCATCTCATAAATTTTGATATGTTGTTCTTGTCTTCATTCATTTGCAGAATTTTTTAATTTCTCTTTTGATTTCTTCTGTGAGCCACTTTCTTTCAGGAGCATGTTGTTCAGTCTCCATGAGTTTGCATATGTTCCAGAGATTCTTTTTTTATTATTATTATTATTGATAATCTGTGTCTGACTTTAAGTTGGCCTGGAATCATTTTGTGTCAAATTAGAATGTTTGGCATGGGGTTAAGTTCCTTTTTCTTTTTTTTTAAACAGGCATAGTTAGACAATGAGAGAGAGGCAGAGAGAAAGGTTTTCCTTCCATTGGTGCACCCCCAAAATGGCCGCTACGGGCAGCGCACTGCGCCGATCCGAAGCCAGGAACCAGGTACTTCCTCCTGGTCCCCCATGCAATGCAGGGCCCAAGCACTTGGGCCATCCTCTACTGCCCTCCTGGGCCACAGCAGAGAGCTGGACTGGAAGAGAAGCAACTGGGACTAGAACCTGGCGTTCATATGGGATGCTGGCGCCGCAGATGGAGGATTAACCATGGTGTTGGCCCAACAGTTCACTTTTAAACAACCAATGAGTCAAAGGAAAAACCACAAAAGAGAATTGAGAAAATACCTGGAAACAAAAGAAAATAGAACCACAACATACCAAACTTGTGGAATGCAATGAAAGTACAATTCAGGGGGATGTTAATTTAAATAAAAGTTTTTGTTTTTTTTTTCCAAATCAGCAACCTAGCTTCACACCTCAAAGAACTAGAAAAGAACAAACCACACTCAACTTCTGAACTAACTCCTAGTATGCCCTGGGAGGCAGCAGATGATGGTTCAAATAGTTGAGTCCCTGTCATATCCTTGGGAGACTTGGATTGAGTTCTTGTCTCCAGGCTTTGGCTTGACCTAGCCCTGGCTATTGCAGGTGTTTAGGGAGTGAAATGCAGATGACAGATTCTTTCTCTTCGTCTGTGTTTGACTTTCAAATAAAATTAGTAAGACTCCTCCTCAGACTTTTTCACAGAATTGCAGAGGAGGAAACACTACCAAGTGCATTTTACGAGGCCAGCATTACCCTGATCCAAAACCGAAAACGCAAGAAAACTATAGACCAGTATCTCTGATGAATATGGATGCAACAAGTTGGGTATTTGAGGGATTTACTCTAACATAATAAAGGTCAGAACAGTAGAATCATAATCGCGAATAATATACAGTTGTGTATACAAGTGGGTATATGGTTTCAGTTTTGCAAGATAAATGTTTTAGAGATCTATTTCACAACTATGTGAATGTACTTAACACTACTGAGCAGTTAAAATTGATTCAGATGATAAAATGCTTTGTGTTCTTACCTGAATGATACGAGTATTATTGTAAAGAAAAACAAGATCAGACGGGGATGTCCCATTTTTGCAATGGATGTTTGGGACATTGCACAAGCCAACTGTCATGATGTTGTAGATATGCTGTCTAGAAGACCACCTGTATCTAAGGACATAACTAAGCTAAATGTGAGAAGTTGGAAAAACAGGCCATGTAAATGGAAACCTAAAGAAAGCAAGAGTGGCCATGACTAAGGTGACTAAGCCACAGAATGACTAAGCCACATTTCAAAGGCCATCTTCCCACCTTTACTGATACAAAGTTGAAGCCCTAGGTGGTCATTTGGCCTAGTGGTTACAATGCCTGTGTCCCATATCGTAGTACCCTGAGTTTGATTCCTAGCTCTGCCTCCAAATTCCAGACACTGCAGATGCAGACCCTTGGAAGCAGTGATGACAGCCCAAGCAACTGGGTACCTGCCATCTAGGTGGGAGATCTGGAATTAGGTCTCATCTCCAAGGTCCAGCCTCCAAAGCTTTGCAGGCATTTGAGCAAATGAGCTTGCCAAATTACCTCTGTGTTTCAAATTTTAAAAAACTGAAGCCTCAAAAAGTACATATCATTAAAAGATGTTCATCCTCCAGTGAGCCCTTTAGGCAGGGAATTGTAAAAATATAGAGAGTTCTGGAATAGTGACTACATTGAGGTCTTCATGCTTAACAATGTAGAGCCCCATTTTTGTGATACTGCAGTTTGTGTCCTCATATGGAAAGGGAAGGTGTAATGAACTTTTACCAAAACTTGGTATGTATCTGTTTACAGTGCCCATTTCTAAGATGCAAACAAGACACAGACTCACAGTAACTCAAAGGCTGTATATATTGAAGAAACAGTGGTGATTTGGAGACATTCATTTGGCCGCTTGTGTGAAAATACTCTTTGAATATACTTATCTGTTCGGAATCCTTTGTGTGCAGATGGAATCCTTTGTGTGCAGATGGAATGGAAACCTGTTCCTCATGCACAATCATGTAGGCGATTCCACTGATGGAATTCTGTGTCAAATGGGAAATAGTGAACAGTGTGAACTTGGTGAGTGTTCAGATCCAAGGTCTCACCTCCCAGAAACCGCATGAAAGCAATAAGGACAGTAAAACACCTTGTAGATTAGTTTCCTAGTGCTGCCATAACAAAGTACCCCCCCCAACAACAGGAAGTCCTGGTTTCTCAGATCTGGGACCTAGAAGTTCAAAATCAATATATAAGCAGCAGGTGTTCCCTGTGAAAACTGTAATGAAGTCCTTCCTGTCCTCTTCCTATCTTCGAATGATTGGCTGGCAGTCTTCATATTCTTTGGCTTGAAGTCACCCAATTCCAGTTCTGCCTTTGTCATCAAATGCCCCTCTTGGTCTGTCTCTGACTTCCCATGACTACTTCTTAGAAGGACACTATTCGTATAGCATGAGGGTCCCAGTCCAGTATGACCTCATCCTAAACCAGTTACATCCGCCATGAACCTGGTTCCAAATAAGAGATACTAGGTGGTTAGGATGTGAACATGTCTTCCATAGAACTCAAACAAGATTAGGTTTCAAATCAAAATCCTCAAGTGCCCAGATATGTGAGTAGTGTGGAAACCAGGTGTGGACAGAGAGCTGCTGGAGCTGTAGGGAAGGAGAGTTGGGTAACCGTTCCTGGAAAGACTGTATGGTCTAAAATGCACTGTACCTATACAAAGGCACCAAAGGAAATATGTGTAAGAGCAGTAAAACTTGACATCAAAGTAACCAGAAAAACACTTTGCAGGAAAGATGAGAAGTGTAAGCAAATATCAATGCCCCCTTTTGACCCAGACAAAATGGGGAACTGCTCTGGGTTCTATATTTCAGAGGGATCCAGATGTGTATTACAAACATGGAAACTGATTAACGAGGACTTAGGTGATTCTGTCACTTCTGATCTGCTGTTCAGTGCCAGCACAGGGCAAGTCATAGCTGTAAACGTCTGTTGTAACACCATTCAGGCCCAGGGAAATCCTCCTTAAATCCTTTGTGTGTCTTCAGAATGAAGGGTAATTATGTCCCAATACCACTCAGCTTTGTAGGTGGTACTTCCACTGACTCAATGTTATGATTGAGTAGAGCTTGTCTCCCTGAAACTCATGTGGATGTTTAATGTCTTAACAGTTGATAGGTGAAGAGTGGAGACTTGATCTAGTTACGGCATCTAAGAGGTGGCTCTGATGAGAGGCCTTTTGGTCACTGAGGTCGTACCTGCAGAGGGTGGTTCTCACAACAAGGCTGGCGACTTGGGTTCAAGTCTAGTTGCTCGCTGGGCTTCCTGGCTCACCATGTCATCACTCCTCCACACTGCCATGGCTAGCTTCCACCAGAGATGCTCTATGGGACCACCCCGTCCTGACCTTAATATCCAAACTTGGCTGAACTAAACCTTTTCCTTCCCAGGAAGCTCCTCTTGGGTATTTTGGGTAAAGTAATGAAAAATGGATAAATACACATGGCTACATAGAGCAAGGAGAATTTAATCTTTATGTTTTAAGAAATGGAAATAGCATTAATGTTGTTATTAATTTGAAAGGCTGAATTACAGAGGGAGGGAAAAGGAGGGAGAGAAGTGTCTGCCATCTGCTGGCAGAATAATACCAATTGCAAAAATACCTTTTAGAGACTAGAATAGGGTTCCCTACCTCGCCTAAAGAAAATGTAGAGGAAGTCCATGTGGGAAGCTAGCCCAGCACGTGGTGGAAGGGTCCACACCTGGTGATGAGGCTGCCTTCACAGGACAGTCATACCAAAGCTGTCAGAGCCCAAAGGGGATGAGGAGGGTCCATGAGGAAGGGTAGCCTGGGCTGGGAGTGAAGTCAGAGTCCAAGTGGGCAGGAGCCCCCGGTATGGACGGAGAACTAGTCTTGTGGTGTAGTGCAGCCCACATGTCTGGGATTGGGTGCAGGTTGGCATGGATGTCAGAGCCTGGGGAAGGGGAAGAATGAGTGTGAGTTGCCATAGTCTATTGGGCAAGGAGGGCATCATTGCAGGGGGCTGGCCTGGTGTGGGCTGTTAGAGCCCAAGCACGGAGAGAAAGAAGATGATGGTGTTGCAAATGGAGATGACCAAATATGAAAGAGGAAAGTGGAAGTCTGGTTCCTCATTGCCTAACAATGAGAAAAATACAGAAAGGGTGGAAATTAGAATGAGCCCCATAGTTTGAGTTGGGGTTGTAGATATATCAGGGGGCTTCAAAAAGATCTGGAAATGTGTACTACAAAAACTGCACATGGCTTTAACATAATTGGCACCAAGATAAACTACCTTTAATTCCATTTTCCCATGAACTTCTTGGAGTATAATTTTGAAGATAATTTTCCATTTCTTTTTTTTAAAATGATTGATGTATTTATTTGAGAGGCAGAGTTACAGAGGGAGACACAGCGATTTTTGCATCCGCTGGTTCATTCCCAAATGGCCGCAACGGCCACTGCTGGGCCAATCTGAAGCCTGGAGCTGGGGGCTTCTTTGGGTCTTGCATGTGGGTGCAGGGACCCAAGAACTTCAGCCGACTTCTTCTGCTTTCCCAGGCCATCTGAAGTGGAGCAGCTGAGACATGAACCAGAGCCCACATGGGATGCCAGCACCACAGGTGGAGGCTTGACCTACTATCCCACAGCACTGGCCCTGATAATTTTCCATTTCTTTCCACTTAGACTCAAGGGACCAGTGAAATTTCAAAATCATGAATTTACCTAGCAACAGATCTTGGCTTCTTAATGTCATATCCACTAAAAGGAATCAGGGATCTCTAGAAAAATGGCTGGTTTTGAGGCTTCTTGAGGGAAAGTGAGGGATGAGAATGTAGCATCTTGTGCCAGAAGGCACAGAGTGGGGGAGCAACATCCACAGGACCAGAACTAGCCACATGGGTGCTCCCCTAACCAAATTAAGGGTATTTAGCTAATAAAGATGTGATCACACACACATACCGATGGGTCAGAATACACAGCCCCCAGAAAACCCTAGCAGACATGGGCAGATGATCTTCCACACTGCCTACACCAGCCTCTTCAACAAGTGGTGTTGGGAGGGGCCAGTGATCTTTGCAATGCTGGCATTCCCCATTGGAGCCCTGGTTCAAATCTCTGCTGCTCTGCTTTCAATCCAGCTTCCTGCTAATCAGCCTGAGAAGGCAGCAGAAGGTGGCCCAAGTGCTTGGGTCCTTTCTAGCCATCTGGGAGACCAGGATGGGATTCCTGGCTCCTGGATTCAGGCTGTCTCAGACCTGGCTATAACAGCCATTTAGGGAATGAACCAATGGTTGGAAGATTTCTCTCCCACTGTCACTCTGCCTTTCAAATAAGTAAATACCAAATGGTATTGGAAAGACAATATCTACATGCAAAAAATGAAGTTGGTTTCTTAACACCACATAGAAAAATTAATTCAAAAGATTAAAGGCCTGCCTGTAAGAGGTAGATCTATAAAGTACCTAAAAAAAAATAGGAGGGAAAAGTTTCAGGACACTCAGCGTGGTAAAGACTTTTTGAATGTGGCAAAAGACTCGAACAGACATTATTCCCCAAGAAGGTATCCAAATGGCGAATAAGCACATGGAAAGATGTGCGACATCACCAATCATAAAAGAAATGTGGGTCAAATCCATGGTGAGATATCACCGCACAGCCATCAGTTTTATAAAATGAAGAGTTCTGGAGATGGATGGTGGTATGGTTGTACAATATTCGATACCAGCGAGCTGTGCACTTAAAAGTGGTTAAGATGGGGCCGGTGCTGAACTAGACAACTACTTTCATTTTTTAATTTTTATTTATTTGAAAGGTAGAGATGGAGAGGAACAGGCAGATGGAGAGAGGGCTTTACCCACAACAGCCAGAATTGGACCAGAGCTGAAGCAAGCAGCCAGAAACAAAGCCCAGGTTTCTCATTGGGTATCAAGAAACCAGTAACTTGGGTCATTGCTGTTGCTTCCTAGGGTCTACATAGGCAAGCAGCTGGACTCAGAAGCTGGAGCTAGGAATCAAACCCAGGTGAAGGCATCTTAACTGCAAGGCTAAGTACCCACTCCCTAAGAGACTTGCTGTATCTATTTACCAAGCATATACCAGTTATTCCTCTGATCTGCATATTGTACATGAATAGAGTCAGGATATGTGGTCTTTTGTGACTGGCTTCTTTATCACTTAGCATAAGGTTTTCAAGGTTTATCTATCTATTTTTTTAAGAAACTTTTTTGACAGGCAGATATATATTTTAAGATTTACTTATTTATTTACTTATTTGAAATGCAGGGTGACAGAGAGATAGACATCTCCCATTTGCTGAATCACTCTCCAAATGGCCACAACAGCCAAGGCTGTTTGTTCTAAACAAAACCAGTAGCCAAGAACTCCATCCTGGTCTCCCACCTGGGTGGCAGGGGTCCTAGTAGATTAGCAAGAAGCTGGCCTGGAAGTGGAGCACAGGATCTCAAGCTGGCACTCCTGTATGGGATGCCAGCATTGCAAGTGGCAGCTTCACCCACTGCACCACAAGGCTGGCCCTCAAGGTTTATAGCATGTATCAGCACTTAGTGATTTGTGTCTTCCCTCTTGCTCCTGATTAACTTAGTAGAGGTTTGTCGATCATAGGATCTTTTTCAAGACTAGGTTCTGTTTTCAGTGATTTCTCTCCACTGCTTCGCATTTCCAGTTTCATACATTTAGGCTCTTAGTTTTATTATTTCTTTTCTTCTATTTGCTTTCAACTTAAATTATTCCTGTTACTCTAGTTTCCAAAGGGGAAAGCTTAGATTCCTGATTTTAAAGCTTCTTTTCTTTGAATTTATATATTTAATGCTATGTATTTCTAAATACTGCTTTTGCTAACTCCCACAAAATTTGATGTCGATTTTTAATTTTCATGTCATTCAAAGTATTTTTTCATTGCTCTTGAGATATTATCTTTGATGCAAGTGTTCTGTAGAAGTGTGTTTCATGATCATCTTGAGAGACATTTTTCCAGGTATTGAGTACTAGGTTGGCAGTTTTTGCCTTTAAGCATTTTAAAGATGTTGCTCCAGTGTCTTTATGTTTGTACTGTTTCTGAAAAGAATGCCACTGTCCTCTTTTGTTCCTCTGTATGCATTTTTCTTGGCTGTTTGGAAAAATGTAATAGCTTTATTGAAATTTAATTACTCTGTCATGCAATAGACCCACTTAAGCTGTACAGCTCAGTAGAAGTTAATATCTACACAGATGGTAGGTGCAGCCATCACAACTTTAGAACATTTCATCACACTTTAGCAGCCCCTTCCCATTTCTCTCCAACATCCCTAATCTTGGGCAATCGCTAATGTATTTCTGTCCCTATAGAATTTCCTGTTTGGCGGTTCATATCAACAGAATCATACAATATGTGATATTTTGTGATTGGCTTCTGTAACTCAGCATAATGTTTCTTTATTTATTTGAAGGGCAGAGTTATAGAGCATCAGAGAGAGAGGGAGCGAGGTCTATCTTCCATCTGCTGGTTCACTCCTCAGATGGCTGCAATGGCTGGAGCTGTGCCAATCTGAAGCCAGGATCCAGGAGCTTCCTTTAGGTCTCCCACATGGGTGCAGGGGCCTAAACATTTGGCCCATCCTCTACTGCCCTCCCAGGTCACTGCAGAGAGCTGGATCGGAAGTGGAGCAGCTGGGACTTGAACCGGTGCCCATATGGGATGCTGGCACTGCAGGCTTCAGCTTTACCCACTATGCCACAGCTCCAGCCCCCAGCATAATGTTTCAAGCTTTTTTCACACATTGTAGCATGTATCAGTTGTTTGGTTTTTTAATTTTTAAGAGGTAAATAATCTTCCATTGTATGTATTCCATTAAATGCATATACAACATTTTATTTATCCATTTTATTTCCCTCTTAAATCCATTTTTGTTTTCAGTTGATGGATGTTTGAGTTGTTATGGATATTGCTTCTGTGAACATTTGTATGCAAGTTTTTGTGTGACTGTGTTTTCATTTCTCTTTTGAAGTAAAATTTCTGGATCAGGCAATAACTCAGTACCTGACTATTTTCTGAAATAACTGTACCATTGTACATGTGGCCCAGCAGCATACAAGATTCCAGTTTCTCTACACCCTTACCAGTGCTTGTTAATATCTTTTTAATTCTATGCATCCTAGCCAGTACCTTGATTACTGTTGCACCGTAGAAAGTTTTGAAATTGAGGAGTGTGAATCCTTCAACTTACTCTTTTCCAGGTCCTTTACAATTGCAGGTTCTTGACAATTCCTTCGGG
Source organism: Oryctolagus cuniculus (assembly GCF_964237555.1). NCBI lineage: Eukaryota > Metazoa > Chordata > Mammalia > Lagomorpha > Leporidae > Oryctolagus > Oryctolagus cuniculus. Next base: position 71,695,626 of record NC_091442.1, read on the forward strand.
TTTTAGAATTAGCTTGTCAGTTTCCACAAGGAAGCTAGCTGGGATTCGGATTGCAGTTTGGTTGAGTCTGTAGATCAGTTTGGAGAGTATTGCTATTTTTTAAAAAACATGTATTTGTTTATTTGAGAGCAGAGTAACAGAGAGACCTTCCATCCACTGGTTCACTCCCCAAATGGCTGCAACAGCTGGAGCTGGGCCAGTCTGAAGCCAGGAGCCAGGAGCTTCTTCTGGGTCTCCCACATGGGTGCAGGGGCCTAAGCACATGGGCCATCTTCTGCTTTCCTAGAACATCAGCCGGGAGGTGGATCAGAAGTGGAGCAGTGGGACTTGAACTGGTGCCCATATGGGATGCTGGCACTGTAGGTGGAGGCTTAACCTGCTATGCCACAGCACCAGCCCTGAGAGAATATTGTTATCTTAATGATGGAAATGACCTATGAACATGTGACAATTTTTAATTGATGTATTTTAATTCTACCTATTATGGGCCATTGATATTTTGATATATATACACATTGTATAATGTTCAAATCAGGGTAAGCATATCTATCTAATCAAACTTTTATCACTTCTTTGTGGTGAAAACATTCAGAATCCAGCCTCCAGCCTCCTACTTTTTTTTTGCTCAAGAAACATCTTGAGCAAACACAGGCATGCGAGGTGGCGCGCATGGGTGTGAGCGTGGGGCCCCCGACGCCTCCTGGCTACTCAGAGTTTTTTGTTTGGTTTTGTTTTTTTGGGGGGGGTGGCTTAGTGCTTTTTTTTTTTTTTTTTTTTTTTTTTGACAGAGTGGACAGTGAGTGAGAGAGAGAAAGGTCTTCCTTCACGGTTGGTTCACCCTCCAATGGCCGCCATGGCTGGTGCTCTGCGGCCGGCGCACCGCACTGATCCAAAGCCAGGAGCCAGGTGCTTCTCCTGGTCTCCCATGGGGTGCAGGGTCCAAGTACTTGGGCCATCCTCTACTGCACTCCCGGGCCACAGCAGAGAGCTGGCCTGGAAGAGGGGCAACTGGGACAGAATCCGGCGCCCTGACCGGAAGCAGAACCCGGTGTGCTGTCACTGCAAAGGTGGAGGATTAGCCTATTGAGCCACGGCGCTGGCTGCTTAGTGCTTTTTAAAAATGTATTCATTTACTTCTTTAAAAGGCTGAGACAGACAGAGATTTCCCATTCCCTGGTTTACTTCCCAAATACCAACAAGAGTTAAGGCTGAGCCAAGCCAAATTCAGGAAGTCAAAACTCAAATCTGGGGGCTGGCACTGTGGCTTAGCAATTAAGGCCACCACCTGCAGTGCTGGCATCCCATGTGGGTGCCAGTTTAAGTCCCAGCTGCTCTACTTCCAAACCAGCTCTCTGCTATGGCCTGGGAAAGCAGTAGAAGATGGCCCAAGTGCATGGGCCTCTAGAGCCACATGGGAGACCTGGAGGAAGCGCCTGGCTCCTGGCTTTGGATTGGCACAGCTTCCACCGTGTGGTCAATTGGGAAGTGAACCAGTGGATGGAGGACCCCTCTCTCTCTCTGCCTTTCCTTCTCTCTAAGTGTAACTCTGACTTTCAAATAAATGGGTAAATCTTAAAAAAAAAAAAAAAAAAAAACTCAGTCTAGTCTCCCACACTGGGATGGATCCAGCTACTTAACCGTCACCTGCTGCCAGCCAGAACAGAGTAGGAAGCTGCAACGGAGAGTGGATCAGGGACTTGAACCCAAGACTGCACTATGGGATGTGGACGTCTCAAGCGGTTGCTTCAACCCACTGCAGCTAATGCCTGCCCCAGGGTAGTAGCGTTTTTTCTACTCCTGTGAAGAATGTCATTGGGATTTGGATAAGGATTGTACTGAATGTGTAGATGGCTTGGCTGAGTATGGACATTTTTATTTATTTATTTATTTTTTTACAGGCAGAGTGGACAGTGAGAGAAAGAGAGAGACAGAGAGAAAGGTCTTCCTTTACCGTTGCTTCACCCTCCAATGGCCGCCGTGGCTGGCGCGCTGCGGCCGGCATACTGCACTGATCCGAAGCCAGGAGCCAACTGCTTCTCCTGGTCTCCCATGGTGTGCAGGGTCCAAGCACTTGGGCCATCCTCCACTGCACTCCCGGGCCACATCAGAGAGCTGGCCTGGAAGAGGGGCAACCGGGACAGAATCTGGCGCCCCAACCGGGACTAGAACTCGGTGTGCCAGTGCCGCAAGGCGGAGGATTAGCCTATTGAGTCGCTGCGCTGGCCCAATATGGACATTTTAATATGATTCTTCCAATATGTGACACAAGATGTCTCCATTTTTGTGCTTTAATTTTTTTCAGCAATGTTTTACAGTTTTCAGTTATTTAGATATTTAACTTATTTCAACAATAGTTTGTAGTTTTCAGAGGGTAAGTTTTGAGCTTTTTTAAAAAAATTATTTTATTTATTTGAAAGAATTACAGAGAGGGAGATATATAGAGAGAGGTTTCCCATCCACTGGCAATGGGCAGGGCTGAGCCAGGCTGAAGCCAGGAGCCAGGAGCTTCTTCCAGGTCTCCCACACAGGTGGCAGGGCCCAAGCACTTGGGCCAACCTCTGCTGCTTTCCCAGGTACATTAGCAGGGAGGTGGATAAGAAGTGGAGTAGCCAGGACTTGAACTGTTCCAGTATGGGATGCTGGTATTGCAGGCAGCAGCTTTACCCACTGCACCAACAATGCAAACTCCTGAGCTTTTTTGGTTAACTTATTCCTAAGTGTTTTATTCTTTCTTGTGCTATTGTAAAAGGAATTATTTTCTCATATTTGCTTTTGAATTGCTCATTGGAAATGTATAGAATACAATTGAATTTTATACATTAATTCTGTGTGCTGCAACTTTGCTGAACTCATTTATAATTCCAAGAGTTTTAAGTGGATTCTCCAGGATTTTCTTCTTTTGATTTTTTTGTTTGCTTTATAGATTTATTTATTTATTTTCAGAGTCAGAATTACAGAGAGACAGAAAGAGGTCTTCCATCTCTTGTTTACTCCCCCAGATGGCTGCAGTGGCCATGGCTGGGCCAGACCAGAGCCAGGAGCTTCATACAGGTCTCCCACATGAGTGCAAGGGCCCAAGCACTTGGACCTTGATCTGCTGCTTTCTCAGGCACATTAGCAGGGAGCTGGATCAGAAGTGGAGCAGCTGGGTATTGAACCAGCACCCATATGGGAAGCCAGCATTCCAAGGAGCAGCTTAACCCACTACGCCACAACGCTGGCCCCTAGAATTTTCTACATACAAAATCATGTCATTCACGGTTAGAGGTGGTTTTGCTTCTTTCTCTCTAATCTGGATGCCTTTTCTTTCTTTCTCTTGCCTAATTGGCCTGGCTAGCACCTTAGTACAATACTGGCTAGAAGGGGTGAGAAGAACATCCTTGTTCTGTTCCTGGTCTTGGGGGGAAGCATCTAGTCTTTCCTCATGAAGTGTGACAGTATCTGTGGGTTTTTGTGGGTGTCCTTTATCAGACTGAAGATGTTTCTTTCAATTCCTAGGAAAACCCTTGTATGTTTTCATCATGAAAGTGGTTTGGATTTTTTTTTCAGATGCTTTTTCTGAATCTATGGCGTTTACCATGTAATTTTAAAATCTGTACATTTTATTTATATTCTGATATTAACCCAAATTTACATTTCTAGGTTACGTCCCACTGGGTCATAGTCTATATTTTTTTTAATTTTTGCATATTTGTTTGCATTGTATTTGAAAGATAGGCAGAGAAAGAAACAGAGACAGACAGGTCTTTTATCTACTGGTTCACTACCCCAGATGCTCACAACAGCTGTATCTGGGATGACAGGAAGACAAGTGCTTGAGCCGTCACCTACTGCCTCCCAGCGTGCCTTTTAGCAGGAAGCTGGAAAGACCAGCAGAGCCAGAACCTGACCTGGGCACTCCACTGTCGGATACGGGTGTCCCAAGCCGTGTCCTGACTGCTGCACCAAACACTGCCCTGTGATTATTCTCCTGTGTTGCTGCATTCAGTGTGCTGGTATTTTTTGAGGATTTTTATATCAATTTCTATAAGAAATATTGGTCCGTGGCTTTCTTTTTTAAAAAACTTTTATTTAGTAAATATAAATTTCCAAAGTACAATTTATGGATTTTCCTCCCCATAACTTCCCTCCCACCCGCAACCCTCCCCTCTCCTGCTCCCTCTCCCATTCCATTCACATCAAGATTCATTTTCAATTATCTTTATATACAGAAGATCGATTTAGTATATATTAAGTAAAGATTTCATCAGTTTGCACCCACACAGAACAAAAAGTGTAAAATACTGTTTCAGTACTAGTTATAGCATTAATTCACATTGAACAACACATTAAGGACAGAGATCCTAATGAGGAGTAAGTGCACAGTGACTCCTGTTGTTAACAAGTTGACACTCTTGTTTATGGCGTCAGTAATCTCCCTAGGCTCTAGTCATGAGTTGCCAAGGCTAAGGAAGCCTTTTGAGTTTGCCGACTCCAATCTTAGTTAGACAAGGTCATAGTCAAAGTGGAGGTTCTCTCCTCCTTTCAGAGAAAGGTACCTCCTTCTTTTTTTTTTTTTTTTTTTTTAGACAGGCAGAGTGGACAGTGAGAGAGAGAGACAGAGAGAGAAAGGTCTTCCTTTGCCGCTGGTTCACCCTCCAATGGCCGCCGCTGCAGCCGGCGCACCGCGCTGATCCTGGCAGGAGCCAGGAGCCAGGTGCTTTTCCTGGTCTCCCATGGGGTGCAGGGCCCAAGCACCTGGGCCATCCTCCACTGCACTCCCTGGCCATAGCAGAGAGCTGGCCTGGAAGAGGGGCAACCGGGACAGAATCCGGCGCCCCAACCGGGACTAGAACCCGGTGTGCCGGCGCCGCAAGGTGGAGGATTAGCCTATTGAGCCACGGCGCCGGCTCCCTCCTTCTTTGATGCCCCGTTCTTTCCACTGGGCTCTCACTCGCAGAGATCTTTCATTTAAGTTTTTTTGTTTGTTTGTTTTTTGCCAGAGTGTCTTGTCTTTCCATGCCTAAAATACTCTCATGGGCTCTTCAGCCAGATCCGCATGCCTTAAGGGCTGATTTGAGGCCAGAGTGCTGTTTAGGACATCTGCCATTCTGTGAGTCTGCTGTGTATCCCGCTTCCCATGTTGGATCGTTCTCTCCCTTTCTGATTGTATCAGTTAGTATTAGCAGACACTAGTCTTGTTTTGTGATCCCTTTGACTCTCAGACCTATCATTATGATCAGTTGTGAACTGAAATTGATCACTTGGACTAGTGAGAAGGCATTGGTACATGCCACCTTGATGGGATTGTATTGGAATCCCCTGGCACATTTCTAACTCCACCATTTGGGGCAAGTCCAATTGAGCATGTCCCAAATTGTACATCTCTTCCCTCTCTTATTCCCACTCTTATATTTAACAGGGATCACTTTTCAGTTAAATTTAAACACCTAAGAATAATTGTGTGTTAATTACAGAGTTCAACTGTCGCTCCCCCTCTTCGCGGAGGAACGACACTAAACCCTGCGCTGTTCTTTTGTCTGCTCGGCCCTTCCCGGGTTTGCTGCTGGTCCTTCCCGGGTTGGCTGCCGACCCCTCCACCTCCGTGGAGGGGCTGCTCCTCCTGCCACTTTCCCCGCTTCCGCGGAGGAGCGGCACACCTCCGGCCAGCTTTCTCGGGGGCTGCTCAGGTGTTCCTTCAGATGTTCCCTCAGATGTTCCTGGTGCATGTTGTCTCTCTCCTCCTTTATAGTCCTCTTCCACCAATCCCAACTCTGCTACCCACACACCGAGCACACTGCTCTCCTGCAATCAGGAGCAGGATCAGCTCCTGCAGTTTATCAGTCAAGTTGGCGAGAGGCAGCTGCATAGAAGTTTACTCCTCCCCAGCACCATATTGTGGGAGAGCAGATGCATAGAATAAGTCTTAATTCCAGTAACTTAGTCTAGTCTCAGTTGCTCCCCACATTCAACCAATATATAGTATTAACCAGAACAAAAAAAAATACTAAAAGGGATAAAGTATTAAATTGTACATCAACAATCAGAACAAGGGCTGATCAAGTCACTGTTTCCCATAGGGTCCATTTCACTTACTTCAACAGGTGCTTGGTTAGTTGTCGCTGATCAGGGAGAACATATGATATTTGTCCCTTTGGGACTGGCTTAATTCACTCAGCATGATGTTTTCCAGATTCCTCCATTTTGTTGCAGATGACCGGATTTCATTGTTTTTGACTGCTGTATAGTATTCTATAGAGTGCATGTCCCATAATTTCTTTATCCAGTCTACTGTTGATGGGCATTCTTACATAGCTCTGTCCCACCCCCACTTTGATTTGAGGTATTGTTATAATACATGTTACATCTGTCATTCAACCCTAATGATGCATAACTAAAACTGTTACTTTACTGTTGAACTTTACCTTTGTTCAGTGAAACTTTGCTCCCACACTTCCTTTGCTGTGTAATATGTTTGGCAATTTTTTTGAAATGAGGCATTGTAGACTGTCTATTATACAGGCAGACCTCAGAGACATTGCAGATCTGGTTCCAGACCACTGCAGTGGAGTTAACATCACAATAAAGCAACTGACACAAATTGATTTCTCAAAACATGTAAAGTTACATTTAAATTATACCAAGGTCTACAGCATATGTAAGACCATGTGTGTCTTAATTTGAAAATATTTTATTGATTTAGGATGCTGGCAATCCACAGAGCCTTCGGTGAGTTGTAATCTTGCTGGTGGAGGGTCTTGCTTTGATGGTGATGGATGTTGATTGATCAGAGTAGTATTGTTGAAGCTTGAAGTGGCTGCGACAATGTCTTAAAATAAGAGAGTGGCAGTTTGTAGAATTGATTGACTCTTCCCTTCATGAAGGATTTCTCTGTAGCATGTGATGCTGTTTGATAGCATCTTATCCAGAGTCGAACTTCTTTCAAAATATGAGTCAGCAGTGAGCACAGCAGTTGTGATGCTGCTTGGAATGCCTGCCTCCCAAATTAGAGCGCCTGGGTTCAAGTGCTGGCTCCACCTCTTATTACAGCTTCCTGCTAATGCACACACTGGGAGACAGCAGGCCAAGTACTTGGGTCCCTGATACCTACTTGGGAGACCCAAATTGAGTTCTCAGCTCCTGGCTTCAGCCTGGCCCAGCCCCAGCTGTTATAGGGACGATGATCTAGCAGATGGGAGATCTCTGTCTGTTTCTCTGTCTCTCTGCCTTTCAAATCAGTCAAATAAATAAATATTAAAAGGAAATTCGTGGCAGTTCTCTTAAACTGACACTGTTCTTTTCTTTTCTAAGATTTTATTTATTTATTTATTTGAGAGGTAGAGTTACAGACAGTGAAAGGGAGAGGAGACAGAGAGAGGTCTTCTTTCTGCTGGTTCATGCCCCAAATGGCTGCAACAGCCAGAGCTGGGCTGATCCAAACCAAGGAGTCAGGAGCTTCTTCCAGGTCTCCCACGTGGGTGCAGGGGCCCAAGCACTTGGGCCATCTTCTACTGCTTTCCCAGGCCATAGCAGAAAGCTGGATTGGAAGAGGAGCAACTGGGACTCAAACCAGTGCCCATATGGGATGCCAGTGCCACAGGCAGAGGATTAACCTGCACCACAATGCCGGCCTCGACACTGCTCTTTAAATGTATATAATGTTCTAAATACTTTGTTGTCATTTCAGCAATATTTGCAGCATCTACACCAGTAGATTCCATTTCAAGAAACGACTTTTTTGCTCATTCATAAGAAGCAACTCCTCATTAAGGTTTTAATCATCAGATTGAAAGTCAAACTTACTCTTTGACCCGTGGACTACAGAATGGGTGTTGTATTAACAACCATGAAAACAATATTGATCTTGTTATACATCTATAACAATTCCTAAGTAACCAGGTACATTATCAAGGACTAGTAATATTTTGGAAGGAATGTTTTTTTTCTCAGCAATAAGTCCCAACAGTAGAGTTAAAATATGCAGGCAACCATGTTGTATACCAGGGATGAGGGATGTGTAGCCCACAGAATGTATAAGGCCTGAGAAATCATTTGGACTGTGTCTCCCAAAGCAACCACAGGTGTGACTCAAAATTCAATGAATCTGTAGCAGGCTAATTTTAAAGATTTATTTATTTACTTGAAAGTCAGAATTACACAGAGAGAGAGAATGAGGGGGAGAGAAAGAGAGAGAGCGTCCTCCATCCTGTGGTTCACTCCCTAGTCGGCTACAATGGCTGGAGCTGTGCCAATCTGAAGCCAGGAGCCATGAGCCTCTTTCGGGTCTCTGACGTGGGTGCAGGGGCTCAAGGGCTTGGGCCACCCTCCACTGCTTTCCCAGGCCATAGCAGAGAGCTGAATGGGAAGTGGAGCAGCCGGGAATCCAACCGGTGCCTATGTGGGATGCCAGCCCTGCAGGCGGCAGCCTTACCCGCTATGCCACAGTGCTGGACCCCAAGCATGCTAATTTTCAAGTTGATAATTTTATATGGCCCACGACTAATTTATAAATATGCAAATGGTCCCTGGTGGTAAAAAGGTTCCCCACCTCTGTAAACAAATGTGCTGTCATACAGGCTCTGTTGTTCCATTTGTATAGCACGAGAATAGAGTTACTGTAATTCTTAAGGACTCTATGACATCTGTAATGGTAGGTGAACATTGACTTTAAGCTAAAGTCACCAACTGCTTTAGCCCCTAACAAGAGAGTCAGTCTGTCCTTGGGAGCCTCCAAGCCAGGTCTGACTTCTCTCCAGCCATGAAAGTCCTAGGTGGCGTCTTCTTCCAGTAGAAGGCTGTTTCATCAACACTGAGATCTGTTTAAAGCAACCGCTGCCATCAGGGATCTTAGCAAGATCTTGTGCATAACCTGCTGCCTGTGGTACATCAGCACTTGCTGCTTCACTTTGCACTTTGAAGTTGTGAGACGGTATCTTTTCTTAAACCTCATGATTCAAGCTCTGCTAACTTCAGACTTTTCTTCTGCAGCTACCCCCACCTGTCTCAGCCCCCATGAAATTAAGGACAGTCCAAGCCTTGCTCTGGAATAAGCTTTGACTTAAAGGAATGTTGTGGTTGGATTGATTGTCTGTCTAGACCACTAAGACTTTCTTCATATCAGCAGTATGCTTTCATAAGTATGATGCCTTCTTATCATTCCTGTGTTCACTGGGATGGCATCTTTAATTTCTTGAAGAACTTTTCCTTTGCATTGAAAGCTTGCTGTTTGGAACAAGAGGCATAGATTTTAGTCTGTATCAGCTTTCAACATGACTTCTTCACTAAATTTAATCCTTATTTTAAAGATTTATCTTATTTAATTCAGAAGCAGAGTTACAGAGAGAGAGAGAGAGAGAGAGAGAGAGAGAGAGAGAGAGAGAGAGAGGTATTCCATCCTCTGGTTCACTCCCCAAATGGCTGCAATGGCTGGAGCTGGGCTGATCCAAAGTCAGGAGCCAGGAACTTCTTTCGGGTCTCCCACATGGGTGCAAGGGCCCAAGCACTTGGGCCATCTTCCACTGCTTTCCCAGGCCATTAGCAGGGAGCTAGATTGAAAGTGGAGCAGCTGGGACTTGAGCCAGCACCTATATGGGATGCTGGCACTGCAGGCGACGGCTTTACCCTCTACGCCACAGCACCAGCCCCAGTTTAACCCTTTTTAACTTTAACATTTAAAGCAAGACATGTGTCTTGTGAAATTTACCATCTTCTATGCATGCAGTTCATGGCACCCCAATACAATTACAGTAGTGAAGTCTAATCTCAGATCAGCATAGTAAAATGAAAAAGCTTGAAATGATCTGAGAGTTACCTAAATGGGACATGGGACACAGGGACATGAAGTGATCACAAACCATTGGGAAAATGGGACTGGTAGACCTATTCTGTGCAGGATTGCCACAGGCCTTCACTTTGTAAAAAAGCAGTAAAATGAAGGGCCATAAAACCTACCTATATATTTTTCCTATACATGTGTACATACCCTAAAGTTTAATTTATAAACTAAGCACAGAACAAGATTAACAACAAATAATAGAATAACTATAACAATATATTGTCATAAAAGTTATGTGAATGTGGTCTCTCTGAAAATATTTAATTGTGCTAAACTCACCTTTCTTCTTCCTGTGATGATGTAAAATGATACAATGCTCACATGATGAAATGAAGGGCGAATAGCAAGCATAATGACATAACATTAGGCTACTCTGTAAGAGTTACTTAAGCACAAGCACTGTGGTATCAAAATATTTGACCTGATAACTGAGTAGACAAAGTGACTAACGGACAGGTAGCATATACAGTGTGGCTACACTGTACAGAGGGACAGGTCACATCCTGGGTAGAATAAACCAAAATAGCATGAGATTTCATCACATTATTCAGAATGGTACCCAATTTAAAAGTACTGAATTGTTTATTTCTGCTGCAATCTTCCATTGAATATTATTGGAACATGATCAACTTTTTTTTTTTTTTTGCTTGAGAGTCAGAGTTACACAGAGAGATGAGAGGCAGAGAGAGAGAGGTCTTCCATCCGATAGTTTACTCCCCAATTGGCTGCAATGGCCAGAACTGTGCTGATCTGGAGCCAGGAGCCAGGAGCTTCTTCTGGAACTTCCACACAGGTGCAGGGGCCCAAGGACTTGGGCCATCCTCTACTGCTATCCCAGGCCATAGCAGAGAGCTGGATCGGGAGTGCAGCAGCCAGGAAGGACTAGAACTGGTGCCCATATGGGATGCCAGCACTTCATGCCAGGGCATTAACCCGCTGCGCCACAGCACTGACCCCATGATCAACTTTTTCTGACTCCCCAGTGATAACCTCTTACACTTCCATAGTATAATATCAAAGTTAAGAAATTATGTTGGTATAATCTATAAGGCTTATATAATTTTGTCAGTTACACTGATACTCATCTCTGTGCTTATATATATTTGCACACAATATATGTATATATTTTTTCCTATGTGATTCTATGATATTTAATGACTGTTATAAATAACCAGCATCCCAGCAGCTTAACTCTATACCCCAACACAAGCCCCCAGACTGCCCTTTCACCAGCCTGGACTCAGTTGTTGTTGAAATATGTAGTTTACCCTTGGCAGCCTGTCATGGGGCATAGGTTTTCTGTATACCTTCTCTTTCACCAGGATGCTGATATATGGATTGGGGCTTCCTGTTTTCCAGCCCCAGAACAGAGATAACTGTCCCCCAAAAAGCTAGACCCTTCCATGCTACTATTTTCCAAATTCTGCCCCTGCCACAGCAGAATCTGGAAGGTCTCCCTCCTAATGGCTCTGAGCCTTTCCCAGGTAAGGTCCACCAGGATGTGGCTATGGTTGAGAGAAACCAAACTCAAAAAGACAAGAGAAAAATCTTCCAGGAGCTGCTGATGTGAGAATGGGATTGACAGATGCTGGATTATGATAGAAACCACCAGTCTGGAAGACACAAGAGAGCTGAAGATGCAAAGAAACCTAGGAAGAAAGGAACCACAAACTCTGGAAAGTAATGAGCCCTTTCTGGGAGAGAATTGCCTCACAGCTGTTCTCATCACTCATGAAATAGCAGGAGAAAGAATTAATAGATGGACAAAGAGAAATTGGCCAAGTTTTCATCAACAGTTCGTGGCCACACATGGGTTAGTGTGACGGAATGCATGCCAGGGACACCCAGCCACAGGGCAGGTCTGCATCCATTCGTTCACTGTTTCCCAGGGGTGAAAGGGGTTTACTCAGGGAGAGTGGACAAAGAAGTTGGGAAGAGAAGGAAAAAGCTGGGAGCGATGCCTCCTGAAGTGTGTGGCACCTCAGGTTTGTAGCACTCTCTGGAGGCCGGAGCAACAGAGCAGAACATCCGAGGCCCTCCAGGGTCCCACTGTCCTAGCCGAAGTGGATCAGGACTCCTCACAACAGCGAGGCTGCAAGAGACCATCAGACTCAGAAACAGGTCAGACTGAAGGACAAATCTCCCTAGCAGCCCGCTCTCCTAGCAGGAAGACACTCCCCCACAGCATGACTGCGGAGGGGCTGGGAACCACCAGGGATCTCTAGGGTCTTGTTCTCAGAACGCAGGCTGTGCTGAGGTGAAAGTCCTGTTCCCATTTTCATTGACACATAAAGCTGGTGGTGAACTGAATCTGTTGCAGCTCAACCACATGCTGAATTGACTTAGTTTCATTATGCTCTTCCTTTAGGGCAGCATCCATGTAAAGTACTGAAAATTCAGATATGTCTCTTCTCCCCCCTCCTCTTCATTTTTCAGTTTGTTAACCTCTATCTGGAAAGGTGAAATAAGAAAGCAATGTCAAAATTTCAATGACTCAACACACATTTTTTCCTTGTTCATTCCAAAATGTTTATCACAGTTCAACAAATGGCTGTATCCCATTTAGTCATTCAGAGATTCATCTGCCAGAAGTTTTACCATAAAGCAACTATACCTTCCTTTAAATAAATAATATATAAATTTAATTATATAAATATATAATTCATTTGAAAGCAGAGAGAGCAAGCATCCGTCTGCTGATTCACTCCCCAATGCCTGCAACAGCCAGGGTTGAGCCAGGTTGAAACCAGGAACCAGGAACTCCATCCTGGTCTCCCACGTGAATAGCAGAGACCCGAGCACTTGGACCATCTGCTGGCTTCCAAGGTGCATTAACAGGAAGCTAGATCAGAAGCGGAGCAGCCAGGACTCAAACCAGCACTTTGATATGGGATAACAGAGTCACATGTGGTAGTTTAACCCACTGTACCACAGTGCCAGCCCCAGGCAGCTACACCTTCTGATACATTTACCTTTATCAGCTGCCAAGGCAGGGTAAGAGCACTGCAGTGTTTTGCAGCAGCAATTAAATGCTTCAGAAATGACATTTCCATTTTACTTTTTAAGATTTATTTATTTGAAAGGTAGTCTTACACACAGAGAGAGAGAGAGCTTCCATCTGCTGATTCACTCCCCAAATGGCTGCAATGACTGCAGCTGGGCCAGGCCAAAGCCAAGAGCCAGAACTTCTGGGTCTCCCACATGGGTGCAGGGGTTCAAGGACTTGGGACATCTTCCACTGCCTTTCCAGGCCATAGCAGAGAGCTGGATGGGAAGTGGAGCAGCCAGGACTCAAACTAGTGCCCATAAGGGTTGCCAGCTTCACAGGCAGCAGCTTTACCCACTGTACCACAACATCAGTTCCAAAAAATGACATTTCTATCCTTAGTTCATTGACCAGAACTAGTTACATAGCTCTGCCAGACCACTCAAGACTGAGTAAGTATGGTCCTCTTTGTGCCGGGAAGGACACAGAACCAAACATGCAAGAGTACTTGAAGTTTCTACCATAAGTCTTCTATCTCAGCTGCTCACCAAACAGAATCCTGTTCTGCCTCTAGTTCTCAGTCAGCTGGAAACCTGTGAGGCCTTCACTGTCTCTTCTGAATAGACTTTAGGTTCTCTCTCTGCTCCATCAGCACGCTATGCATCAGCAAAAAGACAACATCTTACTGCATTACGGTTGTTTGCCTGTCCTTTAGAAGCAAACGGCCGTTCTTTCTGACTTTGGCATGCTTCACACCAGTTTAGCACCTCTTCCATTGAAAATATTCAACCAACATTTATTATTTATTGAATTATGAATGGATGCATCCTTAAACCTTATAACCAAATATTACACTGTAGTCTTTTCTATAATAAAATTACACATAATTCTTTGACAGTATAGATTAATGTTTTATCCTTGTGAACTTTACTTTTTTTAAAAAGATTTATTTATTTGGAAGGCAGAATTACAGAGAGCAGAGGCAGACAGAGAGAGAGAGAAAGAGAGAGAGGTCTTCTATCCACTGGTACACTCCCCAAATGGCAGCAATGGCCAGAGCAGAGCCCACGTCTTCATTTTTGTTTTTTTAAGATTTATTTATTATTGAAAAGACAGAGAGTTACAGAGAGGCAGAGGCAGAGAGAGGTCTTCCATCCACTTGTTCACTCCCCAGATGGCTGCAACAGCCAGAGCTGCGCTGATCTGAAGCCAGGATTCAGGAGCTTCTTCCGGGTCTCCCACACGGGCGCAGGGATGCCCTTGGGCCATCTTCTGCTGCTTTCCCAGGCCATAGCAGAGAGCTGCATTGTAAGAGGAGCATCCGGGACTCGAACCAACACCCATACGGGGTGCCGGCACTGCAGGCGGTAGCTTTACCTGGTATGCCACAGCGCTGGCCCCGGTGATCCACCTCTGATCCAGCTCCTTGCTTATGGCCTTGAAAAGCAGCAGAAGATGGCCCAAGTGATTGGGCCCCTGCCACCCACGTGGGACACCTGGCAAGAGCTCCTGGCTCTAGCCTGTCCCAGCCCTGGCCACTGCAGCCATTTGGAGAGTGAACTAGTGGATAGAAGATCTCTTTCTCTCTATCTGCCTCTATCTCTGTAACTCTGACTTTCAAATAAGTAAATGTCTTTTAAAAATAATAAAATACCTCAATCTGAGCACAGAAGTTGACTATTACAGGTGGAGAGCAGTGGAAGGAATGGAAAGAGTTTGGAAAAATAGAGATGTGGTTTATTAATTGTGACAAATATACTCTACAAGCTGCTAATAATAGAGGAAGCTCAGTTCTATAAATCAGGCATGGATTACGATCCAGGCCGTAGCAGCAAAGCTGCTGTACTGGATCATGGTATCCTGCTGGTTGGCTGCTGTGGCTTTGAAGGAACACATCGGAATATCACTAAACATTGGCTTGTGAAGAACAGCTGGGGTCCAGAGTGGGGCAGCAATGGCTATGTAAAAATCTTTAAAGACAAAGACAATCACTGTGTCATTTCCAGGAGAGCCAGCTCCCCCACTGAGTAAGTGGAGGGATGGCAGTATGGAGGACTTGAGGATGCATGTCTGGAGGGATTTTTATCTTAAAACAGATAAACCCTTATTGTGCAAGGTGGAACACTTGAATTATTGAGAATCCAACTTGTGATTTGAATTCTGTGACATATTTAAAAAGAGTAAAATGTGAGCACTACTTCACTATTATTAACAGCTTTATGATATTGCAGACTTGTTGCTTAATTCTAAAAAACCAGGAAGCTAGACATGGCTTATTGATTATGGCATATACATCACATTAATGTATTCATGGGGAGGCTGAGTGTGGGTATATGGGCACTTTGTACTGCTTCACAATTTCTATTTTGTGAATCAAACTATTTTGAAATTAAAAAGTTTCTAAAATTATTCTTTTTTTTTTTTGAAACTCCAAGCTGTCTTTTGTAATGATTTTCTAATGTTCAAGAAGGATGTCCTTCAGCAGTTTGTGGTTGGTTTTTGTTTGTTCGTTCGTGTTACTTCATTTCATTACTTGTAATGTCCGAATCCTGGTTTTTTTTTTTTTTTTTTTTTTTTTTTTTTTTTTTTTTTTTAGGTTTCGTTAGCTTTATTTAAAATGCAGAACTGAAATGTTTTAAATTTTCTTAACAAAATGACTGATTTGAGATTCCAAGGGAGGATATCCTGCCATGCTGTCTTTAAACACCCTGAGGATTTCACATTCTCAAATCTCTCTACCAAAGGCTACAAATGAGCTGGCTTATACTCAAGCTCATAGCAAATTCAGTCAGCACACACATTTTGTCTAGATGACAACATCTGGGAAAATGAAATAATCAAATTACGTACTGTCAGTTGACATTTTTGTCACTGATGGTAACCCTGTATTATGTACATTCATTTATATTTCCTTTGTTGCTCATTTTCTTTTTTTTTCTTTTTTTTTATTTAATAAATATAAATTTCCAAAGTACGACTTATGGATTACAATGGCTTTCCCCCCATACCGTCCCTCCCACCCACAACCCTCCCCTTTCCCATTCCCTCTCCCCTTCCATTCACATCAAGATTCATTTTTGATTATCTTAATATACAGAAGATCAGCTTAGTATACATTAAGTAAGGATTTCAACAGTTTGCTCCCACACAGAAACATAAAGTGAAAAATAATAGATGATTTTTTTTTAAATGATGATGAAATCAGATCAGACCTATTGTCATGTTTAATCCCAGTGAGAGTCAAGTTGGGAATTGATAATTTCTTTTTTTTTTTTTTTACAGAAGATCAGTTTAGTATACATTAAGTAAAGATTTCAACCGTTTGCACCCCCATAGAAATACAAAGTGAAATATACTGTTTGAGTACTCGTTATAGCAGTAAGCCTCAATGTACAGCACATTAAGGACAGAGATCCTACATGAGGAGTAAGTGCACCGTGACTCTTGTTGTTGACTTTACAAATTGACACTCCTGTTTATGGCATCAGTAATCTCCCTATGCACCAGTCATGAGTTTCCAAGGCTATGGAAGCCCCTTGAGTTCTCCGACTCTTATCTTGTTTAGACAAGGTCATAGTCAAAGTGGAGGTTCTCTCCTCCCTTCAGAGAAAGGTACCTCCTTCTTTTTGTAATGATTTTCTAATGTTCAAGAAGGATGTCCTTCAGCAGTTTGTGGTTGGTTTTTGTTTGTTCATTCGTGTTACTTCATTTCATTACTTGTAATGCCCGAATCCTGGTTTTTTTTTTTTTTTTTTTTTTTTTATTCTTTTGGCAGGCAGAGTGGACAGTGAGAGAGAGAGAGACAAAGGTCTTCCTTTTGCCGATGGTTCACCCTCCAATGGCCACTACAGCTGGCACACTGCGCTGATCCGAAGCCAGGAGCCAGGTGCTTCTCCTGGTCTCCCATGGGGTGCAGGGCCCAAGCACTTGGGCCAGCCTCCACTGCCTTACTGGGCCACAGCAGAGAGCTAGCCTGGAAGAGGTGCAACCGGGACAGAATCCGGTGCCCCAACCGGGAATAGAACCTGGTGTGCCGGCGCCGCTAGGCGGAGGATTAGCCTATTGAGCCGCGGCGCCAGCCCGGAATCCTGTTTTAACACATGGTGGTCAGAAGACAAGAGCAACACTTCCATGGCAGGTAGAGTGCATTTTTGATACAGTGACTTTACACAAGTAACTGTGCACCTCAGTGGGAATGCGCAGGACAAGCCTTCAAGGAGCGTAAGTCCTCAAAGAGCACATGGTGGCAGGTATGAATTTGTGATAATAAATGTCAATCACAGATGACGTGTGATTGACATGTACGTGCTATAAGTGCTGAGTCCTCTGAGCTCAGAGATGGTGTGCTCAGGGTGTAGAGTGGGTCAGAGGGAGAGACTGGAGTTAAGGAGATGAGGTAGAAGGCCATGTTGGTGGTCCAGTCAGGAAATTCATGTCTGAAACAATCCTCACTCTGAAGTCCACAGAGGATATTTGACTTGCAGTCTGATTTTGAGAGAGATTTTAATTTTAAGGGAGATATTTTAATTTTAAATGTAATCTTTATGGCTTTAGGTTTGTTGTATTCCCATTTTCTTTTTTACAAAAATTAGTAGTCATGTATGTATACATGTGTAAACCTTTCTTTTAAAAAATATTTGTTTTAAAGGCAGTTAGAAAGATCTTCCATCCACTGATTAACTACCCAAATAGCCACAATGGCCAGGACAGGACCAGACCAAAACCAAGAGTCCTGAACTCCGTCCTGGTTTCCCATGTGAGTGGCAAGGTCCAAGGACTTGGGCTATCATCCACTGACTTTCCAGGAGCATTAGCAGAGAGCTGGATCAGAAGTGGAGTGGCCAGGACTTGAACCAGTGCTCATATGGGATGCTGGTGTCTCAGGCTAAACCACAACACCAGCCCCAACTTTTCTCTTTTAGAAGATAGTACACTTAGGGGAGCAGCTTAAAAATATCTTTGCTTCCCAGTTGTTAAAAATGTCCATGTTTAGGAGCTGGAGCTGTGGCACAGTGGGCTAAGCCTCTGCCTGCAGTACCGGTATCCCATATGGGCGCCAGTTTGAGTCCCGGCTGCTTCACTTCTGATCCAGCACTCTGTTGTGGCCTGGGAAAGCAGTAGAAGATGGCCCAAGTCCTTGGGCCCCTGCACCCACGTGGGAGACCCAGAAGAAGTTCTTGGCTCAGGCCCAGCCATTGCAGCCATTTGGGGAGAAAACCAACGGATGGAAACACTTTCTCTTTGTGTCTCCCTCTCTCTCTAACTCTGTCTCTTCAGTAAATACATTTTTTTTAAAAAAATCAATTTTAAAGCAGATTGGAGTTTATCATTCTATACATTTTTAATTTACTGACTTTTTAAAAAAATTTATTTATTTGAAAATCAGAGTTAACACAGAAGGAGAGGCGGTGGGGACGGGGAGGGAGAGGTCTTCGATCTGCTGGTTCATTCCCCAATTGGCTGCAATGGCTGAAGCTGTGCAGATCTGAAGCCAAGAGCCAAGAGCTTCTTCCTAGTTTCCCACATGGGTGCAGGGGCCCAAGGACTTGGACCGTCTTGTACTGCTTTCCCAGGCCACAGCAGAGAGCTGAATTGGAAGTGAAGTAGCCAGGACTCCAACTGGCGCCCACATGGGATGCCAGCACTGCAGGCAGCGGCTTTACCCGCTATGCCACAGCACCAGTCCCTACTGATTCTTTAATTGAACATCAGTTTGAGTCATCAAATAAGCTGTTTTCCAAGATAGATGTGTGAGACTCTATCACCAGCCCTCATCATCTTTACGATAAGCTGACTTTGTTACAAGACCTGTGTGTAAATGCAGCGATGTTGGTGGGTTGGAAACAGACTGTTCCAGTACTTCACCGAGGTGTGCTGTTCGGGGGAGGACTGAAGAGTAAAGTAGTGTGGCTGCCGAGGCCAGCGCTGTGTTGCAGCAGGTTAAGCTACTGTCTGCAATGCCAGCTTCCCATGTGAGTGATAGTTGGAATCCCAGCTGCTCTGCTTCTGACCCAGCTTCTGGCTAATGCACCTGGGAAAGCAGCAAAAGATGGTTCAAGTGCTTGGCTCTTGCCACCCATATGGGAGGCCAAATGGAGCTCCTGGCTTTGGCCTGGCCCATCCCTGGCCGTTGCCGCCATTTGGGGAGTGAGCCAGCACATGGAAGATCTTTCCATCTCTCTTGTAATTCTGCTTTTCAAATAAATGAAGTAAATCTTTTTTTTTTAAGATTTATGTATTTATTTGAGAGGCAGAGTTACAGACAGGGAGAGACAGTCAACCATCTGCTGGTTGACTCCCCAAATGGCTGCAATGGCCAGAGCTGGACGGATCCCAAGCCAGGAGCTTCTTCCAGGTCTCCAAAGCACTTGTGCCATCTTGCATGCTTTCCTAGGCCATTAACAGAGAGCCTGATCAGAAGAGGAGCAGCCAGGACGCAAACCTGCACCCACATGGGATGCTGGCATTACAGGTGGAGGCTTATCCTACTATGCCATAGTGCTGGTCCCCCCGCCATTTTTTTTTTTAAATAATGTAGCTGCATCCAGAATAACTTAGAGTGATGCCAAAAGAGGGAACAGCATCATTTTCAATTTAATGTACATATAAATTGTTAACAATACAGTAAGCATTTTATCTGATTGGCTTCTAAGAGTTACAATAAAATGCTTGTTTGTCAAGGGAGGGAAAAATACAACCCAGTTTATGAGCCCACTCCCCTTTCTTGGTGACAATTTCTTCCCACCTTCTCCTGCCATCTGGATTCTCAGGTCTCCAGCAGTTCTTCCTGCATCCCATCTAGGGTGATTTTTTTTTTTTAAAGATTTGATCCAGTTACTTTCCCATTTAAATACTCAGGAATAGTCTCCCTTTGTCTCCATCCTAAAGCTCCCAAGCATCAGGGTCTGGCCCTACCCATCCGCTCGTTTTCTTTGCTATTTTTTTTTCACCAGACATCCTAGCTGTTCTTTCAGTGTCTACATCGACTCTTCTTGCCTCGTGGCCTCTGAGTTTTCGAACCTGCTGTTTCAGCCTCTCTCTCCCCCAGTTTCCTTACTCTTATTTGGAGAACCACAGCTCATTCATTCAAGTCTCAGCTGGAAACTTCTACACAAGTTTCTCTCTGCTGAGTTCTCCCATACGCACTGCATTCTCCAGTCTGTCATGCCTGTCACACTTAAAATTATGTGCTGTCAATCAGCATGGCTTACTATGCCATAAATTCTCTGTGGGCAAGGATGAGATCTTCATAGTTCCTCTAACGGCCTAAGTTCCGGTGTTTGCTTAGCAGACAATAAAAACAGCTCTAAAGAATACTGTCAAACAGTGTTTCTCACTCAGCTTGCCACCTGGCAAAGACAACCACAATAAAAGACATGGGGAAAGAAACACAGGAGCTGTGAAGTCACGGTAGCTTTTGCTAAACTGTGTCTACACTTCAAGCACACCTCCACGAGTCTTAACTTTACACAAGTGTTCTCTTTCAAAACTACCTTCAGTGACTTCTCCAGGTGAGGCCCACTCCCCGTGCTCCCTGCCTTTGCTCATCCTGCCTCCTCCGTCTAGGACACTGCCCACCTACCCTCAATGCCCTCCAGGCCCCTGGTTTTCTTTGCACTAACTTTTCAACTACTTAAATGGGCCTGACTCTCATCCAGGACTGCCCCGTCTTCCTTGCTCCCTCTGAGGTCTTAGAACCCCCTGCACCTGGCACAGAATGGTCTAGTCAGTGCTTAGTTTTTGTTGAGAAGTGAATGAAGTCAGGATTGGCAAAACACTGAGTCCTCCCTGTTAGGGGATTTGTGCTCTGATGATGAAAATAAGACCCATGATTGCAGTTGTGAGATAGAGTGTTATCCACAGCTTACATTTCCTTACACCTCCAATTCAGCCATGGTAGTCACTCTGATAAGTGTTTATTGGAGACCTACCATGTGCCAAGTACAGGGTTAGGTGTCATGGGAAAGGGAGATACATAAAAAGATCTTCAAGTCTAGTAAGAGAGGGAATTAGGTAACCAACTATATGAGACTTCCAGAAAATGTCGTTTAAAATAAAAAGGATGGGCACCAGGTTCTAGTCCCGGTTGCTCCTCTTCCAGTCCAGCTCTCTGCTGTGGCCCAGGATTGCAGTGGAGGATGGCCCAAGTGCTTGGGCCCTGCACCTGCATGGGAGACTAGGAGGAAGCACCTGGCTCTTGGCTTCAGATCGGCGCAGCGCCAGCTGTAGCGGCCATTTAGGGGTAAGCCAACGGAAAGAAGACCTTTCTCTCTGTCTCTCTCTCTCTCAATGTCTGTGACTCCACCTGTCAAATTAAAATTAAATAAAATAAAAAATTTAAAAAATGAAAGAATAATTGATCCTGATGGAATTTAGTTGAACTTTATAGAATTGGCAGGGTTTCCCTAGGCAGAGTAGATGAGAGAAGAGCATGCAGACTGAAGAAACAGGAGACAAGGCAGAGGAGAGAGCAAGTGCACAAGAAACACCAGGAACAGTGTGTTTTCCTCAGTGGCTGGAGGGAACGTGCACAGCTGGGTCTTACTAGCTCGAGTGTGTGTCAGGCTAAATGAGCAGGTGGTGGGTTTCAAGCTCAGGAGCTTGTGGCTCTTGGTAGAGGCTATTTTAGCAGAGTATTGGCACTATGTCAGCAATAATTCCTGTTACTCGGACCTTTGGGTATGTTGAATAGCATTAGTTTCTCCCAGCATTAACTAGTAGTTTGGCTCAAAATTCAACAACAGCAAGAGCATGGCATAAATCAAAGTTAGGTGAGCGTTTGAGGTGAGCATAGTGGCGCAGTGGGTTGAGCTGCATTCCATATTGAGTGACAGTTCAACTCATGCATCCTGGGAAGCAGCAGACAATGACTCAAGTATCTAGGTCCCTGCCACCCACATGTGAGACCTGGCCCAATCCTGAATGTTGCAGGAATTTGGGGAAATGAACCAGAGGATGGATGGTCTCTGTGTGTATGTGTGTTTATGTCTTACTCTTTCAAACAGATGAAAATAAACTACATGCACACACACACATTTATATATATGATTTTTGGAGTTTTGATGGCATCAGAGAACTGAGGAAAATAATCTTCCTTGTTTGATCTGTTTTGCAATGAGCAGGAACATAAATTACGAAGATGTTGAGCACTAAAAGAACAGAAAGTGATCACCCATCCTTGGAAAGAAAATGCACTGGTCTGGATTAAACACACTCAAATCATTTGCATTTTTTCCTGGTGACCAGTGCACCTCAGGGGCCAAGCCCTGCTCCTGAGGCAAGGAAGGTCCCTACAAGAAACCACCCCGACCCTCCGCCAGGCTGCTGCCCTTGCAGGAAGCGGCTGCTTGGGGGGCTGCTTCTGTTCCCAGCCAGGACACAGCCAGGCAAAGGCAGCAGCACCACCTGGCTTCACCTTCAGCTTTCAGCCTGAGGGTGTTGTCCGTCCCCAATCCCAGCATCCATGCTGCTGCAGTGAGACAAGTCTAGGTCCTGTGCACCCACGAGCCAAACCCGGCAGGGCAGCATGAGCTGAGTAAAGAGTCAGGTGCAGCTGGCCTGACTGGGCTCCTAAGGTCCCCAACAGCATCAGGGGGGAGTGCTGCTTCACAGGCAAGTGAGGACTTGGACCCTTTGACAAAAACACATGCACCGCTTCCTTCCCTGAATGTGAGCACTGTTTGCCTCCGTCAGTGGTTTTCTGAGGCATTTTTTTTTTTACAGCGTTTCATGTTTCTCTCCCAGTGGCACAAACAGACGGTAATTATTGAACACCAATAGAGAAAATAGGAATGCAGGAACAACAGCAGCAGCAGCAAAGACACCAAAGTAGTAGTGCTGTAAATTACAGTGAAACAGAATTATGAAAGCAGAGGGGACTGTCCCAACAGTCTGAGTCACTGAAAATCAGAATAGCTGGGACTGCCTGTGGGGTTGATGGTGACCCCATTCATGGGAACACGGAGCCATTTTCAGGACAAGAGTTAAGTCTTAGGGATCCTAGGAGCCCTCTCGTTGTCCACTCTGCAGTCTTATGCTACTCAGACCAAGCAAGTCAAGATACTGTACTGTAGTGGGTATAAATGGGCTCTACCAAAAATGGGTGCAAGAAACATCACTGCTTTTTTCTTTTTTTAAAGATTTTATTTATTTGAGAAGTAGAGTTACAGACAGTGAGAGGGACAGACAGAGAGAAAGGTCTTCCTTCCGTTGGTTCACTCCCCAAATGGGTGCAACGGCCAGAGCTACACCGATCCGAAGCCAGGAGCCAGGAGCTTCTTCCCGATCTCCCATGTGGGTGCAGGGGCCCAAGGACTTGGGCCATCCTCCACTGCCCTCCCAGGCCACAGCAGAGAGCTGGACCAGAAGAGGAGCAGCCAACCGGCACTAGAACCGGTACACATATGGGATGCCGGCGCCGCAGGCAGAAGATTAACCTACTGCGCCATGGCGCCAGTCCCCACTGATTTTTCTAAATTAAACAAAACTCATGTCCAAGTTCCACCTCTCCATGAATAGTGAAGCAATAATATTTTTTCTTTGATTTTTGATTTGCTTTTTAAAAAATATGTATTTATTGGATGGACAGAATGATAGCAAGAGAGAGGAGAGAGAATGTGAGAGAGCTTCTCTCCACTGGCTCATTTCCTAAATAGCGACAGTGCCTGGGGCTGGGCCAGGCCAAAACCAGGAACCTGGAACTCCGTCTGGATCTCCCACGTGGGTGGCAGGGGCCCATGCACTTGGGCCACCTTCTGCTGCTTTCCCAGGTGCTTTATCAGGGAGTTGGATCAGAGGCAGAACAGCTAAGACTTGAACAGGTGCTCCAATACAGGATGCTGGTGTCGCAAGCAGCCGCTTAACCTGCCGCACCACAACACCACTTTTCTTTCATGTCTGTAGCTGATCCCCGGTGCAGAAGCTTCTCAAGAAACTACAAAGTCCAGAAAAACCTGGTGAAAACATTGAAGCTTCAGTCTGTCGGGATTACGCTGAGCTGTGCAAACTGTGGTTACTGCCCAGGCAGACGTGGCCATTCAAAGACAGGTGGCTCCTGTTCTCAGCTGTGTGACTCCCAAGGCAGGGCAGTAGTGCCCGTTTGCCCCAGAAGCTCTATGTGCCATCCAAGAGGCCTTTAGCATTGCCTCTGGGCCCCACAATAAGTAGGATCCAGGGCATGTGTTAATTCTTCTATGAAATGGGCTATTAAGGTGGTCATATTTTTAAATGCCAAGGGCTCCTTTTAAGAACTTTTTAAAATTTCTTTATTTTCCTTGTATTTAAAAGGCAGATAGATAGAAATGTAACATCTGCTGGTTCACTCCCCCATATGTCCACAACAGCCAGGTTTGGGCCAGGCAGAAGCCAGGAGCCTGGAACTCCATCCAGGTCTCCCACAGGAGTGCCAGGGAGCCTTGTGATGAGCCTTCGCAAGGATGTGTATTAGCAGGGAATTGGAGCAAAAGCAGAGCTACAACTCAAACAAGGCACCCTGATAGGGGACACAGGCCTCCCAAAGGGCATTTTAACCACTGCACCAAGTGCTTTCCCATAGTGCTTCTTTCTAAATTCTCTAATTATCTCTTTATTATAACATACTTGCTTGTTCTATGGACTTGATATTTCTCTTGTCTCTCACTTTTTAAAGATTTTTTTTTTTTTATTTGCTTGAAAGGCAGAGTTACAGTGAGAGCAGGAGAGACAGAGATCTTCCCTCTGCGCGTTCACTCTCCAAATGGCTGTAACAGCTGGGACTGGGCAGGGCCAAAGCCAGAAGCCCAGAACTTCTTCCAGGTCTGCCACATGGGTGCAGTACTTGGGCCAAGTACTTGGGCCATCTTCTGCTGCTTTCCCAGGCACATTAGCAGGGAACTGGATGGGAAGTAGAGCAGCTGGGTGTCAAGCCAAGACCCATATGGAATGCAGGCATCACAGGCAGAGGCTTAACCCACTGTGCCACAGGGCCGGCCCCTGTCTATTCTCTTTCATATATCCATTACAGTTTTTATTTTATTTTGTGTTGCCATTGTTTCCTCTTCTCTATTTAATTGGATCTGTCATCCACATTAGCAGTTATCATCAAGTCTGTAGTGCTCAGGGGCCGGCACTGTGGCTCAGTGGGTTAACGCCTTAGTCTGACGCCCCGGCATCCCATATGGGAGCCAGTTCTAGTCCCGGGTGCTCCTCTTCCAATCCAGCTCTCTGCTATGGCCTGGGATAGCAGTAGAAGATGGCCCAAGTGTTTGGGCCCCTGCACCTGTGTGGGAGACCCGGAAGAAGCTCCTGGCTCCTGGCTTCCAATCGGTGCAGCTCCGGCCGTTGCAGCCAGTTGAGGAGTAAATCATCGGATGGAAGACCTCTTTCTCTCTCTCTCTCTTTCCCTGCTTCTCTTCTCTATGTGTGACTCTGACTCTCAAGTAAAAAATAAATAAATAAATAAATTTCATTGTGGGCCCTAAATATTTGTACCTGGGGGACGTTTCTTCTGGTTCAGGCAGGCATCCCACAAAGGAGTGCTGCTGGCTCCTGCCAGGGAGGTCATTTTGCCAGCCAGTTGTGAAGCTCAGTGGGGGCAAGTGGAGAGCTATGGATGGCTTCCTGCTCAGCATGCAGACTTTCACTTCATTTGCGTGTTTCCTTTGTGGTGTCGTACCCCCGCCTTTAGCTGTGCCTTCATCCATCCCAGAGACTGTGGTTCATCATCTCAGAAGGTCATCTTCCCATCCTTCTTTTGAGGGGTTCAGAGGTTCTGTTATCTCCATCATTCAGACCCTGTGACCTCATTAGAGGTGTGTAGTACTGTTATTTTCTTAGTTTGTATTGTTAACGTTTCCTCAGGCCAAGCCATTCTTTTTTTTTTTTTTTTTTCAAGATTTGCTTTTGTTTGAAAGCAGAGTTAGTTACACAGAGAGAGGGAGAGACAGAGAAAAAGAGATCCCCCATCTGCTGGTTCACACCCAAAATGGCAGCAATGGCCAGAGCTGGGCCAGGTTGAAGCCAAGAACCAGGAACTTCTGGGTCTCCCACATGAGTGCAGGGGTCCAAACACTTGGTCCATCTTCCACTGCTTTCCCAGGCACATGAACAGCAAGCTGGATTGGCAGTGGAAAAGCCAGGACTCAAACCAGTGCCCACATGGGGTGTGGTTATCCCAGGTGGTGGCTGCTACACCACAATGCTGACCCTAGGCCAAGCTATTTCTACACTGATTACATCGTGAGGAGGTTTGAGGGTGCTATCTCTAGAAGACATAGAGCATTAATCAAAGGAAATATGTTACTTATGAATATATGATAAAGTTTAAATACAGTTCTAATCATTATCAGAACCCTATAAGAGCATATATCAAGGATCATGCTGGATTTCCAAAGGAAAGTCTTCAGTGGCTAAATTAAGACATTCAGGGTCAGTGGAGATATCATATAACAACATACAGGTAAAAAGTTAAAGTTTGTGGTCATCAGTTATCCTGTTTGGCTCATCTTATGTTTGTAAAAGACGAGTCAGTGATGGCTTTCACAGTCCTCATTGGTTTAGGTGTCGAATCAGGTGCATGCTTGAAGTGTGGATGTGTGTCCAATGATTGACTCCTTTCCATTTGGCAGTGCAGGAGTTGGTAAGAAGTGCTTGATAGGGTCCTTTCCATCAAGGATGTGGGGACTCCTTTATCTGGTTTCTTTTCCAAAGCAAAAAATCTCCAGGGACATTTTTTTGGAAAGGCCAAAAGATGGAGATACGGGGGGACATTACATCTGCAGATTCACTCCCCCAAATGCCCACAATAGCCAGGACTGGGCCAGGCTGAAGCCAGGAGCCAGAACTCAACTTCAGATCTCCCACATGGGTGACAGGGACCCAAGTACTTGAGCTGTCAGCACTGTGTCCAAGCGTGCACATTAGCTGGAAGCTGGAATCAGAAGTGGTGGAGGAACTCTCACGTCTTAAAGCTACTCTTAAATGGGATGTGGGAGTTCCAAGCAGCCTCTTAACAGCTGTAAAATGCCAGCCCCACGAAGCCCAGGGTTCAGTCTGTGGTCTTTGGTGTCTTCATCTCCCAGGAGCTCATTGTGGAAAGACTCAATTAGCGATTTTTTATTTTTCTAACAGAACTTGTTCCTCCAACCCAGAGGACAGGAGGTAATACACAAGGTGGAAATGTTGGCTTATACGTTTACAAAGGGTGCTGTTGTTGAACCACGAGTCCTCCTATTTGCACACATTATTACTATTATAAAAAGTGAATTCATCTGAGAAAGGGAACATTTATTATTATTATAGGCCTATAGAAATGAGCAGATCATGTCAAAGCCCCATAAATCTTCCCATTCAAATGGGGTTAGGGAATTGATGAGTTAGAGTAAATGGAGTGTAACTGGGCACAGCAGTGTGACAGAACGTGACAGGTGCAGAGGTGAAGGGTAAGGAAAGTCCTTAAAGCATGCACCTTGATAAATCATGCCCTCACATCGCATGGTTAAACATGGCTGCAGAAACATCATAGCATGTGTGTCACCTACCGTGATAATGAAGCATAAGGTAACTCTCAGGTCAGTCTGAGTCGATCTGCACAGGCTCCGTTTACAATCTTGGCTGCCACAAATTATGTCTAGTCATATCAGGGGTTCTGGAAAGACATGGCAGCAGATTTTTTCTTAATCCCAAAGTATTATGTTACTGTGCAGTAGGTGGGCAAATGACTATTGTCAGCTGTTAGTGTGTTATGCAGTGTTGGGAAGCTTGCTGTCCATGGTTTCATTGGGAGCCACCGAAGTCACCCTCATGCAAGGGCATGTTCTTGACCTATAAGGTCTAATTGTTGTGGGGAATTCAGTCCCCAGCTGGACTTGCTCCAAGTTTTTGCTTCCACGTGAGAAAAGAATTTAGGGAGGAGGGCCTAGCATTGTGGTGCAGTGAGTTAAGCCACTGCCTGCAACACCAGCAGCCCATCTGAGCTGGCCTGAGTTCCATCTGCTCCACTTCTGACCCAGTTCCCTGCTAATGCACCAGGAAAGAGTGGAAGATGGCCCAGGTCCTAGGGCCCCTGCTACTCATGTGGGAGTTGAAGCTCCTGGCTCCTGGTTTTGACTTGGCCTTGCCCTGACCATTGCAGTCATTTGGGAAGTGTAGCAGTGGATGGACAATCTCTCTCTGCCCCTTTCTTTGTCTCCCTGTCTCTGTCTCTGTCACTTTGCCTTTCAAATAAATAAATAAATCTTAAAAAAAAAAGAAATGGAAGAGAAGATGCAAAGGTATAGAGGAGAGCAGGATTTATTGAAAGACATAGCACATGCTCAGATGTGAGTCCGGGCAACCTCTCTTTAGGAGGAGGGCAGTGCTGCTGCCCCCACCAGCATGTCATCCTTTTATAGGCTAGGGGATGGTGCCCAGGGCAGGGCAGTATTCAATGGTGGTGGGGTTTGGGCGGGACTTGAACACCACTAGCTTTGATGTTGCTTTATTGGGGATCTCAGAAGTATCATGGTGTCTCCATGCAGGGCTGGAGTACACAGTGCTCTCTCTGGGAAGGCGTCATGGCAGCTTATGCACCATGGGAAGTGAGGCTCCAGTGCATGATGGGGAATGGGTGTACTGAACCTGCAGTCACGCTGATACTTCCAGCCTGCCAAGTGTCACTCACAAAAGGAGACGGGGTTTGGGCTGCTCACGTGTGCAGTCCTCAGCTTCTCATTCCCTAGCTACCTGCCTGTCCACATCATTGGCTACCATAACTAACAGGCTTGTCCTAGGGCAGGGGCCTATGTCAAGACTTCTTCTTTTTTTTTTTTTTTTTGGACAGGCAGAGTGGACAGTGAGAGAGAAAGAGACAGAGAAAAAGGTCTTCCTTTGCCGTTGGTTCACCCTCCAATGGCCGCCACGGCCAGCGCGCTGCGGCCGGCGCACTGCGCTGATCCGATGGCAGGAGCCAGGTACTTCTCCTGGTCTCCCATTGGGTGCAGGGCCCAAGGACTTGGGCCATCCTCCACTGCACTCCCTGGCCACAGCAGAGAGCTGGTCTGGAAGAGGGGCAACCGGGACAGAATCCGGCGCTCTGACCGGGACTAGAACCCGGTGTGCTGGCGCCGCAAGGCGGAGGATTAGCCTATTGAGCCACAGCACCGGGTAAGACTTCTTGAGAGTAATTACTTTGAGAAGTAATTTTAAATTCTTTTATAGATCATAGTATGTCTTGCATTGGATCATGTAATTCTGAGACTAAGGCTTTTAACTCTTTTTGTCCAGGGAACATACGTAGTATGTAGTTCCCCACATCCAGTGGGTTTGGTTCTAAAAGATGAGTTACAAGATTTGTCCCTTCATGTAGGGTTTCCTTCCTTTGATTAATTACAGCAAAGGTTCAGCTGCGGGGAGGTGAGGAAAGCTGAGATCCAGTGTATGAGGAAACTAGGGGGAGGAAGGACAGAGAGGAACTGCATGTAGAACAAGTGGGTGTGCAGATTCAATATGGTTGGTTTTCCTGTTGCAGCTCCAGTGGCCCTTTTAAGTTCTGTGACAGTCCAAAAATTCTCTTACTTGCTTCATGTATTGAGATGAATTTATCATCCTCTTTTTTTAACCTCAAAGTACTAGTCAAAATAGCTTTCTTATTCTATAGATTTTGTTCAAGAGTCTACCCTTTCTAATTTTTTAAGAAAAGATTTATTTATTTGAAAGGCAAATTGCTGGGTGGGGTTCAAGAGGGAGAAAAAGATCTTCCATCTGTTGGTTCATTCTCCAAACGCCTATAACAACCAAGGTTAGGCCAGAATTAAGCCAGGAATTCCATCCAGGTATCCCACATGGGCGGCTGGGACCCAAGTACTGGAGCCGTCATCCACTGCCTCCCAGGGGCATTAGCAAGAAGCTGGATTTAAATAAGAAGCATGGAGTAGCTGGGATGCAGACTGGGCATGCCCACATGGGGTGCAGTCATCCCAAGTGCCTTTCCAATGTTTACCGAAGAAAAACTAATTTCACAATATTAAACATTTCCCATTTTGGAAATGTAAGACTTAAATCACCTTTAATAAAATGTTTTTATTTACTCAGATATTTCCATGCACACCAGAAAGAAGTTGATCTCCTTGTTGTTTAGTTTTTGAAATAGCCAATAGATAGGATCAAGAAGGAGCGGCCTCTTACATGTGACTTAAGGTACTGAAAAGTGCTCTGAGCAAGAAGGACAAAAAGAAAAAGGGGAAAATGGGCCAGGAATAAACCCAGGACATCAATGACCAGAAGGGATGTCTGGAGGCCCAGGAGTAGTTAGCATTCCACCCAGGGGAGAAGCTTAGGTCAGAGGGGTGCAGCGTCCCATGCTGGTACCATGTGCTAATCTGGACCTCCAAGGGTCCTGAGTCTTCTCTGGGTCCCATGTTGGGCACCAAAATACTGTTGATGGAAATAAGCAAGATTTGTAAAAGGACACATTTAAGGTGTATTCAGGGCAGAAGCCCAATGACTTTCAATGAGACTTGGGAAGTGTTCTGAATGGTCAGTTCTTGCAAGAATTTATGATTCATGGATCACACAGTGAGCACACATTGGCTTGGCCTAAAAAGATGGGACTTAGGTAAAGGGGGAAGAATAAATTTCTTACTGGCTGAAGATTGTTTTCTTCATCTTCAGGGACAATGAGAGTTGGAAAGCAGCTATTGAAAAGGTTACTATTGGCCGGCGCCGTAGCTCCCTAGGCTAATCCTCTGCCTTGCGGCGCCGGCACACCGGGTTCTAGTCCCGGTCAGGGCGCCAGATTTTGTCCCGGTTGCCGCTCTTCCAGACCAGCTCTCTGCTGTGGCCAGGGAGTGCAGTGGAGGATGGCCCAAGTCCTTGGGCCCTGCACCCCATGGGAGACCAGGAGAAGCACCTGGCTCCTGCCATCGGATCAGCGCAGTGCGCCAGCCGCAGCGCGCCGGCCACGGCGGCCATTGGAGGGTGAACCAACAGCATAAGGAAGACCTTTCCCTCTGTCTCTCTCTCTCACTGTCCACTCTGCCTCTCTAAAAAAAAGAAAAAGAAAAGGTCCCTATTAACATTAGGGAGAATATTTCTGAGAATAGATAAGAAATGTATTGTCAAAGAACAAAGGATAGCTCAGGGTTGCTCCAGATGTGCACTTCACCCACACCAAACTAAGCTAATCAATAATAGTAATAGCTCAGTGCCGCCACTCAGATAAGTCTACTGAGTGTTTCTCTTCCATGGGGTTCAGGCCTTTTAGAGGCCCTATAATCTCAGAGTTAAAGGGACTAAAACACCTCTTTAAATAGTTACATATTATTATGCTCTCAGTTTCCAAATATTTGTTTATTCCACTCTAAGAAATTAGACTATAACTCTCCAAACATTTGAAAAGAAGAGCGAATCTCATTGTCAGAGGCTGAAACCAGCTTAGGTAATAACTGGATGTTCTTTGCCCTTGAGTTTAGAAGAATATATAAGAGACTAGAGATGAACTCTTTTAGCTCCTTTTTTGTCTCTTTGCGTCCTGAAAAATCTGTCTCACTGTTTCAAAATTAGGCCTGGCCTAATACATAGAGTCATACTTGGTTTTTGGACAGGGTCCAGCAGTCATAGCCAATACTGACAGTCTGTAAAGGCCAAAGAGAAAGAGACTGTCGCTGATGAAAAATAAGGATAGCTACAAAGTGATGGTATTCTTGTGTGGCTCAGAATCTGTCTTCATAGGTTGATCTGGAAGGACAGTTTCTCTGGAGTGCTGATTGCATCGCTTTTAAAAATGTGCAGAAGGAGCACTACTTGCTGCAAGCACAGGTGGTAGAGGCCGGGGCCTGGGCTTAGGAGGCAGCATGTTTCTTGGTGCTGGGGTCGGGGAGCTGGCATGTCCTCCTGCTGGAGAACACTGATAGGCAAGTGTAGGGACTGAAGGAGCGCTAGGTTCTCAGGCAATGCTTTGTTGCAAATCCTGGAAGAGTTCCCCTCTTCCTGTCTTCCATGCAAATACTGTATGATTGCATTTGTTCTGGAACTTGACCAGGATTTCAGCAGTAGCTCATTGTAAAACTTGGCACCCTCTTTCAAAATAGCTATTCATCTGGCTCCTGTGGGGACTGGGATCTTGCACCAGCTGTCACATAAACCCCTGGCTCAGCCCCTCCTCCACAGGCCCAGCATCCACCGCATCCAGGATATCCTGGATGTTGCCAAACTTCCATGCCCATGGACTATAATCTTTTCACCCTCAGCAGGTATAACGTGCTGTTTCCTCCAGTGTATCACCCAGGACCCCAGCAACCTTCATGTCCCTTCCCTGAGCCCCCACAGCAGTCTTACTCTCCATAGCAGCAATCTGTCTGCTCAGAAGCTCAGCTGGTTCAGTTTAGAGGGAAAGATACAGCAACAATGCATTAAGTTTACTAAACTTGCGCTTGTTAATATAGTGTACTCTACTGTACTGAATGTGGTATATAATTTCTGTATGTGGCTAAAAGCTAAAAGCCGTGCTCTTGTTCCATGTGAAATCTGCTGCTGTTGCAATATAAACACTAAGTGTAATGGGATTTGAAGTAAATTACATTACACTTCCTAAAATTTGAAAACTAGGAACTAAGCCTGGAAGTGAAACGTGTGAGATTACTCTTCTTTCGACATGAGACATGGTTGGATGTCAGATACTTATAAAGATGGCTTCAGTGCTGATAGTCAAAAACTCAACTTTCTTTTGTCTGTTGATGTGCTTTGATTTCCAATATGCTATTTTGAGTAATCAAATCATTATAAATCTTTTTTTTTTTTTTGACAGGCAGAGTGGACAGTGAGAGAGAGAGAGACAGAGAGAAAGGTCTTCCTTTGCCGTTGGTTCACTCTCCAATGGCCGCCGTGGCCAGCGCGCTGTGGCCGGCGCACCGCACTGATCCGAAGGCAGGAGCCAGGAGCCAGGTGCTTCTCCTGGTCTCCCATGGGGTGCAGGGCCCAAGCACCTGGGCCATCCTCCACTGCACTCCCTGGCCACAGCAGAGAGCTGGCCTGGAAGAGGGGCAACCGGGACAGAATCTGGCGCCCCAACTGGGACTAGAACCTGGTGTGTCGGCGCCGCTAGGCGGAGGATTAGCCTAGTGAGCCATGGCTCCGGCTTTTTTTTTTTTTTTTTTTTTTTTTTGACAGGCAGAGTTAGACAGTGAGACAGAGAGAGAGAGAGAGACAGAGAGAAAGGTCTTCCTTCCATTGGTTCACCCCCCAAATGGCTGCTCTGGCCAGCGTGCTGTGCCGATCCAAAGCCAGGAGCCAGGTGCTTCCTCCTGGTCTCCCATGCGGGTGCAGCACCCAAGCACTTGGGCCATCCTCCATTGCCTTCCCAGGCCACAGCAGAGAGCTGGACTGGAAGAGGAGCAACCGGGATAGAAACCCTCGCCCCAACCGGGACTAGAAACCGGGGTGCCGGCGCCGCAAGCGGAGGATTAGTCTAGTATGCTGTGGCATTGGCCTACAAATCTTATAATTTAAAAATAAATTGCTTACAAGCTGGGGCTGGCATCATGGCAGAGTAGGTTAATCCTCCACCTGTGGCACCGGCATCCCATATGGGCACCGGTTCTGGTCCCGGCTGCTCCACTTCCAATCTTGCTCTCTGCTGTGGCCTGAGAAAGCAGTAGAAGATGGTCCAAATGCTTGGACCCTGCACCCACGTGGGAGACTTGGAAGAGGCAACTGGCTCCTGGCTTTGGATCGGCACAGCTCCAGTCATTGCGGCTACTTAGGGGGTGAACCAATGGAAGGAAGACCTTTCTCTCTCTCTCCCTCTCACTGTCTGTAACGCTACTTCTCAAATAAATAAATAAAATCTTAAAAAAAATTACTTACAAGCCAAAAAAATGTGCAAAGCCTCCTCAGATGGGTATTTTAAAAGGTAACACTTAGTTGAATAAAGTCCTATTGCTTTAAAATGACCTCTTTGGGGGCCAGTGCAGTGGTATAGCAAGTAAAGCCACAGCCTGCAGTGCCGGCATCCCATATGGGCACTGGTTCGGGTCCTGACTGCTGCACTTCTGATCCAGCTCTCTGCTATGGCCTGGGAAAGCAGTGGAAGATGGCCCAAGTCCTCGGGTCTTTTTGCCCATGTGGGAGACCTGGAAGAAGCTTCTGGCTCCTGGATTTGGATCTACCTAGCCTGGCCATTGCGGCCATCTGGAGAGTGAACCAACAACTAGAAAACCTCTTTCTCTCTCTCTGCTTTTGCCTCTCTGTAACTCTGCCTTTCAAATAAATAAATGAATCTTTTTTTAAAAAAGTGACCTATTCCATTCTGACATAAAACTGGGAGGCCAGTCACTATGGAAAAGGAGTTAGGAAAGTTGTTCATATGACCCTTGTTTGTAACTGTAAAACACTGTTTTATAATAATAAAATATATACAACCAGTCTGAAGTAGAAAACCAGCTGAACATTGGGATGCCATGATTGGACTGGGCTCTCCCTACCTGCCCCCACAAAAAAAAAAAAAAAAAAAAAAAAAGCTTTGAGTGCAGAGGCTAGATACCATCAGGCCTCAGTCCTCTAGAAATTCTGTCTTGGCTTAACTCACTGAACTGAGGGAGTGGTACAGCTGGCCCTCCAAGATTCCGGTCTCTAAGCTCATGAGGTCATTTGCTTCTTCAGTGGGTAACATGTGGGTGGCCAGTATTTTCTCCAGGGGTTCCATTAGGGGAAATCCTGGATCTGTGCCAGGGAATCCCAGGTCGGGGCACAAAATAACTACCTGCATGTAGTCCCCAGGCTGATTAAAGGCCACTTGACTGCCCTACCAGCAGAGCATCTGGGTGATGCATCGGGCTGGACTCCTGGCTTCCCACTCACCGCTGTCTGAAGCACACATTGCTTTTTTTCCTTACCTCAGTTTCTTCTACAGACAACCAGACAACCAGAGCATTAAACACAAAAGGAGTGTGCAGGCCTTGGTGCCTGGCCAGTGGGCCAACATGCAGCTGGCCCTTTCCTTTGTCCCTCTTATTCCTGACTCCCCTGTAGTTCTTTAAAAGCCCCAAACCCCCTGAAGGAGGGTGGTGGTTGTGGAGACCCTGGGGT
Source organism: Oryctolagus cuniculus (assembly GCF_964237555.1). NCBI lineage: Eukaryota > Metazoa > Chordata > Mammalia > Lagomorpha > Leporidae > Oryctolagus > Oryctolagus cuniculus. The sequence continues at coordinate 71,730,464 of NC_091442.1, forward strand.
CTGCCATGCTTTCATCTGTCAGCAGATTAAATGTTCTCTTCCCTTCATCCCAAACCTCGGCCTCATTATTTTGATTGGCACTGGGGTTAGGGACTGAGTTCTTGCTTGATAACAGGCTATGTACCCATGAGACAAGAGGTCCAAGTGCCATGTCTATTCTCTAGAAAAGTATATACCAAATAATTCTAAGTGGAGATGAATACAAAATAGGGAATTTACACAGACCATTTAATGGAAATGAAAATATTAGACAAAAAATCCCAGCTCATTTTAAGTTACATAAAACAGTCCTTTTTTTTCTTCACATTTGTTTAACTCCTAATAAAATAGAAGAAAACTTCTATTTTGGAAATGTGCTACTTCCCAATTCTTCCTGAACAAATCTTTAAGCAATGTCTTTTCATCATTTTACTGAGATTAATGCTTAGGACATCAGACCGTTTCTCTTCAAACATTAAAAAAAAAAAAAAAAAAAACCCTTTCAAGTCAGTGAATCAGAAAAACAAGCATGTTTTCCACACAAAGGGTGGAGCCCTCACGCCACCTGGGGAAGAAGGAAGTTGAAAGAGGTTAAATACTGGGGCTGCCTCTCTCCTGTCAGCATAGAGGTCTTGCTTCCCAGTCAACATGAAGGCACTCCTGATCCTGGGGCTTCTCCTCCTTTCCACCACTGTCCAGGGCAAGATCTATGAAAGGTGTGAGTTGGCCAGAACTCTGAAAAAACTTGGATTGGATGGCTACAAGGGAGTCAGCTTGGCGAACTGTAAGTCTCCACTCTTTCCAACTTCCCGAGACCATACCCGGCCCATTCCCCAATGCCTTTGATAGAGATCATGTTGGGCCCCAGAATCTCTCCCCTGGCCTGTGAAGAGAGACCAGGAATCATGAAGACTCAAACTGCCCATATTAGCACAGTTAGCATCTTAATGGTAGATTTTACAGTGACTCACAGGCCCACAACAAAGAAAGGAACATCCGATTTGCTGTTAGACTCAGATAGACCTGAGCCTATCAACTCTTGATTTTTCTATTCAAGGCTGCATGTTGCCTGAGCCATGGGAGCAGGGAAAGGGTAAAAGCAAAGAAGAAACTGTTATTTTAATATTTTTAAAGCACCTTCTCTTGCTGCAGTAGTTTCAGAAGTTGGTTTGCATTACAAAAATGGTTCTCTTAAGGGCCTTTCTTCACTAAAGTGTTCAGTTATAAGTTAAACACATCAAGTCGTTGGTAAAACAGAGTTAGACACATGGATTGCTTTTTGTTTACACTGTAAGTCATTTTATGTTGCTGTTCATTACAAAAATTACTTTTTCAGGGATGTGTTTGACCAAATGGGAGAGCGGTTATAACACGCAAGCTACAAACTACAACCCTGGAGACAAAAGCACCGATTATGGAATATTTCAGATCAATAGCCGCTACTGGTGTAACGATGGCAAAACCCCACGAGCAGTTAACGCCTGCCATATACCCTGCAGTGGTAAGACAGGATAATACTTGAGTGATGGCACAGGACCCCTCTGGGTATCTTGTAAGAGTAGAGATTCAAGACAAATTCATGAGGGACCTAGGAAAACTCCCATCACAGCTTCCAGAAAGTTTTGTTATCCTCCTCCTAATTCCCCAAGTAAGAAAGTAAAGAGCTGGTATTATGAAAGGTTGGTGCTCTTTCATATGCACATGTTTCTGGAATGATCTGTTAACTGATTGTAAATGGCCTCACTGATGCTTTCCTCCTGCTGACTCAGGGGAGGAGAGGAGTAATTTGGTCTTGGTTCCTTTTTTGATTGTGTATGTATTACTATGAAATGTTCTGCATACACAGAAAATTGGAGGTAGCAGTATAACAAACAGCCATAAATGCAGCTTTTTATTTATTTATTATCTTTATTTGAAAGATAGAGTTATGCAGAGAGAGGGAGAGACAGAGAGGTCTTCATCTGCTGTTTCACTCCCTAAATGACTGCAACAGCTGGGGCTGGGCATGCCAGAGCCAGGAGCCAGGAGCTTCATCCAGGTGGGTGTAGGGGCTCAAGCACATGACCATCTTCTGCTGCTTTCCCAGGTGCATTAGCAGGGAGCTGGATCAGAAGTAGAACAGCCACAAATTGAGTAGCAACCATATGGGATCCCAGCATCACAGGCGAGCAGCATAACCCACTGCACCATATGCCGGCCCCCATAAGTCCAACTTCATACTTTATTTATTTATTTTAAATACAGAAGGACAGACACACAGATCTCATATCTACTTCTTATTCCCTAAATACCCACAACAGCTGGGTGTGGGCCAGGCAGAAGCTAGGAGCCCAGAACTCAATCTCAGCCTGCCATGTGTGTGGCAGGGACCCAGCTATCGAAGCCATCACCTGCTCCATCTCCGGATAGCAGGGAGCTAGGATTGGGAGCAGAGTGAGGACTCTGAACCCAGGCAATCCAGTATGGGATGCAGGCTTCCAAGCAGCATCTTTCTTGCTCTGCCTAATGACTGACCTCAGATATCTGACTTTTAAATTCTTAACTTTTTGCAGTAGTTGCTTCTTCTCTATGTATTTTTTGTTGAAGGATTTTGAAATGAATTAAAAACATTATGTCTTTCATTTCTAAATTCTTTAGTTTGTATCTCAAAAAACCGCAGTTCATACATAATCATTATACAACAGCCAGCACTTGGCCAGGCCAAAGCCAGGAGCCAGGAACTCCATTTGGTCTCCCAAATGGGTGGTAGGAACCCAGATATTTAGGCCTCTTTCTGCTGCCTTCCCGGGCACATTGATAGGGAACTGGGTCAGAATGAAGCAGCCAGGACCTAAACAAGTTCTCTAAAAGGGGATGTTGGTGTCTCAAGCAGCAGTTTGACCTGCTGTACCACACAACACCCACATCAAGAAGATTAATTTAGCATATTCTTTTATAATCTAGTTAATTTACTTTCAAATATATTTTGCATTGTATAATAGCATGTAGTCATTAAATAAAAATTAGAAAATACAAATTGGAAAAAAATAGCAACCGTAACCTTACTACCAGAGTTGTCTGACCATTGTCACTTTTGGTATATATTCTTCCAGAATGTACATCAATCATGGACATGCAAGTAAAATTACAGGGACTGGCACTGCGGTGTAGCAGGTAAAGCCATCGTCTGCAGTGATGGCATCCCATATGGATGCTGGTTCAAGTCCCAGCTGTTCCACTTCTGATCCAGCTCCCTGCTGATGTGCTGGGAAAGCAGCAGAAGATGGCCCTAGTGCTTGGGCCCTTGCACCCAAGTGGGAGACCTGGAATTAGCTTCTGGCTCCTGGCTTTGGATTGGCCCAGCTTTGGCTTTTGCGACCATTTGGGGAGTGAACCAGTGGATGGAAGCTATCTCTGTCTCTCCCTCTTTTTCTCTCTGTAACTCTACCTTTCAAATAAATAAATAAACCTTAAAATAAAATTATATCATGTATATATGTACCCATATATAAACATGACAGCAATGTAAATTTTTACAAAAATTAAATTGTATTATATAGACTGCTATACGGTTTACTTCTCACACAAAATTATGTCCATATCAACAAATACAAATCTCTATTGTCATTTTAAAGGATGAGTAGAATTCCACTCTGAATATTCTGTAATGTGTTTATCTACTTCCTACTATTAAGCACTTACGTTGTTTACAGTTTTTCACTTAATAATTGCTGTGAACATCTTTCTGCAAACACCTTTGGATATATGTCTTATTAGTTCTTTATGAGGAAGTTGCAATAGTATAATTGCCGAGTAAAAAATCACTAGGCATGCTTTTTCCTATAGTGTCTAGTATGCAGTGGACCTTCCATATCGTGGTAATTCCAGAGCTTGCATTGTAAATGAGACAAAATGCTTTACTTGCTGCCAGATGGAAAAGGGTGAAGAGAGTTTTTCCCCACCATTACTGCCTAATGGACTCTTGAAAAATAATTTCTTAATATTCTTTCCTCAGCCCAACAGAATAAAAGTGGCTAACCCTAAATGTAAAAGGAAATCGCTGTGCAATTTGTTTTCATTTCTCACCACCTCTTTTTCAGATTTATTGAAAGATGACATCACTCAAGCTGTAGCTTGTGCAAAGAGGGTCGTCAGCGATCCACAAGGCATCAGAGCATGGTATGTGTTTCATATATACGTGAGAAAAGACTTTCTAAACCCAAAATATGCTGTTGAGAAGTGAATATGGTAGTTTTGAGTCTGTGCTACAGTGTATTGCCTAAATCCTTGAAGAAACAATGTACTTTAATGGCCTCAGAATCTCATTCTTTCATTCCCCCTTTTGGGGGATTTCTAGGGTTTCTAAGACTGTCCGCACTCTGCCAGCTCCTTGCCGTGTCTTGAGATTAGGTTTAGAATAAGCGAATGTGGAACGTGCTTTGCACCTGCTGTTGCACAGAGCACCTCACTCAGTGTTTGCACTTGGCATCCTGTGCTCTCCTGAGGGCAGAAGGGAGGCTGAGGTGCTTTGTGTGCGTATTTCCCTGTAGCAAGTAGCAATGCCTCAGTCTGTCTGTGGTCTTCACTTTATTTATTTACTTGTCTACTTTTCTTTTATAAAAACTGAACTAGATAGTGTAAAATGTCATAACGTCAGCTGGAACTGCATAAAACAGTTTGGCTTCCTTTTCTTCGGAGAAAGGTATTATTTGGAAACTTTCCCATCTGATCCACCCAACGCCCATTCTACATCCAAAGTCAAAGGCAGGCTATCTTACCGGATCCATCACATCTTCTGAATTGTAAAACCACTCATCCCACTTTTTACAAAACTTTATTGAGGTACTAGATTTAAGGGGCAAAGAGAAAGAGACAGAAAAGATCTTCTATGCACCGATTCAGTCTGACATGGCCACAACAGCCAGGGCTGGGCCAGGCCAAAGCCAGGAGGCCAGAACACAGTCTTAGTCTCCCACATGGGTGGCAGACATGCAAGTACTTGAGCCATCAGCTTCTGCCTCCCAGGGTGCGCATTAGCAGGCAGCTGGCATCAGAAGGGAAGACCTGGATTCTCACACCAGCACCATGGTGGATGCAGACATCTGGACGAGCATCTTCATGGCTGCGCTGAAGCCTGCCCCCCACCCCAGCTTAGGCCACTTTCTCCCATCTTCGGCAACCCAGAAAACTTGTGCTGTGCCGTAGAAGATGCCACAAAAAGCATGGTGCACTTTGTAACATAGCAGCCTCCCATCCTAGGGAGGTGAATAGGCCTCCACTCCAGACACAGAACTCTCTTGTTTTCTTTCCATGTCCTTTTGACTAGACCCAAGCATGCATTCATTGGGCTAGCTGCAGCACAATCTGGTCCCTCCTTAGAGAAATGAAAAACACAAAATACCAGCCATCCAATGACTTCTGAGAAAGAAGTCAGCAAGCTGGAAGAAAAATTCCTCTTTTCAACCAAAAATGTGGATTTACCCAGGTAAATATACATATTGGACAAGAAACTGAAGATTTATTCACATACAAAATTAACCGTGATTTCTTATCTTTATGCTTTTTTGTCACATCAAAGGTTTAATTGCAACATTGGACCTCAGTTCTTATTCAGTAAATCTGTGTCTCAGGAGCAGTCAAGATTGAAGACATCAATATGTGTCACTTTTTAGCATCTCTCCTCATTTCAAATTAGAACATGTATTTGAAATGTAGTGCCGTGGTCTCAGCTGTGCTGTTGATAGTGGCTGAAACCGGAAGACATTTTTTAAAAGCCCTTAGGTCATCCATCCTTGCTATTTGTGTCGCCTTCTTGTTTGGAACAAGAAGCAAAGAATTCACAAACACCTGTCTCAAACTCACAGGTCTTCAGCTTGTAAAGTCATTTCTTCATAGTGAAGCAAACTGGAGCAGAAGGCCCGCTTCAGCTGTTACTTTCTTCCTGGAGAAGTAGGCAGGATAGCTGCATCCCAAGGGCAAAAGCAGAGTGTCCGTTTGCATTCCAAATCCTGGAAGTATGTGGAGAAGACCCCCACCTTTCCAGAACAGGGAGAGAGACTGGATAGGATCAGAATTCTGTCTTCAAGATGAACACGAAAGCACGCAGAGGTCAAGGCTAATGTTCTTCCCGTGTTGTGGAAGCTCGCATGGTGCAGCAGCTACACTTGGCCATTGCTCTCCTTTTATATGATGTTTTTGTTCATGAGGTGTTTTGTTCTCCCAAAATGTTTGAAGTCTGTACTTGTATTTTTCCATGAAGACATATTTTAACCCCTTCACTTGTTTTGCCTTTCTCTACAGGGTGGCATGGAAAAATCATTGTCAAAGCCAAGATCTCACTTCGTATATTCAGGGCTGTGGAGTGTAACTGCAGAATTTTCTTCTTCCGCTCATCTTGTCTCCTTTTCAGTAGCCAGCATTGCCTTTTCAAACAAACTAACATTGTCCCAGAAGCAGGAGCAAAATATGGCCTTTCTTCTTAGCTACCAAATACATCGCCAGTGCACTCAGTTCTTAAACAGAAATAACCCAGACTTACTCTTCCTCAGTTTTGGATGAAAACATTAAAGAGGACAGTCTCATAACACATGTGTCTAGGGCAGAATTCCAGCTGCGTGGGCCCCGATGCCTCCTGTCAGGCACCTCCAACACAGGGACAGTGACCCCTCTTCAGTGGGTGATACACAGCTGTTAAAGGAGCAGTTGTACTGCCTGCGTTAAGAATTTTGTTTTCATAAGGTGTATGTGACCTTTGGTTTGCATATTTTCTGGGAAAGACTTCATTTATACATCTTTACAAAAAGAACGTCCAGTTAAATATCGATCTGTTTTAGCCCCTTAAAGAACATTTGGATGCATCTTGCTATTGTGGAGGGGTTAGATGAGCAGTTGCTGTTTCTTAACTTTATTAATTTAGATTTGTGCATTATAACTAAATCTGAGTCAGGTGAGCTCACAGGTATTGAAATGATTGCTGATTAACCACAGGTGTGAGATTATGCATGTTGTAAAAAAAGTATATTATCATTAAAGGCTTTGCAGTGCATACCTTTGTCTTTCTTCCTTAAAAAATATTTATTTGCTTATTTTATTTGAAAGGAAAGGGGCAGAGATAGATGAACACACAGAGGTCTCCCATCCACCAGTTTACTCCTCAGATGACTACAACCACTGGGGTAGGAGCAGGCCAAAGTCGGGAAGCAGTAACTCAGTCCAGGTCTGCATTGTGGGTGGCAGGGACCCAACCACTTGAACCATGACCTGCTGCATCCTAGGATGTGGATAGCAGGAAGCTAGAACTGGGAGTGGGGCTGGGTCTCAAACCCAGGCACGCCACTGTGGCATAAAGGGATTAGAACCGGGATCCACATGGGATGCCAGCGCTGCAAGCTGGGGCTTTAACCCACTGCGCAACAGCCCTGGCCCCTTACACTTGTGTGTGTTTCAACTAGTGGACATACAGGTGCAAAAAATAAATCCTGTTTTGCAACCCAGAACTCATTGATCAGTATGAGTTTTGATATATACAAGCATTTATAAAATGAAAAAAAAAAAAAAGATGGAACAGATAGAAGTTCACTCCCCAACCCTGAGGGCAACAGGTACTGGGTAGCATTGAACAGGGGCCTTCAAATTCCACCAGGCATTTGCCCTGGCCAGGAATCAGCAGTTGGTCTAACAGGGGTAAGCTGTTCCTTAAGGACCAGGTCAAGGAGAAAGGACTGACAGTGATCGGGGTCTAACAGCAGCTGTGGGTTCACCCAGACAAGCTGCCACTACATATCGCGCCACACTCTAAAGGTTGGCTCCCAGTGATCAGAGGAAAAGTCCCTGTAGGCGCCATCAAAATGTTGCAGGATGTGACTGATTGAGGCCAGCACCATGGGTGTTCAAAGAATTCACCAGAGCAGTCAGATAGAGTGGAGAGAGTTAAATTCATTGAAGCTGAACGAGAACAACAGGCAGGCAGGCAGAGGCTAATGGCTGCAACGTGGACCATAATCTGAGGTATATACTTGTAATAGCAGTCTCTTCTTAGGGAGAGTTTTCTTGTGGTCCAGCAGGTTTTTCCAGGTAGGTAATTTGCAAGTCTTGGTGGGGCTGGGAAATTTGCACTACCCTTAGCTAGGGATTTTCCCAGTCTGAGAAGTGCCCTGGGACAATCCTCCATGCCAGAAGCATTAGCAGTGATGTGGGTGAGTGGGAGGATTTATTTGGTTTTTCACTGCAGGTCCTTGTCATGCACAAAGATATGCATTCTAAGTACTGACTCAAATAAGGTAAATTTTATTCAAAAGGTGAGAAAGCCAACACACACACACACATTAGCATGTGGTGCCCCACACAGAAAAACACCCACTGTGGGTAGGAAATGAGCCGAAAGATTTGCCCAAAAGGAGAAGGGGTGGGGACAGAAAGGGCACCTGCCAGTCCCTGCAGTCATGGTCTGCAGTGGCAGAGAGACCCTCTGCCAGTTGTTGGTCTCCTTTATCAGCCTCTCCGTGTGGAGCTCCTGGGAATTATATGGCACCTCCACAAGCTCCCCGTGGAGTTCAATATGCATATTTTCATGGCATCATCCCCCCTGGTCCCAGATAAAGCAGATGCATCCTGGGAAAGGGGGCATTTTGATTGACAAGTAGGCGGATAGAATCACACATGGGCACAGGGTATGGTGGCTTGCTGGTACCTCTAGCTCAGCAGACCTACCTGTCTGCCTGACTAGCCAGTAACAGCAGGAAACTGGATCAGAACCACTGGGTACCCAGAACTTGAACCAGGCACTCTGACATGGGATAGGGTTGCTCTAAGTGCCTTTCCCAATTTCGACCTAAGAAAAACTAGTTTCAGAGTGTCGAATGTTCCCTGTTCTGGAAATATAAGACTTAAATCATCTTTTCTAAGACTTTCCCATTTACTCAAATAACTGCAAGGAAAAAAATGCCACAGTTATTAAACATAAAGCCAGCTGATGCACCAGAAAGAAGTTTATCTCCTTGTTCTTTTTTTTTTTTTTTTTTTCCTTGTTCTTTAGTATTTGAAATAGGCAGTGGGTAGGATCAAGGAGGAGAGGCCTCTTAAAGGCACAACACCAGGTGCTGAAAAATGTTTTCCTCAAATGTTCTCAGCAAGAAAGACCAGAAAAATGGGCCAAGAATAAACCTGGGGATCCACTGACCCAACAAGAAATTCTGGAGACCCAGGAGGGCTTAGCATCCCATTCAGGGGAGGATTTCAGGGCTGGAGGACCATAACGGGCTGAGGCTCATACCAAGAGCCGATCTGAGTAAGGCCTCCAAGGATTCGTGAGTGTTCGCTGAGCCCCACATTTGGCATCCTCATTTGGTTGGTGGAAACAAACAGGATCTGTAGAAAGGTTACTTTTAAGTTTATTCAGGGCAGAAGATGAGTGACATAAGCCTGGGAGACACAGGCCCAGTGACTTTCAAGGAGTCAGTTCTAGTCAGCATTTACCTATGTCACAGTGAGCACACACTGGCTTTACCCAAGAGGTAGGACTCACTAAGTGCTGAGGGACACAGTTCTTACTGGTTGTAAATCACTTCCCTTACAAACCCCTTCAGTGAGGGACCGGCACTGTGGCGCAGCAGGTTATACCCTGGCCTGCAGTGCATGCATCCTATACAGGCGCCAGTTCAAGTCCTGGCTGTTCCTCTTCTGATTCAGCTCTCTGCTATGGCCTGGGAAAGCAGTAGAAGATGGCCCAAGTCTTTGGCCCCTGCATCCGCGTGGGAGACCCAGAAGAAGCTCCTGGCACCTGGCTTCAGATCAGTGCATCTCCCACCATTGCAGCCATCTGGGGAGTGAACCAGCAGATGGAAGACCTATCTCTCTCTCTATCTCTTTCTCTCTCTCTCTATCTCTCTCTGTAACCCTTTCAAAGAAACAAAATAAATCTTTCCAAAAAATCATGTGTTGTATTTGATTGCCATATTTTTTAGTCTCTTTCATTCTGGGTCATTTCTTAAGGATTATTTCTTTCTTTGCTTTTATGACCTAGACATTCTTGAAGACCACAGACCAGTTATACTGCAGAATTTCTCTAAGGTGCTTCTGATATTCTCTTAATTAGAGTAGGTTTTGCAACTTTGGTGGGAATACCACAGAAGTGATTCCCTTCTCATTGCCTTAAGTGGCATGCAGTTTTGATTTGATGATGTTCACTTAGATTACTTGATTTAAATGAGGTTGTAAGTCATGTCCATTGTAAAGTTTCTGGTAAGGGAGGTACTAGGAGACTGTTGCTCATCAAGTTTCCAGCTTCATTTATGAGATCACTGTGGACCCATGGTTTCTGTCTTAGTGAAATTATAATGAGTTATAATTCATTACCACCATTTACTTTGCTGTCCACACTGTGCCCTATTTAGCCAGTGAGCCCCTGCAAGCTGACTTCTGTTTCATTTTGACTTGTCTATAATTTTTTGAGCACTTAGTTGTTTCCTGGCACAAGGTACTCTAAGATTTGCCTTGTTCTTTCCTTGCTCCAGCCCTGGAATAGCCGTTTATTCAAGAAACTCTAATTTATTACAGTGCTTAATAATATTTTAAAAACACGATCTGGACATTAGGGTGTTCCTAGGTGACAGTGTCAGTCGAAAGAGCTAGATTATATATATATATATATACACACACACACACACCATATTTTTTAATTTAAAGAATGTTTAAAGTTTTGGGGTTTTAAAAAAAGATTTATTTTATTTCATAGGCAGAGTAAACAGAGGGAGGGAGAGACAGATCTATACACTGGTTCACTCCCCAAATAGCCGCAAACAGTCAGAGCTGGGGTGATCTGAAGCCAGGAGCCAGGAGCTTCCCTTGGGTCTCCCAAGTGGGTGCTGGGACCCAGGGCTTTGGGCTGCTTTGTGCTGTTTTCCCAGGCTCATTAGCAGAGAGCTGGGTAAGAAGTGAAGCAGCTGGAACTCGAATCGGCATCCAAAAGGATGCAGGTGCTGCAGGCAGCGGCAAGACTTATTTACCTGGAAGATTACACAGAGAAGGGGGCGGAGGCGGGGGCGGGGGCAGGGGCAAGGGCTAGGGAGGTCTTCCATCCTCTGGTTCACTCCCCAATTGGCTTCATGGCCAGAGATGAGCCAATGAGGAGCCTGGCGCTTTCTCCAAGTCTCCTACGTGGGAACAGCGGCCCATGGACTTGGGCCATCTTCTGCTTTCCCAGGCCATAGCAGGGAGCTGGATCGGACATGAGGCTGGGACACAAACTGGCACCCATATCAGATGCTGGCAATGCAGGTGGTGGCTTTACCCACACTATGCCACAGTGCCAGCCCCATCCTCTTGTGTTTTTAAAGATTTTATTTATTTATTTGAGAGGTAGAGTTACAGACAGAAGGAGGGAGAGACAGAGTAAAAGCTATTCCTTCTGCAGGTTCATTCCCCAAATGGCTGCAACAGAGGAAGCTGAGCCAATCAGAAGCTAGGAGCTTCTTCAAGTCTCCCACATGGCTGCAGTGGCCCAAGCACTTGGGCCATCTTCTACTGCTTTCCCAGGCCAAAGCAGAGAACTGGATCAGAAGTGGAGCATCTAGGACAGGAACTGGCAACCCATATGGGATGCTGGTACCACATGCAGCAGCTTAACTTACTATGCCACAGCGCTGGCGTCCCCTTGAGGTTTATTAAAGAACATTTTGTACTTTTTTTTTTTTTTTTTTTTTTTTTTTTTTTTTTTTTTTTTTTTTTTTTTTTGTGACAGGCAGAGTGGACAGTGAGAAAGAGAGAGAGAGAGAGAGAAAGGTCTTCCTTTGCCGTAGGTTCACCCCTCAATGGCCGCTGTGGCCGGTGCACCACGCTGATCCGAAGCCAGGAGCCAGGTGGTTCCCCTGGTCTCCCACACGGGTGCAGGGCCCAAGCACTTGGGCCATCCTCCACTGCACTCCCGGGCCACAGCAGAGAGCTGGACTGGAAGGGGAGCAACCGGAACAGAATGCGAGGCCCGACTGGTACTAGAACTCAGGGTGCTTGCACCGCAGGCAGAGGATTAGCCTGTTGTGCCGCGGCACCGGCCCCATTTTTGTATTTTTATTTATATGAAAGACAGAGAAACAGAGGGCAGGCAGACACAGAGACTCAGAAAAGAGATACAGAGAGACTGATCTTCGGTCTGCTGGTTCCTTCCCAAATGCCCATAACAGCCAAGCCTGGGCCAGGCCAAAGGCAGGAGCCTGGATTTCAATCTAGGTCTCCCATATGAGTGTTAGGGACCCAACTCCTTGAGCCATTGCCTGCTGCCTCTAAGGGTGCACATTATCAGGAAGCTGGATGGGAAGCAGAGCTGAAACTTGAATTCAGGCACTCCAATATGGGATATGAGTATGCCAAGTGGTATTTTAACTGCTGTGCCAAATGCTCGCCCCAATTATATTTCCCCTATATCTTTATATTTATATCAAAATTCATTAATTCACACCAATACCTGCAATTCTAATCTTACACCATGCCATGGGGTTTGAATTTTTCCTTTTCCATGTTTTGTGCTCGATTGTCTGACAATGAGAAACATATATCCACCGTGCTTAATAAATAGCCTCAAAATATATCAATCAATCTCTCAACACAGGCACACCATGTAACAGGTGCCTCCACTAAGGCTCTGAAGCCCCTCGGGGGGCTGCTCCTTCTCCCCACTGGATGCTCTCTATCTTGTCACATCTCTGACACACCATGCAGAGCCACTGTCCTGATAAGAGAGACGTGTTTGGCTCTTGGTCACCTCCTTATTTCAAACACCTAGAGCAGTGATTGGAATGAACTTAAGTCGACTGAATAGCCATATTGCTCATGTAGTACATTCCTTCTGTGTTGAGCACTCTAAGATTTTCCTTACTCTTTAACCCACAGGATTCCCACGCAATAGTTTCTGCAATCCAGTTTGAACTGTTTATGTAAGTGTAGTTCATAGATCAGCCATGAGAGGGCAGCAGAGGGCCTTTATGCTGGTGCATGCTTGGGCTTCAATTCTCGTGCCACTCTGATGCCAATATACTCAGAAAGAATTTGAGTTAATTCAGATCAGTATAGCCCAACGTGTACAAGAATGAGTCAAAGTAGAGTACTGAGACTTGGAGAATGACAGTTCATAAACAAAGATGGGGCCTATATGATAGCCCAATAACGGGCTGACTGGAGAAATGGCCAGAGATCAACAAAAGTCGACTGAAGAAGGCAGGCTGGGGCCCGCCTGTGGGCAGTACGTTAAGCCACTACCTGCCACGCCAGCTTCCATATGGGTGCTGGTTCATGCCCCCACTGTTCCACTTACGATCCAGCTCTGTTGCCAGTGCGCCTGGGAAAACAGTGGAAGATGCACTGCAGCCATGTGGGAGACCTGGAAGAAACTCCTGGCCCCTGGCTGCAGCCTGGCTCAGTCCTGGCTGTTGTGGCCTTAGGGGAGTGAACCAGGAGATGGAAGCTCTCTCTCTCTCTGTCTCTTCTCTCTCTTTGTAACTATGCCCTTCAAATGAATAAATAAATCTTTCTTTAAAATTTGCTGGGATTTCTAAAAATTAGCAGTTGTAATTTTCCTCTCTTTTAGCTTACCATGAGGAGTGTTGTAGTTACTTTGATGGCTTTATATATTAGGTTTGGGGGCAGCGCTGTGGTGTAGTGGGTTAATGTCGCTCCCCCTCTTCGTGGAGGAACGACACAAGACCCTGCCTAGGCTTCATATCCGAGTCACGGCACCATTATGTCGCTCCCCGTCTTCGTGGAGGAACGACACAGGACCCTGCGCTGTTCTTTCGTCTGCTCGGCCCTCCCCGGGTTTGCTGCTGGTTCTTCCCGGGTTGGCTACTATCCCTTCCACCTCCGTGGAAGGGCAGTTCCCCCTGGCCACATTCCCCACTTCCGCAGGGGAGCGGCACACCGCCGGCCGGCTCTTCTCGGGGGCTGCACAGGTGTTCCTTCAGCTAGATGTTCCCCATAGATGTTCCTGGTGCATGCCGTCTCTCTCCTCCTTTATAGTCCTCCTCCGCCAATCCCAACTCGGCTGAGTACGCTGCTCTCCAATCAGGAGCAAGTCCTACAGTTAATTGGTTGAACTGGAGGCAGCTGTGCGGAAGCTGTTTACTTCTCTCCCAGCGCCATATTGTGGGAGAGCAGATGCATAGAATAAGTCCTAATTCGAGTAACTTAGTCTAGTCCGGATTGCTCCCCACAGATCCCCCTTTCTTTTTATTTTTTAGCGTTGATACGCGCCTGTCTTCGGTGTCCCGCGGAACACACTCTGCTCTACTTGCTAGAGTTGCCACAGGCTCTTACAAGTCCTATCAATCAGGAAAACCGAATCCGGGTCCTCTCTTCGCCATTGTGAGGAGGTTTTTAGGCGCTGATGCATGCCTGTGTTCGGTGCCCTGCAGCGCATGCTCTGCTCTGCTAGAACTGCCTGCAGGTGTTTACAAAACCTATCAGGCAAACCGAATCCAAGCCTTCTCATTGCCTTATTGTGGGGGAGACTTATTAGTGTTGGTTCGTGCCTATCTTCGGTGACCTGCAGCTCATACTCTGGTCGAGCTTTGCTGGCGCTTACCGCCTTAAATCAGGCAGACCGAATCCAAGCCTCCTAATTGTTGCATTGTGGGGAAGCTTTACTGATGTTAATTCGTGCCTGTCTTCGGTGACCTGCGGCTAGCCGCCCAGGTGCTCATCGCCTCACTAATCGGGCAGACCGAATCCAAGCCTTCTAATTGGCATGTTGAGGGGAGGCCTTATTTTTCTCTATTTCTCTATCTCCGGGCATTCCTACCTCTCCCATTTCACTTCTATCTTCCAGCATTCCCATTTCTCTTTTACTTCACTTCCAAACTTCTGTTTCTCTTATCCCTGCGGCTTTCCGGCACCTCGCCCCGCCGGCGGGTTCCCGGCTCTGCGCCGCTTCAGCCCTCGCGCCTCTCTGCGCGGCTTCCCGGCTTTGCGCGGTCCGCGGTCTCCACGCTTAACCCTTTCGCGTCTGAACCACGGCCTACGCCAGCGTTCCCTATCTATTCACGCCCCGTGCTCTCTCTGCACGCGGCGGCTTCCGCGAGTAACACAGCGTAGCTTGCGTCTCCGCCACTAGGATTCAATCTAAGTTCCCCGGGCTAGCCTGGCGAATTCAACCCAGCGTACGTCTCCGCCCCACGATTTGGCTTCCCGTCCTTTGCTCCCCGGGCTAATCAGACGGATCCCAATCTGGCTTACGTCTCAGCTTCTGGTTTCAACTTTTCGCCCCCTATTCCCGGGCTAACCTGAGAACCCCAAAGTGGCTTTCGTCTCCGCCTCGGCCTGCCCCCCGCGGCTTCAATTTCCCTAACATTTTTCTCTACCCGGTATGTTTCCCCAAGCTTTCCTCCAACAATACTCCTCCCTCATTTCTCCTGGCCTCTCCCCACAGTCCGCATCCGAGTCTGTTTGTTCTAGCTTTCACTTTCGCTTTCGACCTTAGAGATTTCTCCCAGCTTCCCCCCGTAGTCCGTATCCGAGTCTATGCCTAGGCTTTCAATAGCTTCTTCCGGCTCCTTTTTCGTCCGGTTTTTCCCTAGGCTGTTTCGAGTCTATGCCTAGGCTTTCAATAGCTTCTTCCGGCTCCTTTTTCGTCCGGCTTTTCCCTAGGCTGTTTACTAGTCTCTTTCTCCGGTAATTTCCCTAGGCTCTTTGCTAGTTTCTCTCTCTGATATTTTCCCATTTCTTCCCGGTCTTTCCCTCCTAGGTTTCCTATCCGAGCTAGGTTTCCTATCCAAGCTAGGTTTCCTATCCGAGTCACGGCACCATTATGTCGCTCCCCCTCTTCGTGGAGGAACGACACAAGACCCTGCCTAGGCTTCATATCCGAGTCACGGCACCATTATGTCGCTCCCCGTCTTCGTGGAGGAACGACACAGGACCCTGCGCTGTTCTTTCGTCTGCTCGGCCCTCCCCGGGTTTGCTGCTGGTTCTTCCCAGGTTGGCTACTATCCCTTCCACCTCCGTGGAAGGGCAGTTCCCCCTGGCCACATTCCCCACTTCCGCAGGGGAGCGGCACACCGCCGGCCGGCTCTTCTCGGGGGCTGCACAGGTGTTCCTTCAGCTAGATGTTCCCCATAGATGTTCCTGGTGCATGCCGTCTCTCTCCTCCTTTATAGTCCTCCTCCGCCAATCCCAACTCGGCTGAGTACGCTGCTCTCCAATCAGGAGCAAGTCCTACAGTTAATTGGTTGAACTGGAGGCAGCTGTGCGGAAGCTGTTTACTTCTCTCCCAGCGCCATATTGTGGGAGAGCAGATGCATAGAATAAGTCCTAATTCGAGTAACTTAGTCTAGTCCGGATTGCTCCCCACAGGTTAAGCCACCGCCTGTGGCGCTGGCATACCATAAGGTGCCGGTTCTAGTCCTGGCTACTCCGCTTCCCATCTAGCTCTCTGCTATGGCCTGGGAAAGCAGTGGAGGATGGCCCAAGTCCTTGGGCCCCTGCACCTGCATGGGAGACCTGAAGGAAGACCCTGGCTCCTGGCTTCAGATCAGTCCAGCTCCAGCCACTGCGACCAATTGGGGAGTGAACCAATGGATTGAAGACCTCTCTCTCTCTCTCTCACTCTCTGCCTCTCCTACGCTCTTTGTGTAACTCTGACTTTCAAATAAATGAATAAATCTTTAAAAAATAAATATTAGGTTTATATTACTCTCCCCCCCCCCGCCCCGACACACACACATTTTAGGATATTGGTTTCTAAACCTATAGGAGTTAAAGATGAAGCTCTATACCCTCCTCTCCTACCTTAATCATGTAGATCACTCTCTCCAAAGCCCGGCCTTCCACGCGTGGGGTTAAATCAATACTCAGTAGTCATAAATACAGCTCCTTCTGTTGCACAGATCTTGTTTTCCCTGAAGCTAGTACCTGCATGATCCTTGAATCTCTTTGGGTTTCTGTGTATCCGTTCAACTCCCAGACTCTAGGTTGAACATTAAATCTCTTCAGGTTCAGATGCAGCCGGAGTGCTGTCAAATCCATCCTCTGACACAGAATTTCCCAGACATTTCTGACCAAAAGGAAATCTGGCCGGGGCAGCTGGCTGGCTGCCTGCGCACAGCTGGCATTGCGGGCTCTTTCAGCATCCTCTTGGCATTCACTATGCTCCCCTTACCTTTCGTATCTATTGTGTTTCCTGGGTTTCCCAATGTTCTCCTTCTTGGCTTATTCCCGCATTGTGATGGATCACATCTCTAGCATCTTCCTGAGAAAGGTGACTGAGAGGCACGTTTAGTTTAGATTGCGCATGTCTGAAACTTGGAGGCTAGTCGTCCAAGTGTTGACAACTAAGTTGGAAGTAAGTTTCCTTCAGAAAATCGAGGGTAGCACTTCACTGCTCCCTAGACTGCTGCTACTGAGCAATCTGAAGCCGTTCTGATTCCAGAATCTTCATAACTGGCCATGTGGAGGGTCCCCGATGCTCTGCAAAGTTCGCCAGGTGGGTCTGTCTGCATCTTGGCACAGGGTGGACCCTTCCAGTGTGGAAACTCCTATCCTTAAGTTCCGGCAAGCCCTCTGAAACCGTGTATTAATTACGCCCCCCCTCCCACTGTGTTCTCTGAGCGGCCCTCCGGTGTCGGCAGGGCCGCGCTCAGGCGCGTGCGCGGTGTGCCCGGCGTGCGCGCGCCACCCCGGCGCGCCTGCGTTCTGCGTCGCCGCCGCCCCTCCTCCCGCTCTGCCCTCCTCCCGCGCCGGGGCTGAATGGCCTTCAGGGACGGCGTCCGCCTGGAAGGGTTGGCGGCAGCTGCGCGCCTCGAGCCGCTGTGACTCGCCTTCCCTTAGCCGGAAAGCCTCCGCCTGCGCCCGCGCGGGAGGAGCGGGCCCTCTGAGGGCAGCGGCGACCCCGCCGGCCCCAGTCTCTTTCCCTGGCGGCGGCGGCGGCGGCGGCGGCGGCTTCTTCCGGGGGACAATATGTTCAAGAGAATGGCCGAATTTGGGCCTGACTCCGGCGGGAGAGTAAAGGTCAGTGCCGGCCCGCGCCGCCCTGCCGGGGGTGGCGCTCTCTCCCGCGTGTTTCCCCTTCGCGCCTTCTCCCCGGGGATTTGAACCGCGAATTCAAGGCGGAGAGCGAGCCAAAGGCGGAGAGCGAAAAAGCAGTGTCTGTTGGTCCCCAGCTTCGGCGCGTCACCGCCCCCACCCACCCCCACCCCCGCCAGAACACAGACACGACCAGCGGGGACTTGGGGAGCCCCGACGCTGCTGCCCGCCCAGGTCCCCGGTAGGCGGGTGCCCCGCGGAGGCACCCAGGCGTAGGAAGTTCAGGAAATTGGCCGTGGTTCACGAGACGCCAAGGCGGCCGGCAAGAGACGACTGGATGCGTGCGAGGAACAACACTTGTGCCTGCCCGGCATCTAGGAAGCGGTGGACGGCGGCTGCTCCTGATGCTGAGAACCTGTTCCTACCCCCTCCTGGTTCTTAGCGCAGAAAGGAGATTTTTCTCTAAAAAAGAAATCGACCACTTTAAAAAAAAAACTTCTTTACATTTTAAAGACAAGCACAGTCATCTCCCATGTATTGGTTCACTCCCCCCAATACCCGTAAGGGCCAGGCTGGAGCCAAGGACCTGCAACTCCATCCAGGTCTCGCATGTGGGTGGCAGGGACGCAAGTGCTTGAATCATGGCTTGTGCTGCCCCCAGTGTGTGTATTAGCAGGAAGCTGGGTGGGAATCGGAGGAGCTGTGTTGATTCATGCACTTGGCTGTGGGTTCTACAACTCAACTTAACTGCTGAGCCAAACGCCCACTTGTGCACCAATCTAGTTAGTCTGTAGTTCTTTCTGAGTCCTCCTTGTCATGTTATGTTTTACATTATCTTAATTATAGTGTGTCTAAAATGATTACATTGTGTTTTTTAAAAATATTTATTTATTTGAAAAGCAGAGTCACAGAGAGGCATAGGCAGAGAGAGGTCTTCCATCCACTGGTTCACCCCCCTGGTGGCCGCATGGGCCGGTGCTGCACTGATCCAAAGCCAGGAGCCAGGAGCTTTTTGCATGTCTCCCAGGCGGGTGCAGCAGCCCAAGGACTTGGGCCAACTTGTACTGCTTTCCCAGGCCGTAGCAGAGAGCTGGATCGAAAGTAGAGTAGCCAGGATCTAACCAGCGTCCATATGGAATGCTGGCACTGCAGGCAGCTTTTTAACCTGCTTCGCCACAGCACCGGCCCCTAGATGCTGTATAAAAATAAATTATTTGAGTTTTTTATATTCAGGTTATGACTGGGTATGGTCAGTCTAGGTGGGAAAAGTTTAAGAGTGTAAGTGTGCTTTTGGTTAACTTTTTCATGAAACTTTGCATACACCTTCACTATAAGACTACACTTTATATTAATTGCCGGTGTCACATTGTGTTTTAATATCCACACACGGTGGAAATTCTCTAAAAATCAAAAACTACTGAAATATCCTAGAAGTGGAAAGAGATAGCCAGTTCACTATCTCAGCTTCATAACATAAACATAAGCTCCATAAACATACATTTTGGGGGCCGGTGCTGTGGCACAGTGGGTTAACACCCTGGCCTGAAGTGCTGACATCCCATATGGGCACCAGTTCGAGTCCCGGCTGCTGGACTTCCCATTCAGCTCTCTGCTGTGGCCTGGGAAAGCAGTGGAGGATGGCCCAAGTCCTTGGGCCCCTGCACTCACGTGGGAGACCCGGAAGAAGCTCCTGGCTCCTGGCTTCGGCCTTCCTGGCTTGCAGCCAACTGGGGAGTGAACCAGCAGATGGAAGACCTCTCTCTCTCTCTCTCTCTCTGCCTCTCCTCTCTCTGTGTAACTCTGACTTTCAAGTAAAATAAATAAATCTTTGAAAAAAAAACATACATTTTGCCCAGCCTTCTGGGGCAGGGTTTGGACTGATAGGAAGCTGCTATCGGACAAAGGGTTAAAACATTAGATTTAGGAGAAAAAGTTAGAGAACTTTCTCTAGATGAAATTGTGTTGGGTTCTAAAAGTTTCTAGGTTTCAGTCCAGAGTGATTTGAGAAGGTAAATTTTACAGTCTGCAAATGCTTTTTCACCAATAATAATGACTAATGACATGAAGCTTCAAAGTTAGGGGATTTATTACTCTTCCTCACTGATTACTATGTGCTCTTTTAGGCATCTTTTTCCCATTTAGATAAATTTCTTCCAGGTAGCCTCTGGGTGAGTGCTCTCTTCACTGAACTGCAAGTTCCTAGCAACACCATAGCAGCTATGGGGTCTGTTACGCACTCACCACATCAGGGTGCTTGTACTCAGTCAGGCCTTGAACCTGCGTTCCTATCTGCTCGCCATAAAAATGTCAGCAGTAGAATTTACTATGATTATTTAACTTTTTATCCAAACTGCTTGCCTTTTTTTTTTTTTTTTTTTTTTTGACAGGTAGAGTTATAGACAGTGAGAGAAAGAGAGAGAGAAAGGTCGTCCTTCTGTCAGTTTACTCCCCAAATGGCCACCACGGCCGGCGCTGCGCCGATCCGAAGCCAGGAGCCAGGTACTTCCTCTCAGTCTCCCATGTGGGTGGAAGGACCCAAGCACTTGGGCCATCCTCCACTGCCCTCCTCGGCCCCAGCAGAGAGCTGACCTGGAAGAGGGGCAACCGGGACAGAATCCGGTGCCCCAACCAGGACTAAAACCCGGTGTGCCGGTGATGCAAGGCGGAGGATTAGCCTAGTGAGCCGCGACGCCGGCCCCAATGTTGGACTTCATTGTAAATTATCCAACTACAATTAAGTTTTTCCCTTTTATTCTTTTTCCTTGTGTTTTTCTAATTTTGTTGTTTGTTTTCCACATGGTATAGCTTGCTCTTTCCTACTGTTGAACAGTTGGTCTTACATTCACGTGGAACTGTCACTGTTTTCATTTAAAAATGTTAAACCCTCCATCTGACTGTGTCAACACTCAACTTCCTTTATAGTTGTCAAATGTGATGAGAAACAAGCATCTGCATTTCAGAGCTGAGCACAATGGAGCAGACATGCATCAGCCGGTGCTGACCAGGCTGCATTATACAGGCACCACTTTACCGTATTTGCCTTGGCTGAATCTTACTGTAACATTTATTGTGACACCTTTAAATTGATCCAGTTTTTCAAAGCTTCTTCCTTAAGCACTAATATTTTAGAAATTGTGGATTTGAAATTCTAGTTACAGTTACGATCTTTCTCGTACTGATTAAAGTAAACACAAAGTAATAAAGTGAAAAATGTTTGCCCTTACTCTATCTAAAATCCTCTCACAAACTGCTTTTGATATTTGCCCCATGCTTTGGGAACACTGCCATAGACTAAGGATATTGTCATCAGGGGATGCCAGTCAAAATTGGTGATTTTTATATCAATGCCCAGGGCTTTTTGTGTTCCCTTTAACAAAACTGTCAAAATGGTTTATGTGGCAATTTAAATAACATTTTCAAAGTGGAAATGTTGTAATTAATCTGATGTTACTATAAAATGATGGTAACTGTCTGAAATTCATATAAGAGAAATCCATGTTATAACAACTCTAGATTGTTAGACTGGGATTCTTTAATAAGCTTTCAGTATTTTCAGCCTTTCTATTTAGGTAATGGAAAAGCTTATGAAAAAAACTTAATGGTTTTTAAATTATTTTCTTTTAGGGAGTAACTATTGTTAAACCAATAGTTTATGGTAATGTCGCTCGATATTTTGGAAAGAAAAGAGAAGAAGATGGGCACACACATCAGTGGAGGTATATGTAAAGCCCTATAGAAATGAGGTAGGCACTCATTTTTCCTATAACTTTGTTTTTGAAGCTATAATTTGTTTTGCTTGAAAACAAATTCTGTTTTTGTTTAATTAAAAAGATGTCTATTTTCATCTACTTAAAAGGCAGAGTGACAGGGAGAGCTCTTCCATCCACTGGTTCACTCCCAGGATGTGTACAACAGCTAGGGCTGGGCCAGGCCAAAACTGGGAGCCCAAACACTAGAGCCATCATCTTCCTTCCAGGATGCATTAGCAGGAAGCTGGATTGGAAGTAGAGTAGCTGGGACTCAGACACTGATGTTGATTGCAAGCTTAGTAGCAGCTTAAAGTGCTGTACCACAACGCCCACCCTCCCTCCATTTTTTTCCTGGGAAGGAAATGGTTTATTTTGACTTACAGTTTGGAGGTTCACAGATCAGGAATGGGGACCGCATTGCTCTGGTGTCTTATAGAGGCTGGCAGTGGCAGAGTTGGTTGCAGAGGAATAATCATGTGGTGATACAAAAAAGCAGAACTATACTATTCTTTTTTTTTTTTTAATATTTATTTATTTATTTGAAAGTCAGAGTTGCAGAGAGAGAGGAGAGGCAGAGAGAGAGAGTCTTCCATCCAGTGGTTCACACCCCAGATGGCAGCAACAGCCAGAGCTGCGCCGATCTGATGCCAGGAGCCAGGAGCTTCCTCGGGGTCTCCCACGCGGATGCAGGGGCCCAAGGATTTGGGCCGTGTTCTGCTTTCCCAGGCCACCGCAGAGAGCTGGATGGGAAGAGGAGCAGCCGAGACTAGAACCAGTGCCCATATGGGATGCTGGTGCTTCAGGCCAGGGTGTTAACCCACTGGGCCACAGTGCTGGCCCCTGTACTACTCTTTTAAAGTAATTTGCTGAGTATAAAATAGGCCCTTTGTAAAAATTTTGCCAAATAAGTTTGAAAGAATAAAGTAAGAACTGTCATTATCGTATAATTATTAGTAGAAATCAATTTCCAAGAAATGTTTTCTAATTAAAATCAGGAAACAAGAACTAGTGTGCTATAAATAGACACATAGGTATACCTTCCAAACATCACATCTCAAGTTAACATAGTATTGAATCAAATGTTTCAGGAATAGCAGCTGATACTTCAAGTGAGAATGCCAGACATCACACCTGAAAGTAGCAGGATTGAACCAGATATTTCAGGACTAGCAGCTC
Source organism: Oryctolagus cuniculus (assembly GCF_964237555.1). NCBI lineage: Eukaryota > Metazoa > Chordata > Mammalia > Lagomorpha > Leporidae > Oryctolagus > Oryctolagus cuniculus. The sequence continues at coordinate 71,753,350 of NC_091442.1, forward strand.
ATACTTAAAATGACAGTATGGTTATAAGACCATCAGGGAATGTGAAAGATATGCTCTATGAGTTTAATCTGGTTGCTGTTAATTTTGTTTTGCTGCTAAATCTTCAGTGCCTGGAACATAGCCAGTAAGCAGTAGGTATTCAACAGGTAGTTATTGAATGAAGAGCTCCTCTATTTAAAACCTCTCAAAGGGGCAGGCATTTGGCGCAGCACTTAAGGTGTCGTTTGGGACATCTGTATCCTGCATCACAGTGCCTGGGTTCAGATCCTCCCTGTGTTTCCTGCGAGTGCATCAGGTGATGGCTAAGTAGCTAAGTTATTGCTGCCCACGTGGAAGACCCAGGTGGAGTTCCTAGTTCCTGGCTTTTGTCTGGTGCAGCTCAGAGCTGGCTGTGAAAGGCTTTTGGGGAGTGAAACAGCAGCTGGAAGAGAACCCCACCACAAGTAAATAAAAAATAAAACCTTCAAATTCCACACAAAAACTTGTGCATGAGTTTTTATATCAGTATTATTCATAATAGCCAAAAATGGGGGGAAAAATCTCAAGCAATGACTGGATAAATAAAATGTGGCAGAATATGGCTGTAATGGCCGGAGCTAAGCCAAAGAAACCAGGAGCCAGGAGCTTCCTCTGGGTCTCCCACGTGGGTGCAGGGGCCCAAGCATTGGGCCATCTTCTGCTGCTTTCCTAGGTGCATTAGCAGAGAGCTGGATCAGAAGTGAAACAGCGGGGACCAGATACCAATATGGGATGCTGGCATTGCAGGTGGTGGCTGTACCTGCTACGCCATAGTGCTGGCCACTGGAATTCCCCTTTTTAACAACCACAGACCTTGTCCCTGTAGTCCTCTTCATACTACATTGGGGGCCGGCACTGTGGCATAGAAGGTTAAGCCTCTGCCTGCAGTGCTGGCATCCATATGGGTGCTGGTTCAGGTCTCAACTACTCCACTTTTGATCCAGCTCCCTGCTTAGGTGCCTGGGACAGAAGTAGATGGTTCAAGTGCTTGGACCCCTACACCAACATGGGAAACAGAAGAAGCTCCTGGCTTTGGCTTGGCCCAGCCCTGGCCATTGCAACCATTTGGAGAGTGAACCAGTGGATGGGAGATCTTTCTCTCTCATTTCTTCTCTCCATTTCTTTGCCTTTCAAATAAATAAATAAATCGTAAAAAAAAAAAAAAAAAAAAAAAAAAAAAACACATATTAGACTGAGTGTCCCCTACTCCACAGTAAGTGCCTTGTACCTGAGGGCAAGACTCTACAATTACCATTGTTTACTTAGCTGGTATAGCAGTATTGGTGGTCACTTAAATATTTGTAAAAGAAATGAAGTATTCCCAAAAATAGTCTTCAGAGATGCATATGAAAGTCTACCTCAGAATAAATCGTTATGATACAAGATTTTTTTTTAAAAGATATTTTATTTATTTGAAAGGCAGAGCCACAAAGAAGGAGAGAGAGGAAGAAACAGAGAGGTCTTACATCTGCTGGTTCACTCCCCAAATGACCACAACTGCCAGGGCTGGGCCATGCCAAAGCCAGGAGCTTCATGTGGGTCTCCCATGTGGGTGCAGGGCCCGACCAATTGGGCCATCCTCCACTGCTATCCCAGGTGCATTATCAGGGAGCTGGATTGGCAGTGGAGCAGCCAGGACTCGAACTGGCACACACATGGGATACTGCCACTGCAAGCAAAGGCTTAGCCTTCTATGCCATAGTGCTGGCCCCTACAAGCAAGATATTGAGACATCATTACAGTATAAAGCCAATTTAATTTTTTAAAAACTAAATATAGATATCAGCATATACATTTTTTTTTAAGATTTTTTAAACAATGTAGTAGTTAGCATTCCACCCAGGGGAGAAGCTTACGTCAGAGGAGCATAAGGGTCCCATGCTGGTACCAAGTGCGAATCTGGACCTCCAGGGGTCCTGAGTCTTCTCTGGGTCCCATGTTGGGCACCAAAATACTGTTGATGGAAATAAGCAAGATCTGTAAAAGGACGAATTTAAGGTGTATTCAGGGCAGAAGCCCAGTGACTTTCAGTGAGACTTGGGAAGTGTTCTTTAGTGGTCAGTTCTTGCAAGAATTTATGATTTATGGATCACCCAGTGAGCCCACATTGGCTTGGCCTAAAAAGATGGGATTTAGGTAAAGGGGGGAGAATAAATTTCTTACTGGTTGAGTATTGTTTTCTTCATCTTCAGGGACAGGGAAGAGTATTGTCTGTTGGAAAGCAGCTATTGAAAATATTACAGATTAACATTAGGGAGAATATTTCTGAGAATAGATAAGAAATATATCAGCAAAGGATAGCTCAGGGTTGTTCTAGATGTACACATCACCCATATCAAACTAACCTAATAAGAGTAATAGCTCAGTGCCGCCACTCAGATAAATCTAGTGGGTGTTTCTCTTCCCTGGGGTTCAGGCCATTTTAGGCCTTTTGATCTCAGAGTTAAAGGGACTAAAAACACCTCTTTAAATAGTTACATATTATTGTGCTCTCAGTTTCCAAATATTTTTTTATTCCATTCCAAGAAATTAGACTTTAACTGTCCAAACATTTGAAAAGAAGATCTAATCTCATGGTCGAAACCAGCATAGGTAACAACTGGATGATCTTTGCCCTTGAGTTTAGAAGAATATATGAGACTAGAGATGAACTCTTTTAGCTCCTTTTTTGTCTCTTTGCATCCTGAAAAATCTGTCTCACTGTTTCAAAATTAGGCCTGACCTAATACATAGAGTTATACTTGGTTTTTGGACAGGGTCCAGCAGTCATAGCCAATACTGACAGTCTGTAAAGGCCAAAGAGAAAGAGACTGTCGCTGATGAAAAATAAGGATAGCTACGAAGTGATGGTATTCTTGTGTGGCTCAGAATCTGTCTTCATAGGTTGATCTGGAAGGACAGTTTCTCTGGAGTGCTGATTGCATCGCTTTTAAAAATGTGCAGAAGGAGCACTACTTGCTGCAAGCACAGGTGGTAGAGGCCGGGGCCTGGGCTTAGGAGGCAGCATGTTTCTTGGTGCTGGGGTCGGGGAGCTGGCATGTCCTCCTGCTGGAGAACACTGATAGGCAAGTGTAGGGACTGAAGGAGCGCTAGGTTCTCAGGCAATGCTTTGTTGCAAATCCTGGAAGAGTTCCCCTCTTCCTGTCTTCCATGCAAATACTGTATGATTGCATTTGTTCTGGAACTTGACCAGGATTTCAGCAGTAGCTCATTGTAAAACTCTTTCAAAATAGCTATTGCTCTGGCTCCTGTGGGGACTGGGATCTTGCACCAGCTGTCACATAAACCCCTGGCTCAGCCCCTCCTCCACAGGCCCATCATCCACCGCATCCAGGATATCCTGGATGTTTCCAAATGATCTGTTAACTGATTGTAAATGGCCTCACTGATGCTTTCCTCCTGCTGACTTAGGGGAGGAGAAGAGTAATTTGGTCTTGGTTCCTTTTTTGATTGTGTATGTATTACTATGAAATGTTCTGAATACACAGAAAATTGAGATAGTAGTTTATTAAACAGCCATTAATGCAACTTTTAAAAAATATTTTAGTAATTTATTTATTTGAAAGATAGAGTTATGCAGAGAGAGGGAGAGACAGAGAGGTCTTCCATCTGCTGTTTCACTCCCTAAATGACTGCAACAGCAGGGGCTGGGCATGCCAGAGCCAGGAGCCAGGAGCTTCATCCGGGTGGGTGTAGGGGCTCAAGCACATGAGCCATCTTCTGCTGCTTATGCAGGTACATTAGCAGGGAGCCATGATTGGAACCAGCAGCCATATCGGATCCCAGCATTGTAGGCATGCAATATAACCCACTGCACCACATGCTGGCCCGCATAAGTCAACTTTGTACTTTATTTTAAATACAGAAGGACAGACACACAGATCTCATATCTACTTCTTATTCCCTAAATACCCACAACAGCAGGGTGTGGGCCAGGCAAAAGCTAGGATCCCAGAACTCAATCTCAGCCTGCCATGTGTGTGGCAGGGACCCAGCTACCGGAGCCATTACCTGCTCCATCTCCGGATAGCAGGGAGCTAGGATTGGGAGCAGAGTGAGGACTCTGAACCCAGGCAATCGATATGGGATGCAGGCTTCCAAGTGGCATCTTTTTTGCTTTGCCTAATGACTGCCCTCAGATATCTGCTTTTAAATTTTTAACTTTTTGAAGTAGTTGCTTCTTCTCTGTGTATTTCTTGTTGAAGGATTTTTAAATGAATTAAAAACATTATGTCTTTCATTTTTTTTTTTTTTAACAGGCAGAGTGGACAGTGAGAGAGACAGAGAGAAAGGTCGCCCTTTACCATTGATTCACCCTCCAATGGCCGCTGCGGCCGGCGCACCCCACTGATCGGAAGTAAGGAGCCAGGTGCTTCTCCTGGTCTCCGATATGGGTGTAGGGCCCAAGGACTAGGGCCATCCTCCTCTGCACTCCCGGTTGCCCCTCTTCCAGGCCAGCTCTCTGCTGTGGCCAGGGAGTTCTGATCTGTGAAAGATCAAGTGAGAAAGGAACATGGACCCTTACGATGCCTTGCACCCCTGCCACTATCTGTAGGGGTAGCATGGAAGTGGGTTCCCTGGCTGCTGATCAGGAGCAAGTGACTCGGGAATGGATGCAGGGGGAGGTGGGGGAGGGGCTTGAGGGAGAGGCAGGGTGGAGATGAATGTGGATCAGGGAAAGGCACAGGCAAGGGTGAAGGTTGCCCCTCCTCCAGGCCAGCTCTCTGCTGTGGCCCGGGAGTGCAGTGGAGAATGGCCCAAGTGCTTGGGCCCTGCACCCCATGGGAGACCAGGATAAGCACCTGGCTCCTGCCTTCGGATCAGTGCGGCGCAGCAGCCATTGGAGGGTGAACAATGGCAAAAGGAAGACCTTTCTCTCTGTCTCTCTCACTGTCCACTCTGCCTGTCAAAAAAAAAAAAAAAAAAAAAAAAAAAAAAAAAAACTGAGGTCCAATGTTGCAATTAAACCTTTGATGTGACAAAAAAGCATAAAGACAAGAAATCACGGTTAATTTCGTATGTCAATAAATCTTCAGTTTCTTCTCAAATATGCATATTTACCTGGGTAAATCCACATCTTTGGTTGAAAAGAGAAATTTTTCTTCATGTTGTTGCTGACTTCCTTCTCGGAAGTCATTAGATGGCTGGTGTTTTGTGTTTTTCATTTCTCTAAGAAGGGACCAGATTGTGCTGCGGCTATCCCAATGAACACATGCTTCAGTCTAGTCAAAAGGACATGGAGGGGCCGGCACCATGGCTCACTTGGTTAGTCCTAGCCTGTGGTGCCAGCATCCCATATGGGCGCCGGGTTCTGGTCACAGTTGCTCCTCTTCCAGCCCAGCTATCTGCTGTGGCCCAGGCAGTGGAGGATGGCCAAGTGTTTGGGCGCCTGCACCCGCGTCAGAGGCCAGGAAGAAGTTCCTGGCTCCTGGCTTCAGATTGGTGTAGCTCTGGCTGTGGCAGCTATTTAGGGGGTGAACCAACAGAAGGAAGATCTTTCTCCTCTCTGCCTCTCTCCCTCACTGTCTCACTCTGTCAAATAAATAATTAAAAAAAAAAAAAGGACATGGAAAGAAAACAAGAGAGTTCTGTGTCTGGGGTAGAGGGCTGTTCACCTCCTAGGATGGGAGGCTGCTGTGTTACAAAGTGCGCCATCCTTTTTGTGGAGTCTTCCCTGGCACAGCACAAGTTTTCTAGGTTGCTGAAGATGGGAGAAAAGTGGCTTAAGCAGGGGAGCAGGCTTCTGTGCAGCCATGAAGATGCTTGTCCAGATGTCTGCATCCACCATGGTGCTGGTGTGAGAATCCGGGTCTTCCCTTCTGATGCCAGCTGCCTGCTAATGCGCACCCTGGGAGGCAGAAGCTGATGGCTCAAGTACTTGCATCTCTGCCACCCATGTGGGAGACTAAGACTGTGTTCTGGCCTCCTGGCTTTGGCCTGACCCTGCCCTGGCTGTTGTGGCCATGTCAGACTGAATCAGTGCATAGAAGATCTTTTCTGTCTCTGTCTCTTTGCCCCTTAAATCTAGTAACTCAATAAAGTTTTGTAAAAAGTGGGATGAGTGGTTTTACAATTCAGAAGATGTGATGGATCCGGTAAGATAGCCTGCCTTTGACTTTGGATGTAGAATGGGCGTTGGGTGGATCAGATGGGAAAGTTTCCAAATAATACCTTTCTCCGAAGAAAAGGAAGCCAAAATGTTTTATGCAGTTCCATCTGACATTATGACATTTTACACTATCTAGTTCAGTTTTTATAAAAGAAAAGGAGATAAGTAAATAAAGTGAAGACCACAGACAGACTGAGGCATTGCTACTTGCTAAAGGAAATACGCACACAAAGCACCTCAGCCTCCCTTCTGCCCTCAGGAGAGCACAGGATGCCAAGTGCAAACACTGAGTGAGGTGCTCTGTGCAACAGCAGGTGCAAAGCACGTTCCACATTCGCTTATTCTAAACCTAATCTCAAGACACGGCAAGGAACTGGCAGAGTGCGGACAGTCTTAGAAACCCTAGAAATCCCCTAAAATGAGGAATGAAAGAATGAGATTCTGAATCCATTAAAGTATATTATTTCTTCAAGGATTTAGGCAATACACTGTAGCACAGACTCAAAACTACCATATTCACTTCTCAACAGCATATTTTGGGCTTAGAAAGTCTTCTCTCATGTACAATTTGGGACATGCTCAATTGGACTTGCCCCAAATGGTGGAGTTAGAAACGTGCCAGGGGATTCCAATACAATCCCATCAAGGTGGCATGTACCAATGCCATCTCACTAGTCTAAGTGATCAATTTCAGTTCACAACTGATCATAATGATAGGTCTGAGAGTCAAAGGGATCACAAAACAAGACTAGTGTCTGCTAATACTAACTGATAGAATCAAAAAAGGAGAGAACGATCCAACATGGGAAGCGGGATACACAGCAGACTCACAGAATGGCAGATGTCCTGAACAGCACTCTGGCCTCAAATCAGCCCTTAAGGCATGCGGATCTGGCTGAAGAGCCCATGAGAGTATTTTAGGCATGGAAAGACAAGACACTCTGGGGGGGAAAAAAAAGACCTAAATGCAAGATCTCTGCGAGTGAGATCCCAGTGGAAAGAACGGGGCATCAAAGAAGGAGGTACCTTTCTCTGAAGGGAGGAGAGAACTTCCACTTTGACTGTGACCCTGTCGGAATAAGATCGAAGTCGGCGAACTCAAAAGGCTTCCTTAGCCTTGGCAACTCATGACTAGAGCCTAGGGAGATTACTGATGCCATAAACAAGAGTGTCAACTTGTTAATTCAACAACAGGAGTCACTGTGTACTTACTTCTCATGTGGGATCTATCCTTAATGTGTTGTCCAATGTGAAGTAATGCTATAACTAGTACTGAAACAGTATTTTACACTTTATGTTCTGTGTGGGTGCAAACTGATGAAATCTTTACTTAATATAAACTGAATCGATCTTCTGTATATAAAGATAATTGAAAATGAATCTTGATGTGAATGGAATGGGAGAGGGAGCAGGAGATGGGGTGGTGCGAGTGGGAGGGAAATTAAGGGGGGGAAGCCATTGTAATCCATAAGCTGTACTTTGGAAATTTATATTTACTAAATAAAAATAAAAAAAAGAAAGTCTCCTTTCACGTCATATATGAAACACATACCATGCTCTTATGCCTTGTGGATCACTGACGACCCTCTTTGCACAAGCTACAGCTTGAGTGATGTCATCTTGCAACAAATCTGAAAAAGAGGTGGTGAGAAATGAAAACAAATTGCACAGCGATTTCATTTTACATTTAGGGTTAGCCATGGCCGGTGCCGCGGCTCACTTGGCTAATCCTCTGCCTGTGGCGCCGGCACCCGGGTTCTAGTCCCATTTTAAAGTTGCTTTTTTGTTGTTTAAAGATGTATTTGAAAGTTATGGAAAGAGGTAGAGTCTTCCATCTGCTGGTTCATTCCCCAAAATGCTGCAATGGCTGGAGCTGAGCCAGTCCAAAGTCAAGAGCCAGGAGCTCCTTCCAGGTCTCCCTCGTGGGTGCAAGGGATAAAGGACTTGGGCCATCTTTTACTGCTCTCCCAGGCCCTAACAGAGAGCTGGATCAGAAGTGGAGCAGGTGGGACGCAAACTGGAGCCCATATTGGATGCCGGTGCTTCAGGCCGGGACTTTAACCCTCTGTGGCAGGCACACTGCCAGCCCCTTAAAGTTGCTTTTGTGTTTTTTACCCCTCTAGTTTCTTTGTCACCCCATAAAGTAGATTGGATAACATATTTTTAAAGATTTGTTTGTTTGAAAATCAGACTTTACACACACAGGGAAAGGCAGAGATCTTCCATCTGCTGGTTCACTCCCCAGATGGCAGTAACCAGCAGAGCTAGGCTAGGCCAAAGCCAGGAGCTTCATTCAGATCTCCCACGTGGGTGGCAGGGAACAAGGACTTGGGCCATCCTCTGTTGCTTTCACAGGCACATTAGCAGTGGAGCGGGCAGGACCTACAGCGTGGGCAGCGACTCAACCTGCTGTGCCACAGCGAACGCTGGCCCTATAACATTCTGCTCTCCCATAGGAGGCTCTGAGAGGTGGTGGTCAGCAGAGTGGTGAGTAGAAGTTAGAATGATTTTATAATTGTAAATTTTCAGTTGTTTGCTGAATATGTCAAGCTAAACTTCCCCCCTTCCCACTGCTTGCTCCCTTAAGTGCTTTTTAAAGCTTAGTGATGTATGACCAGTAGGCATTTAGGAATGTATCACTTTAAAATGTTCCCTTCCACAGATGTTGAACACTTCCATTAATTAAATTAAAGGGGAGAAAAAAAGAGCCATTTGCACCTCAATATTTGTTGCAGCTCAATTCACAATAGTTAAGACATGGAATCAACCTAAATGTCCATCAACGGATGACTGGATAAAGAAACTATGGGATATGTACTCTATGGAACACTATACTGCAGTAAAAAACAATGAAATCCGGGCATTTACAACAAAATGTAGGAAGCTGGAAAACATCATGCTGAGTGAAATAAGCCAGTCCAAAAGCGACAAATATCATATGTTCTCCCTGATCGATGGCAACTAAACGAGCATCTAAAATATACCCATTGAAGTGAAATGGACACTATGAGAGACAATGACATGATCAGCCCTTGTCTAGACTGATGAGGAAAAACTTACTATTTTATTCCTTTTAGTGTTGTTGTTGTTGTTGTTGTTGCTCTGTTTGTTCTACATAAGACCACTGGTTGAACTCTGTAATCAATGCACAATCATTCTTAGGCGTTTAAAATTAACAGAAAAGTGATCTCTGTTAAACACAGGAGTGGGAATAAGAGAGGGAGGAGATATATAGGTTGGCACATGCTCACTCGGACTTACCTCCAATGGTGGAACTAGAAATGTGCCAGGGGATTTCAACTCAATCTTACAAGGAGGCAGGTACCAAAGCCAGCGCACTTGGTAAAGTGATAAGTATAAATACACAACTGATCAAAAAGATAGGGTATGTGTCGATGAGACTTTACAAATAAGACCAGTGTAAGCAAATAATGAAGGATAGAAATAAAAGGGAGAGAAGGATCCTGCGGGGGAAGCAGGACACACAGCAGACTCATAGAATGTCAGCACTCCTGCCTCAGAATCAATCCTTGGGACATTCAGATCTGGCTAAAAGGTCCATGAGAGTCTCACAGGCATGGAAAGCCATGACACGGTTGCAAAAAATAATCTAAATGAAAGATCCTGGTGAACAAGACCCCAGCAGAAGGAACAGGCCATCAAGGAGAGAGGCGCCTTTCTCTGAAGGGAGGAAGGAACCTCCACTGTGATACAGCCTTGACTAAACAAGTTCAGAGTCGGTGAACTCAAGGGGCTTCCATAGCCTAGACAGCTCATAGCAAGAGTCTCGGGTGATTGCTGACGTCATAAATAAGAGTGCCAGTTGTTAATCAACAACAGGAGTCACTGGGTACATGCTCCCCACGTAGGATCTCTGTCCTTAATGTGTTCTACTATGAAACTTAAAAACAACACTACTAGTCGAACAATACCCTATACCTTGTGTGGTTGTGTGAGTACAGCCTGTTGAAATCCTTGCTTAGTATATACTAAGTTGATCTTCTGTATATGAAGGTAATTGAAAATGAAACTCGATGAAGGGTGGGATGGGAGAGGGAGTGGGAGAGGGGAGGGCCACGGGAGGGAGGGAGGTTTGGGGGGGAAGCCACAACAATACAAAAGTTGCACTTTGCAAATTCACATTTATTAAATAAAAACTATATAACAAACAGAAAAAAAAAGAAAAAAAACTTAATACTTTACCCTTTTAGTATTTTTTATGTTCTACTTAAAACTATTGGTTGAACTCTGTAATTAATACACAATTACTCTTAGGTGTTTAATTAATGCTATAACTAGTACTCAAATAGTATTTTACACTATGTGTTTCTGTGTGGGTGCAAACTGTTGAAATCTTTACTTCATATTTGCTAAATTGATCTTCTGTATATAAAGATAATTGAAAATTAATCTTGATGTGAATGGAAGGGGAGAGGGAGTGGGAAAGGGGAGTATTGCGGGTGGGAGAGAAGTTATGGGGGGGGAGCTATTGTAATGAATAAGCTGTACTTTGGAAATCTATGTTCATTAAATAAAATATTAAAAAAAATTATATGTGTATTTTTAGAGATTTATTTATTTATTTATTTGAAAGGCAGAGAAAGAGCGGTCTTCCCTCTGCTGGTTCACTCCCAAATGGCTGCAATGGCCAGAGCTGTGCCAATCTGAAGCCAGGAGCCAAGAGCTTCTTCCGGGTCTCCCATGCGGGTGCAGGGGCCCCAACACGTTGGCCACCCTCCACTGCTTTCCCATAATAATAATCTAGGCATAGCAGAGAGCTGGATTGGAAGTGGAGCAGGCGGGACTCAAACCTGCCCCATATGGGATACCAGCACTGCAGGCGGTGACTTCACCTGCTACACCACAGCGCTGGCCCCAATACGTTAATTATATATTTTTTGACAGGCAGAGTGGACAGTGAGAGAGAGACAGACAGAGAGAAAGGTCTTCCTTTTTCCATTGGTTGACCCCCCAATAGCCACTACGGCCAGCATGCTACAGCCGGCGCACCGCACCAATCCGAAGCCAGGAGCCAGGTGCTTCTCCTGGTCTCCCATGTGGGTGCAGGGCCCAAGGACCTGGGCCATCCTCCACTGCACTCCCGGGCCACAGCAGAGAGCTGGCCTGGAAGAGGGGCAACCGGGACAGAATCCGGCACCCCGACCACGACTGGAACCCGGGGTGCTGGTGCCGCAGGTGGAGGATTAGCCTAGTGAGCCGCAGAGCAGGCCAAGTTAATCATATTTTAAAATGTGTAATTATATTTAAAATAATGATTGGGTAATAAATCCTGAGAAGAGGCTGCTTTTGGAATGAGAGCTAGGAGAAAAGAGGAGGGATGTCCCAGTAGCCCAGCTTCCCAAGAGGGATTGGAAAATATGCTAAGGGAAACTGCGATGAAGACTGAACTTATCATTTGACAGCTGGTTCTTCAGAGACTTGACTTGGGCAGTATTAGTGTGGTGATGAGAAGAAAGTGATTCAGGTGAATTCAGAAGGGACTGAGGGGGGAGGAAATAGCCTTTCAAAGGAGTATTGTTGTAATCTGTCAGCAGGCCAACAGAACGGTCTTAACCTCTGAGAAATCCTGAAGCCAGTCTTGTACCGCAGGTGAGTCTGAGCCACCTCACTGAAGTCAGGCAGGAACATTCAGAACACTCTGTCAGAGCCTCCTGCTGCCACCACACCCTCCATGCGCGGCATCGTTGGGAGGAAGGCTCCCAACTTTGGTCTTCTCCCTGGGAAGAGAAAGAAGTAGAACACGTGTCCTGCCCTTGGGACTGGTTTGTGTCCTGCTTCAAACCAAACACTGACAGGAACAGGGTGTGAAGTAGTTAAGACAATTCCAGCGCACTGAAGCCTGTGGTACCGCAGATGGACACGAGGGGGAGCTCTAGCACAGCAATTACTACAGCACCAGCGAGGCTACCATATCACAAACACCAGGGGAGCTCCGGAGTACACACTGGCAAATCTCAGTTTGCTCTCAAAGGATGGTAGAGAACGTGCATTCCATGAAAAAGCCTCAGAGGCCTCCAGGGTCTCTAGCCAAGCAGATTGGGGAAATCTTTCTCTGTATAACACCAGGCCATAAAATTGGAGACGTGCTGGAATCCTAACAAAAAACAACTGGACACATGGCACATTTAAAGGGACAAATCTCCAGAAACCACCCCGAATGAAATGGAGTTATATGAGCTGCCAAAGAATTCAAAAGTACAACTATGGAGGTAACAATTGCATTGCATTAGGAATTAGAAATAGGGGCACAAAAGGTGATCAGTATCATTAACCGTTAGAAAAACACATTAAAACTCACCCGAGAGAGCCAGTGCTGTGGGGTAGCAGGCTAAGCCTCCAGCTGCTCCTCTTCCAATCCAGCTCTCTGCTATGGCCTGGGAAAGCAGTGGAAGATGGCCCCAGTGCTTGGGCTCCTGCAGCCGTGTGGGAGACCTGCAAGAAGCTCCTGGCTCCTGGCTTCAGACTGGCACAGCTCCAGCCGTTGTGGCCATTTGGGAAGTGAATCAGTGCATGGAAGACCTCTCTCTCTTTAAATTTAAATAAATCTTTTTTAAAAGAAGTAATCTAGAGATGATTTAAAATACATAGAAGGTTGTACATAGATTATATGTAAATACTGTTTCATAAAAAGAATTTAAGCATCTGGATTTTGGTATCTGCAGGGGGCTTGGAACCAGTCCTCCATGGATATGGACAATTATATAGACATATTGATAAGCAGAGTCCTATAATGGAAGTGGGCCTGAAAAGAACTTTTAAATCTTAGGTGGAATTTTTTTTCCCCTTTTTCTAAAAAATTATTTGAAAGGCACAGTTAGAGAAGAGAAGGAGAGAGAGATCTTCCATCTGCTGGTTCACTCCCCAGTTGGTTGCAATGGTTGAGGCTGTGCCAGGCAGAAGCCAGGAGCCCAGAGCTTCCAAGTTTCCCACATGCTTGGGCCATGTTCCACTGCTTTCCCAGGCACATTAGCAGGGAGCAGGATTGGAAGGGGAGTAGCTGGGTCTTGAACCAGCATTCATATGGGATGCCAGTGCTACAAAGGAGGCTTAATCTGCTATGGCAAAACACTGGCCCCCAGCATGGACTTTCTTTTTCCTCCAGAAACCTTTTATTTATTTATTTTTTTTTAATTTATTTTTTTTATTTTTGACAGGCAGAGTGGACAGTGAGAGAGAGAGACAGAGAGAAAGGTCTTCCTTTGCCGTTGGTTCACCCTCCAATGGCCGCCGCGGCCGGCGCGCTGCGGCCGGCGCACCGCGCTGATCCGATGGCAGGAGCCAGGAGCCAGGTGCTTTTCCTGGTCTCCCATGGGGTGCAGGGCCCAAGCACCTGGGCCATCCTCCACTGCACTCCCTAGCCACAGCAGAGGGCTGGCCTGGAAGAGGGGCAACCGGGACAGAATCCGGCGCCCCGACCGGGACTAGAACCCGGTGTGCCGGCGCCGCTAGGCGGAGGATTAGCCTAGTGAGCCGCGGCGCCGGCCTCCAGAAACCTTTTATTTAAAGTATAGAAACTTCATGCATTTCATGAATACACTTTAAAATACAGTGATTTTTCCCACCATACCTGTGATCCCACCCTTCTTGCTCCTCCCTCTCCTATTCTTCATTCTTATTTTTCACTAAGATCTATTTTTGATTAACTTTATACACATAAGATTAACTATACTAAGAGTTCAACAAATATTAAAAAAAAACATCCTCAACAGTCAAAATAAGGGCTGTTCAAAGTTATCACATCTCAAAGTGCCAATTTCACTTCTATAGATTACCTTTTAGGTGCTCTATTAGTTATCACAGAACAGGGATACCATATGGTATCTGTCTTTTTGGGACTGGCTTATTTCACTAAGTGCAATGTTTTCCAGTTGCATGCATTTTGTTGCAAATTACATGATTGCTCGCTCCCTCCCTCCCTCCCTCTCTCCCTCCCTCTCCCCCCTTCCTCCCTTCCTTCCTTTTTCTGTCTGTCTGTCAGTATTCCATGGTGTCCATATCCCATAATTTCTTTACCCAATTTTCAGTTGATGGACATTTGGGTGATTCCATTTCTTAGCTACTGTGAATTGAGCTGAATAAACATGGGAATACAAACAACTCTCATAAGCTGATTACATTTCCCAGTAAATTCCCGGGAGTGGAATGGCTGGGTCATATGATAGGTCTATATTCAGATTTCCTCCTTGTTGACTTCTGTATGAAAGCCATTCCAACAGGAGTGAGGTGAAACCTCATTGTGGTTTTGATTTGCATTTCCCTGATGACTAGTAATCCTGAGCATTTCTTCATGTGTCTGTTGGCCATTTGGACTTCCTCTTTCAAACAATGCCTGTTTAAGTCCTTTGCCCATTTCTTCACTGTGCTTTTTATTGTTGTTGAGTTTCTTCATCTCTTTATATATTCTGGTAATTTATCAGTTGCATAGTTTGCAAATAATTTCTCCCATTCTGTTGGTTGCCTCTTTCACTGTGCTGAGTGTTTATTTTGCTGTACAGAAGCTTCTCAACTGATGTAATAATCCCACTTGTCAATTTTGGCTTTGATTGCCTGTGCCTCTGGGATCTTTTCTAAGGACTCTTTGCCCATACCAATGTCTGGCAGGGTTTCCCCAATGTTCTCTAACAATTTGATGGGATTGGGCCATAAATTGGGGTCTTTAAGCGATTTGAGTGGATTTTGGTGTAAGGTGTAAGGTGTAAGGTAAGGGTCTTGCTTCATACTTCTACATATGGAGATCCAGTTCTCCAGCACCATTTGTGGAAGAGACTGTCCTTGCTCCAGGGATTGATTTTAGCTATTTTGTCAAAGATAAGTTGGTTGTAGATGCATGGGTTGATTTCTGGCGTTTCCATCTATTTTTGTAACAGTTTTGATTTTAAGCTGTTTTGATTATAACTGCCTTATAGTATATCTTGAAATGTGGTACTGTAATGCCTCTGGCTTTGTTTTTATTGAATAAGATTGCTTTAGCTATTCGGGGTCTCCTGTGTTTCCATATGAATTTCAGCATCATTTTTTCTAGATCTGAGAAGAATGTCCTTGGTATTTGGATTAGTATTGCATTGAATCTGTAAATTGCTTTTGGAAGTATGGATATTTTGATGATATTGATTCCATGAACATGGAAGATTTTTCCTTTTTTTTTTTTTTTGGTGTCTTCTATTTCTTTAATGTTTTGTGATTCTCATCATAGAAGTCTTTGATGTCTTTGGTTATATTACTCCAAAGTATTTGATTTTTGTAGCTATTGTGAATGGGATTGATCTTGCAAATTCTTTCTCAGCCATGGCATTGTCTGTGTATTCAAAGGCTATTGATTTTTGTGTGTTGATTTCATATCCTGCCACTTTACCAAACTCTTCTATGAGTTCCAAAAGGCTCTTAATGGAGTCTTTTGGGTTCCCTATTTATAGAATCAGGGTAGTTTTTCTTCTTCCTTCCTAATTTTTATCCCTTTGATTTCTTTTTCTTGCCTAATGGCTCTGGCTAAAACTTCCAAGACTGTATTGAATAGCAGTGGTGAGAGTGGGCATCCTTGTCTGGTTCTGGATCTTAGTGGGAGTGCTTCCAACTTTTCCCCATTCAGTAGGACACTGGCCATGGGTTTGTCATAAATTGCCTTGATTTTGTGTTGAGGAATGTTCCTTCTATACTCAATTTGCATAAAGTTTTTATCATGAAAGGATGTTGTATTTTGACAGATGTTTTCTCTGCATCTCTTGAGATAATCATGTGGTTTTTGTCCTTCAATTTGTTAATGTGATGTTAATTGATTTACAAATATTAAACCATCCTTGTGTACCAGGGGTAAATCCCAGTTGATCTGGGCGAATTATCTTTCTGATAGGTTGTTGGCTTCAGTTGGCTAGTATTTTGCTGAGGATTTTTGCATCTATGTTCATCAGGGTAATTGGCCTGTAGTTCTCTTTCTCTGTTGAATCTGTTTCAGTTTTCAGAATTAAGGTGATGCTGAAAGTTTAGGAGGATTCCTTTCCTGTCAATTGTTTGGAATAGCTTGAGAAGAATTGGAGCTAATTCTTCTTTCAATGTCTGGTAGTATTGAGCAGTGAAGCCATCTGGTCCTGGGCTTTTCTTTGCTAGGAGGGTCTTTATTACTGATTCAGTTTCCATCTTGATTATTGTTCTGTTCAGGTTTTCTGTGTCTTCATGGTTCAATTTAGCTAGGTTATAAGTGTCCAGGAATCTGTCCATTTCTTCCAGGTGTCCTGAATTGTTGATACACAACTCTTTGTAGTAACTTCTGATTATTCTCTTTATTTCTGTGGTATCAGTTGTTACCTTGACTTTTTCATCTGTAATTTTATTGATTTAGGTCTTTGTCCTCTTTTTTTTTTTTTTTTCATTTTTTTGGGCAGTGGTGTATCAGTTTTGTTTAAAAACCAGTTCTTCATTTTGCTGATCTTTTATTTTTTTGTTTCAGTTTTGCTTGTTCTCTAATTTTAGATATTTTTTCTCCAACTAATTTTGGGTTTAATTTCCTGTTTTTCTAGATCCTTGAGATGCATGGATAAATCAATTTTTTGTGCCTTTCCAGTTCCTTGATATAGGCCCCAATTACTATAAACTTTCCTCTTAACACTTCTTTTGCTGTATCTCATAAATTTTGATATGTTGTTGTTGTCTTCATTCATTTCCAGAATTTCTTTTTATTTCTCTTTTGATTTCTTCTGTGAGCCACTTTCTTTCAGGAGCATGTTGTTCAGTCTCCATGAGTTTGCATATGTTCCAGAGATTCTTTTTTATTATTATTATTGATAATCTGTGTCTGTCTTTAAGTTGGTCTGGAATCATTTTGTGTCAAATTAGAATGTTTGGCATGGGGTTAAGTTCCTTTTCTTTTTTTAAAAAACAGGCAGAGTTAGACAATGAGAGAGAGACAGAGAGAAAGGTTTTCCTTCCGTTGGTTCACCCCCAAAATGGCCGCTATGGGCAGCGCACTGCGCCGATCCGAAGCCAGGAACCAGGTGCTTCCTCCTGGTCCCCCATGCAGGTGCAGGGCCCAAGCACTTGGGCCATCCTCCACTGCCCTCCTGAGCCACAGCAGAGAGCTGGACTGGAAGAGGAGCAACCGGGACAGAACCGGCGCCCCAACTGGGACTAGAACCCGGGGAGCTGGCACTGCAGGTGGAGGCTTAGCCAAGTGAGCTGTTGCCCTGGCCCCAGAGATTCTTGAGTTGTTGATTTCCAGTTTCATTCCTTTTGGTTAGAGAAGATGCATGGTATAATTTTGATTTTTTTTGAATTTGCTGAGACTTTCTTTATGGTCTAGCATATGTTCTATCCTAGAGAAAGTTCCATGTGCTTGTAAGAAGAATGTTTATTCTGTGACTGTAGGATGAAAGTTCAGTAAATATCTGTTAGGTCCATTTGGTCTATAGTGTCAATTAACTTGTTTCCTTGCTGATTTTCTGTCTGGTTGATCTATCTGTTGTTGAAAGTGGGGTATTGAAGTCCACCGTTACTATTGTGTTGGAGTCTTTGTCTCCCTTTAGATCCATTAGCATTTCTTTTAAATAGCCAGGTGCCCTGTAATTAGGTACATATATGTTTATAGTCACATCTTCCTGATGAATTGATCCCTTTAATCATTACGTAGTACCCTTCTTTGTCTGTTTTAAAGTTTTTGTGTTAAAGTCTATTTTGTCTGATATTGGGATGGCTACACTGGCTTTTTTTTTAATTTTTAAAACAAAAGCATCATAAGTAATTATAGCCTTATGTTCATGGGTACTCATAGAAACACATGATTTGTGTCATCAGTAACAAAGTGAAGAGTGGGCAGAGGTATAAGGGAGTGGTTTTATACACAAATGAAGTTTAAATTGCTACCAGTTTAATATTGATTTGTTATAACTTTAAGATGCTTAATGTAATTGCAGTGGTAACTGCAGAATAAGGAAAGGAAAATTAATGGGAAACCAAAGCATGGCTTCTGTTGTGTTTTGTGTAGTGACAGCAAGGGAAGAAAGGAGGAACACAAAAGCTACCACACATACAGAACAGAACAAAATTGCAATAGTCCACTGTCGGTATTTTAAATGTACATGGTTTATGTGAACCAACTGGAACTCAAAAATTGGTTAATGAAAAAAAATCTGAGTATTCATAATTGCGTGCCTGGGGGATAAGTTTTGAGAAATACATCATTAGGCGGTTTTGTAGTTGTGCAAACATAGAGTATGTTCATGAATTAAGGTACAGTATAACTAAGTGATAGAAATAATCTTATGAGACTACTGTCACTTATGCATTTGTTAACCAAAACATTATGTAGGGGGCCAGTGCTATGGCTCACTTGGTTAATCCTCCACCTGCAGCGCTAGCATCCCAAATGGGCACCGGGTTCTAGTCCCGGTTGCTCCTCTTCCAGTCCAGCTTTCTGCTGTGGCCCGGGAGGGCAGTGGAGGATGGCCTAAGTGCTTGGTCCCTGCACCTGCATGGAAGACCAGGAGGAAGCACCTGGCTCCCATCTTTAGATAGGCGCATCGCCAGCTGTAGCGGCCATTTGGGGGGTGAACCAACGGAAGGAAAACCTTTCTCTCTGTCTCTCTCCCTCTCACTGTCTCTCTCCCACTCACTGTAGCTTTACCTGTCAAATAAAAAAAAATCTGTTAAAAAAAAAAAGCATTATGTAGTGGATGACTAAATATGCTGTCTAGAAGACCACCTGTATCTAAGGACATAATTAAGCTAATTGTGAGAAGTTGGAAAAACAGGCCATGTAAATGGAAACCTAAATAAAGCAAGAGTGGCCGTTCTTAATATCAGATACAATAGAATTTAAGACTGCAACTGACATTATGTAATGATAAAAGGGCCAATTCACTAGAAACACGTTTAGCAATTATATATGCACTTAGCATTAGAGCTCTCAAACATATAAAGGAAATGAAATCAGAAATTAGCTGCAACACCATTGTAGGAGGCATCAGTGCTCCTCTGGGTGTGTACAGAACCAGACAGGATCATTAAGGAATAGAGGACTCCATATGGACCAGTTGGCCATAACAAGCATTTTCACACACACAACACTGCACCTAACAACAGCAGAATCCACATACTGCATATGGAGCATTCTCCAAGATAGACCACGTGTTAGGCCATAAGGAAAGACCTCACAAATTTAAGAAGATTGAAATCAGAATTTTAGCAGCCAGGACTCAAACTGGTGCCCATATGGCATGCCAACACTGAAGACTGCGGCTTTACTCATTATGCCACTGTGCCAGCCCCTAAACAGTGCACTTTTTTTTTTTTAATTTATTTGACAGGTAGAGTTATAGAGGGAGAGAGAGAGAGAGAAAGGTCTTCCTGCCGTTGGTTCACTCCCCAAATGGCCGCCACGGCCAGTGCTGCGCCAATCCGAAGAGGGGACCTGGTGCTTCCTCCTGGTCTCCTATGCAGGTACAGGGGCCCAAGCACTTGGGCCATCCTCCACTGCCCTCCTGGGCCACAGCAGAGCTGGACTGGAAGAGCAGCAACCGGGACTAGAACCCGGCGTTCATATGGGATGCTGGCGCCACAGGTGGAGGATTAACCAAGTGAGCCATGGTGTCGGCCCAGCAGTGCCCTTTTAAACAACCAATGAGTCAAAGGAAAAACCACAAAAGAGAATTGAGAAAATACCTGGAAACAAAAGAAAATAGAACCACAACATACCAAACTTGTGGAATGCATTGAAAGTACAATTCAGGGGGATGTTAATTTAAATAAAAGTTTTTTTTTTTTTTTTTTTTCAAATCAGCAACCTAGCTTCACACCTCAAAGAACTAGAAAAGAACAAACCACACTCAACTTCTGAACTAGCTCCTACTATGCCCTGGGAGGCAGCAGATGATGGT
The DNA here is from genome assembly GCF_964237555.1 of Oryctolagus cuniculus. Classification (NCBI taxonomy): domain Eukaryota; kingdom Metazoa; phylum Chordata; class Mammalia; order Lagomorpha; family Leporidae; genus Oryctolagus; species Oryctolagus cuniculus. The sequence goes on from NC_091442.1 coordinate 71,773,360, forward strand.
TCAAATAGTTGAGTCCCTGTCATATCCTTGGGAGACTTGGATTGAGTTCTTGTCTCCAGGCTTTGGCTTGACCTAGCCCTGGCTATTGCAGGTGTTTAGGGAGTGAAATGCAGATGACAGATTCTTTCTCTTCGTCTGTGTTTGACTTTCAAATAAAATTAGTAAGACTCCTCCTCAGACTTTTTCACAGAATTGCAGAGGAGGAAACACTACCAAGTGCATTTTACGAGGCCAGCATTACCCTGATCCAAAACCGAAAACATAAGAAAACTATAGACCAGTATCTCTGATGAATATGGATGCAACAAATTGGGTATTTGAGGGATTTACTCTAACATAATAAGGGTCAGAACAGTAGAATCATAATCGCGAATAATATACAGTTGTGTATACAAGTGGGTATACGGTTTCAGTTTTGCAAGATAAATGTTTTAGAGATCTATTTCACAACTATGTGAATATACTTAACACTACTGAGCAGTTAAAATTGATTCAGATGATAAAATGCGTTGTGTTCTTACCTGAATGATACGAGTATTATTGTAAAGAAAAACAAGATCAGACGGGGATGTCCCTGTTAAACAATGGATGTTTGGGACATTGCACAAGCCAGCTGTCATGATGTTGTAGTCAGAATGACTAAGCCACATTTCAAAGGCCATCTTCCCACCTTTACTGATACAAAGTTGAAGCCCTAGGTGGTCATTTGGCCTAGTGGTTACAATGCCTGTGTCCCATATCGTAGTACCCTGAGTTTGATTCCCAGCTCTGCCTCCAAATTCCAGACACTGCAGATGCAGACCCTGGGAAGCAGTGGTGACGGCCCAGGCGACTGGGTACCTGCCATCTAGGTGGGAGATCTGGAATTAGGTCTCATCTCCAAGGTCCAGCCTCCAAAGCTTTGCAGGCATTTGAGCAAATGAGCTTGCCAAATTACCTCTGTGTTTCAAATTTTAAAAAACTGAAGCCTCAAAAAGTACATATCATTAAAAGATGTTCATCCTCCAGTGAGCCCTTTAGGCAGGGAATTGTAAAAATATAGAGAGTTCTGGAATAGTGACTACATTGAGGTCTTCATGCTTAACAATGTAGAGCCCCATTTTTGTGATACAGTCAGTTTGTGTCCTCATATGGAAAGGGAAGGTGTAATGAACTTTTACTATAGCTTGGTATGTATCTGTTTACAGTGCCCATTTCTAAGATGCAAACAGACTCACAGTAACTCAAAGGCTGTATATATTGAAGAAACAGTGGTGATTTGGAGACATTCATTTGGCCGCTTGTGTGAAAATACTCTTTGAATATACTTATCTGTTCGGAATCCTTTGTGTGCAGATGGAATCCTTTGTGTGCAGATGAAATGGAAACCTGTTCCTTATGCGCAATCATGTAGGCGATTCCACTGATAGAATTCTGTTGTCAACATGGGAAATAGTGAACAGTGTGAACTTGGTGAGTGTTCAGATCCAAGGTCTCACCTCCCAGAAACCGCATGAAAGCAATAAGGACAGTAAAACACCTTGTAGATTAGTTTCCTAGTGCTGCCATAACAAAGTACCCCCCCCACACAACAAGAAGTCCTGGTTTCTCAGATCTGGGACCTAGAAGTTCAAAATCAATATATAAGCAGCAGGTGTTCCCTGTGAAAACTGTAATGAAGTCCTTCCTGTCCTCTTCCTATCTTCGAATGATTGGCTGGCAGTCTTCATATTCTTTGGCTTGAAGTCACCCAATTCCAGTTCTGCCTTTGTCATCAAATGCCCCTCTTGGTCTGTCTCTGACTTCCCATGACTACTACTTAGAAGGACACTATTCGTACAGCATGAGGGTCCCAGTCCAGTATGACCTCATCCTAAACCAGTTACATCCGCCATGAACCTGGTTCCAAATAAGAGATACTAGGTGGTTAGGATGTGAACATGTCTTCCATAGAACTCAAACAAGATTAGGTTTCAAATCAAAATCCTCAAGTGCCCAGATATGTGAGTAGTGTGGAAACCAGGTGTGGACAGAGAGCTGCTGGAGCTGTAGGGAAGGAGAGTTGGGTAGCCGTTCCTGGAAAGACTGTATGGTCTAAAATGCACTGTACCTATACAAAGGCACCAAAGGAAATATGTGTAAGAGCAGTAAAACTTGACATCAAAGTAACCAGAAAAACATTTCACAGGAAAGATGAGAAGTGTAAGCAAATATCAATGCCCCCTTTTGACCCAGACAAAATGGGGAACTGCTCTGGGTTCTATATTTCAGAGGGATCCAGCTGTGTATTACAAACATAGAAACTGATTAACGAGGACTTAGGTGATTCTGTCACTTCTGATCTGCTGTTCAGTGCCAGCACAGGGCAAGTCATAGCTGTAAACGTCTGTCGTAACACCATTCAGGCCCCAGGGAAATCCTCCTTAAATCCTTTGTGTGTCTTCAGAATGAAGGGTAATTATGTCCCAATACCACTCAGCTTTGTAGGTGGTACTTTCACTGACTCAATGTTATGTTTGAGTAGAGCTTGTCTCCCTGAAACTCATGTGGATGTTTAATGTCTTAACAGTTGATAGGTGAAGAGTGGAGACTTGATCTAGTTATGGCATCTAAGAGGTGGCTCTGATGAGAGGCCTTTTGGTCACTGAGGTCGTACCTGCAGAGGGTGGTTCTCACAACAAGGCTGATGACTTGGGTTCAAGTCTAGTTGCTCGCTGGGCTTCCTGGCTCACCATGTGATCACTACTCCACACTGCCATGGCTAGCTTCCACCAGAGATGCTCTATGGGACCACCGCATCCTGACCTTAATATCCAAACTTGGCTGAAGTAAACCTTTTCCTTCCCAGGAAGCCCCTCTTGGGTATTTTAGGTAAAGTAGTGAAAAAAATGGATGAATACACATGGCTACATAGAGCAAGGAGAATTTAATCTTTATGTTTTAAGAAATGGAAATGGCATTAATTTTTTATTAATTTGAAAGGCTGAATTACAGAGGGAGGGAGAGGAAGGGAGAGAGGTGTCTGCCATCTGCTGGCAGAATAATACCAATTGCAAAAAAACCTTTTAGAGACTAGAATAGGGTTCCCTACCTCGCCTAAAGAAAATGTAGAGGAAGTCCACGCGGGAAGCTAGCCCAGCACGTGGTGGAAGGGTCCACACCTGGTGATGAGGCTGCCTTCACAGGACAGTCATACCAAAGCTGTCAGAGCCCAAAGGGGATGAGGAGGGTCCATGAGGAAGGGTAGCCTGGGCTGGGAGTGAAGTCAGAGTCCAAGTGGGCAGGAGCCCCCGGTATGGACGGAGAACTAGTCTTGTGGTGTAGTGCAGCCCACGTGTCTGGGATTGGGTGCAGGTTGGCATGGATGTCAGAGCCTGGGGAAGGGGAAGAATGAGTGTGAGTTGCCATAGTCTGTTGGGCAAGGAGGGCATCATTGCAGGGGGCTGGCCTGGTGTGGGCTGTTAGAGCCCAAGCACGGAGAGAAGGAAGATGATGGTGTTGCAAATGGAGATGACCAAATATGAAAGAGGAAAGTGGAAGTCTGGTTCCTCATTGCCTAACAATGAGAAAAATACAGAAAGGGTGGAAATTAGAATGAGCCCCATAGTTTGAGTTGGGGTTGTAGATATATCAGGGGGCTTCAAAAAGATCTGGAAATGTGTACTACAAAAACTGCACATGGCTTTAACATAATTGGCACCAAGATAAACTACCTTTAATTCCATTTTCCCATGAACTTCTTGGAGTATAATTTTGAAGATAATTTTCCATTTCTTTTTTTTAAAACGATTGATGTATTTATTTGAGAGGCAGCGTTACAGAGGGAGAGACAGAGATTTTTGCATCTGCTGGTTCTCTCCCCAAATGGCCGCAACGGCCACTACTGGGCCAATCTGAAGCCTGGAGCTGGGGGCTTCTTTGGGTCTTGCATGTGGGTGCAGGGACCCAAGAACTTCAGCCATCTTCTTCTGCTTTCCCAGGCCATCTGAAGTGGAGCAGCTGAGACATGAACCAGAGCCCACATGGGATGCCAGCACCACAGGTGGAGGCTTGACCTACTATCCCACAGCACTGGCCCTGATAATTTTCCATTTCTTTCCACTTAGACTTAAGGGACCAGTGAAATTTCAAAATCATGCATTTACCTAGCAACAGATCTTGGCTTCTTAATGTCATATCCACTAAAAGGAATCAGGGATCTCTAGAAAAATGGCTGGTTTTGAGGCTCCTTGAGGGAAAGTGAGGGATGAGAATGTAGCATCTTGTGCCAGAAGGCACAGAGTGGGGGAGCAACATCCACAGGACCAGAACTAGCCACATGGGTACTCCCCTAACCAAATTAAGGGTATTTAGCTAATAAAGATGTGATCACACACACATACCGATGGATCAGAATACACAGCCCCCAGAAAACCCTAGCAGACATGGGCAGATGATCTTCCACACTGCCTACACCAGCCTCTTCAACAAGTGGTGTTGGGAGGGGCCAGTGATCTTTGCAATGCTGGCATTCCCCATTGGAGCCCTGGTTCAAATCTCTGCTGCTCTGCTTTCAATCCAGCTTCCTGCTAATCAGCCTGAGAAGGCAGCAGAAGGTGTCCCAAGTGTTTGGGTCCTTTCTAGCCATCTGGGAGACCAGGATGGGGTTCCTGACTCCTGGATTCAGGCTGTCTCAGACCTGGCTATAACAGCCATTTAGGGAATGAACCAATGGTTGGAAGATTTCTCTCCCACTGTCACTCTGCCTTTCAAATAAGTAAATACCAAATGGTATTGGAAAGACAATATCCACATGCGAAAAATGAAGTTTGTTTCTTAACACCACATAGAAAAATTAATTCAAAAGATTAAAGGCCTGACTGTAAGAGGTAGATCTATAAAGTACCTAAAGAAAAATAGGAAGGAAAAGTTTCAGGACACTCAGCGTGGTAAAGACTTTTTGAATGTGGCAAAAGACTCGAACAGACATTATTCCCCAAGAAGGTATCCAAATGGCCAATAAGCACATGGAAAGATGTGCGACATCACCAATCATAAAAGAAATGTGGGTCAAATCCACGGTGAGATATCACCGCACAGCCATCAGCCATCAGTTTTATAAAATGAAGTGTTCTGGAGATGGATGGTGGTATGGTTGTACAATATTCGATACCAGCGAGCTGTGCACTTAAAAATGGTTAATTGGGGCCGGTGCTGAACTAGACAACTACTTTCATTTTTTAATTTTTATTTATTTGAAAGGTACAGAGACGGAGAGAACAGGCAGATGGAGAGAGGGCTTTACCCACAACAGCCAGAATTGGACCAGAGCTGAAGCAAGGAGCCAGAAACAAAGCCCAGGTTTCTCATTGGGTATCAAGAAACCAGTCACTTGGGTCATTGCTGTTGCTTCCTAGGGTCTACATAGGCAAGCAGCTGGACTCAGAAGCTGGAGCTAGGAATCAAACCCAGGTGAAGGCATCTTAACTGCAAGGCTAAGTACCCACTCCCTAAGAGACCTGCTGTATCTATTTACCAAGCATATACCAGTTATTCCTCTGATCTGCATATTGTACAGGAATAGAGTCAGGATATGTGGTCTTTTGTGACTGGCTTCTTTATCACTTAGCATAAGGTTTTCAAGGTTTATCTATCTATTTTTTTAAGAAACTTTTTTGACAGGCAGATATATATTTTAAGATTTACTTATTTATTTACTTATTTGAAATGCAGGGTGACAGAGAGATAGACATCTCCCATTTGCTGAATCACTCTCCAAATGGCCGCAACAGCTAAGGCTGTTTGTTCTAAACAAAACCAGTAGCCAAGAACTCCATCCTGGTCTCCCACCTGGGTGGCAGGGGTCCTAGTAGATTAGCAAGAAGCTGGCCTGGAAGTGGAGCACAGGATCTCAAGCTGGCACTCCTGTATGGGATGCCAGCATTGCAAGTGGCAGCTTCACCCACTGCACCACAAGGCTGGCCCTCAAGGTTTATAGCATGTATCAGCACTTAGTGATTTGTGTCTTCCCTCTTGCTCCTGATTAACCTAGTAGAGGTTTGTCGATCATAGGATCTTTTTCAAGACTAGGTTCTGTTTTCAGTGATTTCTCTCCACTGCTTCGCATTTCCAGTTTCATACATTTAGGCTCTTAGTTTTATTATTTCTTTTCTTCTATTTGCTTTCAACTTAAATTATTCCTGTTACTCTAGTTTCCAAAGGGGAAAGCTTAGATTCCTGATTTTAAAGCTTCTTTTCTTTGAATTTATATATTTAATGCTATGTATTTCTAAATACTGCTTTTGCTAACTCCCACAAAATTTGATGTCGATTTTTAATTTTCATGTCATTCAAAGTATTTTTTCATTGCTCTTGAGATATTATCTTTGATGCAAGTGTTCTGTAGAAGTGTGTTTCATGATCATCTTGAGAGACATTTTTCCAGGTATTGAGTACTAGGTTGGCAGGTTTTGCCTTTAAACATTTTAAAGATGTTGCTCCAGTGTCTTTATGTTTGTACTGTTTCTGAAAAGAATGCCACTGTCCTCTTTTGTTCCTCTGTATGCATTTTTCTTGGCTGTTTGGAAAAATGTAATAGCTTTATTGAAATTTAATTACTCTGTCACGCAATAGACCCACTTAAACTGTACAGCTCAGTAGAAGTTAATATCTACACAGATGGTAGGTGCAGCCATCACAACTTTAGAACATTTCATCACACTTTAGCAGCCCCTTCCCATTTCTCTCCAACATCCCTAATCTTGGGCAATCGCTAATGTATTTCTGTCCCTATAGAATTTCCTGTTTGGCAGGTCATATCAACAGAATCATACAATATGTGATATTTTGTGATTGGCTTCTGTAACTCAGCATAATGTTTCTTTATTTATTTGAAGGGCAGAGTTATAGAGCATCAGAGAGAGAGGGAGCGAGGTCTATCTTCCATCTGCTGGTTCACTCCTCAGATGACTGCAATAGCCGGAGCTGTGCCAATCTGAAGCCAGGAGCCAGGAGCTTCCTTTAGGTCTCCCACGTGGGTGCAGGGGCCTAAACATTTGGCCCATCCTCTACTGCCCTCCCAGGTTACTGCAGAGAGCTGGATCGGAAGTGGAGCAGCCGGGACTTGAACCGGTGCCCATATGGGATGCCGGCACTGCAGGCAGCAGCTTTACCCACTATGCCACAGCTCCAGCCCCCAGCATAATGTTTTCAAGCTTTTTTCACACATTGTAGCATGTATCAGTTCTTTGGTTTTTTAATTTTTTTTTTTTTTGACAGGCAGAGTGGACAGTGAGAGAGAGACAGAAAGGTCTTCCTTTGCCGTTGGTTCACCCTCCAATGGCCACCGTGGCCGGCGCGCTGCAACCAGCGCACCACGCTGATCCGATGGCAGGAGCCAGGAGCCAGGTGCTTTTCATGGTCTCCCATGGGGTGCAGGGCCCAAGCACCTGGGCCATCCTCCACTGCACTCCCTGGCCACGGCAGAGAGCTGGCCTGGAAGAGGGGCAACCGGGACAGAATCCGGCGCCCCGACCGGGACTAGAACCCGGTGTGCCAGCGCCGCTAGGCGGAGGATTAGCCTAGTGAGCCGCGGCGCCGGGCTGGTTTTTTAATTTTTAAGAGGTAAATAATCTTCCATTGTATGTATTCCATTAAATGCATATACAACATTTTATTTATCCATTTTATTTCCCTCTTAAATCCATTTTTGTTTTCAGTTGATGGATGTTTGAGTTGTTATGGATATTGCTTCTGTGAACATTTGTATGCAAGTTTTTGCGTGACTGTGTTTTCATTTCTCTTTTGAAGTAAAATTTCTGGATCAGGCAATAACTCAGGACCTGACTATTTTCTGAAATAACTGTACCATTGTACATGTGGCCCAGCAGTGTACAAGATTCCAGTTTCTCTACACCCTTACCAGTGCTTGTTAATATCTTTTTAATTCTATGCATCCTAGCCAGTACCTTGATTACTGTTGCACTGTAGAAAGTTTTGAAATTGAGGAGTGTGAATCCTTCAACTTACTCTTTTCCAGGTCCTTTACAATTGCAGGTTCTTGACAATTCCTTCGGGTTTTAGAATTAGCTTGTCAGTTTCCACAAGGAAGCTAGCTGGGATTCTGATTGCAGTTTGGTTGAGTCTGTAGATCAGTTTGGAGAGTATTGCTATTTTTTAAAAAACATGTATTTATTTATTTGAGAGCAGAGTAACAGAGAGACCTTCCATCCACTGGTTCACTCCCCAAATGGCTGCAACAGCTGGAGCTGGGCCAGTCTGAAGCCAGGAGCCAGGAGCTTCTTCTGGGTCTCCCACATGGGTGCAGGGGCCTAAGCACATGGGCCATCTTCTGCTTTCCTAGAACATCAGCCGGGAGGTGGATCAGAAGTGGAGCAGTGGGACTTGAACTGGTGCCCATATGGGATGCTGGCACTGTAGGTGGAGGCTTAACCTGCTATGCCACAGCACCAGCCCTGAGAGAATATTGTTATCTTAATGATGGAAATGACCTATGAACATGTGACAATTTTTAACTATGTATTTTAATTCTACCTATTATGGGCCATTGATGTTTTGATATATATACACATTGTATAATGTTCAAATCAGGGTAAGTATATCTATCTAATCAAACTTTTATCAGTTCTTTGTGGTGAAAACATTGAGAATCCAGCCTCCAGCCTCCTACTTTTTTTTTGCTCAAGACTGTTGGCTACTCAGAGTTTTTTGTTTGGTTTTGTTTTCTTTGGGGGGTGGCTTAGTGCTTTTTTTTTTTTTTTTTTTTTTTTTTAACAGACAGACTGGACAGTGAGAGAGAGAGACAGAGAGAAAGCTCTTCCTTTTGCCGTTGGTTCACCCTCCAATGGCCGCCGTAGCTGGCGCTCTGCGGCTGGCGCACTGCAATGATCCGAAGCCAGGAGCCAGGTGCTTCTCCTGGTCTCCCATGCGGGTGCAGGGCCCAAGCACTTGGGCCATCCTCCACTGCACTCCCGGGCCACAGCAGAGAGCTGGACTGGAAGAGGGGCAACCAGGACAGAATCCGGCGCCCCGACCGGGACCAGAACCCGGTGTGCCGTCACTGCAAGGTGGAGGATTAGCCTATTGAGCCGCGGCGCTGGCTGCTTAGTGCTTTTTAAAAATGTATTTATTTACTTCTTTAAAAGACTGAGACAGATATTTCCCATTCACTGGTTTACTTCCCAAATGCCAACAAGAGTTAAGGCTGAGCCAAGCCAAATTCAGGAAGTCAAAACTCAAATCTGGGGGCTGGCACTGTGGCTTAGCAAGTAAGGCCACTGCCTGCAGTGCTGGCATCCCATGTGGGTGCCAGTTTAAGTCCCAGCTGCTCTACTTCCAAACCAGCTCTCTGCTATGGCCTGGGAAAGCAGTAGAAGATGGCTCAAGTGCATGGGCCCCTAGAGCCACATGGGAGACCTAGAGGAAGCGCCTGGCTCCTGGCTTCGGATTGGCACAGCTTCTACCATGTGGTCAATTGGGAAGTGAACCAGTGGATGGAGGACCCCTCTCTCCCTCTGCCTTTCCTTCTCTCTAAGTGTAACTCTGACTTCCAAATAAATGGGTAAATCTTAAAAAAAAAAAAAAAAAAAAAAAAAACACCTCAGTCTGGTCTCCCACACTGGGGTATGGATCCAGCTACTTAACCGTCACCTGCTGCCAGCCAGAACAGAGTAGGAAGCTGCAATGGAGAGTGGATCAGGGACTTGAACCCAAGACTGCGCTATGGGATGTGGACGTCTCAAGCGGTTGCTTCAACCCACTGCAGCTAATGCCTGCCTCAGGGTAGTAGCATTTTTTCTACTCCTGTGAAGAATGTCATTGGGATTTGGATAAGGATTGTACTGAATGTGTAGATGGCTTGGCTTAGTATGGACATTTTTTTTATTTATTTTTTTACAGGCAGAGTGGACAGTGAGAGAAAGAGAGAGACAGAGAGAAAGGTCTTCCTTTACCGTTGGTTCACCCTCCAATGGCTGCCGCGGCCGGAGCGCTGCAGCCGGCACACCCCGCTGATCCGAAGCCAGGAGCCAGGTGCTTATCCTGGTCTCCCATGGTGTGCAGGGTCCAAGCACTTGGGCCATCCTCCACTGCACTCCCTGGCCATAGCAGAGAGTGGCCTGGAAGAGGGGCAACCGGGACAGAATCCGGCGCCCCAACCGGGACTAGAACCCCGTGTGCCGGTGCCTGTATTGAGCCGCGGCGCCGGCCCAGTATGGACATTTTAATATTGATTCTTCCAATATGTGACACACGATGTCTCCATTTTTGTGCTTTAATTTTTTTCAGCAATGTTTTAGAGTTTTCAGTTATTTAGATATTTAACTTATTTCAACAATAGTTGTAGTTTTCAGAGGGTAAGTTTTGAGCTTTTTTAAAAAAAATTATTTTTTTTTATTTGAAAGAATTACAGAGAGGGAGAGAGGAAGATATATATAGAGAGGTTTCCCATCCACTGGCAATGGGCAGGGCTGAGCCAGGCTGAAGCCAGGAGCCAGGAGCTTCTTCCAGGTCTCCCACACAGGTGGCAGGGCCCGAGCACTTGGGCCATCCTCCACTGCTTTCCCAGGTACATTAGCAGGGAGGTGGATAAGAAGTGGAGTAGCCAGGACTTGAACTGTTCCAATATGGGATGCTGGCATTGCAGGCAGCAGCTTTACCCACTGCACCAACAATGCAAGCTCCTGAGCTTTTTTGGTTAACTTATTCCTAAGTGTTTTATTCTTTCTTGTGCTATTGTAAAATGAATTATTTTCTCATATTTGCTTTTGAATTGCTCATTGGAAATGTATAGAAATATAATTGAATTTTATATATTGATTCTGTGTGCTGCAACTTTGCTGAACTCATTTATAATTCCAAGAGTTTTAAGTGGAGTCTCCAGGATTTTCTTCTTTTGATTTTTTTGTTTGCTTTATAGATTTATTCATTTATTTTCAGAGTCAGAATTACAGAGACAGAAAGAGGTCTTCCATCTCTTGTTTACTCCCCCAGATGGCTGCAATGGCCATGGCTGGGCCAGACCAGAGCCAGGAGCTTCATACAGGTCTCCCACATGAGTGCAAGGGCCCAAGCACTTGGACCTCGATCTGCTGCTTTCCCAGGCACATTAGCAGGGAGCTGGATCAGAAGTGGAGCAGCTGGGTCTTGAACCAGCACCCATATGGGAAGCCAGCATTCCAAGGGGCAACTTAACCCAATACGCCACAACGCTGGCCCCTAGAATTTTCTACATACAAAATCATGCCATTCACGGTTAGAGGTGGTTTTGCTTCTTTCTCTCTAATCTGGGTGCCTTTTCTTTCTTTCTCTTGCCTAATTGGCCTGGCTAGCACCTTAGTACAATACTGGCTAGAAGGGGTGAGAAGGAACATCCTTGTTCTGTTCCTGGTCTTGGGGGGAAGCATCTAGTCTTTCCTCATGAAGTGTGACAGTATCTGTGGGTTTTTGTGGGTGTCCTTTATCAGACTGAAGATGTTTCTTTCAATTCCTAGGAAAACCCTTGGATGTTTTCATCATGAAAGTGGTTTGGATTTTTTTTTTTCAAATGCTTTTTCTGAATCTATGGCATTTACCATGTAATTTTAAAATCTGTACATTTTATTTATATTCTGATATTAACCCAAATTTACATTTCTAGGTTACATCTGACTGGGTCATAGTCTATATTTTTTTTAATTTTTGCATATTTGTTTGCATTGTATTTGAAAGATAGGCAGAGAAAGAAACAGACAGGTCTTTTATCTACTGGTTCACTACTCCATATGCTCACAACAGCTGTATCTGGGATGACAGGAAGACAAGTGCTTGAGCCGTCACCTACTGCCTCCCAGCGTGCCTTTTAGCAGCAAGCTGGAAGGACTAGCAGAGCCAGAACCTGACCTGGGCACTCCACTGTCGGATACGGGTGTCCCAAGCCGTGTCCTGACTGCTGCACCAAACACTGCCCTGTGATTATTCTCCTGTGTTGCTGCATTCAGTGTGCTGGTATTTTTTGAGGATTTTTATATCAATTTCTATAAGAAATATTGGTCCGTGGCTTTCTTTTTTAAAAAAACTTTTATTTACTAAATATAAATTTCCAAAGTAATATTTATGGATTACAATGGCTTTTCACCCCCATAACTTCCCTCCCACCCAAACCCTCCCCTCTCCCGCTCCCTCTCCCATTCCATTCATGTCAAGATTCATTTTTTCTTTTTTTTTAAGATTCATTTTCAATTATCTTTATATACAGAAGATCAATTCAGGATATATTAAGTAAAGATTTCATCAGTTTGCACCCACACAGAACAAAAAGTGTAAAATACTGTTTCAGTACTATTTATAGCATTAATTCACATTGAACAACACATTAAGGACAGAGATCCTAATGAGGAGTAAGTGCACAGTGACTCCTGTTGTTGACTTAACAAGTTGACACTCTTGTTTATGACGTCAGTAATCTCCCTAGGCTCTAGTCATGAGTTGCCAAGGCTAAGGAAGCCTTTTGAGTTCCCTGACTCCAATCTTTGTTAGACAAGGTCCTAGTCAAAGTGGAAGTTCTCTCCTCCCTTCAGAGAAAGGTACCTCCTTCTTTGATGCCCCGTTCTTTACACTGGGATCTCACTCGCAGTGAGATCTTGCATTTAAGTTTTTTTGTTTGTTTGTTTTTTGCCAGAGTGTCTTGGCTTTCCATGCCTAAAATACTCTCATGGGCTCCTCAGCCAGATCCGAATGCCTTAAGGGCTGATTCTGAGGCCAGAGTGCTGTTTAGGACATCTGCCATTCTGTGAGTCTGCTGTGTATCCCGCTTCCCATGTTGGATCGTTCTCTCCCTTTTTGATTCTATCAGTCAGTATTAGCAGACACTAGTCTTGTTTTGTGATCCCTTTGACTCTCAGACCTATCAGTATGATCAGTTGTGAACTGAAATTGATCACTTAGACTAGTGAGAAGGCATTGGTACATGCAACCTTGATGGGATTGTATTGGAATCCCCTGGCACATTTCTAACTCCACCATTTGGGGCAAGTCCGATTGAGCATGTCCCAAATTGTACATCTCTTCCCTCTCCTATTCCCACTGTTATATTTAACAGGGATCACTTTTCAGTTAAATTTAAACACCTAAGAATAATTGTGTGTTAATTACAGAGTTCAACCAATAGTATTAACTAGAACAAAAAAAAATGCTAAAAGGGATAAAGTATTAAATTGTACATCAACAATCAGAACAAGGGCTGATCAAATCACTGTTTCTCATAGTGTCCATTTCACTTCAACAGGTTTCCCTTTTGGTGCTTGGTTAGTTGTCGCTGATCAGGGAGAACATACGATATTTGTCCCTTTGGACTGGCTTAATTCACTCAGCATGATGTTTTCCAGATTCCTCCGTTTTGTTGCAAATGACTGGATTTCAGTGTTTTTTTACTTTCTATAGTATTCTATAGAGTGCATGTCCCATAATTTCTTTATCCAGTCTACTGTTGATGGGCATTCTTACATAGCTCTGTCCCACCCCCACTTTGATTTGAGGTATTGTTATAATACATGTTACATCTGTCATTCAACCCTAATGATGCATAACTAAAACTATTACTTTACTGTTGAACTTTACCTTTGTTCAGTGAAACTTTGCTCCCACACTTCCTTTGCTGTGTAATATGTTTGGCAATTTTTTTGAAATGAGGCATTGTAGACTGTCTATTATACAGGCAGACCTCAGAGACATTGCAGATCTGGTTCCAGACCACTGCAGTGGAGTTAACATCACAATAAAGCAACTGACACAAATTGATTTCTCAAAACATGTAAAGTTACATTTAAATTATACCAAGGTCTACAGCATATGTAAGACCATGTGTGTCTTAATTTGAAAATATTTTATTGATTAAGGACGCTGGCATTCCTCAGAGCCTTCGGTGAGTTGTAATCTTGCTGGTGGAGGGTCTTGCTTTGATGGTGATGGATGTTGATTGATCAGAGTAGTATTGTTGAAGCTTGAAGTGGCTGCGACAATGTCTTAAAATAAGAGAGTGGCAGTTTGTGGAATTGATTGACTCTTCCCTTCATGAAGGATTTCTCTGTAGCATGTGATGCTGTTTGATAGCATCGTATCCAGAGTCGAACTTCTTTCAAAATTTGAGTCAGGAGTGAGCACAGCAGTTGTGATGCTGCTTGGAATGCCTGCATCCCAAATTAGAGACTGCTCTTTTCTAAGATTTTATTTATTTATTTGAGAGGTAGAGTTACAGACAGTGAAAGGGAGAGGAGACAGAGAGAGGTCTTCTTTCTGCTGGTTCATGCCCCAAATGGCTGCAACAGCCAGAGCTGGACTGATCCAAACCAAGGAGTCAGGAGCTTCTTCCAGGTCTCCCACGTGGGTGCAGGGGCCCAAGCACTTGGGCCATCTTCTACTGCTTTCCCAGGCCATAGCAGAAAGCTGGATTGGAAGAGGAGCAACTGGGACTCAAACCAGTGCCCATATGGGATGCCAGTGCCACAGGCAGAGGATTAACCTGCACCACAATGCCGGCCTCGACACTGCTCTTTAAATGTATATAATGTTCTAAATACTTTGTTGTCATTTCAGCAATATTTGCAGCATCTACACCAGTAGATTCCATTTCAAGAAACGACTTTTTTGCTCATTCATAAGAAGCAACTCCTCATTAAGGTTTTAATCATCAGATTGAAAGTCAAACTTACTCTTTGACCCGTGGACTACAGAATGGGTGTTGTATTAACAACCATGAAAACAATATTGATCTTGTTATACATCTATAACAATTCTTAAGTAACCAGGTACATTATCAAGGACTAGTAATATTTTGGAAGGAATGTTTTTTTTTCTCAGCAATAAGTCCCAACAGTAGAGTTAAAATATTCAGGCATCCATGTTGTATACCAGGGGCGGGGGATGTGTAGCCCACAGAATGTATAAGGCCTGAGAAATCATTTGGACTGTGTCTCCCAAAGCAACCACAGGTGTAACTCAAAATTCAATAAATCTGAGCAGGCTAATTTTAAAGATTTATTTATTTACTTGAAAGTCAGAATTACACACAGAGAGAGAATGAGAGGGAGAGAAAGAGAGAGAGCGTCCTCCATCCTCTGGTTCACTCCCTAGTCGGCTACAATGGCTGGAGCTGTGCCAATCTGAAGCCAGGAGCCATGAGCCTCTTTCGGGTCTCTGACGTGGGTGCAGGGGCTCAAGGGCTTGGGCCACCCTCCACTGCTTTCCCAGGCCATAGCAGAGAGCTGAATGGGAAGTGGAGCAGCCGGGAATCCAACCGGTGCCTATGTGGGATGCCAGCCCTGCAGGCGGCAGCCTTAACCACTACGCCACAGTGCTGGACCCCAAGCACACTAATTTTCAAGTTGATAATTTTATATGGCCCACGACTAATGTTATAAATATGCAAATTGTCCCTGGCGGTCAAAAGGTTCCTCACCTCTGTAAGTAAATGTGCTGTCATACAGGCTGTGTTGTTCCATTTGTATAGCATGAGAATAGAGTTACTGTAATTCTTAAGGACTCTATGACATCTGTAATGGTAGGTGAACATTGACTTTAAGCTAAAGTCACCAACTGCTTTAGCCCCTAACAAGAGAGTCAGTCTGTCCTTGGGAGCCTCCAAGCCAGGTCTGACTTCTCTCCAGCCATGAAAGTCCTAGGTGGCATCTTCTTCCAGTAGAAGGCTGTTTCATCAACACTGAGATCTGTTTAAAGCAACCGCTGCCATCAGGGATCTTAGCAAGATCTTGTGCATAACCTGCTGCCTGTGGTACATCAGCACTTGCTGCTTCACTTTGCACTTTGAAGTTGTGAGATGGTATCTTTTCTTAAACCTCATGATTCAAGCTCTGCTAACTTCAGACTTTTCTTCTGCAGCTACCCCCACCTGTCTCAGTCCCCATGAAATTAAGGACAGTCCAAGCCTTGCTCTGGAATAAGCTTTGACTTTAAGGAATGTTGTGGTTGGACTGATTGTCTGTCTAGACCACTAAGACTTTCTTCATATCAGCAGTATGCTTTCATAAGTATGATGCTTTCTTATCATTCCTGTGTTCACTGGGATGGCATCTTTAATTTCTTGAAGAACTTTTCCTTTGCATTGAAAGCTTGCTGTTTGGAACAAGAGGCATAGATTTTAGTCTGTATCAGCTTTCAACATGACTTCTTCACTAAATTTAATCCTTTTTTTAAAAGATTCATTTTATTCAGAAGCAAAATTACCAAAAGAAAGAGAGATGTATTCCATCCTCTGGTTCACCCCCCAAAAAGCTAGACCCCTCCATGCTACTACTTCCTAATTCTGCCCCTGCCACAGCAGAATCTGGAAGGTCTCCCTCCTAATGGCGCTGAGCCTTTCCCAGGTAAGGTCCACTAGGATGTCGCTATGGTTGAGAGAAACCAAGGCCTGGATTACTCACTCAAAAAGATAAGAGAAAAATCTTCCAGGAGCTGCTGATGTGAGAATGGGATTGACAAATGCTGGATTATGATAGAAACCACCAATCTGGAAGACACAAGAGAGCTGAAGATGCGAAGAAACCTAGGAAGAAAGGAACCACAAACTCTGGACAGTAATGAGCCCTTTCTGGGAGAGAATTGCCTCACAGCTGTTCTCATCACTCACGAAATAGCAGGAGAAAGAAATAATAGATGGACAAAGAGAAATTGGCCAAGTTTTCATCGACAGTTCGTGGCCACACATGGGTTAGTGTGATGGAATGCATGCCAGGGACACCCAGCCACAGGGCAGAACTGGTGCCCATATGGGATGCCAGCACTTCAGGCCAGGGCGTTAACCCACCATTCCACAGCCCTGGCCTGGATGCACAGCACTGGATGCACAAGTCTGCATCCATTCGTTCACTGTCCCAGGGGTGAAGTGGTTTACTCAGGGAGAGTGAACAAAGAAATTGGGAAGAGAAGGAAAAAGCTGGGAGCGATGCCTCCTGAAGTGTGTGGCACCTCAGGTTTGTAGCACTCTCTGGAGGCAGGAGCAACAGACCAGAACATCCGAGGCCCTCCATGGTCCCACTGTCCTAGCTGGAAGTGGATCAGGAGCCAGGTGCTTCTCCTGGTCTCCCATGCGGGTGCAGGGCCCAAGCACTTGGGCCATCCTCCACTGCACTCCCGGGCCACAGCAGAGAGCTGGCCTGGAAAAGGGGCAACCGGGACAGATTCCGGCGACCCGACCAGAACTAGAACCCGGTGTGCCGGCGCCGCAAGGTGGAGGATTAGCCTAGTGAGCCACGGCACCGGAGGACTGAAGAGTAAAGTAGTGTAGCTGCCGAGGCCAGCGCTGTGTTGCAGCAGGTTAAGCTACTGTCTGCAATGCCAGCTTCCCATGTGAGTGATAGTTGGAATCCCAGCTGCTCTGCTTCTGACCCAGCTTCTGGCTAATGCACCTGGGAAAGCAGCAAAAGATGGTTCAAGTGCTTGGCTCTTGCCACCCATATGGGAGGCCAAATGGAGCTCCTGGCTTTGGCCTGGCCCATCCCTGGCCGTTGCCGCCATTTGGGGAGTGAGCCAGCACATGGAAGATCCTTTCCATCTCTCTTCTCTTGTAATTCTGCTTTTCAAATAAATGAGGTAAATCTTTTTTTTTTTTTTTTTAAGATTTATGTATTTATTTGAGAGGCAGAGTTACAGACAGGGAGAGACAGTCAACCATCTGCTGGTTGACTCCCCAAATGGCTGCAATGGCCAGAGCTGGATGGATCCCAAGCCAGGAGCTTCTTCCAGGTCTCCAAAGCACTTGTGCCATCTTGCATGCTTTCCTAGGCCATTAACAGAGAGCTCGATCAGAAGAGGAGCAGCCAGGACGCAAACCAGCACCCACATGGGATGCTGGCATTACAGGTGGAGGCTTAGCCTACTATGCCATAGTGCTGGTCCCCCCGCCATTTTTTTTTTTTTAAATAATGTAGCTGCATCCAGAATAACTTAGAGTGATGCCAAAAGAGGGAACAGCATCATTTTCAATTTAATGTACATATAAATTGTTAACAATACAGTAAGCATTTTATCTTATTGGCTTCTAAGAGTTACAATAAAATGCTTGTTTGTCAAGGGAGGGAAAAATACAACCCAGTTTATGAGCCCACTCCCCTTTCTTGGTGACAATTCTTCCCTCTTCCTCCAACATTTTACAGTGGTACCAGAGCTCATTTATGGGTTTAATTCTAGATGTCTGGCTTAGTGAGAGGGAATTTCATGAAAATCTGGTTGCACTGACATGAGTCAAAGTATGGAACCTAAACCCAAAGATCACACTTAATACAGAAATGAAATCAGAATGTTCTTCTGGGGAGAGGAACAAAATGGGAACATATGCATGTCTTTGCAAACCAGGCTGCATGTCATCACATATTTGAAAAAACAGTTAACAATTTCATTATAATTTCTCAATGCTGAATGTTCAGTTATTGTGCAAATGAAGAAAAGCATTTTGTAACTTGAGCAAAGTGGGAAGGAAAGTGTTTATTTATAAGGTGGAAAATGGGAAGTGAAATCCAGCCAAAGTTGTAGTTGCTTTGGCCCTGGATTCCTAAAGATTACAGAAACAAGAGTGTTGAAGAAATGGAAAGGCCTCCAGAATTATTTTGACATGTGTTCAACCTCTAGGAAATTAATTTTAAAGTAGCCTCTAGGTGTTCAACAGCACTGCCTGGTGTTAGACAAACCTCGGAGACAAAACTCACACTTTCGAAGTAAACTTGTAAAATGGGTTTGCACAACGACATCAGGAACTGCAGTCAGGCAAGGGGGAGGCAAAGAAGTTCGAGTGTGCTGGTGAGAATTTATTCCCTTCCTACTTCAGTCCTTCCCTGGTGGTGTAGTCGATTGAAAAGAGGCTAGAACTGACCTGAATCCAGGTCCCAGCGCTACGACTTATTTCCTGGGGCAAATGACTTTACACCTCTGGGATACATATTACTCATCTATAAAATGGAAATAATGCTTAAATGGAAGGCCACTATAAGAGTCAGAGGTAATGTTTATTCAGCAACTCTCATACTGTCAGCATTTGAGAAATAAAAACTAGTATCATTTCTTTTTCCTTTTTTCTTTACCTCCAAATAGTCTGGGTAGACACCACGTCTGAGCTTTTTTAGCCTCCTGAGTATTTCCTGATGCCTCTTGGTTCTTACCACTTCCCACCTTCCCCTGCCATCTGGATTCTCAGGTCTCCAGCAGCTCTTCCTGCATCCCATTTAGGGTTTTGTTTTTTTTTTTTTTTTTTTTTTTTAAGATTTGATCCTGTTACTTTTCAATTTAAATATTCAGGAATAGTCTCCCTTTGTCTCCATCCTAAAGCTCCCAAGCATCAGGGTCTGGCCCTACCCATCCCCTCGTTTTCTTTGCCTTTTTTTTTTTTTTTTTTTTTTTTTGACAGGCAGAGTGGACAGTGAGAGAGAGAGACAGAGAGAAAGGTCTTCTTTTGCCGTTGGTTCACCCTCCAATGGCCGCCGCGGCCGGCGCACCGCGCTGATCCGATGGCAGGAGCCAGGAGCCAGGTGCTTTTCCTGGTCTCCCATGGGGTGCAGGGCCCAAGCACCTGGGCCATCCTCCACTGCACTCCCGGGCCACAGCAGAGAGCTGGCCTGGAAGAGGGGCAGCCGGGACAGAATCCGGCGCCCCGACTGGGATTAGAACCCCGTGTGCCGGCGCCGCTAGGCGGAGGATTAGCCTAGTGAGCCGCGGCGCCGGCCACTATTTTTTTTTTTTTTCACCAGACATCCTAGCTGTTCTTTCAGTGTCTACATCGACTCTTCCTGCCTCGTGGCCTCTGAGTTTTCAAACCTGCTGTTTCAGCCTCTCTCTCCCCCAGTTTCCTTACTCTTATTTGGAGAACCATAGCTCATTCATTCAAGTCTCAGCTGGAAACTTCTACACAAGTTTCTCTCTGCTGAGTTCTCCCATACCACTGCATTCTCCAGTCTGTCATGCCTGTCACACTTAAAATTATGTGCTGTCAATCAGCATGGCTTACTATGCCATAAATTCTCTGTGGGCAAGGATGAGATCTTCATAGTTCCTCTAACGGCCTAAGTTCTGGTGTTTGCTTAGCAGACAGTAAAAACAGCTCTAAAGAATACTGTCAATCAGTGTTTCTCACTCAGCTTGACACCTGGCAAAGACAACCACAATAAAAGACATGCGGAAAGAAACACAGGAGCTGTGAAGTCACGGTAGCTTTTGCTAAACTGTGTCTACACTTCAAGCACACCTCCACGAGTCTTAACTTTACAGAAGTGTTCTCTTTCAAAACTACCTTCAGTGACTTCTCCAGGTGAGGCCCACTCCCCGTGCTCCCTGCCTTTGCTCATCCTGCCTCCATCTAGGACACTGCCCACCTACCCTCAACGCCCTCCAGGCCTCTGGTTTTCTTTGCACTAACTTTTCAACTACTTAAATGGGCCTGACTCTCATCCAGGACTGCCCCGTCTTCCTTGCTCCCTCTGATGTCTTAGAACCCCCTGCACCTGGCACAGAATGGTCTAGTCAGTGCTTAGTTTTTGTTGAGAAGTGAATGAAGTCAGGATTGGCGAAACACTGAGTCCTCCCTGTTAGGGGATTTGTGCTCTGATGATGAAAATAAGACCTATGATTGCAGTTGTGAGATAGAGTGTTATCCACAGCTTACATTTCCTTACACCTCCAATTCAGCCATGGTAGTCACTCTGATAAGTGCTTATTAGAGACCTACCATGTGCCAAGTACAGGGTTAGGTGTCATGGGAAAGGGAGATACATAAAAAGATCTTCAAGTCTAGTAAGAGAGGGAATTAGGTAACCAACTATATGAGACTTCCAGAAAATGCTGTTTAAAATAAAAAGGATGGGCACCAGGTTCTAGTTCCGGTTGCTCCTCTTCCAGTCCAGCTCTCTGCTATGGCCTGGGAAGGCAGTGGAGGATGGCCCAAGTGCTTGGGCCCCTGCACCCGCATGGGAGACCAGGAGGAAGCACCTGCCTCCTGGCTTCAGATCGGCGCAGCGCCAGCTGTAGCGGCCCTTTGGGGGGTGAACCAACGGAAGGAAAACCTTTCTCTCTGTCTCTCTCAATGTCTGTGACTCCACCTGTCAAATTAAAATAAAATAAAATAAAAAAATTTTAAAATGAAAGAATAATTGATCCTGATGGAATTTAGTTGAACTTTATAGAATTGGCAGGGTTTCCCTAGGCAGAGTAGATGAGAGAAGAGCATGCAGACTGAAGAAACAGGAGACAAGGCAGAGGAGAGAGCAAGTGCACAACAAACACCAGGAACAGTGTGTTTTCCTCAGTGGCTGGAGGGAACGTGCACAGCTGGGTCTTACTAGCTAGAGTGTGTGTCAGGCTAAATGAGCAGGTGGTGGGTTTCAAGCTCAGGAGCTTGTGGCTCTTGGTAGAGGCTATTTTAGCAGAGTATTGGCACTATGTCAGCAATAATTCCTGTTCTCGGTCCTTTGGGTATGTTGAATAGCATTAGTTCCTCCCAGCATTAACTAGTAATTTGGCTCAAAATTCAACAACAGCAAGACCATAGCATAAATCAAAGTTAGGTGAGTGTTTGAGGTGAGCATGGTGGTGCAGTGGGTTGAGCTGCATTCCATATTGAGTGACAGTTCAACTTATGCATCCTGGGAAGCAGCAGACAATGACTCAAGTATCTAGGTCCCTGCCACCCACATGTGAGACCTGGCCCAATCCTGAATGTTGCAGGAATTTGGGGAAATGAACCAGAGGATGGATGGTCTCTGCGTGTATGTGTGTTTATGTCTTACTCTTTCAAATAGATGAAAATAAACTACATGCACACACACATTTATATATATGATTTTTGGAGTTTTGATGGCATCAGAGAACTCAGGAAAATAATCTACCTTGGTTGATCTGTTTTGCAATGAGCAAGAACATAAATTATGAAGATGTTGAGCACTAAAAGAACAGAAAGTGATCACTCATCCTTGGAAAGAAAATGCACTGGTCTGGATTAAACACACTCAAATCATTTGCATTTTTTCCTGGTGACCAGTGCACCTCAGGGGCCAAGCCCTGCTCCTGAGGCAAGGAAGGTCCCTACAAGAAACCACTCCGACCCTCCGCCAGGCTGCTGCCCTTGCAGGAAGCGGCTGCTTGGGGGGCTGGTTCTGTTCCCAGCCAGGACACAGCCAGGCAAAGGCAGCAGCACCACCTGGCTTCACCTTCAGCTTTCAGCCTGAGGGTGTTGTCCGTCCCCAGTCCCAGCATCCATGCTGCTGCAGTGAGACAAGTCTAGGTCCTGTGCACCCACGAGCCAAACCCGGCAGGGCAGCATGAGCTGAGTAAGGAGTCAGGTGCAGCTGGCCTGACTGGGCTTCTAAGGTCCCCAACAGCATCAGGGGGTAGTGCTGCTTCACAGGCAAGTGAGGACTTGGACCCTTTGACAAAAACACATGCACCGCTTCCTTCCCTGAATGTGAGCACTGTTTGCCTCCGTCAGTGGTTTTCTGAGGCATTTTTTTTACAGCGTTTCATGTTTCTCTCCCAGTGGCACAAACAGACGGTAATTATTGAACACCAATAGAGAAAATAGAAATGCAGGAACAACAGCAGCAGCAGCAAAGACACCAAAGTAGTAGTGCTGTAAATTACAGTGAAACAGAATTATGAAAGCAGAGGGGACTGTCCCAACAGTCTGAGTCACTGAAAATCAGAATAGCTGGGACTGCCTGTGGGGTTGATGGTGACCCCATTCATGGGAACACAGAGCCATTTTCAGGACAAGAGTTAAGCCCTAGGGATCCTAGGAGCCCTCTCGTTGTCCACTCTGCAGTCTTATGCTACTCAGACCAAGCAAGTCAAGATACTGTGCTGTAGTGGGTATAAATTGGCTCTACCAAAAATGGTTGCAAGAAACATCACTGCTTTTTTCTTTTTTTTTTTAAGATTTTATTTACTTATTTGAGAAGTAGAGTTACAGACAGTGAGAGGGACAGACAGAGAGAAAGGTCTTCCTTCCATTGGTTCACTCCCCAAATGGCTGCAACCCTGTGACCTCATTAGAGGTGTCTAGTACTGTTATTGTCTTAGTTTGTATCGTTAACGTTTCTTCACGCCAAGCCATTCTTTTTTTTTTTTTTCCAAGATTTAGCAAGAGATAGCACATGCTCAGGTGTGAGTCCGGGCAACCTCTAGGAGGAGGGTAGGGCTGCTGCCCCCACCAGCAGGTCATCCTTTTATAGGCTAGGGGATGGTGCCCAGGGTAGGGCAGTATTCAATGGTGGTGGTGCTGGATGGGACTTGAACACCACTAGCTTTGATGTTACTTTGTTGGGGACCTCAGAAGTATCATGGTGTCTCCATGCAGGGCTGGAGCACACACTGCTTTCTCTAGGAAGGCGTCATGGCAGCTTATGCACCATGGGAAGTGAGGCTCCAGTGCATGATGGGGAATGGGTGTACTGAACCTGCAGTCACGCTGATACTTCCAGCCTGCCAAGTGTCACTCACAAAAGGAGACGGGGTTTGAGCTGCTCACGTGTGCAGTCCTCAGCTTCTCATTCCCTAGCTACCGGCCTGTCCACATCATAACTGTTGGCTACCATAACTAACAGGCTTGTCCTAGGGCAGGGGCCTATGTCAAGACTTCTTGAGAGTAATTACTTTGAGAAGTAATTTTAAATTCTTTTGTAGATCATAGTATGTCTTGCATTGGATCATGTAATCCTGAGACTAAGGCTTTTAACTCTTTTTGTCCAGGGAACATACGTAGTATGTAGTTCCCCACATCCAGTGGGTTTGGTTCTAAAAGATGCAGTTACAAGATTTGTCCCTTCATGTAGGGTTTCCTTCCTTTGATTAATTACAGGCAAAGGTTCAGCTGTGGGGAGGTGAGGAAAGTTGAGATCCAGTGTATTAGGAAACTAGGGGGAGGAAGGACAGGGAGGAACTGCATGTAGAACAAGTGGGTGTGCAGATTCAATATGGTTGGTTTTCCTGTTGCAGCTCCAGTGGCCCTTTTAAGTTCTGTGACAGTCCAAAAATTTTCTTACTTGCTTCATGTATTGAGATGAATTTATCATCCTCTTTTTTTTACGCTTCAAAGTACCAGTCAAAATAGCTTTCTTATTCTATAGATTATGTTCAAGAGTCTACCCTTTCTAATTTTTTAAGAAAAGATTTATTTATTTGAAAGGCAAATTGCTGGGTGGGGTTCAAGAGGGAGAAAAAGATCTTCCATCTGTTGGTTCATTCTCCAAACGCCTATAACAACCAAGGTTAGGCCAGAATTAAGCCAGGAATTCCATCCAGGTATCCCACATGGGCACCTGGGACCCAAGTACTGGAGCTGTCATCCACTGCCTCCCAGGGGCATTAGCAAGAAGCTGGATTTAAATAAGAAGCATGGAGTAGCTGGGACGCAGACTGGGCATGCCCACATGGGGTGCAGTCATCCCAAGTGCCTTTCCAATGTTTACCAAAGAAAAACTAATTTCACAATATTAAACATTTCCCATTTTGGAAATGTAAGACTTAAATCACCTTTAATAAAATGTTTTTATTTACTCAAATATTTCCATGCACACCAGAAAGAAGTTGATCTCCTTGTTGTTTAGTTTTTGAAATAGCCAATAGGTAGGATCAAGAAGGAGAGGCCTCTTACATGTGTGACTTAAGGTACTGAAAAATGCTCTGAGCAAGAAGGACAAAAACAAAAAGGGGAAAATGGGCCAGGAATAAACCCAGGACATCAATGACCAGAAGGGATGTCTGGAGGCCCAGGAGTAGTTAGCATTCCACCCAGGGGAGAAGCTTAGGTCAGAGGGGCGCAGCGTCCCATGTTGGTACCAAGTGCTAATCTGGACCTCCAGGGGTCCTGAGTCTTCTCTGGGTCCCACATTGGGCACCAAAATACTGTTGATGGAAATAAGCAAGATCTGTAAAAGGACACATTTAAGGTGTATTCGGGGCAGAAGCCCAGTGACTTTCAACGAGACTTGGGAAGTGTTCTGAATGGTCAGTTCTTGCAAGAATTTATGATTCATGGATCACACAGTGAGCACACATTGGCTTGGCCTAAAAAGATGGGACTTAGGTAAAGGGGGAAGAATAAATTTCTTACTGGTTGAGGATTGTTTTCTTCATCTTCAGGGACAAGGAGAGTTGGAAAGCAGCTATTGAAAAGGTTACTGATTAACATTAGGGAGAATATTTCTGAGAATAAAGAAGAAATGTTTCAACAAAGAACAAAGGGTAGCTCAGGGTTGCTCCAGATGTGCACATCACCCACACCAAACTAAGCTAATCAATAGGGTAATAGCTCAGTGCCGCCACTCAGATAAGTCTAGTGGGTGTTTCTCTTCTATGGTGTTCACACCTTTTAGAGGCCCTATGTTCTCAGAGTTAAAGGGACTAAAAACACCTCTTTAAATAGTTACATATTATGCTCTCAGTTTCCAAATATTTGTTTATTCCACTTTAAGAAATTTGACTATAACTCTCCAAACATTTGAAAAGAAGAGCGAATCTCATTGTCAGAGGCTGAAACCAGCTTAGGTAATAACTGGATGTTCTTTGCCCTTGAGTTTAGAAGAATATATAAGAGACTAGAGATGAACTCTTTTAGCTCCTTTTTTGTCTCTTTGTGTCCAGAAAAATCTGTCTCAGTGTTTCAAAATTAGGCCTGACCTAATACATAGAGTTATACTTGGTTTTTGGACAGGGTCCAGCAGTCATAGCCAATACTGACAGTCTGTAAAGGCCAAAGAGAAAGAGACTGTCGCTGATGAAAAATAAGGATAGCTACAAAGTGAAGATATTCTTGTGTGGCTCAGAATCTGTCTTCATAGGTTGATCTGGAAGGACAGTTTCTCTGGAGTGCTGATTGCATCGCTTTTAAAAATGTGCAGAAGGAGCACTACTTGCTGCAAGCACAGGTGGTAGAGGCCGGGGCCTGGGCTTAGGAGGCAGCATGTTTCTTGGTGCTGGGGTCGGGGAGCTGGCATGTCCTCCTGCTGGAGAACACTGATAGGCAAGTGTAGGGACTGAAGGAGCGCTAGGTTCTCAGGCAATGCTTTGTTGCAAAATCCTCTTCCTGTCTTCCATGCAAATACTGTATGATTGCATTTGTTTTGGAACTTGACCAGGATTTCAGCAGTAGCTCATTGTAAAACTTGGCACCCTCTTTCAAAATAGCTATTGCTCTGGCTCCTGTGGGAACTGTGATCTTGCACCAGCTCTTGCGGAAACCCCTGGCTCAGCCCCTCCTCCACAGGCCCAGCATCCACTGCATCCAGGATATCCTGGATGTTGCCAAACTTCCATGCCCATGGACTATAATCTTTTCACCCACAGCAGGTATAACGTGCTGTTTCCTCCAGTGTATCACCCAGGACCCCAGCAACCTTCATGTCCCTTCCCTGAGCCCCCACAGCAGTCTTACTCTCCATAGCAGCAATCTGTCTGCTCAGAAGCTCAACTGGTTCAGTTTAGAGGGAAAGATACAGCAACAATGCATTAAGTTTACTAAACTCCTTGCGCTTGTTAATATAGTGTACTCTACTGTACTGAATGTGGTATATAATTTCTGTATGTGGCTAAAAGCTAAAAGCTGTGCCCTTGTTCCATGTGAAATCTGCTGCTGTTGCAATTTAAACACTAAGTGTAATGGGATTTGAAGTAAATTATATTACACTTCCTAAAATTTGAAAACTAGGAACTAAGCCTGGAAGTGAAACATGTGAGATTACTCTTCTTTCGACATGAGACATGGTTGGATGTCAGATACTTATAAAGATGGCTTCAGTACTGATAGTCAAAAAACTAAACTTTCTTTTGTCTGTTGATGTGCTCTGATTTCCAATATGCTATTTTGAGTAATCAAATCATTATAAATCTTTTTTTTTTTTTTTTTTTTGACAGGCAGAGTTAGACAGTGAGAGAGAGAGAGAGAAAAAAAAGGTCTTCCTTCCGTTGGTTCACCCCCAAATGGCCACTACGGCCGGCGCTGTGCCAATCCGAAGCCAGGAGCCAGGTTCTTCCTCCTGGTCTCCCATGCGGGTGCAGGACCCAAGCACTTGGACCATCCTCCACTGCCTTCCCTGGCCACAGCAGAGAGCTGGACTGGAAGAGGAGCAACCGGGACTAGAACCAGGGGTGCCGGCGCCGCAAGCGGAGGACTAGCCTAGTGTTCTGTGGCACCAGCCTGCAAAACTTATAATTTAAAAATAAATTGCTTACAAGCTGGGGCTGGCACCATGGCACAGTAGGTTAATCCTCCACCTGTGGCACCGGCATCCCATATGGGCACCGGTTCTGGTCCCAGCTGCTCCACTTCCAATCTTGCTCTCTGCTGTGGCCTGGGAAAGCAGTAGAAGATGGTCCAAGTGCTTGGGCCCCTGCACCCACGTGGGAGACTTGGAAGAGGCAACTGGCTCCTGGCTTTGGATTGGCACAGCTCCAGCCATTGCGGCTACTTAGGGAGTGAAGCAACGGAAGGAAGACCTTTCTCTCTCTCTCCCTCTCACTGTCTGTAACTCTGCTTCTGAAATAAATACCATATGTTCTCCCTGATTGGTGACAACTGACTGAACACCAAAAAGGAAACCTGTTGAAGTGGAATGGACACTATGGGAAACGGTGACTTGATCAGCATAGCCCTGACTGTTAATGAACAACTTAATACATTATCCCTCTTAGTAGTTTTTTTGTCTGTTCTACTTAATATGACTGGTTTAATTCTGTAATTAATACACAGTTATTCTTAAGTGTTGAAATTTAACTGAAATGTGATCCCTGTTAAACACAAGAGTAGGAATAAGAGAGGGAAGAGATGTATAATTTGGGACATGCTCAAGCTGACTTGCCCCAAATGGTAGAGTTAGAAACATACCAGGGTACTCCAATTTAATCCCATCAAGGTGGCATGTACCAATGCCATCTCACTAGTCCAAGTGATCAATTTCAGTTCACAATTGATCATAATGAAAGGACTAAGAGTCAAAGGGAGCACATAAGCAAGTCTAGTACCTGCTAACACTAACCGATAGAATAAATTAATAAAATCTTTAAAAAAATTACTTAGAAGCCAAAAAAGATGTGCAAAGCCTCCTCAGATGGGTATTTTAAAAGGTAACACGTAGTTGAATAAAATCCTATTGCCTTAAAATGACCTCTTTGGGGGCCAGTGCAGCGGTGTAGCAAGGAAAGCCGCAGCCTGCAGTGCCGGCATCCCATATGGGCACTGGTTCGGGTCCTGACTGCTGCACTTCTGATCCAGCTCTCTGCTATGGCCTGGGAAAGCAGTGGAAGATGGCCCAAGTCCTCGGGTCTTTTTGCCCATGTGGGAGACCTGGAAGAAGCTCCTGGTTCCTGTATTTGGATCTACCTAGCCTGGCCATTGCAGCCATCTGGAGAGTGAACCACCAACTGGAAAACCTCTTTCTCTCTCTCTGCTTTTGCCTCTCTGTAACTCTGCCTTTCACCTAAATAAATGAATCTTTTTAAAAAAAGTGACCTATTCCATTCTGACATAAAACTGGGAGGCCAGTCACTATGGAAAAGGAGTTAGGAAAGTTGTTCTCATGACCTTTGTTTGTAACTGTAAAACACTGTTTTATAATAATAAAATATATACAACCAGTCTAAAGTAGAAAACCAGCTGAACATTGGGATGCCATGATTGGACTGGGCTCTCCCTGCCTGCCCCCACAAAAAAAAAAAAAAGCTTTGAGTGCAGAGGCTAGATACCATCAGGCCTCAGTCCTCTAGAAACGCTGTCTTGGCTTTACTCACTGAATTGAGAGAGTGGCACAGCTGGCCCTCCAAGATTCCGGTCTCTAAGCTCATGAGGTCATTTGCTTCTTCAGTGGGTAACATGTGGGTGGCCAGTATTTTCTCCAGGGGTTCCATTAGGGGAAATCCCGGATCCGTGCCGGGGAATCCCAGGTCGGGGCACAAAATAACTACCTGCATGTAGCCCCCAGGCTGATTAAAGGCCACTTGACTGCCCTACCAGCAGAGCATCTGGGTGATGCATCGGGCTGGACTCCTGGCTTCCCACTCACCGCTGTCTGAAGCACACATTGCTTTTTTTCCTTACCTCAGTTTCTTCTACAGACAACCAGACAACCAGAGCATTAAACACAAAAGGAGTGTGCAGGCCTTGGTGCCTGGCCAGTGGGCCAACATGCAGCTGGCCCTTTCCTTTGTCCCTCTTATTCCTGACTCCCCTGTAGTTCTTTAAAAGCTCTAAACCCTCTGAAGGAGGGTGGTGGTTGTGGAGACCCTGGGGTCTGCCATGCTTTCATCTGTCAGCAGATTAAATGTTCTCTTCCCTTCATCCCAAACCTCGGCCTCATTATTTTGATTGGCACTGGGGTTAGGGACTGAGTTCTTGCTTGATAACAGGCTATGTACCCATGAGACAAGAGGTCCAAGTGCCATGTCCATTCTCTAGAAAAGTATATACAAAATAATTCTAAGTGGAGATGAATACAAAATAGGGAATTTACACAGACCATTTAATGAAAGTGAAAATATTAGGCAAAAAATCACAGCTCATTTTAAGTTACAGTTCTTTTTTTCCTTCACATTGGCTTAAATCCTAACAAAATAGAAGAAAACTTCTATTTTGGAAAAGTGCTACTTCCCAATTTTTCCTGAACAAATCTTTAAGCAATGTCTTTTCATCATTTTACTGAGATTAATGCTTAGGACATCAGACAGTTTCTCTTCACACATTTAAAAAAAGCCTTTCAAGTCAGTGAATCAGAAAAACAAGCATGCTTTCCACACAAAGGGTGGAGCCCTCACGCCACCTGGGGAAGAAGGAAGTTGAAAGAGGTTAAATACTGGGGCTGCCTCTGTCCTGTCAGCATAGAGGTCTTGCTTCCCAGTCAACATGAAGGCACTCCTGATCCTGGGGCTTCTCCTCCTTTCCACCACTGTCCAGGGCAAGATCTATGAAAGGTGTGAGTTGGCCAGAACTCTGAAAAAACTTGGATTGGATGGCTACAAGGGAGTCAGCTTGGCGAACTGTAAGTCTCCACTCTTTCCAACTTCCCGAGACCATACCCGGCCCATTCCCCAATGCCTTTGATAGAGATCATGTTGGGCCCCAAAATCTCTCCCCTGGCCTGTGAAGAGAGACCAGGAATCATGAAGACTCAAACAGCCCATATTAGCACAGTTAGCATCTTAATGGTAGATTTTACAGTGACTCACAGGCCCACAACAAAGAAAGGAACATCCGATTTGCTGTTAGACTCAGATAGACCTGAGCCTATCAACTCTTGATTTTTCTATTCAAGGCTGCATGTTGCCTGAGCCATGGGAGCAGGGAAAGGGTAAAAGCAAAGAAGAAACTGTTATTTTAATATTTTTAAAGCACCTTCTCTTGCTGCAGTAATTTCAGAAGTTGGTTTGCATTACAAAAATGGTTCTCTTAAGGGCCTTTCTTCACTAAAGTGTTCAGTTATAAGTTAAACACATCAAGTTGTTGGTAAAACAGAGTTAGACACATGGATTGCTTTTTGTTTACACTGTAAGTCATTTTATGTTGCTGTTCCTTACAAAAATTACTTTTTCAGGGATGTGTTTGGCCAAATGGGAGAGCAGTTATAACACACGAGCTACAAACTACAACCCTGGAGACAAAAGCACCGATTATGGAATATTTCAGATCAATAGCCGCTACTGGTGTAACGATGGCAAAACCCCACGAGCAGTTAACGCCTGCCATATACCCTGCAGTGGTAAGACAGGATAATACTTGAGTGATGGCACAGGACCCCTCTGGGTATCTTGTAAGAGTAGAGATTCAAGACAAATTCATGAGGGACCTAGGAAAACTCCCATCACAGCTTCCAGAAAGTTTTGTTATCCTCCTCCTAATTCCCCAAGTAAGAAAGTAAAGAGCTGGTATTATGAAAGGTTGGTGCTCTTTCATATGCACATGTTTCTGGAATGATCTGTTAACTGATTGTAAATGGCCTCACTGATGCTTTCCTCCTGCTGACTCAGGGGAGGAGAGGAGTAATTTTCTTGGTTCCTTTTTTGATTGTATATATATTACTATGAAATGTTCTGCATACACAGAAAATTGGAGGTAGTAGTTTAACAAACATCCATAAATGCAGCTTTTTATTTATTTATTATCTTTATTTGAAAGATAGAGTTATGCAGAGAGAGGGAGAGACAGAGAGGTCTTCCATCTGCTGTTTCACTCCCTAAATGACTGCAACAGCTGGGGCTGGGCATGCCAGAGCCAAGAGCCAGGAGCTTCATCCAGGTGGGTGTAGGGGCTCAAGCACATGACCATCTTCTGCTGCTTTCCCAGGTGCATTAGCAGGGAGCTGGATCAGAAGTAGAGCAGCCACAAATTGAGTAGCAACCATATGGGATCCCAGCATCACAGGCGAGCAGCATAACCAATTAACTGCACCATATTCCAGCCCCCATAAGTCCAACTTCATACTTTATTTATTTATTTATTTTAAATACAGAAGGACAGACACACAGATCTCATATCTACTTCTTATTCCCTAAATACCCACAACAGCTGGGTGTGGGCCAGGCAAAAGCTAGGATCCCAGAACTCAATCTCAGCCTGCCATGTGTGTGGCAGGGACCCAGCTACCGGAGCCATCACCTGCTCCATCTCCGGATAGCAGGGAGCTAGGATTGGGAGCAGAGTGAGGACTCTGAACCCAGGCAATCCAGTATGGGATGCAGGCTTCCAAGCGGCATCTTTCTTGCTCTGCCTAATGACTGCCCTCAGATATCTGACTTTTAAATTCTTAACTTTTTGCAGTAGTTGCTTCTTCTCTATGTATTTTTTGTTGAAGGATTTTGAAATGAATTAAAAACATTATATCTTTCATTTCTAAATTCTTTACTTTGTATTTCTAAAAACCGCACTTCATACATAATCATTATACAAGAGTCAGCACTTGGCCAGGCCAAAGCCAGGAGCCAGGAACTCCATTTGGTCTCCCAAATGGGTGGTAGGAACCCACATATTTAGGCCTCTGTCTGCTGCCTTCCCGGGCACATTGATAGGGAACTGGGTCAGAATGAAGCAGCCAGGACCTAAACAAGTTCTCTAAAAGGGGATGTTGGTGTCTCAAGCAGCAGTTTGACCTGCTGTACCACACAACACCCACATCAAGAAGATTAATTTTAGCATATTCTTTTATAATCTTGTTAATTTACTTTCAAATGTATTTTGCATTGTATAATAGCATGTAGTCATTAAATAAAAATTAGAAAATACAAATTGGAAAAAAATAGCAACTGTAACCTTACTACCAGAGATGTCTGACCATTGTCACTTTTGGTATATATTCTTCCAGAATGTACATCAATCATGGACATGCAAGTAAAATTACAGGGACTGGCACTGCGGTGTAGTAGGTAAAGCCATCGTCTGCCGTGATGGCATCCCATATGGATGCTGGTTCAAGTCCCAGCTGTTCCACTTCTGATCCAGCTCCCTGCTGATGTGCTGGGAAAGCAGCAGAAGATGGCCCTAGTGCTTGGGCCCTTGCACCCAAGTGGGAGACCTGGAATTAGCTTCTGGCTCCTGGCTTTGGATTGGCCCAGCTTTGGCTGTTGCGACCATTTGGGGAGTGAACCAGTGGATGGAAGCTATCTCTGTCTCTCCCTCTTTCTCTGTCTGTAACTCTGCCTTTCAAATAAAAAATAAACCTTAAAACAAAATTATATCATGTATATATGCATATATAAACATGACAGCAATGTAAATTTTTACAAAAATTAAATTGTATTATAAGACTGCTATACGGTTTACTTCTCACACAAAATTATGTCCGTATCAACAAATACAAATCTCTATTGTCATTTTAAAGGATGAGTAGAATTCCACTCTATGAATATTCTGTAATGTGTTTATCTACTTCTTACTATTAAGCACTTAGGTTGTTTCCAGTTTTTCACTTAATAATTGCTGTGAACATCTTCCTGCAAACACTTTTGGATATATGTCTTATTAGTTCTTTATGAGGAAGTTGCAATAGTAGAATTGCCGAGTAAAAAATTACTAGGCATGCTTTTTCTTACAGTGTCTAGTATGCAGCGGACCTTCCATATCGTGGTAATTCCAGAGCTTGCATTGTAAATGAGACAAAATGCTTTACTTGCTGCCAGATGGAAAAGGGTGAAGAGAGTTTTTCCCCACCATTACTGCCTAATGGACTCTTGAAAAATAATTTCTTAATATTCTTTCCTCAGCCCAACAGAATAAAACTGGCTAACCCCAAATGTAAAAGGAAATCGCTGTGCAATTTGTTTTCATTTCTCACCACCTCTTTTTCAGATTTATTGAAAGATGACATCACTCAAGCTGTAGCTTGTGCAAAGAGGGTCGTCAGCGATCCACAAGGCATCAGAGCATGGTATGTGTTTCATATATATGTGAGAGAAGACTTTCTAAGCCCAAAATATGCTGCTGAGAACTGGATATGGTAGTTTTGAGTCTGTGCTACAGTGTATTGCCTAAATCCTTGAAGAAACAATGTACTTTAATGGCCTCAGAATCTCATTCTTTTATTCTTCCTTTTGGGGGATTTCTAGGGTTTCTAAGACTGTCCGCACTCTGCCAGCTCCTTGCCGTGTCTTGAGATTAGGTTTAGAATAAGCGAATGTGGAACGTGCTTTGTGTCTGCTGTTGCACAGAGCACCTCACTCAGTGTTTGCACTTGGCATCCTGTGCTCTCCTGAGGGCAGAAGGGAGGCTGAAATGCTTTGTGTGCATATTTCCTTTAGCAAGTAGCAATGCCTCAGTCTGTCTGTGGTCTTCACTTTATTTGTCTATTTTCTTTTATCAAAACTGAACTAGATAGTGTAAAATGTCATAATGTGAGATGGAACTGCATAAAACATTTTGGCTTCCTTTTCTTCAGAGAAGGTTTATTTGGAAACTTTCCCATGCCCCACCCCATGCCCATTCTTCTAAACCCAAAGTCAAAGGCGGGTTATCTTACCGGATCCATCACATCTTCTGAATTGTAAAACCACTAATCCTACTTTTTACAAAACTTTATTGAGGTACTAGATTTAAGGGACAGAGAGACAAAGACAGAAAAGATCTTCTATGCACTGATTCAGTCTGACATGGCCACAATAGCCAGGGCTGGGCCAGGCCAAAGCCAGGAGGCCAGAACACAGTCTTAGTTTCCCACATGGGTGGCAGAGATGAAAGTACTTGAGCCATCAGCTTCTGCCTCCCAGGGTGCGCATTAGCAGGCAGCTGGCATCAGAAGGGAAGACCCAGATTCTCACACCAGCACCATGGTGGATGCAGACATCTGGACAAGCATCTTCATGGCTGCGCTGAAGCCTGCCCCCCCACCCCAGCTTAGGCCACTTTTCTCTCATCTTCAGCAACCCAGAAACTTGTGCTGTGCCGTAGAAGATGCCACAAAAAGCATGGTGCACTTTGTAACATAGCAGCCTCCCATCCTAGGGAGGTGAATAGGCCTCCACCCCAGACACAGAACTCTCTTGTTTTCTTTCCATGTCCTTTTGACTAGACCCAAGCATGCATTCATTGAGCTAGCTGCAGCACAATCTGGTCCCTCCTTAGAGAAATGAAAAACACAAAATACCAGCCATCCAATGACTTCTGAGAAGGAAGTCAGCAAGCTGGAAGAAAAATTCCTCTTTTCAACCAAAAATGTGGATCTACCCAGGTAAATATACATATTTGACAAGAAACTGAAGATTTATTCACATACAAAATTAACCGTGATTTCTTGTCTTTATGCTTTTTTGTCACATCAAAGGTTTAATTGTAACATTGGACCTCAGTTCTTATTCAGTAAATCTGTGTCTCAGGAGGAGTCAAGATTGAAGACATCAATATGTGTCACTTTTTAGCATCTCTCCTCATTTCAAATTAGAACATGTATTTGAAATGTAGTGCCGTGGTCTCAGCTGTGCTGTTGATAGTGGCTGAAACCGGAAGACATTTTTTAAAAGCCCTTAGGTCATCCATCCTTGCTATTTATGTCGCCTTCTTGTTTGGAACAAGAAGCAAAGAATTCACAGACACCTGTCTCAAACTCACAGGTCTTCAGCTTGCAAAGCCATTTCTTCATAGTGAATCAAACTTGAGGAGAAGGCCCGCTTCAGCTGTTTCTTTCTTCCTAGAGAAGTAGGCAGGATAGCTGCATCCCAAGGGCAAAAGCAGAGTGTCCGTTTGCATTCCAAATCCTGGAAGTATGTGGAGAAAACCCCCAGCTTTGCAGAACAGGGAAAGAGACTGGATAGGATCAGAATTGTGTCTTCAAGATGAACACAAAAGCATGCAGAGGTCAAGGCTAATGTTCTTCCCTTGTTGTAGAAGCTCCCACGTTGCAACAGTAGCATTTGGCAATCCCCTTTCCTTTTATATGATGTTTTCGTTCTTGAGGTGTTTTGTTCTCCCAAAATGTTTGACGTCTGTACTTGTATTTTTCTATGAAAACATATTTCAACCCCTGCACTTGTTTTGCCTTTCTCTACAGGGTGGCGTGGAGAAATCATTGTCAAAACCAAGATCTCACTCCGTATATTCGGGGCTGTGGAGTGTAACTGCAGTTTTTCCTTCTTCCGCTCATCTTGTCTCTTTTTCAGTAGCCAGCATTGCCTTTTCAAACAAACTAACATTGTCCCAGAAGCAGGAGCAAAATATGGCCTTTCTTCTTAGCTACCAAATACATCACCAGTGCACTCAGTTCTTAAACAGAAATAACCCAGACTTACTCTTCCTCAGTTTTGGATGAAAACATTAAAGAGGACAGTCTCATAACACATGTGTCTAGGGCAGAATTCCAGCTGCGTGGGCCCCGATGCCTCCTGTCAGGCACCTCCAACACAGGGACAGTGACCCCTCTTCAGTGGGTGATACACAGCTGTTAAAGGAGCAGTTGTACTGCCTGCGTTAAGAATTTTGTTTTCATAAGGTGTATGTGACCTTTGGTTTGCATATTTTCTGGGAAAGACTTCATTTATACATCTTTACAAAAAGAACGTCCAGTTAAATATCGATCTGTTTTAGCCCCTTAAAGAACATTTGGATGCATCTTGCTATTGTGGAGGGGTTAGATGAGCAGTTGCTGTTTCTTAACTTTATTAATTTAGATTTGTGCATTATAACTAAATCTGAGTCAGGTGA
Organism: Oryctolagus cuniculus; assembly: GCF_964237555.1. Taxonomy (NCBI): domain Eukaryota; kingdom Metazoa; phylum Chordata; class Mammalia; order Lagomorpha; family Leporidae; genus Oryctolagus; species Oryctolagus cuniculus. The sequence goes on from NC_091442.1 coordinate 71,809,472, forward strand.
GCTCACAGGTATTGAAATGATTGCTGATTAACCACAGGTGTGAGATTATGCATGTTGTAAAAAAGTATATTATCATTAAAGGCTTTGCAGTGCATACCTTTGTCTTTCTTCCTTAAAAAATATTTATTTGCTTATTTTATTTGAAAGGAAAGGGGCAGAGATAGATGAACACACAGAGGTCTCCCAACCACCAGTTCACTCCTCAGATGCCTACAACCACTGGGGTAGGAGCAGGCCAAAGTCGGGAAGCAGTAACTCAGTCCAGGTCTGCATTGTGGGTGGCAGGGACCCAACCACTTGAACCATGACCTGCTGCATCCTAGGATGTGCATACAGGAAGCTAGAACTGGGAGTGGGGCTGGGTCTCAAACCCAGGCACGCCACTGTGGCATAAAGGGATTAGAACCGGGATCCACATGGGATGCCAGCGCTGCAAGCTGGGGCTTTAACCCACTGCGCAACAGCCCTGGCTGTTTACAGTGTGTGTACACAGTGTGTGTTTCAACTAGTGGCATACAGGTACAAAAAAAATAAATCCTGCTTTGCAACCCAGAACTCATTGATCAGTATGAGTTTTGATATATACAAGCATTTATAAAATGAAAAAAAAAAAAAAAAAAGATGGAACAGATAGAAGTTCACTCCCCAACCCTGAGGGCAACAGGTACTGGGTAGCATTGAACAGGGGCCTTCAAATTCCACCAGGCATTTGCCCTGGCCAGGAATCAGCAGTTGGTCTAACAGGGGTAAGCTGTTCCTTAAGGACCAGGTCAAGGAGAAAGAAGGACTGACAGTGATCGGGGTCTAACAGCAGCTATGGGTTCACCCAGACAAGCTGCCACTACATATCGTGCCACACTCTGAAGATTGGCTCCCAGTGATCAGAGGAAAAGTCCCTGTAGGTGCCATCAAAATGTTGCAGGATGTGACTGATTGAGGCCAGCACCATGGGTGTTCAAACAGTTCACCAGAGCAGTCAAATAGAATGGAGAGAGTTAAATTCATTGAAGCTGAATGAGAACAACAGGCAGGCAGGCAGGCAGGCAGAGGCTAATGGCTGCAACTGGATCATCATCTGAGGTATATACTTGTAATAGCAGTCTCTTCATAGGGAGAGTTTTCTTGTGGTCCAGCAGGTTTTTCCAGGTAGGTAATTTGCATTACCCTTAGCTAGGGATTTTCCCAGTCTGACAAGTGCCCTGGGACAATCCTCCATGCCAGAGGCATTAGCAGTGATGTGGGTGAGTGAGAGATTTTTTATTTTTTTACTCCAGGTCCTTGCCATGCACAAAGATATGCATTCTAAGTACTGACTCAATAAGGTAAATTTTATTCAAAAGGTGAGAAAGCCACCACACACACACATTAGCATGTGGTGCACCACACAGAAAAACACCCACTGTGGGTAGGCAATGAGCCGAAAGATTTGCCCAAAAGGAGAAGGGGTGGGGACAGAAAGGGCACCTGCCAGTCCCTGCAGTCATGGTCTGCAGTGGAAGAGAGACCCTCTGCCAGTTGTTGGTCTCCTTTATCAGCCTCTCCGTGTGGAGCTCCTGGGAATTATATGTTACCTCCACAAGCTTCCCGTGGAGTTCATATCCATATTTTCATGGCATCATCCCCCCTGGTCCCAGATAAATCAGATGCATCCTGGGAAAGGGGGCATTTTGATTGACAAGTAGGCGGATAGAATCACACATGGGCACAGGGTATGGTGGCTTGCTGGTACCTCTAGCTCAGCAGACCTACCTGTCTGCCTGACTAGCCAGTAACAGCAGGAAACTGGATCAGAACCACTGAGTACCCAGAACTTGAACCAGGCACTCTGACATGGGATAGGGTTGCTCTAAGTGCCTTTCCCAATTTCAACCTAAGAAAAACTAGTTTCAGAGTATCGAATGTTCCCTGTTCTGGAAATATAAAACTTAAATCATCTTTTCTAAGACTTTCCCATTTACTCGAATAACTGCAAGGAAAAAATGCCACAGTTATAAAACATAAAGCCAGCTGATGCACCAGAAAGAAGTTTATCTCCTTGTTCTTTTTTTTTTTTTTTTTCTTGTTCTTTAGTATTTGAAATAGGCAGTGGGTAGGATCAAGGAGGAGAGGCCTCTTAAAGGCACAACACCAGGTGCTGAAAAATGTTTTCCTCAAATGTTCTCAGCAAGAAAGACCAGAAAAATGGGCCAAGAATAAACCTGGGGATCCACTGACCCAACAAGAAATTCTGGAGACCCAGGAGGGCTTAGCATCCCATTCAGGGGAGGATTTCAGGGTTGGAGGACCATAACGGGCTGAGGCTCATACCAAGAGCCAATCTGAGTAAGGCCTCCAAGGATTCGTGAGTGTTCGCTGAGCCCCACATTTGGTTGGTGGAAACAAACAGGATCTGTAGAAAGGTTACTTTTAAGTTTATTCAGGGCAGAAGATGAGTGACATAAGCCTGGGAGACACAGGCCCAGTGACTTTCAAGGAGTCAGTTCTAGTCAGCATTTACCTATGTCACAGTGAGCACACACTGGCTTTACCCAAGAGGTAGGACTCACTAAGTGCTGAGGGACACAGTTCTTACTGGTTGTAGATCACTTCCCTTACAAACCCCTTCAGAGAGGGACCGGCACTGTGGCGCAGCAGGTTACACCCTGGCCTGCAGTGCTGGTATCCTATACAGGTGCCAGTTCAAGTCCTGGCTGTTCCTCTTCTGATTCAGCTCTCTGCTATGGCCTGGGAAAGCAGTAGAAGATGGTCCAAGTCTTTGGCCCCTGCATCCGCGTGGGAGACCCAGAAGAAGCTCCTGGCTCCTGGCTTCAGATCAGTGCATCTCCCACCATTGCAGCCATCTGGGGAGTGAACCAGCAGATGGAAGACCTATCTCTCTATCTCTCTCTCTCTATCTCTCTCTGTAACCCTTTCAAAGAAACAAAATAAATCTTTCCAAAAAATCATGTGTTGTATTTGATTGCCATATTTTTTAGTCTCTTTCATTCTGGGTCATTTCCTAATGATTATTTCTTTCTTTGCTTTTATGACCTAGACATTCTTGAAGACCACAGACCAGTTATACTGCAGAATTTCTCTAAGGTGCTTCTGATATTCTCTTAATTAGAGTAGGTTTTGCAACTTTGGCGGGAATACCACAGAAGTGATTCCCTTCTCATTGCCTTAAGTGGCATGCAGTTTTGATTTGATGATGTTCACTCAGATTACTTGATTTAAATGAGGTTGTAAGTCATGTCCATTGTAAAGTTTCTGGTAAGGGAGGTACTAGGAGACTGTTGCTCATCAAGTTTCCAGCTTCATTTATGAGATCACTGTGGACCCATGGTTTCTGTCTTAGTGAAATTATAATGAGTTATAATTCATTACCACCATTTACTTTGCTGTCCACACTGTGCCCTATTTAGCCAGTGAGCCCCTGCAAGCTGACTTCTGTTTCATTTTGACTTGTCTATAATTTTTTGAGAACTTAGTTTTTTCCTGGCACAAGGTACTCTAAGATTTGCCTTGTTCTTTCCTTGCTCCAGCCCTGGAATAGCCGTTTATTCAAGAAACTCTAATTTATTACAGTGGTTAATAATATTTTAAAAACACGATCTGGACATTAGGGTGTTCCTAGGAGACAGTGTCAGTCGAAAGAGCTAGAGAATATATATATATATACACACACACACACACACACACACAACACACCATGTTTTTTAATTTAAACAATGTTTAAAGTTTTGGGGTTTTTTAAAAAGATTTATTTTATTTGATAGGCAGAGTAAACAGAGGGAGGGAGAGACAGATCTTCTATACACTGGTTCACTCCCCAAATAGCTGCAACAGTCAGAGCTGGGGTGATCTGAAGCTAGGAGCCAGGAGCTTCCCTTGGGTCTCCCAAGTGGGTGCAGGGACCCAAGGCTTTGGGCTACTTTGTGCTGTTTTCCCAGGCTCATTAGCAGAGAGCTGGGTAAGAAGTGAAGCAGCTAGAACTCGAATTGGCACCCAAAACGGATGCAGGTGTTGCAGGCAGTGGCAAGACTTATTTACCTGAAAGATTACACAGAGAGAGAAGGGGGCGGGGGCAGGGGCAGGGGCGAGGGCGAGGGAGGTCTTCCATCCTCTGGTTCACTCCCCAATTGGCTTCATGGCCAGAGATGGGCCAATGAGGAGCCTGGCACTTTCTCCAAGTCTCCTGCGTGGGAACAGCGGCCCAAGGACTTGGGCCATCTTCTACTGCTTTCCCAGGCCATAGCAGGGAGCTGGATCAGACATGAGGCTGGGACACAAACTGGCACCCATATGGGTTGCTGGCAATGCAGGTGGTGGCTTTACCCACACTATGCCACAGTGCCAGCCCCATCCTCTTGGGTTTTTAAAGATTTTATTTATTTATTTGAGAGGTAGAGTTACAGACAGAAGGAGGGAGAGACAGAGTAAGAGCTATTCCTTCTGCAGGGTCATTCCCCAAATGGCTGCAACAGAGGAAGGTGAGCCAATCAGAAGCTAGGAGCTTCTTCAAGTCTCCCACATGGCTGCAGAGGCCCAAGCACTTGGGCCATCTTCTACTGCTTTCCCAGGCCAAAACAGAGAACTGGATCAGAAGTGGAGCATCCAGGACATGAACTGGCAACCCATATGGGATGCTGGTACCACAGGCAGCAGCTTAATTTACTATGCCACAGCGCTGGCGCCCTCTTGAGGTTTATTAAAGAACATTTTTGTACTTTTTTTTTTTTTTTTTTTTTTTTTGTGACAGGCAGAGTGGACAGAGAGAGAGAGTAAGGTCTTCCTTTTCCATAGGTTCACCCCTCAATGGCCGCTGTGGCCCGTGCACCACGCTGATCCGAAGCCAGGAGCCAGGTGGTTCCCCTGGTCTCCCACGCGGGTGCAGGGCCCAAGCACTTGGGCCATCCTCCACTGCACTCCCAGGCCACAGCAGAGAGCTGGACTGGAAGGGGAGCAACCGGGACAGAATCCGAGGCCCGACAGGCACTAGAACTCGGGGTGCCTGCACCGCAGGCAGTGGATTAGCCTGTTGAGCCGCGGCACCGGCCCCATTTTTGTATTTTTATTTCTTTGAAAGACAGAGAAACAGAGGGCAGGCAGACACAGAGACTCAGAAAAGAGATACAGAGAGATCGATCTTCGGTCTGCTGGTTCCTTCCCAAATGCCCATAACAGCCAAGCCTGGGCCAGGCCAAAGGCAGGAGCCTGGATTTCAATCTAGGTCTCCCATATGAGTGTTAGGGACCCAACTCCTTGAGCCATTGCCTGCTGCCTCTAAGGGTGCACATTATCAGGAAGCTGGATGGGAAGCAGAGCTGAAACTCGAATTCAGGCACTCCAATATGGGATATGAGTATGCCAAGTGGTATTTCAACTGCTGTGCCAAATGCTCGCCCCAATTATATTTCCCCTATATCTTTATATTTATATCAAAATTCATTAATTCACACCAATACCTGCAATTCTAATCTTACACCATGCCATGGGGTTTGAATTTCTCCTTTTTCATGTTTTATGCTCGATTGTCTGACAGTGAGAAACATATATCCACCGTGCTTAATAAATAGCCTCAAAATATATCAATCAATCTCTCAACACAGGCACACCATGTAACAGGTGCCTCCACTAAGGCTCTGAAGCCCCTCGGGGGGCTGCTCCTTCTCCCCACTGGATGCTCTCTATCTTGTCACATCTCTGACACACCATGCAGAGCCACTGTCCTGATAGGTAAGAGAGACGTGTTTGGCTCTTGGTCACCTCCTTATTTCAAACACCTAGAGCAGTGATTGGAATGAACATAAGTCGATTGAATAGCCATATTGCTCATGTAGTACATTCCTTCTGTGTTGAGCACTCTGAGATTTTCCTTACTCTTTAACCCACAGGATTCCCACGCAATAGTTTCTGCAATCCAGTTTGAACTGTTTATGTAAGTGTAGTTCATAGATCGGCCATGAGAGGGCAGCAGAGGGCCTTTACGCTGGTGTGTGCTTAGGCTTCAATTCTCGTGCCACTCTGATGCCAATATACTCAGAAAGAATTTGAGTTAATTCAGATCAGTATAGCCCAACTTATACAAGAATGGGTCAGAGTAGAGTACTGAGACTTGGAGAATGACAGTTCATAAACAAAGATGGGGCCTATATGATAGCCCAATAACGGGCTGACTGGAGAAATGGCCAGAGATCAACAAAAGTCGACTGAAGAAGGCAGGCTGGGGCCCGCCTGTGGGCAGTACGTTAAGCCACTACCTGCCACGCCAGCTTCCATATGGGTGCTGGTTCATGCCCCCACTGTTCCACTTACGATCCAGCTCTGTTGCCAGTGCGCCTGGGAAAACAGTGGAAGATGCACTGCAGCCATGTGGGAGACCTGGAAGAAACTCCTGGCCCCTGGCTGCAGCCTGGCTCAGTCCTGGCTGTTGTGGCCTTAGGGGAGTGAACCAGGAGATGGAAGCTCTCTCTCTCTCTGTCTCTTCTCTCTCTTTGTAACTATGCCCTTCAAATGAATAAATAAATCTTTTTTTAAAATTTGCTGGGATTTCTAAAAATTATCAGTTGTGATTTTCCTCTCTTTTAGCTTACCATGAAGAGTGTTGTAGTTACTTTCATGCCATTATATATTAGGTTTGGGGGCAGCGCTGTGGTGTAGTGGGTTAAGCCACCGGCTGTGGCGTTGGCATGCCATAAGGTGCCGGTTCTAGTCCTGGCTACTCTGCTTCCCATCCAGCTCTCTGCTATGGCCTGGGAAAGCAGTGGAGGATGGCCCAAGTCCTTGGGCCCCTGCACCTGCATGGGAGACCTGAAGGAAGACCCTGGCTCCTGGATTCGGATCAGTCCAGCTCCAGCCACTGCGACCAATTGGGGAGTGAACCAATGGATGGAAGACCTCTCTCTCTCTCTCTCTCTCTCTCTCTGCCTCTCCTACGCTCTTTGTGTAACTCTGACTTTCAAATAAATGAATAAATCTTTAAAAAATAAATATTAGGTTTATATTACTCCCCCCCCCCCGACACACACACATTTTAGGATATTGGTTTCTAAACCTATAGGAGTTAAAGATGAAGCTCTATACCCTCCTCTCCTACCTTCATCATGTAGATCACTCTCTCCAAAGCCCGGCCTTCCACGCGTGGGGTTAAATCAATACTCAGTAGTCATAAATACAGCTCCTTCTGTTGCACAGATCTTGTTTTCCCTGAAGCTAGTACCTGCATGATCCTTGAATCTCTTTGGGTTTCTGTGTATCCGTTCAACTCCCAGACTCTAGGTTGAACATTAAATCTCTTCAGGTTCAGGTGCAGCCGGAGTGCTGTCAAATCCATCCTCTGACACAGAATTTCCCAGACATTTCTGACCAAAAGGAAATCTGGCCGGGGCAGCTGGCTGGCTGCCTGCGCACAGCTGGCATTGCGGGCTCTTTCAGCATCCTCTTGGCATTCACTATGCTCCCCTTACCTTTCGTATCTATTGTGTTTCCTGGGTTTCCCAATGTTCTCCTTCTTGGCTTATTCCCGCATTGTGATGGATCACATCTCTAGCATCTTCCTGAGAAAGGTGACTGAGAGGCACGTTTAGTTTAGATTGCGCATGTCTGAAACTTGGAGGCTAGTCGTCCAAGTGTTGACAACTAAGTTGGAAGTAAGTTTCCTTCAGAAAATCGAGGGTAGCACTTCACTGCTCCCTAGACTGCTGCTACTGAGCAATCTGAAGCCGTTCTGATTCCAGAATCTTCATAACTGGCCATGTGGAGGGTCCCCGATGCTCTGCAAAGTTCGCCAGGTGGGTCTGTCTGCATCTTGGCACAGGGTGGACCCTTCCAGTGTGGAAACTCCTATCCTTAAGTTCCGGCAAGCCCTCTGAAACCGTGTATTAATTACGCCCCCCCTCCCACTGTGTTCTCTGAGCGGCCCTCCGGTGTCGGCAGGGCCGCGCTCAGGCGCGTGCGCGGTGTGCCCGGCGTGCGCGCGCCACCCCGGCGCGCCTGCGTTCTGCGTCGCCGCCGCCCCTCCTCCCGCTCTGCCCTCCTCCCGCGCCGGGGCTGAATGGCCTTCAGGGACGGCGTCCGCCTGGAAGGGTTGGCGGCAGCTGCGCGCCTCGAGCCGCTGTGACTCGCCTTCCCTTAGCCGGAAAGCCTCCGCCTGCGCCCGCGCGGGAGGAGCGGGCCCTCTGAGGGCAGCGGCGACCCCGCCGGCCCCAGTCTCTTTCCCTGGCGGCGGCGGCGGCGGCTTCTTCCGGGGGACAATATGTTCAAGAGAATGGCCGAATTTGGGCCTGACTCCGGCGGGAGAGTAAAGGTCAGTGCCGGCCCGCGCCGCCCTGCCGGGGGTGGCGCTCTCTCCCGTGTGTTTCCCCTTCGCGCCTTCTCCCCGGGGATTTGAACCGCGAATTCAAGGCGGAGAGCGAGCCAAAGGCGGAGAGCGAAAAAGCAGTGTCTGTTGGTCCCCAGCTTCGGCGCGTCACCGCCCCCACCCACCCCCACCCCCACCCCCGCCAGAACACAGACACGACCAGCGGGGGCTTGGGGAGCCCCGACGCTGCTGCCCGCCCAGGTCCCCGGTAGGCGGGTGCCCCGCGGAGGCACCCAGGCGTAGGAAGTTCAGGAAATTGGCCGTGGTTCACGAGACGCCAAGGCGGCCGGCAAGAGACGACTGGATGCGTGCGAGGAACAACACTTGTGCCTGCCCGGCATCTAGGAAGCGGTGGACGGCGGCTGCTCCTGATGCTGAGAACCTGTTCCTACCCCCTCCTGGTTCTTAGCGCAGAAAGGAGATTTTTCTCTAAAAAAGAAATCGACCACTTTAAAAAAAAAACTTCTTTACATTTTAAAGACAAGCACAGTCATCTCCCATGTATTGGTTCACTCCCCCCAATACCCGTAAGGGCCAGGCTGGAGCCAAGGACCTGCAACTCCATCCAGGTCTCGCATGTGGGTGGCAGGGACGCAAGTGCTTGAATCATGGCTTGTGCTGCCCCCAGTGTGTGTATTAGCAGGAAGCTGGGTGGGAATCGGAGGAGCTGTGTTGATTCATGCACTTGGCTGTGGGTTCTACAACTCAGCTTAACTGCTGAGCCAAACGCCCACTTGTGCACCAATCTAGTTAGTCTGTAGTTCTTTCTGAGTCCTCCTTGTCATGTTATGTTTTACATTATCTTAATTATAGTGTGTCTAAAATGATTACATTGTGTTTTTTAAAAAGATTTATTTATTTGAAAAGCAGAGTCACAGAGAGGCATAGGCAGAGAGAGGTCTTCCATCCACTGGTTCACCCCCCTGGTGGCCGCATGGGCCGGTGCTGCACTGATCCAAAGCCAGGAGCAAGGAGCCAGGAGCCAGGAGCTTTTTGCATGTCTCCCAGGTGGGTGCAGCAGCCCAAGGACTTGGGCCAACTTGTACTGCTTTCCCAGGCCGTTGCAGAGAGCTGGATCGAAAGTAGAGTAGCCAGGATCTAACCAGCGTCCATATGGAATGCTGGCACTGCAGGCAGCTTTTTAACCTGCTTCGCCACAGCACCGGCCCCTAGATGCTGTATAAAAATAAATTATTTGAGTTTTTTATATTCAGGTTATGACTGGGTATGGTCAGTCTAGGTGGGAAAAGTTTAAGAGTGTAAGTGTGCTTTTGGTTAACTTTTTCATGAAACTTTGCATACACCTTCACTATAAGACTACACTTTATATTAATTGCCGGTGTCACATTGTGTTTTAATATCCACACACGGTGGAAATTCTCTAAAAATCAAAAACTACTGAAATATCCTAGAAGTGGAAAGAGCCAGTTCACTATCTCAGCTTCATAACATAAACATAAGCTCCATAAACATACATTTTGGGGGCCGGTGCTGTGGCGCAGTGGGTTAACACCCTGGCCTGAAGTGCTGACATCCCATATGGGCACCAGTTCGAGTCCCGGCTGCTGGACTTCCCATTCAGCTCTCTGCTGTGGCCTGGGAAAGCAGTGGAGGATGGCCCAAGTCCTTGGGCCCCTGCACTCACGTGGGAGACCCGGAAGAAGCTCCTGGCTCCTGGCTTCGGCCTTCCTGGCTTGCAGCCAACTGGGGAGTGAACCAGCAGATGGAAGACCTCTCTCTCTCTCTCTCTCTCTCTCTCTGCCTCTCCTCTCTCTGTGTAACTCTGACTTTCAAGTAAAATAAATAAATCTTTGGAAAAAAAACATACATTTTGCCCAGCCTTCTGGGGCAGGGTTTGGACTGATAGGAAGCTGCTATCGGACAAAGGGTTAAAACATTAGATTTAGGAGAAAAAGTTAGAGAACTTTCTCTAGATGAAATTGTGTTGGGTTCTAAAAGTTTCTAGGTTTCAGTCCAGAGTGATTTGAGAAGGTAAATTTTACAGTCTGCAAATGCTTTTTCACCAATAATAATGACTAATGACATGAAGCTTCAAAGTTAGGGGATTTATTACTCTTCCTCACTGATTACTGTGGGGAGCAACTGGGAGCAACTCGGACTAGACTAAGTTACTGGAATTAAGACTTATTCTATGCATCTGCTCTCCCACAATATGGCACTGGGAGAGGAGGAAACAGCTTCTACACAGCTGCCTCCAGTTCAACCAACAAGCTGCAGGACCTGCTCCTGATTGGAGGAGAGCAGCGTACTCGGCGTGTGGGTAGCAGAGTTGGGATTGGTGGAAGAGGACTATAAAGGAGGAGAGAGACAACATACACCAGGAACATCCATCTAAAGGGAACACCTGAGCAGCCCCCGAGAGAGCCGGCCGGCGGTGTGCCGCTCCCCCGCGGAAGTGGGGAAAGTGGCAGGGGGAACCGCCCTTCCACGGAGGTGGAAGGGACGGTAGCCAACCCGGGAAGAACCAGCAGCAAACCCGGGGAGGGCCGAGCAGACAAAAGAACAACACAGGGTCCTGTGTCGTTCCTCCACGAAGACGGGGAGCGACAATTACTATGTGCTCTTTCAGGCATCTTTTTCCCATTTAGATAAATTTCTTCCAGGTAGCCTCTGGGTGAGCGTTCTCTTCACTGAACTGCAAGTTCCTAGCAACACCGTAGCAGCTATGGGGTCTGTTACGCACTCACCACATCAGGGTGCTTGTACTCAGTCAGGCCTTGAACCCGCGTTCCTATCTGCTCGCCATAAAAATGTCAGCAGTAGAATTTACTATGATTATTTAACTTTTTATTCAAACTGCTTGCCTTTTTTTTTTTTTTTTTTTTTTTTTTTTTTTTGACAGGTAGAGTTATAGACAGTGAGAGAAAGAGAGAGAGAAAGGTCTTCCTTCTGTCAGTTTACTCCCCAAATGGCCACCACAGCCGGCGCTGCGCCGATCCGAAGCCAGGAGCCGGGTACTTCCTCTCAGTCTCCCATGTGGGTGGAAGGACCCAAGCACTTGGGCCATCCTCCACTGCCCTCCTGGGCCCCAGCAGAGAGCTGACCTGGAAGAGGGGCAACCGGGACAGAATCCGGTGCCCCAACCAGGACTAAAACCCGGTGTGCCGGTGATGCAAGGCGGAGGATTAGCCTAGTGAGCCGCGGCGCTGGCCCCAATGTTGGATTTCATTGTAAATTATCCAACTACAATTAAGTTTTTCCCTTTTATTCTTTTTCCTTGTGTTTTTCTAATTTTGTTGGTTGTTTTCCACATGGTATAGCTTGCTCTTTCCTACTGTTGAACAATTGGTCTTACATTCACGTGGAACTGTCACTGTTTTCATTTAAAAATGTTAAACCCTCCATCTGACTGTGTCAACACTCAACTTCCTTTATAGTTGTCAAATGTGATGAGAAACAAGCATCTGCATTTCAGAGCTGAGCACAAATGGAGCAGACATGCATCAGCCGGTGCTGACCAGGCTGCATTACACAGCACCACTTTACTGTATTTGCCCTGGCTGAATCTTACTGTAACATTTATTGTGACACCTTTAAATTGATCCAGTTTTCCAAAGCTTCTTCCTTAAGCACTAATATTTTAGAAATTGTGGATTTGAAATTCTAGTTACAATTATGATCTTTCTCATACTGATTAAAGTAAACACAAAGTAATAAAGTGAAAAATGTTCGCCCTTACTCTATCTAAAATCCTCTCACAAACTGCTTTTGATATTTGCCCCATGCTTTGGGAACACTGCCATAGACTAAGGATATTGTCATCAGGGGATGCCAGTCAAAATTGGTGATTTTTATATCAATACCCAGGGCTTTTTGTGTTCCCTTTAACAAAACTGTCAAAATGGTTTATGTAGCAATTTAAATAACATTTTCAAAGTGGAAACGTTGTAATTAATCTGATGTTACTATAAAATAATGGTAACTGTCTGAAATTCATTTAAGAGAAATCCATGTTATAACAACTCTAGATTGTTAGACTGGGATTCTTTAATAAGCTTTCAGTATTTTCAGCCTTTCTATTTAGGTAATGGAAAAGCTTATGAAAAAAACTTAATGGTTTTTAAATTATTTTCTTTTAGGGAGTAACTATTGTTAAACCAATAGTTTATGGTAATGTCGCTCGATATTTTGGAAAGAAAAGAGAAGAAGATGGGCACACACATCAGTGGAGGTATATGTAAAGCCCTATAGAAATGAGGTAGGCACTCATTTTTCCTATAACTTTGTTTTTGAAGCTATAATTTGTTTTGCTTGAAAACAAATTCTGTTTTTGTTTAATTAAAAAGATGTCTATTTTCATCTACTTAAAAGGCAGAGTGACAGGGAGAGCTCTTCCATCCACTGGTTCACTCCCAGGATGTGTACAACAGCTAGGGCTGGGCCAGGCCAAAACTGGGAGCCCAAACACTGGAGCCATCATCTTCCTTCCAGGATACATTAGCAGGAAGCTGGATTGGAAGTAGAGTAGCTGGGACTTAGACACTGATGTTGATTGCAAGCTTAGTAGCAGCTTAAAGTGCTGTACCACAACGCCCGCCCGCCCTCCATTTTTTTCCTGGGAAGGAAATGGTTTATTTTGACTTACAGTTAGGAGATTCACAGTTCAAGAATGGGGACCGCATTGCTCTGGTGTCTTATAGAGGCTGGCAGTGGCAGAGTTGGGTGCAGAGGAATAATCATGTGGTGATGCAAAAAACAAGAACTGTACTATTCTTTTTTTTTTTTTTTTAAGATTTATTTATTTATTTGAAAGTCAGAGTTGCAGAGAGAGAGGAAAGGCAGAGAGAGAGAGTCTTCCATCCGGTGGTTCACTCCCCAGATGGCCGCAACAGCCAGAGCTGTGCCGATCTGAAGCCAGGAGACAGGTGCTTCCTACGGGTCTCCCACGCGGGTGCAGGAGTCAAGGATCTGGGCCATGTTCTGCTTTCCTAGGCCACCGCAGAGAGCTGGATGGGAAGAGGAGCAGCCGAGACTAGAACCAGTGCCCATATGGGATGCTGGTGCTTCAGGCCAGGGTGTTAACCCACTGGGCCACAGTGCTGGCCCCTGTACTACTCTTTTAAAGTAATTTGCTGAGTATAAAATAGGCCCTTTGTAAAAATTTTGCCAAATAAGTTTGAAAGAATAAACTAAGAACTGTCATTATCGTATAATTATTAGTAGAAATCAATTTCCAAGAAATGTTTTCTAATTAAAATCAGGAAACAAGAACTAGTGTGCTATAAATAGACACATAGGTATACCTTCCAAACATCACATCTCAAGTTAACATAGTATTGAATCAAATGTTTCAGGAATAGCAGCTGATACTTCAAGTGAGAATGCCAGACATCACACCTGAAAGTAGCAGGATTGAACCAGATATTTCAGGACTAGCAGCTCATACTTAAAATGACAGTATGGTTATAAGACCATCAGGGAATGTGAAAGATATGCTCTATGAGTTTAATCTGGTTGCTGTTAATTTTGTTTTGCTGCTAAATCTTCAGTGCCTGGAACATAGCCAGTAAGCAGTAGGTATTCAACAGGTAGTTATTGAATGAAGAGCTCCTCTATTTAAAACCTCTCAAAGGGGCAGGCATTTGGCGCAGCACTTAAGGTGTCGTTTGGGACATCTGTATCCTGCATCACAGTGCCTGGGTTCAGATCCTCCCTGTGTTTCCTGCGAGTGCATCAGGTGATGGCTAAGTAGCTAAGTTATTGCTGCCCACATGAAAGACCCAGGTGGAGTTTCGAGTTCCTGGCTTTTGTCTGGTGCAGCTCAGAGCCAGCTGTGAAAGGCTTTTGGGGAGTGAAACAGCAGCTGGAAGAGACCCCCACCACAAGTAAATAAAAAATAAAACCTTCAAATTCCACACAAACACTTGTGCATGAGTGTTTATATCAGTATTATTCATAATAGCCAAAAATGGGGGAAAAAATCTCAAGCAATGACTGGATAAATAAAATGTGGCAGAATATTATTAGGCTATAAAAAGAAAGAGTGATACATGGTAGCACATGGATGAAACTTGGAAACATTTTGCTACATGAAAGAAACCAGACAAAAAGTAGACATAGTATATAATTTCATTCATTTGAAATATCCAGAATAGGTAAATCTATAGACATGGAAAATAAACTGGTGGTTGCCAATAGATGGGAGGTTGAGAGCGTCAAGATTGAATGTTCATAGGTATGGAGTTTCTTCTGGTGTGATAAACTTGTTCCAAAATTGATTGTGGTGGAGCCGGTGCTGTGGTGTAGCGAATAAAGCTGCTGCCTACAGTGCCTGCCATGTTCTTTCCCTCTCCTACCTCATAGCTTTTTCGCTTACCTGTGCCTCATCATTTCTTCCTACTCTACATTCTATTAATATTAAATTACTCTCAAATTAACTAGTCTCAAAGGGACTCTTAAACTCCTTAACGCATTCCTCCCCAAACACACTATCTGTTTTTATCCCCAAATGGCTGTAGTGGCCGGAGCTAAGCCAAAGAAACCAGGAGCCAGGAGCTTCCTCTGGGTCTCCCACGTGGGTGCAGGGGCCCAAGCACTTGGGCCATCTTCTGCTGCTTTCCTAGGTGCATTAGCAGAGAGCTGGATCAGAAGTGAAACAGCGGGACCAGGTACCAATATGGGATGCTGGCATTGCAGGTGGTGGCTGTACCTGCTACGCCATAGTGCTGGCCACTGGAATTCCTTTTTAACCACCATATCGGGTCCCAACTACGGACCTTGTCCCTGTAGTCCTCTTCATACTACATTGGGGGTCAGCACTCTGGCATAGAAGGTTAAGCCTCTGCCTGCAGAGCTGGCATCCATATGGGTGCTGGTTCAGGTCTCAACTACTCCACTTTTGATCCAGCTCCCTGCTTAGATGCCTGGGACAGAAGTAGATGGTTCAAGTGCTTGGACCCCTACACCAACATGGGAAACATAGAAGAAGCTCCTGGCTTTGGCTTGGCCCAGCCCTGGCCATTGCAACCATTTGGAGAGTGAACCAGTGGATGGGAGATCTTTCTCTCTCATTCCTTCTCTCCATTTCTTTGCCTTTCAAATAAATAAATAAATCGTAAAAAAAAAAAAAAACCAAAAAACACATATTAGACAGTGTCCCCTACTCCACAGTAAGTGCCTTGTACCTGAGGGCAAGACTCTACAATTACCATTGTTTACTTAGCTGGTATAGCAGTATTGGTGGTCACTTAAATATTTGTAAAAGAAATGAAGTATTCCCAAAAATAGTCTTCAAAGATGCATGTGAAAATCTACCTCAGAATAAATCATTATGATACAAGATTTTTTTTTAAAAGATATTTTATTTATTTGAAAGGCAGAGCCACAAAGAAGGAGAGAGAGGAAGAAACAGAGAGGTCTTACATCTGCTGGTTCACTCCCCAAATGACCACAACTGCCAGGGCTGGGCCATGCCAAAGCCAGGAGCTTCATGTGGGTCTCCCATGTGGGTGCAGGGCCCGACCACTTGGGCCATCCTCCACTGCTATCCCAGGTGCATTATCAGGGAGCTGGATTGGCAGTGGAGCAGCCAGGACTCGAACTGGCACACACATGGGATACTGCCACTGCAGGCAAAGGCTTAGCCTTCTATGCCATAGCGCTGGCCCCTACAAGCAAGATATTGAGACATCATTACAGTATAAAGCCAATTTTATTTTTTAAAAACTAAATATAGATAACAGCATATACATTTCTTTTTTTTTTAAAGATTTTTTAAACAATGTATTTGAAAGGCTGAGAGAGATCGATCTTCCATCTGCTGGTTCACTGCCCAGATGGCCACAGTGTCCTGTGCTGGGCCAGGCCGAAGCCAGCAGCCAGGGTATCTTCTTCTGGGTCTCCCAAATGGGTGCAGTGATCCAAGTACTTGGCCATCTGTTGCTGCTTTCTCAGGCGCATTAGCAGGCAGCTGGATCGGAAGTGCAGCAGCCAGGACTCGAACCAGCGCCCACATGGGATGCTGGCACCGCAGACGGAAGCTTAACATTCTAGGTCCCAGCAGTGGCCCCGGCACATAAATTCTTAAAATCAAATAAAAGGTTAATAAATATTACTGTGGTGGGGCCAGCGCTGTGGCACAGCGGGTTAACACCCTGGCCTGAAGCACCGGCATCCCATATGGGCGCTGGTTCAAGATCTGGCTGCTCCACTTCTGATCCAGCTCTCTGCTATGGCCTGGGAAAGCAGTAGGAGATGACCCAAGTCCTTGGGCCCCTCACCCACATGGGAGGCCCGGAAGAAGCTCCTGGCATCGGATCAGCTCAGCTGCGGCCGTTGTGGCCAATTGGGGAGTAAACCAGCAGATGGAAGACCTCTCTCTGTCTCTGTCTCTCTCTCTCTCTCTGCCTCTCCTCTCTCTGTGTATCTCTGACTTTCAAATGAATAAATAAGTAAATCTTTAAAAATAAAGAAATAAATATTACTGTTGATTGTGACTTATTCTGTCTTTCATTTTATTTTTCTAGAATACATTATGTTATCAAAAGCTACTTCATCAGAAGCCTCTTGTTTGCTAGAACTAATGGTTATGCTTCTGTGCTTCGAGATATAATTAATGAATGTCAGATTTTATATTCATTTTAGATTGTTTTAGATTTTTTGTTCTCTTTTAATATTTATATGTTTGAAAGTCAGAGTTACAGAGAAGCAGAGGCAGAGAGACAAAGAGAGAGAGAGAGACCTTCCATCCACTGGTTCACTCCCCAAATGGCTGTATTGGCTGGAGCAGGGCTGATCCGAAGCTAGGAGCTTCTCCCAGGTCTCCCACACAGATGCAGAGGCCCATGCACTTAGGCCATCTTCCACTGCCTTCTCAGGCCATGGCAAAGAGCCGGATCAGAAATGGAGCAGCCGGGTTTAGAACTGTGCTCATATGGGATGCTGGCACTCTAGGCGGTAGCTTTACCTGCTACGCCACAGCACTGGCCCTAGATTTTTTGTTTTTAGCATTATTATAGTGTTTGTTTCTTGGTGATTATAGATATGCCTTGATTTATATGATTTTTTTTTTAAAATACTAGAAATGTACTGTTAGTGGAAAAATCAAAATTGATTTACAGTATTGTTTATTGTGGTATCTAAAAGCAGAATATTCAAAACAAGTGGATTAGGAACATAATTTGTTTTGTTTTTTTTTAAGATTTATTTATTTTTAACTTGAGAGAGTTACACAGAGAGAGGAGAGGCACAGAGAGAGTGAGAGAGGTCTTCCATCCATTGGTTCATTCCCCAATTGGCCACAACAGCTGTAATGATCTAAAGGCAGGGATCAAGAGCTTCTTCGGGTCTCCCACACGAGTGCAGGGGCCAAAGGACTTGGGCCATCTTCTACTGCTATCCCAGAGGCCATAGCAGAGAGCTGGATTGGAATTGGAGCAGCCGGGACTAGAACCGGTGGCCATATGGGATGCCGGCGCTTCAGGCCAGGGTGTTAACCCGCTGTGTCATAGCATTAGCCCCCATAATTTAGTTCTATTTACTATAAATTATGAGGGAATTCACAACAGGCTTCTTTTTTTAAAAAAGTTGCCTCTGATATAATTTTTTGTTAATATTGATAAATTTGAAAGGCAGAATTACAGAGAGGGTATAATTTGTATTTTTTTAAAGATTTATTTATTTATTTATTTGAATGACAGAATGACAGAGTTACAGAGAGAGGAGGAGAGACAGAGATCACCCATCCATTCATTATTTCACTCCCCACGTGTCCACAACAGCCAAGGCTGGATGAGGCTGGAGCCAGAAGCCAGGAACTTCTGGGTTTTCTTCATGGGTGCAGGGGCCCAAGCACTTGGACCATTTTTTGCTGCTTTCCCAGACACATTAGCAGGGGCCTGGATTAGAAGTGGAGCAGCCAGGACTTGAACTAGTGCCCATATGGGATGCTAGAGTTATAGGTGGAAGCTTTGCCCTCTAAGCCACAATGCTGGCCCGCATAATTTGTGCTTTTAAAAAAATGGGGTTGCATGGGGCTGGTGTTGTGGTCAGTGGGTTAAGCCACAGTTTGTATTGTTGTCATCCTATATTGGAGTGCCAGTTTCACATCCTGGCCTCTGCCTCTGATTCAGCTTTCTACTAAAGAGCCTGGGAAGTGACCAGGAGGTAGCTCAAGTGTTTCACCCCTGGCACCCATGTGAGAGACCTAGCATGTGTGTCACCTAACATGACAGTGAAGCACTAGGTAACTCTCGGGTTAGTCTGAGGGGATCTGCACAGGTTCCGTTTACAATCTTGGCTCCACAGATTAGGTCTACTGGTATCACGGGTTTTGGAAAGATGTGGCAGCAGATTTTTTCTTAATCCCAAATGAGTATTATGTTACTATGCGGCTGGTAGGCACATGACTATTGTCAGCTGTTAGTGTGTTTTGCAGTGTTGGGAAGCTTGCTGTCCATGGTTTCAGTGGGAGCCACTGAGGTCACCCTCATGCAAGGGCATGTTCTTGACCTATAAAGTCTAATTGTTGTGAGGAACTCAGTCCCCAGCTGGGCTTGCTACAAGTTTTTGCTCCACGTGAGAAAAAAATTCAGGGAGCAGGGCCTAGCATTGTGGTACAGTGGGTTAAGCCACTGCCTGCAACACCAGCTTCCCATATGAAGTGACCCGAGTTCCATCTGCTCCACTTCTGATCCAGTTCCCTGCTAATGCACCAGGCAAACAGTGGAAGATGGCCCAGGTCCTAGGGCCCCTGCTACTCAAGTGGAAGTGGAAGCTCCTGGCTCCTGGTTTTGACTTGGCCCAGCCCTGGCCATTGTAGTCTTTTGGGGAGTGAACCAGTGGATGGACGATCTCTCTCTGCCACTTTCTTTCTCTCTCTCTCTCTGTCTCTGTAACTTTGTCTTTGAAATAAATAAAGAAATCTTTTAAAAAAAGAAAGAAAGAAAGAAATGGAAGAGGAGATGCAGTGGTATAGAAGAGAGCAGGATTTATTGAAAGAGATAGCACATGCTCAGATGTGAGTCCGGGCAACCTCTTTTAGGAGGAGGGAAGGGCTGCTGCCCCCATCAGCAGGTCATCCTTTTATAGGCTAGGGGATGATGCCCAGAGCAGGTCAATATTCAAAGGTGGTGGAGTTTGGGCGGGACTTGAGCACCACTAGCTTTGATGTCGCTTTATTGGGGATCTCAGAAGCATCATGGTGTCTCCATGCAGGACTGGAGCACACTGTGCTCCTCTCTAGGAAGGCGTCTTGACAGCTTATGCACCATAGGAAGCAAGTTGATCTCCTTGTTCTTTAGTTTTTGAAATAGCCAATAGATAGGATCAAGAAGGAGAGGCCTCTTAGATGTGTCACTTAAGGTCCTGAAAAATGTTCTGAGCAAGAAGGACAAAAAGAAAAAGGAAAAAATGGGCCAGGAATAAACCCAGGACATCAATGACCAGAAGGGATGTCTGGAGGCCCAGGAGTAGTTAGCATTCCATCCAGGGGAGAAGCTTAGGTCAGAGGGGCGCAGCGTCCCATGCTGGTACCAAGTGCGAATCTGGACCTCCAGGGGTCCTGAGTCTTCTCTGGGTCCCATGTTGGGCACCAAAATACTGTTGATGGAAATAAGCAAGATCTGTAAAAGGACGAATTTAAGGTGTATTCAGGGCAGAAGCCCAATGACTTTCAACGAGACTTGGGAAGTGTTCTGAATGGTCAGTTCTTGCAAGAATTTATGATTTATGTATCGCCCAGTGATCACACATTGGTTTGGCCTAAAAAGATGGGATTTAGGTAAAGGGGGGAAAATAAATTTCTTACTGCTTGAGAATTGTTTTCTTCATCTTCAGGAATAGGGAGAGTATTGTCTGTTGGAAAGCAGCTATTGAAAAGATTACAGATTAACATTAGGGAGAATATTTCTGAGAATAGATAAGAAATGTATCAGCAAAGGATAGCTCAGGGTTGCTCCAGATGTACACATCACCCACATCAAACTAACCTAATAAGAGTAATAGCTCAGTGCCGCCACTCAGATAAGTCTAGTGAGTGTTTCTCTTCCATGGGTTTCAGGCCATTTTAGGCCCTTTGATCTCAGAGTTAAAGGGACTAAAAACACCTCTTTGAATAGTTACATATTATTGTGCTCTCAGTTTCCAAATATTTGTTTATTCCATTCCAAGAAATTAGACTTTAACTGTCCAAACATTTGAAAAGAAGAGCGAATCTCATTGTCAGAGGCTGAAACCAGCATAGGTAATAACTGGATGTTCTTTGCCCTTGAGTTTAGAAAAATATATAAGAGACTAGAGATGAACTCTTTAGCTCCTTTTTTGTCTCTTTGCATCCTGAAAAATCTATCTCACTGTATCTAAATTAGGCCTGACCTAATATATAGAGTTATACTTGGTTTTTGGACAGGGTCCAGCAGTCATAGCCAATACTGACAGTCTGTAAAGGCCAAAGAGAGAGAGACTGTTGCTGATGCAAAACAAGGATATCTACAAAGTGATGGTATTCTTGTGTGGCTCAGAATCTGTCTTCAAAAAAAAAAAAAAAAAAAAGAAGAATCTGTCTTAATAGGTTAATCTGGAAACACAGTTCCTCTGGAGTGCTGATTGCATCATTTTTAAAAATGTACAGAAGGAGCACTACTTGCTGCAAGCACAGGTGGTAGAGGCTGGGGCCTGGGCTGAGGAGGCAGCATGTTCCTTGGTGCTGGGGTCGGGGAGCTGGCATGTCCTCCTGCTGGAGAACACTGATAGGCAAGTGTAGGGACTGAAGGAGCGCTAGGTTCTCAGGCAATGCTTTGTTGCAAATCCTTGAAGCGTTCCCCTCTTCCTGTCTTCCATGCAAATACTGTATGATTGCATTTGTTCTGGAACTTGACCAGGATTTCAGCAGTAGCTCATTGTAAAACTTGGCACCCTCTTTCAAAATAGCTATTGCTCTGGCTCCTGTGGGAACTGGAATCTTGCACCAGCTGTCACATAAACCCCTGGCTCAGCCCCTCCTCCACAGGCCCAGCATCCACCGCATCCAGGATATCCTGGATATTACCAAATGATCTGTTAACTGATTGTAAATGGCCTCACTGATGCTTTCCTCCTGCTGATGTAGGGGAGGAGAGGAGTAATTTGGTCTTGGTTCCTTTTTTAATTGTATATATATTACTATGAAATGTTCTGCATACACAGAAAATTGGAGGTAGTAGTATAACAAACAGCCATAAATGCAGCTTTTTATTTATTTATTATCTTTATTTGAAAGATAGAGTTATACAGAGAGAGGGAGAGACAGAGAGGTCTTCCATCTGCTGTTTCATTCCCTAAATGACTGCAACAGCAGGGGCTGGGCATGCCAGAGCCAGGAGCCAGGAGCTTCATCCAGGTGGGTGTAGGGGCTCAAGCACATGACCATCTTCTGCTGCTTTCCCAGGTACATTAGCAGGGAGCCACGACTTGAACCAGCCGCCATATGGGATCCCAGCATTGTAGGCAAGCAACATAACCCACTGCACCACATGCTGGCCCCCATAAGTCAACTTTGTACTTTATTTTAAATACAGAAGGACAGACACACAGATCTCCTATCTACTTCTCATTCCCTAAATACCCACAACAGCTGGGTGTGGGCCAGGCAGAAGCTAGGAGCCCAGAACTCAATCTCAGCCTGTCATGTGTGTGGCAGGGACCCAGCTACCGGAGCCATCACCTGCTCCATCTCCAGATAGCAGGGAGCTAGGATTGGGAGCAGAGTGAGGACTCTGAACCCAGGCAATCCAGTATGGGACGCAGGCTTCCAAGCAGCATCTTTCTTGCTTTGCCTAATGACTGACCTCAGATATCTGACTTTTAAGTTCTTAACTTTTTGCAGTAGTTGCTTCTTCTCTATGTATTTTTTGTTGAAGGATTTTAAAGTGAATTAAAAACATTATGTCTTTTATTTCTCTCTCTCTCTCTTTTTTTTTTTTTTTTTTTTTTTTTGACTGGCATAGTGGACAATGAGAGAGAGACAGACACAGAGAGAAAGGTCTTCCTTTACCGTTGATTCACCCTCCAATGGCCGCTGCGGCCGGCGCGCTGTGGCTGGTGCACTGCGCAGATACGAAGCAAGGAGCCAGGTGCTTCTTCTGGTCTCTCATATGGGTGCAGGGAAAGGACTTGGGCCATCCTCCTCTGCACTTCTGGGCCACAGCAGAGAGCTGGAATGGAAGAGGGACAACAGGGACAGAATCCGGCACCCTGACTGGGAGTAGAACCTGGAGTGCCGGTACGGCAAGGCGGAGTATTAGCCTATTGAGCTGCGGTGCTGGCCTCGTGTTCATCTTAAAGACAGAATTCTGACTCCTATCCAGTCTCTTTCTATGTTCTGGAAAGGTGGGGGTCTCTCCACATACTTCCAAGATTTGGAATGCAAATGGACACTCTGCTTTTGCCCTTGGGATGCAGCTATCCTGCCTACTTCTCCAGGAAGAAAGAAACAGCTGAAGCGGGCCCTCTCCTCAAACTTGCTTCACTATGAAGAAATGGCTTTGCAAGCTGAAGGCCTGTGAGTTTGAGACAGGTGTCTGTGAATTCTTTGCTTCTTGTTCCAAACAAGAAGGCGACATAAATAGCAAGGATGGATGACCTAAGGGCTTTTAAAAAATGTCTTCCGGTTTCAGCCACTATCAGCAGCACAGCTGAGACCACGGCACTACATTTCAAATACATGTTCTAATTTGAAATGAGGAGAGATGCTAAAAAGTGACACATATTGATGTCTTCAATCTTGACTCCTCCTGAGACACAGATTTACTGAATAAGAACTGAGGTCCAATGTTACAATTAAACCTTTGATGTGACAAAAAAGCATAAAGATAAGAAATCACAGTTAATTTTGTATGTGAATAAATCTTCAGTTTCTTGTCAAATATGCATATTTACCTGGGTAAATCCACATTTTTGGTTGAAAAGAGGAATTTTTCTTCAAGCTGTTGCTGACTTCCTTCTCAGAAGTCATTGGATGGATTGTATTTTGTGTTTTTCCTTTCTCTAAGAAGGGACCAGATTGTGCCACAGCTAGCCCAATGAACGCATGCTTTGGTCTAGTCAAAAGGACATGGAGGGGCCGGCGCCATGGCTCACTTGGTTAATCCTAGGCTGTGGTGCCCGCATCCCCTATGGGTGCCGGGTTCTGCTCATAGTTGCTCCTCTTCCAGTCCAGCTATCTGCTGTGGCCCAGGAAGGCAGTGGAGGATGGCCCAAGTGTTTGGGCGCTTGCACACGCGTCGGAGGCCAGGAAGAAGTTCCTGGCTCCTGGCTTTGGATAGGTGTAGCTCCGGCCGTGGCAGCCGTTTAGGGGGTGAACCATCAGAAGGAAGACCTTTCTCCTCTCTGTCTCTCTCCCTCACTGTCTCACTCTGTCAAATAAATAATTAAAAACAAACAAACAAACAAACAAACAAAAAGGACATGGAAAGAAAGCAAGAGAGTTCTGTGTCCGGGGTAGAGGACTGTAAACCTCCCTAGGATGGGAGGCTGCTGTGTTACAAAGTGCACCATCCTTTTTGTGGAGTCTTCTGCGGCACAGCACAAGTTTTCTGGGTTGCTGAAGATGGGAGAAAGTGGCCTAAGCTGGGGTGGGCGGCAGGCTTCAGCGCAGCCATGAAGATGCTTGTCCAGATGTCTGCATCCACCATGGTGCTGGTGTGAGAATCCGGGTCTTCCCTTCTGATGCCAGCTGCCTGCTAATGCGCACCCTGGGAGGCAGAAGCTGATGGCTCAAGTACTTGCATGTCTGCCACCCATGTGGGAAACTAAGACTGTGTTCTGGCCTCCTGGCTTTGGCCTGGCCCAGCCCTGGCTATTGTGGCCATGTCAGACTGAATCAGTGCATAGAAGATCTTTTCTGTCTCTGTCTCTTTGCCCCTTAAATCTAGTACCTCAATAAAGTTTTGTAAATCGTGGGATGAGTGGTTTTACAGTTCAGAAGATGTGATGGATCCGGTAAGATAACCTGCCTTTGACTTTGGATATAGAATGGGCGTTGGGTGGATCAGATGGGAAAGTTTCCAAATAATACCTTTCTCCGAAGAAAAGGAAGCCAAAATGTTTTATGCAGTTCCATCTGACATTATGACATTTTACACTATCTAGTTCAGTTTTTATAAAAGAAAAGTAGACAAGTAAATAAATACAGTGAAGACCACAGACAGACTGAGGCATTGCTACTTGCTACAGGGAAATACGCACACAAAGCACCTCAGCCTCCCCTCTGCCCTCAGGAGAGCACAGGATGCCAAGTGCAAACACTGAGTGAGGTGCTCAGTGCAACAGCAGACACAAAGCACGTTCCACATTCGCTTATTCTAAACCTAATCTCAAGACACGGCAAGGAACTGGCAGAGTGCGGACAGTCTTAGAAACCCTAGAAATCCCCCAAAAGGGGGAATGAAAGAATGAGATTCTGAGTCCATTAAAATACATTGTTTCTTCAAGGATTTAGGCAATACACTGTAGCACAGACTCAAAACTACCATATTCACTTCTCAACAGCATATTTTGGGCTTAGAAAGTCTTCTCTCATGTACAATTTGGGACATGCTCAACTGGCTCAAACGTGCCAGGGGATTCCAATACATTCCCATCAAGGTGGCATGTACCAATGCCATCTCACTAGTCCAAGTGATCAGTTTCATTTCACAGTTGATCACACTGATAGGTCTAAGAGTCAAAGGGATCACACAAACAAGACTAGTGCCTGCTAATACTACCTGATACAGTCAAAATGGGAGAGAATGATCCAACATGGGAAGCGGGATACACAGCAGACTCAGAATGGCAGATGTCCTGAACAGCACTCTGGCCTCAAATCAGCCCTTAAGGCATGCGGATCCGGCTGAAGAGCCCATGAGAGTATTTTAGGCATGGAAAGCCAAGACACTCTGGGGGGGGGGGGGAGACCTAAATGCATGATCTCTGCAAGTGAGATCCCAGTGGAAAGAACGGGGCATCAAAGAAGGAGGTACCTTTCTCTGAAGGGAGGAGAGAACTTCCACTTTGACTGTGATGCTGTCGGAATAAGATCGAAGTCGGCGAACTCAAAAGGCTTCCATAGCCTTGGCAACTCATGACTAGAGCCTAGGGAGATTACTGACGCCATAAACAAGAGTGTCAACTTGTTAATTCAACAACAGGAGTCACTGTGTACTTCTCATGTGGGATCTATCCTTAATGTGTTGTCCAATGTGAAGTAATGCTATAACTAGTACTGAAACAGTATTTTACACTTTGTGTTTCTGTGTGGGTACAAACTGATGAAATCTTTACTTAATATATCCTGAATTGATCTTCTGTATATAAAGATAATTGAAAATGAATCTTGATGTGAATGGAATGGGAGAGGGAGCGGGAGATGGGGTGGTGCGAGTGGGAGGGAAATTAAGGGGGGGAAGCCATTGTAATCCATAAGCTGTACTTTGGAAATTTATACTTACTAAATAAAAATTAAAAAAAGAGAGTCTCCTCTCACGTCATATATGAAACACATACCATGCTCTGATGCCATGTGGATCACTGAGGACCCTCTTTGCACAAGCTACAGCTTGAGTGATGTCATCTTGCAACAAATCTGAAAAAGAGGTGGTAAGAAATGAAAACAACTTGCACAGCAATTTCATTTTACATTTAGGGTTAGCCATGGCCGGTGCCGCGGCTCACTTGGCTAATCCTCTGCCTGTGGCGCCGGCACCCGGGTTCTAGTCCCATTTTAAAGTTGCTTTTTTTGTTGTTTAAAGATGTATTTGAAAGTTACGGAAAGAGGTAGTGTCTTCCATCTGCTGGTTCACTCCCCAAATTGCTGCAACGGCTGGAGCTGAGCCAGTCCAAAGTCAAGAGCCAGGAGCTCCTTCCAGGTCTCCCTCGTGGGTGCAAGGGATAAAGGACTTGGGCCATCTTTTACTGCTCTCCCAGGCCCTAACAGAGAGCTGGATCAGAAGTGGAGCAGGTGGGACGCAAACTGGAGCCCATATTGGATGCCGGCGCTTCAGGCCGGGGCTTTAACCCTCTGTGGCAGGCACACTGCCAGCCCCTTAAAGTTGCTTTTGTGTTTTTTACCCCTCTAGTTTCTTTGTCACCCTATAAAGTAGATTGGATAACATATTTTTAAAGATTTGTTTGTTTGAAAATCAGACTTTACACACACAGGGAAAGGCAGAGATCTTCCATCTGCTGGTTCACTCCCCAGATGGCTGTAACCAGCAGAGCTAGGCTAGGCCAAAGCCAGGAGCTTCATTCAGATCTCCCACGTGGGTGGCAGGGAACAAGGACTTGGGCCATCCTCTGTTGCTTTCACAGGCACATTAGCAGTGGAGCGGGCAGGACCTACATTGTGGGCAGCGACTCAACCTGCTGTGCCACAGCGAACGCTGGCCCTATAATATTCTGCTCTCCCATAGGAGGCTCTGAGAGGTGGTGGTCAGCAGAGTGGTGAGTAGAAGTTAGAATGATTTTATAATTGTAAATTTTCAGTTGTTTGCTGAATATGTCAAGCTAAACTTCCCCCCTTCCCACTGCTTGCTCCCTTAAGTGCTTTTTAAAGCTTAGTGATGTATGACCAGTAGGCATTTAGGAATGTATCACTTTAAAATGTTCCCTTCGGCCGGCGCCGCGGCTCACTAGGCTAATCCTCCGCCTAGCGGCGCCGGCACACCGGGTTCTAGTCCCGGTTGGGGCGCCGGATTCTGTCCCGGTTGCCCCTCTTCCAGGCCAGCTCTCTGCTGTGGCCAGGGAGTGCAGTGGAGGATGGCCCAGGTGCTTGGGCCCTGCACCCCATGGGAGACCAGGAAAAGCACCTGGCTCCTGGCTCCTGCCATCGGATCAGCGCGGTGCGCCGGCCGCAGCGCGCTGGCCGCGGCGGCCATTGGAGGGTGAACCAACGGCAAAGGAAGACCTTTCTCTCTGTCTCTCTCTCTCACTGTCCACTCTGCCTGTCAAAAAAATAAAAAAATAAAAAAAATAAATAAATAAAAATAAAATGTTCCCTTCCACAGATGTTGAACACCTACCATTCAGGATACTTTTATGTAAGACAGGTCATAGCAGCATAGTGGTGTCCTGTTGTTTTTAAAAACTGATACAGGGTGGGGCTTTGTGGCACCGGAGGTTATGCTACTGCTTTGTATGCCTGCATCCCATATCAGAGTGCTGGGGGTTGAGTCCTGCCTCTACTTCCAACCCAGCTGCTTGCTAAGAGGCAGCAGATGATGGTTCAAGTACTTGGATCCCTACCACACATGTGGGAGAGTTCCTAGCTCCTAGCTTTGGCCTGGCCTGGCTGCAGTGTCTGGAAGACCTCTGTCACTTTGCCTTTCAAAATTAGGAAAGATGCTTAAGAAAAGTCCTATACATACTTGAACAGAGTCTATTTACATGGTTTCCTAGTTTTCCCCTTTGCTATTAGGCAGATTAGAGATTGGCCCTATCTTGTTAAGGTATACCAACTTGGGCTCAGTGTATCAGTGTATTGCACATCTAATTTATCCCAGGAACACTCGGTTAATTTAAAAGTGATTTGTAGAATTGTGAAGAACACCGAAGGTAACAGTTAAGTGAATTTAGTGATGGCTAGCTTTTCCCAGCTAATGGTTGGTCTTAGTTTAACTGGTGAACTGTTTCACATTCTCACAAATATATTAATGTGTGTGTGTGCCCGCTGAGAGACTACCTATAAACTGATAGAGCAGTATGTGTTCTGTTGTCTTTCATAAGTGAGAGTATGAATGGACACTGAAAGGCAGTGTCTTTTCTCCCTATTCAGAATACCTGGTGGTGGTTAAGAAATTCTTAACACACGTATCAAGGACAGAATATGCCCTCGCTAGACTTGGCCAAGACCAGTTGATCAGTTTGCAGAGTTAAATCAAGTGAAAGTTCATGTGAACAGGTATTTACACCCTTCTTAGTCTGTTTTGTTCTTTCTTTCCCATGACTTTGAGTTTGGTGCCCTCCTAGGGAGTTTAGTTTCCCTATACTCCAGTCTCAGGGCTGTAAGTAATATCTGTATGCTGTCAGTTTCCAAGTCTGTATCCCTGTTTAGACCAGTTATCCCCCAAACTGGAGAGTTTACTCTACCGGACATCTGCTGAATGTCTGATAGGCCTCTCAGGATGCCAAGGCTGAACTCTAAACTGTTCACCCTGCCTCCTCCCCAGCTCCTTCCTCAGTCAGCAGTCTTTTCCAGCAGCTAACCTTGTTTCAGTTGCCAGGCCCAAACTCAGATCATTCTTGTCGCCACACTCCACATCCAGCACATTGAAAAGTGTTTTGTCTCTACCATCACAGAATACCTAGGTCTGCTTAGTACAGTTTCCACTGCCTCTGCCCTTGGACTATACACAGTCTCAGCTGTCAAGGTTTTATCTGTTCAGAATCCTACAGTGGCTCTCCGTTTCTGTCAGTGAAACCGTGGTTCTTAGGAATTTGCCCACAGATGCCTCCTAGTAACTTCCCTGGTGCCCACTTCATTCCAGCTGCTCCACTCCCTTGCCTTTCAGACCGGCCTTATGTGCCTTGCCCTTGGCTCTGAGCCTTTTCGGTGACATTTCCCCTGCCCGAGATGCTGTGGACACCTGTGTTTGTGTCTCAGATTTATCCCCAATATTAAGCAGAACCTACTCCCTCCCTGTAGTCTGCTCTGCTGTGTATTTTTCTCAGTTATTTATTGCCTAACAATACTGTTATCCAAATATAAAGCCTCATGAAAGCAAAAGTCGTTTTATTTTGTTAAGTCCCGGGAGTCTACATCAGCGTCTGGCACACAGACCTTACATGATGCTTGAGTGAATGTCCTTTAAGTGTTTACCACGTAATCTTGTTAGCTTAAACATAGTCTAAGAACTACAAGTTTTCATTGTGAAACCTCATGAAACTTGCAGGTTGGGCTTTTTTTTTTTTTTTTTTTTTTTTGACAGAGTGGACAATGAGAGAGAGAGAAAGGTCTTCCTTTGCCAAGTTGGTTCACCCCCCAATGGCCGCTGCAGCCGGTGCACCGCGCTGATCTGAAGCCAGGAACCAGGTGCTTCTCTTGGTCTCCCATGCGGGTGCAGGGCCCAAGGACCTGGGCTATCCTCCACTGCACTCCCGGGCCACAGCAGAGAGCTGGCCTGGAAGAGGAGCAACCGGGACTGGAACCCCGGGGTGCCGGGACTGGAACCCCGGGGTGCCGGCACCGCAGGCGGAGGATTAGCCTATTGAGCCGCAGCGCCGGCCCCCGATTGGGCCATTTTTAAGTGCACAGTTGAAGAGCATTAAGTACATTGCCAGTATTGTACAGCCCTTGCCACTGTCCATTGCTTTAAGCTTGTCAACCTCTCAAACAAACTGCTCGGTAAACAAGAGCTCCCTATGCCCACCCTGGCCCTGCCTCTGGCAAGCACTGTTGCACTTCTGTCTCAGCTGGCTTTTTCTAGGGTCGTCATATAAATGGAGTCTAGAACAGTTGTCCGTTTGAGACCAGCTTATATCAAGGTTCATCCTTACCACAGCACATAGCAGAATTTCATTTTCTTTATAGCTAATACTTAGTTTACATTGAACCAAATCTTGCACTTACGTTCTGTTGGTTCACATAATATGAAGGTATGAAATCACTAAGTACTATTGATAGAGTTTAGAAACAGCTGCTTGAAGTCAATATAAGTGTAGTTTACTTATGTCGGTGAGTTTCTTAGTATTTACAGGTGGGTTATGTGGAGGACAGTTGAAGCTCCGTAGTCTTAAAAACTTGTGAAAATGTGGTCTAGGGACTATTGACATCACACTACAAGTGCAGACTGTGATGTCAGAATCTGCATTTGAACAAGGTCTCCAAGATATTTGTGTGCACATTAAAAATGAGCAAGTTGTATTTTTAACTTTTTAAATAACTACCTAGTATTTCAACTTTGGATATACTTAGGATATATTGAAATACCTGTTATTTCAACTTAGGATATACTTAGGATATTGAACATTCAAGTTACCTCACTAGAATTTTGACCAGCATAAGGAATATCTTTATAATTGTAACATAAATCTCGTTTTCCAAAAATGGGCTTCTTGTGGAGATATGTTAAATTGCTCCTCCATTACCTTTACCATGGCTGAATATGACAGTGCATAATTATGTACATCATTCTCAATAATGGATTTTTTAAAAATATATTTATTTGAAAGAGTTACAGAGAGGCTGAGCAAAGAAAGAGAGGTCTTCCATCTGCTGGTTCACTCCCCAGATGACCACAATGGCTGGAGCTGTGCTGATCTGAAGCTGGGAGCCTCTTCTGGGTCTCCCATGCAGGTGGAGGGGTCCAGGCACTTGGGCCATCTTCTGCTTTCCCAGGCCGTGGCAGAGAGCTGGATGGGAAGTGGAGCAACCGGGACTAGAACCGGTGCCCATATAGTTTGCCGGCACTGCAGGCAGCGGCTTTACCTGCTGTGCCACAGTGGAGGCTCCAATAATGGTTTTTTGTTTTTGTTGTGTTTTGTTTTGTTTTGTTTTTTAAAGGTATTAGTGTTGTCAGTGAACACTGGTATTGTGTTTTAGGGACAGATAATGTTTAAATGTTAGTGTGCTGCCATCTAGTGATCGGTTTATGTAAAAAGTAACAGGGTACTTTTTAAAAAATTGAACATGGGATCTTTATTAAAATGTATTCATTACTTTATTTTTTTTATTTTTATTTTTATTTTTTTTTTTTGACAGGCAGAGTGGACAGTGAGAGAGAGAGACAGAGAGAAAGGTCTTCCTTTGCCGTTGGTTCACCCTCCAATGGCCACCACGGCCAGCGCGCTGCGGCCGGCGCACTGCACTGATCCGATGGTAGGAGCCAGGTGCTTTTCCTGGTCTCCCATGGGGTGCAGGGCCCAAGCACCTGGGCCATCCTCCACTGCACTCCCTGGCCACAGCAGAGAGCTGGCCTGGAAGAGGGGCAACCAGGACAGAATCCGGCGCCCCGACCAGGACTAGAACCTGGTGTTCCGGCGCCGCAAGGCGGAGGATTAGCCTAGTGAGCCGCGGCGCCTGCCTGCATTCATTACTTTATTAAAGATTTATTTATCAGGCAAAAAGAAGAGAGGTCTTCTGTATACTGGTTCACTCACTCCCCATATGACTGCAGCTATGCCATTCCAGAACCAGGAGCTTCTCCCAGGTCTCCCATGATGGTGCAGAGGCCCAAGGACTTGGACCATATTCCTTGGCTTTTCCAGGCCATAGCAGAGAGCTAGATCAGAAGTGGAGCATCTGGGACTCGAACCAGTGCCCATGTGGGATGCTGGCACTGCAGCCAGTGGCCCTCCCCTGTAAGCCACAGTGCTGGCTCCAAAAGGGTAAAATTTTTTTTTTTGGACAGGCAGAGTGGACAGTGAGACAGAGATGAAGGTCTTCCTTTTCCATTGGTTCACCCCAAATGGCCGCTGCAGCCAGCACACCACGCTGATGCGAAGCTAGGAACCAGGTGCTTCTCCTGGTCTCCCATGTGGGTGCAGGGCCCAAGGACTTGGACCATCCTCCACTGTACTCCCAGGCCACAGCAGAGAGCTGGATAGGAAGAGGCGCAACTGGGACAGAATCCGGCAGAGAGCTGAATGTAAGTGGAGGAGCCAGGACTTGACCTGGTGCCCACATGGAATGCCGGTGTACAGGCAGCAGCTTAACCCACTATGCCACAATGGAATTCATATTATCCTAACATACTGAATAGAATTCTCATGATAGTTGCGCAGTAGACTTAATTTTGCTCAGCTCCTCAGTGCTGTGTTTTGGTTTTGCTTTTAACCGCAGGTGAAAGCCTAAAAAATGTTAGTGGAGGAGAAACAGAACAGG
This sequence comes from Oryctolagus cuniculus, assembly GCF_964237555.1. NCBI lineage: Eukaryota > Metazoa > Chordata > Mammalia > Lagomorpha > Leporidae > Oryctolagus > Oryctolagus cuniculus. The sequence continues at coordinate 71,841,607 of NC_091442.1, forward strand.
TTCACTTCCCAAGTGGCCACAACGGCCAGGGCTGGGCCGGGCCAGCTAGGAGTCAGGAGCTTTTTCCGGGTCTCCCACATGAGTGCAGGGCTCCAAGCACTTGGGCCTTATGCTGCTTTCCCAGACAAATTGGCAGGGAGCTAGATTGGAAGCGGAGCAGCTGGGTCTTGAACCAGCACCTATATGGATGCCAGTATCACAGGCCTAAGTGTGATGGGCTATGGCACAACTGGTCAGCCCTCAAAAATAGATTTTAATTGCCGTGGACTATAGAAAAATACTAGTATATTAGAATCTACCTTATATTACACATAAATTTTAGTTCTAGGTGGATTAAATATGGGCTTAAAGTGAGACAGGACTAGCTGAAGAAGCAAATATAGGAAGTACATTTGTGACTTGGGATTGAAGAAGAATTTCTTGACATAAAAGTACAAGTAACAACAGGAAAGATGGATAAATTTTCGTGTATTAAAAACTGCTCTTACTGGATAAAGAAATTATGGGACATGTACTCTATAGAATACTACACAGCAGTCAAAAACAGTGAAACCCAGTCATTTGCAACAAGATGGAGGAATTTGGAAAACATCATGCTGAGTGAATTAAGCCAGTCCCAAAGGGACAAATATCATATGTTCTCCCTGATCGGCGACAACTAACTGAGCACCAAAGGGGAAACTTGTTGAAGTGAAATGGACACTATGAGAAACAGTGACTTGATCAGCTCTTGTCCTGACGGTTGATGTACAATGTAATACTTTATCCATTTTAGTATTTTTTTGTTCTAGTACCATTGGTTGAACTCTGTAATTAACACACAATTATTCTTAGGTGTTTAAATTTTAACTGAAAAGTGATCCCTGTTAGGAATTTGGAAAACATTATTCTGAGTGAAATAAGCCAATCCCAAAGGGACAAATACCATTGATTCTCCCTGATAGGTGACAACTAACTGAGCACCATGAAGGAAACCTGTTAAAGTGAAATGAACACTATGAGAAACGGTGACTTGATCAGCCCTCACCCTGACTGTTAATGAGCAACTTAATATGTTATCCCTCTTAGTATTTTGTTTGTTCTACTTAATACTTTTGGTTGAATACTGTAATCAATACACAATTCTTCTTAAGTGCTGAAACTTAACTGAAAAGTGATCGCTGTTAAATATAAGAGTGGGAATAAGAGAGGGAAGAGATGTGCAATTTGGGACATGCTCAAGCTGACTTACCTCAAACGGTAGTTAGAAATGTGCCAGGGGATTCCAATACACTCCCATCAAGGTGGCATGTACCAATGCCATCTCACTAGTCCCAGTGATCAATTTCTGTTCACAATTGATCATAATGATAGGACTAAGAACCAAAGGGATCACATAAACAAGAATAGTGTCTGCAAATACTAGCTGATAGAATCAAAAAGGGAGAGAACGATCCAACATGGGAAGCGGGATACACAGCAGACCCATAGAATGGCAGATGTCCTAAACAGCACTCTGGCCTCAGAATCAGCCCTTAAGGCATGCGGATCCGGCTGAAAAGCCCATGAGACTATTCAGGCATGGAAAGCCAAGACACTCTGGGGGGGGGGGGCGGGGGAAGAAAACCTAAATGAAAGATCTCTGCAAGTGAGATCCCAGTGGAAAGAACGGGTCATCAAAGAAGGAGGTACCTTTCTCTGAAGGGAGGAGAGAACTTCCACTTTGACCATGGCCTTGTCTAAATATGATCAGAGTCGGTGAACTCAGGGGGCTTCCATAGCCTTGGCAGCTCATGACAAGAGCCTAGGGTGATTACTGATGCCATAAACAAGAGTGTCAATTTGTTAAGTCAACAGCAGTAGTCATGAGGAGCACTTACTCCTCATGTAGGATCTTTGTCCTTAGTGTACTGTATATTGAGATTTAATGCTATAACTAGTACTCAAACAATATTTTTCACTTTATGTTTCTGTGTGGGAGCAAACTGTTGAAATCTTTACTTAATGTATGCTAAACTGATCTTCTGTATATAAAGAGAATCGAAAATGAATCTTGATGTGAATGGAAGGGGAGAGGGAGTGGGAAAGGGGAGGGTTGCGGGTGGGAGGGACGTTATGGGGGGGGGGGGGAAGCCATTGGAATCCATAAGCTGTACTTTGGAAATTTATATTCATTAAATAGACCTTTCTGTCTGTCTGTCTCTCTCACTGTCCACTCTGTCCAAAAAAAAAAAAAAAAACTTGAAATACACATAACTGACAAAGGACTAATAACAAGAATAGATAATAAACTACAGATCTAGAAGAATAAGAAGCCAAATAGGAAAGTGAGCAAAGGATGTGAACTCATTTCACAGAAGAAAACAATGTATCAGTAAGTAAAACTCTGCTTCCTTACTAATCTGGGAGGTGCGTATTAAAATCATAGGTGCCGTTTTACACCTACCAAATTGGCAAAGAAAGAAAATGTTTTATGAAGTTAGTTCTAAGTATTGGCTAGTGTTTGGCACAATGGGAAATACTAGAAGGGGAGTCAGTCAGTACAAGCATTTTGGAAATGGTTTAGGATCACTTGGTAAAGTGAATGTGCATATATCCACTAGAGAAACTTTGCACTAGGAGATATTTACAAGAATGTAGCCACATTATTTCCAATAGCAAAAACAAATGGATAGCTACAAATGAAATAGGTGAATTGTAGAAAATATTTTCAGGATGGTACAGTTCTGAACGTTGTAAGAATTCTGACTGTGCACATGAACATAAATGAATCTTGAGATCAGTGTTGTGCAGAGGGTTAAGCCGCTGCTTGCCCCACTTCTGATGAAGCTTGCTGCTGATGTGCTTGGGAAGCTGTAGGAAGGTGGCCCAAGTACAGGGGCCCTGCCACCCACGTGGGAGACCAGAATGGAGTTTCTGGCTCCTTTCACCTGGCCTGACTAGGAAAGCAATGTAAGGAAATCATTTTAAAAATTCAGCATGCCAATTCTAGGAGTAGGAAGGTAGAGAAATAAAGCTGAGGCGGTTCCATAGGGGCTTCTGAAGTTCCATCATTGGTTTAGAATCATTAGAACTTACGGTTTTTTCTTTGGACTGCAAATATTTAATATACTTATGTATGTTTTACAATAATCATACACTATAAAATTAACACATTATTGTATAAGGCTAGAACTTGTAAGCTACTATCATACCCAGAAAATGACACTAACAAATACCTAAAATTTTATTTAGGTATTTCTTCAGAAATGTAAATAGTACTTCCAAAAGTTCATGGAAAGTGAAATTAAAAGATGTTTTGGTGCAAAAATTATGAAAACTATGTGTAGTTTTTTTGTTTGTTTTTTGACAAGCAGAGTTAGAGAGAAAGGTCTTCCTTCCATTGGTTCACCCTTCAAAAGGCCGACATGGCCAGCACGCTGCGCCGATCCAGAGCCAGAAGCCAGGTGCTTCCTCCTGGTTCTCCCATGGGGTGCAGGGCCCAGGTATTTGGGCCATCCCCCACTTCCTTCTCAGGTCACAGCCGAGAGCTGGACTGGAAGAGGAGCAACCGGGACAGAATCCGGCGCCCTGACCAGGACTAGAACCCGGGGTGCCAGCGCCGCAGGTGGAGGATTAGTCAAGTGAGTTGTGGCGCCGTCCTGCATAGTTTTTTTAATATAACATTCTTAACCATTTCTTTTATTTTTTTAAGAATTATTTATTTGAAAGACAGATCCATCTTTTATCCACTGACTCAGTCCCAAAATGGTTGCAATGGCCAGGGCTGGACCAGGCTGAAGCCATGAGCCAGCAGCTTCTTCCAGGTCTCCCATGTGGATGCAGGGGATTAGTACTTGGCCATTTTCCGTGGCTTTTATAAGTGCATTAGCAGGGAGCTGGATCGGAAGTGGAGTAGCCAGGATTTGAACTGGTGCCAACGTGGGATGCCAGCTCTGCAGGCGGAGGCTTAACCTTGTATCCCAAAGTGCCGGCGTCATAGTTTTTTGGTGGGTTTTTTTTTTTTTTTTTTTTTTTTTTTTTTTTTTTTGCATAATATACTTTCTGTGAACTTTTTGGAGACCCTTTGCTGATTTATTTAGTTTATTATTTGAAAGGCAGAGTTACGGAGAGGCAGGGGCAGAGTCAAAGAGGTCTTCTATCCGTTGGTTCGCTCCCCAAATGGCCCCAGCAGCTGGAGCTGTGCTGAACAGGAGCCAGGAGTTTCTTCCAGGTCTCCCACATGGACGCAGGGGCGCAAGGACTTGGGCCATCTTCTGCTTTCCTAGGCCATAGCAGAGAGCTGCGTCGGAAGTGGAGCAGCTGGGACTCAAACTGGCACCCATATTATATTTACTAAATTAAAAAAAAAGATCTTCACTTTAATAGTTTGACAGGACACTTGGAAGGGTATGCATAGCTAGGTGGCATAGTTCTACATGTTCTCACTGGTCGCTATTTGAAGAGTAGGCTTTTAGGGAGCAATTCTTAAAGACAAATTGGAATGATTTTGCACTAACATAGAAATAGTGGCTTAGAGTGGTAACAGTAGAAACACGGATTTTGAGCATTTTTTCATTTTCATTTTACTTAAAAAGCAGACAGGTCTTCCATCTGTGGGCTCGCTCTAAATATGTGCAACTGGCAGGTCTAGACCAGTGTGAAGCCAGTAGCTGAGAACTCTCCCATGTGGGTGATGGCAAGCCAACTGCTCGAGTTGTCTTTGACCACTGCTACCTGTCGGGGTGTATATTAGCAGGAAGCTGTTGCGGAACTGCAGCAGGATTCAAAAGCAGGCACTTTAAATGGAGTGCTGGCTTCCCAAGCAGCATCTTAACCACTGTGCCAAATGCCCACCCAGATTTTCAGTGTATCCTCAAGGCAAAGCCAACTTCATTTATTGGCAGATTGGTGAATAAGAGAAAGAGAAGAAAGGATATTTGAGAAAGTGCATTGTCTTCATTTTGTGTGGTGATAGGAATTGAAAATTTCATGTAAAGTAAGCTGAGTTTGAGAAAATATTAAACCACCAAATGGAGATATTAAATAGTCATTTGACTATATGTAGCTGAAATCCAGGGTCAGAGTCAGGGCTGGAGATAACAGTGGTAGGAGCATACATACTATTTAAAGCGGAGGACCAGAGGAGATGACCAGACTAAATCATGGGGTGCTCCTAAATTTTATGTTTATATAAATTATGTATGTATTTTTAGAGATTTATTTATTTATTTATTTGAAAGGCAGAGAGGGAGAGGTCTTCGCTCTGCTGGTTCACTCCCAAATGGCTGCAACGGCCAGAGCTGCGCCGATCTGAAACCAGGAGCCAAGAGCTTCTTCCGGGTCTCCCATGCAGCTGCAGGGGCCCCAACACGTGGGCCACCCTCCACTGCTTTCCTGTGGGGAGCAACTCGGACTAGACTAAGTTACTGGAATTAAGACTTATTCTATGCATCTGCTCTCCCACAATATGGCGCTGGGAGAGGAGTAAAGACAACTTTTACACAGCTGCCTCCAGTTCAACCAGTAACCTGCAGGAGCTGATCCTGCTCCTGATTGGAGGAGAGCAGCGTACTCGGCGTGTGGGTAGCAGAGTTGGGATTGGTGGAAGAGGACTATAAAGGAGGAGAGAGACAACATGCACCAGGAACATCTAAGGGGAACATCCGAATAACATCTGAGCAGCCGCCGAGAGAGCCGGCCGGTGGTGTGCTGCTCCCCCGCGGAAGTGGGGAAAGTGGCAGAGGGAACCGCCCTCCCACAGAGGTGGAAGGACGGCAGCCAACCCGGGAAGAAGCAGCAGCAAACCCGAGGAGGGCCAAGCAGACAAAAGAACAGCGCAGGGTCCTGTGTCGTTCCTCCGCGAAGAGCGGGAGTGACACTTTCCCATGATAATAATCCAGCCATAGCAGAGAGCTGGATTGGAAGTGGAGCAGGCGGGACTCAAACCTGCGCCCATATGGGATACCAGCACTGCAGGCAGCAACTTCACCTGCTACACCACAGCGCTGGCCCCAGTAAGTTAATTATATATTTTTTGACAGGCAGAGTGGACAGTGAGAGAGAGACAGAGAGAAAGGTCTTCCTTTTTCCATTGGTTCACCCCCCAATGGCCACTGCGGCCAGCGTGCTACAGCCGGCACACTGCACCAATCCGAAGCCAGGAGCCAGGTACTTGTCCTGGTCTCCCATGCGGGTGCAGGGCCCAAGCACTTGGGCCATCCTCCACTGCACTCCCGGGCCACAGCAGAGAGCTGGCCTGGAAGAGGGGCAATCGGGACAGAATCCGGCGCCAGGACCGTGACTGGAACTCGGGGTGCTGGCACTGCAGGCAGAGGATTGGCCTAGTGAGCCACAGAGCCGGCCAAGTTAATTATATTTTAAAATGTGTAATTATATTTAAACTAATGATTGGGTAATAAATCCTGAGAAGAGACTGCTTTTGGAATGAGAGCTAGGAGAAAAGAGGAGGGATGTCCCAGTAGCCCAGCTTCCCAAGAGGGATTGGAAAATATGCTAAGGGAAGCTGCGATGAAGACTGAACTGATCATTTGACAGCTGGTTCTTCAGAGACTTGACTTGGGCAGTATTAGTGTGGTGATGAGAAGAAAGTGATTCAGGTGAATTCAGAAGGGACTGAGGGGGGAGGAAATAGCCTTTCAAAGGAGTATTGTTGTAATCTGTCAGCAGGCCAACAGAACGGTCTTAACCTCTGAGAAATCCTGAAGCCAGTCTTGTACCGCAGGTGAGTCTGAGCCACCTCACTGAAGTCAGGCAGGAACATTCAGAACACTCTGTCAGAGCCTCCTGCTGCCACCACACCCTCTATGCGTGGCATCGTTGGGAGGAAGGCTCCCAACTTTGGTCTTCTCCCTGGGAAGAGAAAGAAGTAGAACACGTGTCCTGCCCTTGGGACTGGTTTGTGTCCTGCTTCAAACCAAACACTGACAGGAACAGGGTGTGAAGTAGTTAAGACAATTCCAGCACACTGAAGCCTGTGGTACCGCAGATGGACATGAGGGGGAGCTCTAGCACAGCAATTACTACAGCACCAGAGAGGCTACCATATCACAAACACCAGGGGGAGCTCCTGAGTACACACTGGCAAATCTCAGTTTGCTCTCAAAGGATGGTAGAGAACGTGCATTCCATGAAAAAGCCTCAGAGGCCTCCAGGGTCTCTAGCCAAGCAGATTGGAGAAATCTTTCTCTGTATAACACCAGGCCATAAAATTGGAGACGTGCTGGAATCCTAACAAAAAATAAGACCTGCAAAACAACTGGACACATGGCACATTTAAAGGGACAAATCTCCAGAAACCACCCCGAATGAAATGGAGTTATATGAGTTGCCAAAGCATTCAAAAGTACAACTATGGAGGTAACAATTGCATTGCATTAGGAATTAGAAATAGGGGCACAAAAGGTGATCAGTATCATTAACCGTTAGAAAAACACATTAAAACTCACCCGAGAGAGCCAGTGCTGTGGGGTAGCAGGCTAAGCCTCCAGCTGCTCCTCTTCCAATCCAGCTCTCTGCTATGGCCTGGGAAAGCAGTGGAAGATGGCCCCAGTGCGTGGGCTCCTGCACCTGTGTGGGAGACCTGCAAGAAGCTCCTGGCTCCTGGCTTCAGACCGGCACAGCTCCAGCTGTTGTGGCCATTTTGGAAGTGAATCAGTGGATGGAAGACCTCTCTTACTCTCTTTAAATTTAAATAAATCTTTTTTAAAAGAAGTAATCTAGAGATGATTTAAAATACATAGAAGTTTGTGCATAGATTATATGTAAATACTGTTTCATAAAAAGAATTTAAGCATCTGGATTTTGGTATCTGCAGGGGGCTTGGAACCAATCCTCCATGGTTATGGACAATTATATAGACATATTGATAAGCAGAGTCCTATAACGGAAGTGGGCCTGAAAATAACTTTTAAATCTTAGGTGGAACTTTTTTCCCTTTTTCTAAAAAAATTATTTGAAAGGCACAGTTAGAGAAGAGAAGGAGAGAGAGATCTTCCATCTGCTGGTTCACTTCCAGTTGGTTGCAATGGTTGAGGCTGTGCCAGGCAGAAGCCAGGAGCCCAGAGCTTCCAAGTTTCCCACATGCTTGGGCCATGTTCCACTGCTTTCCCAGGCACATTAGCAGGGAGCAGGATTGGAAGGGGAGTAGCTGGGTCTTGAACCAGCATTCATATGGGATGCCAGTGCTACAAAGGAGGCTTAATCTGCTATGGCAAAACACTGGCCCCCAGCATAGACTTTCTTTTTCCTCCAGAAACCTTTTATTTAAAGTATAAAAACTTCATGCATTTCAAGAATACACTTTAGAAATACGGTGATTTTTCCCACCATACCTGTGATCCCACCCTTCTTGCTCCTCCCTCTCCTATTCTTCATTCTTATTTTTCACTAAGATCTATTTTTGATTAACTTTATACACATAAAATTACTAAGTAAAGAGTTCAACAAATATTAAAAATAAAACTTCCTCAACAGTCAAGATAAGGGGTGTTCAAAGTTATCACATCTCAAAGTGCCAATTTCACTTCTATAGATTACCTTTTAGGTGCTCTATTAGTTATCACAGAACAGGGAGACCTATGGTGTTTGTCTTTTTGTGACTGGCTTATTTCACTAAGTGCAATGTTTTCCAGTTGCATCCATTTTGTAGCAAATGACATGCTCACTCCCTCCATCCCACCCTCCCTCTCTCCCTCCTTCTCCCCCCTTCCTCCCTCCCTCCCTTCCTTCCTCCCTCCCTTCCTTTGTCTGTCTGTCTGTCAGTATTCCATGGTGTCCATATCCCATAATTTCTTTACCGAATTTTCAGTTGATGGACATTTGGGTTGATTCCATTTCTTAGCTACTGTGAATTGAGCTGAATAAATACGGGAATACAAACAATTCTCATAAGCTGATTACATTTCCCAGTAAATTCCCGGGAGTGGAATGGCTGGGTCGTATGATAGGTCTATATTCAGATTTCCTCCTTGTTGACTTCTGTATGAAAGCCATTCCAACAGGAGTGAGGTGAAACCTCATTGTGGTTTTGATTTGCATTTCCCTGATGACTAGTAATCCTGAGCATTTCTTCATGTGTCTGTTGGCCATTTGGATTTCTTCTTTCAAACAATGCCTGTTTAAGTCCTTTGCCTATTTCTTCACTGTGCTTTTTATTGTTGTTGAGTTTCTTCATCTCTTTATATATTCTGGTAATTTATCAGTTGCATAGTTTGCAAATAATTTCTCCCATTCTGTTGGTTGCCTCTTTCACTGTGCTGAGTGTTTATTTTGCTGTACAGAAGCTTCTCAACTGATGTAATAATCCCACTTGTCAATTTTGGCTTTGATTGCCTGTGCCTCTGGGATCTTTTCCAAGGACTCTTTGCCTATAGCAATGTCTGGCAGGGTTTCCCCAATGTTCTCTAACAATTTGATGGGATTGGGCCATAATTTGGGGTCTTTAAGCGATTTTGGTATAAGGTGTAAGGTAAGGGTCTTGCTTCATACTTCTACATATGGAGATCCAGTTTTCCCAGCACCATTTGTTGAAGAGACTGTCCTTGCTGCAGGGATTGATTTTAGCTCCTTTGTCAAAGGTAAATTGGTTGTAGATGCATGGGTTGATTTCTGGCGTTTCCATCTATTTTTGTAACAGTTTTGATTTTAAGCTGTTTTGATTATAACTGCCTTATAGTATATCTTGAAATGTGGTACTGTAATGCCTCTGGCTTTGTTTTTATTGAATAAGATTGCTTTAGCTATTCGGGGCCTCCTGTGTTTCCATATGAATTTCAGCATCATTTTTTCTAGATCTGAGAAGAATGTCCTTGGTATTTGGATTAGTATTGCATTGAATCTGTAAATTGCTTTTGGAAGTATGGATATTTTGATGATATTGGTTCCATGAACATGGAAGATTTTTCCTGGTTTTTTTTTTTTTTTGGTGTCTTCTATTTCTTTAATGTTTTGTGATTCTCATCATAGAAGTCTTTGATGTCTTTGGTTATATTACTCCAAAGTATTTGATTTTTGTAGCTATTGTGAATGGGATTGATCTTGCAAATTCTTTCTCAGCCATGGCATTGTCTGTGTATTCAAAGGCTATTGATTTTTGTGTGTTGATTTCATATCCTGCCACTTTACCAAACTCTTCTATGAGTTCCAAAAGGCTCTTAATGGAGTCTTTTGGGTCCCCTATTTATAGAATCAGGGTAGTTTTTCTTCTTCCTTCCTAATTTTTATCCCTTTGATTTCTTTTTCTTGCCTAATGGCTCTGGCTAAAACTTCCAGGACTGTATTGAATAGCAGTGGTGAGAGTGGGCATCCTTGTCTGGTTCTCGATCTTAGTAGGAGTGCTTCCAACTTTTCCCCATTCAGTAGGACACTGGCCAAGGGTTTGTCGTAAATTGCCTTGATTTTGTGTTGAGGAATGTTCCTTCTATACTCAATTTGCATAAAGTTTTTATCATGAAAGGATGTTGTATTTTGACAAATGTTTTCTCTGCATCTCTTGAGATAATCATGTGGTTTTTGTCCCTCAATTTGTTAATGTGATGTTAATTGATTTACAAATATTAAACCATCCTTGTGTACCAGGGGTAAATCCCAGTTGATCTGGGTGAATTATCTTTCTGATAGGTTGTTGGCTTCAGTTGGCTAGTATTTTGCTGAGGATTTTTGCATCTATGTTCATCAGGGTAATTGGCCTGTAGTTCTCTTTCTCTGTTGAATCTGTTTCAGTTTTCAGAATTAAGGTGATGCTGAAAGTTTAGGAGGATTCCTTTCCTGTCAATTGTTTGGAATAGCTTGAGAAGAATTGGAGTTAATTCTTCTTTCAATGTCTGGTAGTATTGAGCAGTGAAGCCACTGGTCCTGGGCTTTTCTTTGCTAGGAGGGTCTTTATTACTGATTCAGTTTCCATCTTGATTATTGTTCTGTTCAGGTTTTCTGTGTCTTCATGGCTCAATGTAGCTAGGTTATATGTGTCCAGGAATCTGTCTGTTTCTTCCAGGTGTCCTGAATTGTTGATACACAGCTCTTTGTAGTAATTTCTGATTATTCTCTTTATTTCTGTGGTATCAGTTGTTACCTTGACTTTTTCATCTGTAATTTTATTGATTTAGGGATTTAGGTCTTTGTCCTCTTTTTTTTTTTTTTTTTTTTTTCATTTTTTGGTTAGTTGGGCCAGCGGTGTATCAGTTTTGTTTAAAAACCAGTTCTTCATTTTGCTGATCTTTTATTTTTTTGTTTCAGTTTTGCTTGTTCTCTAATTTTAGATATTTTTTCTCCAACTAATTTTGGGTTTAATTTCCTGTTTTTCTAGATCCTTGAGATGCATTGATAACTCATTTTTTGGTGCCTTTCCAGTTCCTTGATATATCAGGCACCAATTGCTATAAACTTTTCTCTTAACACTTCTTTTGCTGTATCTCATAAATTTTGATATGTTGTTGTTGTCTTCATTCATTTCCAGAATTTTTTTTATTTCTCTTTTGATTTCTTCTGTGAGCCACTTTCTTTCAGGAGCATGTTGTTCAGTCTCCATGAGTTTGCATATGTTCCAGAGATTCTTTTTTATTATTATTATTGATAATCTGTGTCTGTCTTTAAGTTGGTCTGGAATCATTTTGTGTCAAATTAGAATGTTTGGCATGGGGTTAAGTTCCTTTTCTTTTTTTAAAAAACAGGCAGAGTTAGACAATGAGAGAGAGACAGAGAGAAAGGTTTTCCTTCCGTTGGTTCACCCCCAAAATGGCCGCTATGGGCAGCGCACTGCGCCGATCCGAAGCCAGGAACCAGGTGCTTCCTCCTGGTCCCCCATGCAGGTGCAGGGCCCAAGCACTTGGGCCATCCTCCACTGCCCTCCTGAGCCACAGCAGAGAGCTGGACTGGAAGAGGAGCAACCGGGACAGAACCGGCGCCCCAACTGGGACTAGAACCCGGGGAGCTGGCACTGCAGGTGGAGGCTTAGCCAAGTGAGCTGTTGCCCTGGCCCCAGAGATTCTTGAGTTGTTGATTTCCAGTTTCATTCCTTTTGGTTAGAGAAGATGCATGGTATAATTTTGATTTTTTTTGAATTTGCTGAGACTTTCTTTATGGTCTAGCATATGTTCTATCCTAGAGAAAGTTCCATGTGCTTGTAAGAAGAATGTTTATTCTGTGACTGTAGGATGAAAGTTCAGTAAATATCTGTTAGGTCCATTTGGTCTATAGTGTCAATTAACTTGTTTCCTTGCTGATTTTCTGTCTGGTTGATCTATCTGTTGTTGAAAGTGGGGTATTGAAGTCCACCGTTACTATTGTGTTGGAGTCTTTGTCTCCCTTTAGATCCATTAGCATTTCTTTTAAATAGCCAGGTGCCCTGTAATTAGGTACATATATGTTTATAGTCACATCTTCCTGATGAATTGATCCCTTTAATCATTACGTAGTACCCTTCTTTGTCTGTTTTAAAGTTTTTGTGTTAAAGTCTATTTTGTCTGATACATGGAATATCTTTTTCCACTGGGTAGAATTTTTAAAACAAAAGCATCATAAGTAATTATAGGCTTATGTTCATGGGTACTCATAGAAATACATGATTTGTGTCATCAGTAACAAAGTGAAGAGTGGGCAGAGGTATAAGGGAGTGGTTTTATACACAAATGAAGTTTAAATTGTTACCAGTTTAATATTGATTTGTTATAACTTTAAGATGCTTAATGTAATTGCAGTGGTAACTGCAGAATAAGGAAAGGAAAATTAATGGGAAACCAAAGCATGGCTTCTGTTGTGTTTTGTGTAGTGACAGCAAGGGAAGAAAGGAGGAACACAAAAGCTACCACACATACAGAACAGAGCAAAATTGCAATAGTCCACTGTCAGTATTTTAAATGTGCATGGTTTATGTGAACCAACTGGAATTCAAAAATTGGTTAATGAAAAAAAATCTGAGTATTCATAATTGCGTGCCTGGGGGATAAGTTTTGAGAAATACTTCATTAGGCGGTTTTGTAGTTGTGCAAACATAGAGTATGTTCATGAATTAAAGTACAATATAACTAAGTGATAGAAATAATCTTATGAGACTACTGTCACTTATGCATTTGTTAACCAAAACATTATGTAGGGGGCCAGTGCTATGGTTCACTTGGTTAATCCTCCACCTGCAGCGCTAGCATCCCAAATGGGCACTGGGTTCTAGTCCCGGTTGCTCCTCTTCCAGTCCAGCTCTCTGCTGTGGCCCGGGAGGGCAGTGGAGGATGGCCCAAGTGCTTGGTCCCCTGCACCCGCATGGGATACCAGGAAGAAGCATCTGGCTTCCATCTTTAGATCGGCGCATCACCACCTGTAGCAGGCATTTGGGGAGTGAACCAACGGAAGGAAGACCTCTCTCTCTCTCTCCCTCTCACTCTCTGTAGCTCTACCTGTCAAATAAAAAAAAATCTGTTAAAAAAGAAAGCATTATGTAGTGGATGACTAAATATGCTGTCTAGAAGACCACCTGTATCTAAGGACATAACTAAGCTAAATGTGAGAAGTTGGAAAAACAGGCCATGTAAATGGAAACCTAAATAAAGCAAGAGTGGCCGTTCTTAATATCAGATACAATAGAATTTAAGACTGCAACTGACATTATGTAATGATAAAAGGGCCAATTCACTAGGAACACGTTTAGCAATTATATATGCATTTAGCATTAGAGCTCTCAAATATATAAAGGAAATGAAATCAGAAATTAGCTGCAACACCATAGTAGGAGGCATCAGTGTTCCTCTGGGTGTGTACAGAACCAGACAGGATCATTAAGGAATAGAGGACTCCATATGGACCAGTTGGCCAATACAAGCATTTTCACACACACAACACTGCACCCAACAACAGCAGAATCCAGACTCTGCATATGGAGCATTCTCCAAGAGATACCACATGTTAGGCCATAAGGAAAGGCCTCACAAATTTAAGAAGATTGAAATCAGAAAACATCTCGCCAAACGTGAAAACAGAAATCAACAGCAGAAGGAAAAGAGGAAAGTCCACAAACATGTGGGAATTAAACAGTGCACTTTTTTTAAAAAAAGATTTATTTATTGACTTGAAAGTCAGAGTTACACAGAGAGAGAAGGAGAGGCAGAGAGAGAGAGAGGTCTTCCATCTGCTGGTTCACTCCCCAGATGTCCACAACGGCCGGAGCTGTGCCGATCTGAAGCTAGGAGCAAGGAGCTTCTTCCAGGTCTCCCACAAGGAAGCAGGGGCCTAAGCACTTGGGCCATCTTCTACCGCTTTCCCAGGACACAGCAGAGAGCTGGATCAAAATTGGAGCAGCCAAGACTCAAACTGGCACCCTTATGGCATGCTGACACTGAAGACCGCGGCTTTACTCATTATGCCTCAGTGCCAGCCCCTAAACAGTGCACTTTTTTTTTTTTTTTTTTAATTTATTTGACAGGTAGAGTTATAGACAGTGAGAGGGAGAGAGACAGAGAAAGGTCTTCCTGCTGTTGGTTCACTCCTCAAATGGCCGCCACGGCCGGTGCTGCGCCGATCCAAAGAGGGGAGCCACGTGCTTCATCCTGGTCTCCCATGCGGGTGCAAGGGCCCAAGCACTTGGGCCATCCTCCACTGCCTTCCCGGGCCACAGCAGAGAGCTGGACTGGAAGAGAAGCAACTGGGACTAGAACCTGGCATTCATATGGGATACTGGTGCCGCAGGTGGAGGATTAACCAAGTGAGCCACAGTGTCGGCCCAGCAGTGCACTTTTAAACAACCAATGAGCCAAAGGAAAAAACACAAAAGAGAATTGAGAAAATACCTGGAAACAAAAGAAAATAGAACCACAACATACCAAACTTGTGGAATGCATTGAAAGTACAATTCAGGGGGATGTTAATTTAAATAAAAGGTTTTTGTTTTTTTGTTTGTTTGTTTGTTTTTTGTTTTTTTTTTTTTTTTTCCAAATCAGCAACCTAGCTTCACACCTCAAAGAACTAGAAAAGAACAAACCACACTCAACTTCTGAACTAACTCCTAGTATGCCCTGGGAGGCAGCAGATGATGGTTCAAATAGTTGAGTCCCTGTCATATCCTTGGGAGACTTGGATTGAGTTCTTGTCTCCAGGCTTTGGCTTGACCTAGCCCTGGCTATTGCAGGTGTTTAGGGAGTGAAATGCAGATGAAAGATTCTTTCTCTTCGTCTGTGTTTGACTTTCAAATAAAATTAGTAAGACTCCTCCTCAGACTTTTTCACAGAATTGCAGAGGAGGAAACACTACCAAGTGCATTTTACGAGGCCAGCATTACCCTGATCCAAAACCGAAAACATAAGAAAACTATAGACCAGTCTCTCTGATGAATATGGATGCAACAAGTTGGGTATTTGAGGGATTTACTCTAACATAATAAGGGTCAGAACAGTAGAATCATAATCGCGAATAATATACAGTTGTGTATACAAGTGGGTATACGGTTTCAGTTTTGCAAGATAAATGTTTTAGAGATCTATTTCACAACTATGTGAATATACTTAACACTACTGAGCAGTTAAAATTGATTCAGATGATAAAATGCTTTGTGTTCTTACCTGAATGATACGAGTATTATTGTAAAGAAAAACAAGATCAGACGGGGATGTCCCGTTTTAGCAATGATGTTTGGGACATTGCACAAGCCAACTGTCATGATGTTGTAGACATATGCTGTCTAGACGACCTCCTGTATCGAAGGACATAACTAAGCTAAATGTGAGAAGTTGGAAAAACAGGCCATGTAAATGGAAACCTAAGAAAGCAAGAGTGGTCATGACTAAGATGACTAAGCCACAGAATGACTAAGCCACATTTCAAAGGCCATCTTCCCACCTTTACTGATACAAAGTTGAAGCCCTAGGTGGTCATTTGGCCTAGTGGTTACAATGCCTGTGTCCCATATCGTAGTACCCTGAGTTTGATTCCCAGCTCTACCTCCAAATTCCAGACACTGCAGATGCAGACCCTGAGAAGCAGTGGTGACGGCCCAAGCAACTGGGTACCTGCCACATAGGTGGGAGATCTGGAATTAGGTCTCATCTCCAAGGTCCAGCCTCCAAAGCTTTGCAGGCATTTGAGTGAGCTTGCCAAATTACCTCTGTGTTTCAAATTTAAAAAAACTGAAGCCTCAAAAAGTACATATCATTAAAAAATGTTCATCCTCCAGTGAGCCCTTTAGGCAGGGAATTGTAAAAATATAGAGAGTTCTGGAATAGTGACTACATTGAGGTCTTCATGCTTAACAATGTAGAGCCCCATTTTTGTGATACTGCAGTTTGTGTCCTCATATGGAAAGGGAAGGTGTAATGAACTTTTACCATAACTTGGAATGTATCTGTTTACAGTGCCCATTTCTAAGATGCAAACAAGACACAAACTCACAGTAACTCAAAGGCTGTATATATTGAAGAAACAGTGGTGATATGGAGACATTCATTTGGCCGCTTGTGTGAAAATACTCTTTGAATATACTTATCTGTTCGGAATCCTTTGTGTGCAGATGGAATGGAAACCTGTTCCTTATGTGCAATCATGTAGGCGATTCCACTGATAGAATTCTGTGTCAACATGGGAAATAGTGAACAGTGTGAACTTGGTGAGTGTTCAGATCCAAGGTCTCACCTCCCAGAAACCGCATGAAAGCAATAAGGACAGTAAAACAGCTTGTATATTAGTTTCCTAGTGCTGCCATAACAAAGTACACCCCCCCACCCAACAACAACAGGAAGTCCTGGTTTCTCAGATCTGGGACCTAGAAGTTCAAAATCAATATATAAGCAGCAGGTGTTCCCTGTGAAAACTGTAATGAAGTCCTTCCTGTCCTCTTCCTATCTTCAAATGATTGGCTGGCAGTCTTCATATTCTTTGGCTTGAAGTCACCCAATTCCAGTTCTGCCTTTGTCATCAAATGCCCCTCTTGGTCTGTCTCTGACTTCCCATGACTACTTCTTAGAAGGACACTATTCGTATAGCATGAGGGTCCCAGTCCAGTATGACCTCATCCTAAACCAGTTACATCCACCATGAACCTGGTTCCAAATAAGAGATACTAGGTGGTTAGGATGTGAACATGTCTTCCATAGAACTCAAACAAGATTAGGTTTCAAATCAAAATCCTCAAGTGCCCAGATATGTGAGTAGTGTGGAAACCAGGTGTGGACAGAGAGCTGCTGGAGCTGTAGGGAAGGAGAGTTGGGTAGCCGTTCCTGGAAAGACTGTATGGTCTGAAATGCACTGTACCTATACAAAGGCACCAAAGGAAATATGTGTAAGAGCAGTAAAACTTGACATCAAAGTAACCAGAAAAACATTTCGCAGGAAAGATGAGAAGTGTAAGCAAATATCAATGCCCCCTTTTGACCCAGACAAAATGGGGAACTGCTCTGGGTTCTATATTTCAGAGGGATCCAGATGTGTATTACAAACATAGAAATTGATTAACGAGTACTTAGGTAATTCTGTCACTTCTGATCTGCTGTTCAGTGCCAGCACAGGGCAAGTCATAGCTGTAAACGTCTGTTGTAACACCATTCAGGCCCCAGGGAAATCCTCCTTAAATCCTTTGTGTGTCTTCAGAATGAAGGGTAATTATGTCCCAATACCACTCAGCTTTGTAGGTGGTACTTTCACTGACTCAATGTTATGTTTGAGTAGAGCTTGTCTCCCTGAAACTCATGTGGATGTTTAATGTCTTAACAGTTGATAGGTGAAGAGTGGAGACTTGATCTAGTTATAGCATCTAAGAGGTGGCTCTATAAGAGGCCTTTTGGTCACTGAGGTTGTACCTGCAGAGGGTGGTTCTCACAACAAGGCTGATGACTTGAGTTCAAGTCTAGTTGTTCCCTGGGCTTCCTGGCTCACCATGTCATCAATCCTCCACACTGCCATGGCTAGCTTCCACCAGAGATGCTCTATGGGACCACCCCGTCCTGACCTTAATATCCAAACTTGGCTGAAGTAAACCTTTTCCTTCCCAGGAAGCTCCTCTTGGGTATTTTGGGTAAAGTAATGAAAAATGGATGAATACACATGGCTACATAGAGCAAGGAGAATTTAATCTTTATGTTTTAAGAAATGGAAACGGCATTAATGTTTTTATTAATTTGAAAGGCTGAATTACAGAGGGAGGGAAAAGGAGGGAGAGAAGTGTCTGCCATCTGCTGGCAGAATAATACCAATTGCAAAAATACCTTTTAGAGACTAGAATAGGGTTCCCTACCTCGCCTAAAGAAAATGTAGAGGAAGTCCATGTGGGAAGCTAGCCCAGCACGTGGTGGAAGGGTCCACACCTGGTGATGAGGCTGCCTTCACAGGACAGTCATACCAAAGCTGTCAGAGCCCAAAGGGGATGAGGAGGGTCCATGAGGAAGGGTAGCCTGGGCTGGGAGTGAAGTCAGAGTCCAAGTGGGCAGGAGCCCCCGGTATGGACGGAGAACCAGTCTTGTGGTGTAGTGCAGCCCACGTGTCTGGGATTGGGTGCAGGTTGGCATGGATGTCAGAGCCTGGGGAAGGGGAAGAATGAGTGTGAGTTGCCATAGTCTGTTGGGCAAGGAGGGCATCATTACAGGGGGCTGGCCTGGTGTGGGCTGTTAGAGCCCAAGCACGGAGAGAAAGAAGATGATGGTGTTGCAAATGGAGATGACCAAATATGAAAGAGGAAAGTGGAAGTCTGGTTCCTCATTGCCTAACAATGAGAAAAATACAGAAAGGGTGGAAATTAGAATGAGCCCCATAGTTTGAGTTGGGGTTGTAGATATATCAGGGGGCTTCAAAAAGATCTGGAAATGTGTACTACAAAAACTGCACATGGCTTTAACATAATTGGCACCAAAATAAACTACCTTTAATTCCATTTTCCCATGAACTTCTTGGAGTATAATTTTGAAGATAATTTTCCATTTCTTTTTTTTAAAATGATTGATTTATTTATTTGAGAGGCAGAGTTACAGAGGGAGAGACAGATTTTTGCATCTGCTGGTTCTCTCCCCAAATGGCCGCAACGGCCACTGCTGGGCCAATCTGAAGCCTGGACCTGGGGGCTTCTTTGGGTCTTACATGTGGGTGCAGGGACCCAAGAACTTCAGCCATCTTCTTCTGCTTTCCCAGGCCATCTGAAGTGGAGCAGCTGAGACATGAACCAGAGCCCACATGGGATGATGCCAGCACCACAGGTGGAGGCTTGACCTACTATCCCACAGCACTGGCCCTGATAATTTTCCATTTCTTTCCACTTAGACTTAAGGAACCAGTGAAATTTCAAAATCATGAATTTACCTAGCAACAGATCTTGGCTTCTTAATGTCATATCCACTAAAAGGAATCAGGGATCTCTAGAAAAATGGCTGGTTTTGAGGCTCCTTGAGGGAAAGTGAGGGATGAGAATGTAGCATCTTGTGCCAGAAGGCACAGAGTGGGGGAGCAACATCCACAGGACCAGAACTAGCCACATGGGTGCTCCCCTAACCAAATTAAGGGTATTTAGCTAATAAAGGTGTGATCACACACACATATCGATGGGTCAGAATACACAGCCCCCAGAAAACCCTAGCAGACATGGGCAGATGATCTTCCACACTGCCTACACCAGCCTCTTCCAACAAGTGGTGTTGGGAGGGGCCGGTGATCTTTGCAATGCTGACATTCCCCATTGGAGCCCTGGTTCAAATCTCTGCTGCTCTGCTTTCAATCCAGCTTCCTGCTAATCAGCCTGAGAAGGCAGCAGAAGGTGTCCCAAGTGTTTGGGTCCTTTCTAGCCATCTGGGAGACCAGGATGGAGTTCCTGGCTCCTGGATTCAGGCTGTCTCAGACCTGGCTATAACAGCCATTTAGGGAATGAACCAATGGTTGGAAGATTTCTCTCCCACTGTCACTCTGCCTTTCAAATAAGTAAATAACAAATGGTATTGGAAAGACAATATCCACATGCAAAAAATGAAGTTGGTTTCTTAACACCACATAGAAAAATTAATTCAAAACAGATTAAAGGTCTGACTGTAAGAGGTAGATCTCTAAATACCTAAGGAAAAATAGATAGAGGGAAAAGTTTCAGGACACTGAGCGTGGTAAAGACTTTTTGAATGTGGCAAAAGACTCGAACAGACATTATTCCCCAAGAAGGTATCCAGATGGCCAATAAGCACATGGAAAGATGTGCGACATCACCAATCATAAAAGAAATGTGGGTCAAATCCATGGTGAGATATCACCTCACAGCCATCAGCCATCAGTTTTATAAAATGAAGAGTTCTGGAGATGGATGGTGATATGGTTGTACAATATTCGATACCAGTGAGCTGTGCACTTAAAAATGGATAAGATGGGGCCGGTGCTGAACTAGACAACTACTTTCATTTTTTAATTTTTATTTATTTGAAAGGTACAGAGACGGAGAGAACAGGCAGATGGAGAGAGGGCTTTACCCACAACAGCCAGAATTGGACCAGAGCTGAAGCAAGCAGCCAGAAACAAAGCCCAGGTTTCTCATTGGGTATCAAGAAACCAGTCACTTGGGTCATTGCTGTTGCTTCCTAGGGTCTACATAGGCAAGCAGCTGGACTCAGAAGCTGGAGCTAGGAATCAAACCCAGGTGAAGGCATCTTAACTGCAAGGCTAAGTACCCACTCCCTAAGAGACTTGCTGTATCTATTTACCAAGCATATACCAGTTATTCCTCTGATCTGCATATTGTACAGGAATAGAGTCAGGATATGTGGTCTTTTGTGACTGGCTTCTTTATCACTTAGCATAAGGTTTTCAAGGTTTTATATATATATATATATATATATATATATATTTAAAGAAACTTTTTTGACAGGCAGATATATATTTTAAGATTTATTTATTTATTTACTTATTTGAAATTCAGAGTGACAGAGAGATAGACATCTCCCATTTGCTGAATCACTCTCCAAATGGCCACAACAGCTAAGGCTGTTTGTTCTAAACAAAACCAGTAGCCAAGAACTCCATCCTGGTCTCCCACCTGGGTGGCAGGGGTCCTAGTAGATTAACAAGAAGCTGGCCTGGAAGTGGAGCACAGGATCTCAAGCTGGCACTCCTGTATGGGATGCCAGCATTGCAAGTGGCAGCTTCACCCACTGCACCACAAGGCTGGCCCTCAAGGTTTATAGCATGTATCAGCACTTAGTGATTTGTGTCTTCCCTCTTGCTCCTGATTAACCTAGTAGAGGTTTGTCGATCATAGGATCTTTTTCAAGACTAGGTTCTGTTTTCAGTGATTTCTCTCCACTGCTTCGCATTTCCAGTTTCATACATTTAGGCTCTTCGTTTTATTATTTCTTTTCTTCTATTTGCTTTCAACTTAAATTATTCCTGTTACTCTAGTTTCCAAAGGGGAAAGCTTAGATTCCTGATTTTAAAGCTTCTTTTCTTTGAATTTATATATTTAATGCTATGTATTTCTAAATACTGCTTTTGCTAACTCCCACAAAATTTGATGTCGATTTTTAATTTTCATTTCATTCAAAGTATTTTTTCATTGCTCTTGAGATATTATCTTTGATGCAAGTGTTCTGTAGAAGTGTGTTTCATGATCATCTTGAGAGACATTTTTCCAGGTATTGAGTACTAGGTTGGCAGTTTTTGCCTTTAAGCATTTTAAAGATGTTGCTCCAGTGTCTTTATGTTTGTACTGTTTCTGAAAAGAATGCCACTGTCCTCTTTTGTTCCTCTGTATGCATTTTTCTTGGCTGTTTGGAAAAATGTAATAGCTTTATTGAAATTTAATTACTCTGTCACGCAATAGACCCACTTAAACTGTACAGCTCAGTAGAAGTTAATATCTACACAGATGGTAGGTGCAGCCATCACAATTTTAGAACATTTCATCACACTTTAGCAGCCCCTTCCCATTTCTCTCCAACATCCCTAATCTTGGGCAATCGCTAATATATTTCTGTCCCTATAGAATTTCCTGTTTGGCAGGTCATATCAACAGAATCATACAATATGTGATATTTTGTGATTGGCTTCTGTAACTCAGCATAATGTTTCTTTATTTATTTGAAGGGCAGAGTTATAGAGCATCAGAGAGAGAGGGAGCAAGGTCTATCTTCCATCTGCTGGTTCACTCCTCAGATGGCTGCAATAGCCGGAGCTGTGCCAATCTGAAGCCAGGAGCCAGGAGCTTCCTTTAGGTCTCCCACGTGGGTGCAGGGCCCTAAACATTTGGCCCATCCTCTACTGCCCTCCCATGTCACTGCAGAGAGCTGGATCGGAAGTGGAGCAGCCGGGACTTGAACCGGTGCCCATATGGGATGCAGGCACTGCAGGCAGCAGCTTTACCCACTATGCCACAGCTCCAGCCCCCAGCATAATGTTTCAAGCTTTTTTCACACATTGTAGCATGTATCAGTTGTTTGGTTTTTTAATTTTTAAGAGGTAAATAATCTTCCATTGTATGTATTCCATTAAATGCATATACAACATTTTATTTATCCATTTTATTTCCCTCTTAAATCCATTTTTGTTTTCAGTTGATGGATGTTTGAGTTGTTATGGATATTGCTTCTGTGAACATTTGTATGCAAGTTTTTGCGTGACTGTGTTTTCATTTCTCTTTTGAAGTAAAATTTCTGGATCAGGCAATAACTCAGTACCTGACTATTTTCTGAAATAACTGTACCATTGTACATGTGGCCCAGCAGTGTACAAGATTCCAGTTTCTCTACACCCTTACCAGTGCTTGTTAATATCTTTTTAATTCTATGCATCCTAGCCAGTACCTTGATTACTGTTGCACTGTAGAAAGTTTTGAAATTGAGGAGTGTGAATCCTTCAACTTACTCTTTTCCAGGTCCTTTACAATTGCAGGTTCTTGACAATTCCTTCGGGTTTTAGAATTAGCTTGTCAGTTTCCACAAGGAAGCTAGCTGGGATTCGGATTGCAGTTTGGTTGAGTCTGTAGATCAGTTTGGAGAGTATTGCTATTTTTTAAAAAACATGTATTTATTTATTTGAGAGCAGAGTAACAGAGAGACCTTCCATCCACTGGTTCACTCCCCAAATGGCTGCAACAGCTGGAGCTGGGCCAGTCTGAAGCCAGGAGCCAGGAGCTTCTTCTGGGTCTCCCACATGGGTGCAGGGGCCTAAGCACATGGGCCATCTTCTGCTTTCCTAGAACATCAGCCGGGAGGTGGATCAGAAGTGGAGCAGTGGGACTTGAACTGGTGCCCATATGGGATGCTGGCACTGTAGGTGGAGGCTTAACCTGCTATGCCACAGCACCAGCCCTGAGAGAATATTGTTATCTTAATGATGGAAATGACCTATGAACATGTGACAATTTTTAACTATGTATTTTAATTCTACCTATTATGGGCCATTGATGTTTTGATATATATACACATTGTATAATGTTCAAATCAGGGTAAGCATATCTATCTAATCAAACTTTTATCAGTTCTCTGTGGTGAAAACATTGAGAATCCAGCCTCCAGCCTCCTACTTTTTTTTTGCTCAAGAAACATCTTGAGCAAACGCAGGCATGCGAGGTGGCGTGCGTGGGTGTGAGTGTGGGGTGCCCGACGCCTCCTGGCTACTCAGAGTTTTTTGTTTGGTTTTGTTTTTTTTGGGGGTGGCTTAGTGCTTTTTTTTTTTTTTTTTTTTTTTTTGACAGACAGAGTGGTCAGTGAGAGAGAGAGACAGAGAGAAAGCTCTTCCTTTGCTGTTGGTCCACCCTCCAATGGCCGCCGTGGCTGGTGCTCTGCGGCCGGCGCACCGCACTGATTCGAAGCCAGGAGCCAGGTGCTTCTCCTGGTCTCCCATGGGGTGCAGGGTCCAAGTACTTGGGCCATCCTCTACTGCACTCCCAGGCCACAGCAGAGAGCTGGCCTGGAAGAGGGGCAACCGGGACAGAATCCGGCGCCCTGACCGGAACCAGAACCCGGTGTGCTGTCACCGCAAGGTGGATTAGCCTATTGAGCCGCGGCGCTGGCTGCTTAGTGCTTTTTAAAAATGTATTTATTTACTTCTTTAAAAGGCTGAGACAGACAGAGATTTCCCATTCCCTGGTTTACTTCCCAAGTACCAACAAGAGTTAAGGCTGAGCCAAGCCAAATTCAGGAAGTCAAAACTCAAATCTGGGGGCTGGCACTGTGGCTTAGCAATTAAGGCCACCACCTGCAGTGCTGGCATCCCATGTGGGTGCCAGTTTAAGTCCCAGCTGCTCTACTTCCAAACCAGCTCTCTGCTATGGCCTGGGAAAGCAGTAGAAGATGGCCCAAGTGCATGGGCCCCTAGAGCCACATGGGAGACCTGGAGGAAGCGCCTGGCTCCTGGCTTCGGATTGGCACAGCTTCCACCGTGTGGTCAATTGGGAAGTGAACCAGTGGATGGAGGACCCCTCTCTCTCTCTGCCTTTCCTTCTCTCTAAGTGTAACTCTGACTTTCCTATAAATGGGTAAATCTTAAAAAAAAAAAAAAAAAAAAAAAAACAACAACAACAACTCAGTCTAGTCTCCCACACTGGGATGGATCCAGCTACTTAACCGTCACCTGCTGCCAGCCAGAACAGAGTAGGAAGCTGCAACGGAGAGTGGATCAGGGACTTGAACCCAAGACTGCACTATGGGATGTGGACGTCTCAAGCGGTTGCTTCAACCCACTGCAGCTAATGCCTGCCTCAGGGTAGTAGCATTTTTTCTACTCCTGTGAAGAATGTCATTGGGATTTGGATAAGGATTGTACTGAATGTGTAGATGGCTTGGCTGAGTATGGACATTTTATTTATTTATTTATTTATTCTACAGGCAGAGTGGACAGTGAGAGAAAGAGAGAGACAGAGAGAAAGGTCTTCCTTTACCGTTGGTTCACCCTCCAATGGCCGCTGCGGCGGGCGCGCTGTGGCCGGCACGCCGCACTGATCTGAGCCAGGAGCCAGGTGCTTATCCTGGTCTCCCATGGTCTGCAGGGTCCAAGGACTTGGGCCATCCTCCACTGCACTCCCGGGCCACATCAGAGAGCTGGCCTGGAAGAGGGGCAACCGGGACAGAATCTGACGCCCCAACCGGGACTAGAACCCGGTGTGCCAGTGCAGCAAGGCGGAGGATTAGCCTATTGAGTCGCGGCGCCGGCCCAGTATGGACATTTTAATATTGATTCTTCTAATATTTGACACAAGATGTCTCCATTTTTGTGCTTTAATTTTTTTCAGCAATGTTTTAGAGTTTTCAGTTATTTAGATATTTAACTTATTTCAACAATAGTTTGTTGTTTTCAGAGGGCAAGTTTTGAGCTTTTTTAAAAAAATTATTTTATTTATTTGAAAGAATTACAGAGAGGGAGATATATAGAGAGAGGTTTCCCATCCACTGGCAATGGGCAGGGCTGAGCCAGGCTGAAGCCAGGAGCCAGGAGCTTCTTCCAGGTCTCCCACACAGGTGGCAGGGCCCAAGCACTTGGGCCAACCTCTGCTGCTTTCCCAGGTACATTAGCAGGGAGGTGGATAAGAAGTGGAGTAGCCAGGACTTGAACTGTTCCAATATGGGATGCTGGTATTGCAGGCAGCAGCTTTACCCACTGCACCAACAATGCAAGCTCCTGAGCTTTTTTGGTTAACTTATTCCTAAGTGTTTTATTCTTTCTTGTGCTATTGTAAAAGGAATTATTTTCTTATATTTGCTTTTGAATTGCTCATTGGAAATGTATAGAAATATAACTGAATTTTATATATTGATTCTGTGTGCTGCAACTTTGCTGAATTCATTTATAATTCCAAGAGTTTTAAGTGGATTCTCCAGGATTTTCTTCTTTTGATTTTTTTGTTTGCTTTATAGATTTATTCATTTATTTTCAGAGTCAGAATTACAGAGAGACAGAAAGAGGTCTTCCATCTCTTGTTTACTCCCCCAGATGGCTGCAGTGGCCATGGCTGGGCCAGACCAGAGCCAGGAGCTTCATACAGGTCTCCCACATGAGTGCAAGGGCCCAGGCACTTGGACCTCGATCTGCTGCTTTCCCAGGCACATTAGCAGGGAGCTGGATCAGAAGTGGAGCAGCTGGGTCTTGAACCAGCACCCATATGGGAAGCCAGCATTCCAAGGAGCAGCTTAACCCACTACGCCACAACGCTGGCCCCTAGAATTTTCTACATACAAAATCATGCCATTCACGGTTAGAGGTGGTTTTGCTTCTTTCTCTCTAATCTGGATGCCTTTTCTTTCTTTCTCTTGCCTAATTGGGCTGGCTAGCACCTTAGTACAATACTGGCTAGAAGGGGTGAGAAGGAACATCCTTGTTCTGTTCCTGGTCTTGGGGGGAAGCATCTAGTCTTTCTTCATGAAGTGTGACAGTATCTGTGAGTTTTTGTGGGTGTCCTTTATCAGACTGAAGATGTTTCTTTCAATTCCTAGGAAAACCCTTGGATGTTTTCATCATGAAAGTGGTTTGGATTTATTTTTCAAATGCTTTTTCTGAATCTATGGCGTTTACCATGTAATTTTAAAATCTGTACATTTTATTTATATTCTGATATTAACCCAAATTTACATTTCTAGGTTACATCCCACTGGGTCATAGTCTATATTTTTTTTAATTTTTGCATATTTGTTTGCATTGTATTTGAAAGATAGGCAGAGAAAGAAACAGATAGACAGGTCTTTTATCTACTGGTTCACTACCCCAGATGCTCACAACAGCTGTATCTGGGATGACAGGAAGACAAGTGCTTGAGCCGTCACCTACTGCCTCCCAGCGTGCCTTTTAGCAGCAAGCTGGAAGGACCAGCAGAGCCAGAACCTGACCTGGGCACTCCACTGTCGGATACGGGTGTCCCAAGCCGTGTCCTGACTGCTGCACCAAACACTGCCCTGAGATTATTCTTCCTGTGTTGCTGCATTCAGTGTGCTGGTATTTTTAGAGGAATTTTATATCAATTTCTATAAGAAATATTGGTCCGTGGCTTTCTTTTTTTAAAAACTTTTATTTAGTAAATATAAATTTCCAAAGTACAATTTATGGATTACAATGGCTTTCCCCCCCATAACTTCCCTCCCACCCACAACCCTCCCCTCTCCCGCTCCCTCTCCCCTTCCATTCACATCGATTCATTTTCAATTATCTTTATATACAGAAGATTGATTTAGTGTATATTAAGTAAAGATTTCATCAGTTTGCACCCACACAGAACATAAAGTGAAAAATAGTTTCAGTACTAGTTATAGCATTAATTCACATTGAACAACACATTAAGGACAGAGATCCTAATGAGGAGTAAGTGCACAGTGACTCCTGTTGTTGACTTAACAAGTTGACACTCCTGTTTATGGCGTCAGTAATCACCCTAGGCTCTAGTCATGAGTTGCCAAGGCTAAGGAAGCCTTTTGAGTTCACCGACTCCAATCTTAGTTAGACAAGGTCCTAGTCAAAGTGGAAGTTCTCTCCTCCCTTCAGAGAAAGGCTCCCTTCAGAGAAAGGTACCTCCTTCTTTGATGACCCGTTCTTTCCCACTGGGATCTCACTCGCAGAGATCTTTCATTTAAGTTTTTTTGTTTGTTTGTTTTTTGCCAGAGTGTCTTGGCTTTCCATGCCTAAAATACTCTCATGGGCTCTTCAGCCAGATCCGCATGCCTTAAGGGCTGATTCTGAGGCCAGAGTGCTGTTTAGGACATCTGCCATTCTGTGAGTCTGCTGTGTATCCCGCTTCCCATGTTGGATCGTTCTCTCCCTTTCTGATTGTATCAGTTAGTATTAGCAGACACTAGTCTTGTTTTGTGATCCCTTTGACTCTCAGACCTATCATTATGATCAGTTGTGAACTGAAATTGATCGCTTGGACTAGTGAGATGGCATTGGTACATGCCACCTTGATGGGAGTGTATTGGAATCCCCTGGCACATTTCTAACTCCACCATTTGGGACAAGTCCGATTGAGCATGTCCCAAATTGTACATCTCTTCCCTCTCTTATTCCCACTCTTATATTTAACAGGGATCACTTTTCAGTTAAATTTAAACACCTAAGAATAATTGTGTGTTAATTACAGAGTTCAACCAATATATAGTATTAACCAGAACAAAAAAAATACTAAAAGGGATAAAGTATTAAATTGTGCATGAACAATCGAACAAGGGCTGATCAAGTCACTGTTTCTCATAGTGTCCATTTCACTTCAACAGGTTTCCTTTTTGGTGTTTGGTTAGTTGTCGCCGATCAGGGAGAACATATGATATTTGTCCCTTTGGGACTGGCTTAATTTACTCAGCATGATGTTTTCCAGATTCCTCCATTTTGTTGCAGATGACCAGATTTCATTGTTTTTGACTGCTGTATAGTATTCTATAGAGTGCATGTCCCATAATTTCTTTCTCCAGTCTACTGTTGATGGGCATTCTTACATAGCTCTGTCCCACCCCCACTTTGATTTGAGGTATTGTTATAATACATGTTACATCTCATTCAACCCTAATGATGCATAACTAAAACAGTTACTTTACTGTTGAACTTTACCTTTGTTCAGTGAAACTTTGCTCCCACACTTCCTTGCTGTGTCATATGTTTGGCAATTTTTTTGAAATGAGGCATTGTAGACTGTCTATTATACAGGCAGACCTCAGAGACATTGCAGATCTGGTTCCAGACCACTGCAGTGGAGTTAACATCACAATAAAGCAACTGACACAAATTGATTTCTCAAAACATGTAAAGTTACATTTAAATTATACCAAGGTCTACAGCATATGTAAGACCATGTGTGTCTTAATTTGAAAACATTTTATTGATTTAGGATGCTGGCAATCCACAGAGCCTTCAGTGAGTTGTAATCTTGCTGGTGGAGGGTCTTGCTTTGATGGTGATGGATGTTGATTGATCAGAGTAGTATTGTTGAAGCTTGAAGTGGCTGCGACAATGTCTTAAAATAAGAGAGTGGCAGTTTGTGGAATTGGTTGACTCTTCCCTTCATGAAGGATTTCTCTGTAGCATGTGATGCTGTTTGATAGCATCTTATCCAGAGTCGAACTTCTTTCAAAATATGAGTCAGCAGTGAGCACAGCAGTTGTGATGCTGCTTGGAATGCCTGCCTCCCAAATTAGAGCGCCTGGGTTCAAGTGCTGGCTCCACCTCTTATTACAGCTTCCTGCTAATGCACACACTGGGAGACAGCAGGTCAAGTACTTGGGTCCCTGATACCTACTTGGGAGACCCAAATTGAGTTCTCAGCTCCGGCTTCAGCCTGGCCCAGCCCCAGCTGTTATAGGGACGATGATCTAGCAGATGGGAGATCTCTGTCTGTTTCTCTGTCTCTCTGCCTTTCAAATAAGTCAAATAAATAAATATTAAAAGGAAATTTGTGGCAGTTCTCTTAAACTGACACTGTTCTTTTCTTTTCTAAGATTTTATTTATTTATTTGAGAGGTAGAGTTACAGACAGTGAAAGGGAGAGGAGACAGAGAGAGGTCTTCTTTCTGCTGGTTCATGCCCCAAATGGCTGCAACAGCCAGAGCTGGGCTGATCCAAACCAAGGAGTCAGGAGCTTCTTCCAGGTCTCCCACGTGGGTGCAGGGACCCAAGCACTTGGGCCATCTTCTACTGCTTTCCCAGGCCATAGCAG
The DNA here is from genome assembly GCF_964237555.1 of Oryctolagus cuniculus. Taxonomy (NCBI): domain Eukaryota; kingdom Metazoa; phylum Chordata; class Mammalia; order Lagomorpha; family Leporidae; genus Oryctolagus; species Oryctolagus cuniculus. The sequence continues at coordinate 71,871,140 of NC_091442.1, forward strand.
AAAGCTGGATTGGAAGAGGAGCAACTGGGACTCAAACCAGTGCCCGTATGGGATGCCAGTGCCACAGGCAGAGGATTAACCTGCACCACAGTTCCGGCCTCGACACTGCTCTTTAAATATATATATAATGTTCTAAATACTTTGTTGTCATTTCAGCAATATTTGCAGCATCTACACCAGTAGATTCCATTTCAAGAAACCACTTTTTTGCTCATTCATAAGAAGCAACTCCTCATTAAGGTTTTAATCATCAGATTGAAAGTCAAACTTACTCTTTGACCCGTGGACTACAGAATGGGTGTTGTATTAACAACCATGAAAACAATATCAATCTTGTTATACATCTATAACAATTCTTAAGTAACCAGGTACATTATCAAGGACTAGTAATATTTTGGAAGGAATGGTTTTTTTCTCAGCAATAAGTCCCAACAGTAGAGTTAAAATATTCAGGCAACCATGTTGTATACCAGGGATGAGGGATGTGTAGCCCACAGAATGTATAAGGCCTGAGAAATCATTTGGACTGTGTCTCCCAAAGCAACCACAGGTGTGACTCAAAATTCAATAAATCTGTAGCAGGCTAATTTTTTTTTTTTTTTTTTTAACAGGCAGAGTGGACAGTGAGAGAGAGAGACAGAGAGAAAGGTCTTCCTTTTGCCGTTGGTTCACCCTCCAATGGCCGCCGCGGCCGGCGCGCTACGGCCGGCGCACTGCGCTGATCCGATGGCAGGAGCCAGGAGTCAGGTGCTTTTCCTGGTCTCCCATGGGGTGCAGGGCCCAAGCACCTGGGCCATCCTCCACTGCACTCCCTGGCCACAGCAGAGGGCTGGCCTGTAGCAGGCTAATTTTAAAGATTTATTTATTTACTTGAAAGTCAGAATTACACAGAGAGAGAGAATGAGAGGGAGAGAAAGAGAGAGAGCGTCCTCCATCCTCTGGTTCACTCCCTAGTCGGCTACAATGGCTGGAGCTGTTCCAATCTGAAGCCAGGAGCCATGAGCCTCTTTCGGGTCTCCGACATGGGTGCAGGATCTCAAGGGCTTGGGCCACCCTCCACTGCTTTCCCAGGCCATAGCAGAGAGCTGAATGGGAAGTGGAGCAGCCGAGAATCCAACCGGTGCCTATGTGGGATGCCAGCCCTGCAGGCGGCAGCCTTCCCCGCTACGCCACAGCGCTGGACCCCAAGCACGCTAATTTTCAAGTTGATAATTTTATATGGCCGACGACTAATGTTATAAATACGCAAATGGTCCCTGCTGGTAAAAAGGTTCCTCACCTCTGTAAGTAAATGTGCTGTCATACAGGCTCTGTTGTTCCATTTGTATAGCACAAGAATAGAGTTACTGTAATTCTTAAGGACTCTATGACATCTGTAATGGTAGGTGAACATTGACTTTAAGCTAAAGTCACCAACTGCTTTAGCCCCTAACAAGAGAGTCAGTCTGTCCTTGGGAGCCTCCAAGCCAGGTCTGACTTCTCTCCAGCCATGAAAGTCCTAGGTGGCATCTTCTTCCAGTAGAAGGCTGTATCATCAACATTGAGATCTGTTTAAAGCAACCGCTGCCATCAGGGATCTTAGCAAGATCTTGTGCATAACCTGCTGCCTGTGGTACATCAGCACTTGCTGCTTCACTTTGCACTTTGAAGTTGTGAGACGGTATCTTTTCTTAAACCTCATGATTCAAGCTCTGCTAACTTCAGACTTTTCTTCTGCAGCTACCCCCACCTGTCTCAGCCCCCATGAAACTAAGGACAGTCCAAGCCTTGCTCTGGAATCAGCTTTGACTTTAAGGAATGTTGTGGTTGGACTGATTGTCTGTCTAGACCACTAAGACTTTCTTCATATCAGCAGTATGCTTTCATAAGTATGATGCTTTCTTATCATTCCTGTGTTCACTGGGATGGCATCTTTAATTTCTTGAAGAACTTTTCCTTTGCATTGAAAGCTTGCTGTTTGGAACAAGAGGCATAGATTTTAGTCTGTATCAGCTTTCAACATGACTTCTTCACTAAATTTAATCCTTATTTTAAAGATTTATCTTATTTAATTCAGAAGCAGAGTTACAGAGAGAGAGGGAGAGAGAGACAGAGACAGAGAAAGAAAGAGAGGTATTCCATCCTCTGGTTCCCTCCCCAAATGGCTGCAATGGCTGGAGCTGGGCTGATCCAAAGTCAGGAGCCAGGAACTTCTTTCGGGTCTCCCACATTGGTGCAAGGGCCCAAGCACTTGGGCCATCTTCCACTGCTGTCCCAGGCCATTAGCAGGGAGCTAGATTGAAAGTGGAGCAGCTGGGACTTGAGCCAGCACCTATATGGGATGCTGGCACTGCAGGCGACGGCTTTACCCTCTACGCCACAGCACCAGCCCCAGTTTAACCCTTTTTAACTTTAATATTTAAAGCAAGACATGTGTCTTGTGAAATTTACCATCTTCTATGCATGCAGTTCATGGCACCCCAATACAATTACAGTAGGGAAGTCTAATCTCAGATCAGCATAATAAAATGAAAAAGCTTGAAATGATCTGAGAGTTACCTAAATGGGACATGGGACACAGGGACATGAAGTGATCACAAACCATTGGGAAAATGGGACTGGTAGACCTATTCTGTGCAGGATTGCCACATGCCTTCACTTTGTGAAAAAGCAGTAAAATGAAGGGCCATAAAACCTACCTATATATTTTTCCTATACATGTGTACATATCCTAAAGTTTAATTTATAAACTAAGCACAGAACAAGATTAACAACAAATAATAGAATAACTATAACAATATATTGTCATAAAAGTTATGTGAATGTGGTCTCTCTGAAAATATTTAATTGTGCTAAACTCACCTTTCTTCTTCCTGTGATGATGTAAAATGATACAATGCTCACATGATGAAATGAAGGGAGAATAGCAAGCATAATGACGTAACATTAGGCTACTCTGTAAGAATTACTTAAGCACAAGCACTGTGGTATCAAAACATTTGATCTGATAACTGAGTGGACAAAGTGACTAACGGACAGGTAGCATATACAGTGTGGCTACACTGGACAGAGGGACAGGTCACATCCTGGGTAGAATAAACCAAAATAGCATGAGATTTCATCGCATTATTCAGAATGGTACCCAGTTTAAAAGTACTGAATTGTTTATTTCTGGAATCTTCCTTTGAATATTATTGGAACATGATCAACTTTTTTTTTTTTTTTTTTTTTGCTTGAGAGTCAGAGTTACACAGAGAGATGAGAGGCAGAGAGAGAGAGGTCTTCCATCCGATGGTTTACTCCCCAGTTGGCTGCAACGGCCAGAACTGCGCTGATCTGAAGCCAGGAGCCAGGAGCCAGGAGCTTCTTCTGGATCTTCCACACGGGTGCAGGGGCCCAAGGACTTGGGCCATCCTCTACTGCTATCCCAGGCCATAGCAGAGAGCTGGATGGGAAGTGGAGCAGCCAGGACTCAAACTAGTGCCCATATGGGTTGCCAGCTTCACAGGCAGCAGCTTTACCCACTGTGCCACAACATCAGTTCCAAAAAATGACATTTCTATCCTTAGTTCATTGACCAGAACTAGTTACATAGCTCTGCCAGACCACTCAAGACTGAGGAAGTATGGTCCTCTTTGTGCCGGGAAGGACACAGAACCGAACATGCAAGAGTACTTGAAGTTTCTACCATAAGTCTTCTATCTCAGCTGCTCACCAAACAGAATCCTGTTCTGCCTCTAGTTCTCAGTCAGCTGGAAACCTGTGAGGCCTTCACTGTCTCTTCTGAATAGACTTTAGGTTCTCTCTCTGCTCCATCAGCACGCTATGCATCAGCAAAAAGACAGCATCTTACTGCATTACGGTTGTTTGCCTGTCCTTTAGAAGCAAACGGCCGTTCTTTCTGACTTTGGCATACTTCACACCAGTTTAGCACCTCTCCCATTGAAAATATTCAACCAACATTTATTATTTATTGAATTACGAATGGATGCATCCTTAAACTTTATAACCAAATATTACACTGTAGTCTTTTCTATAATAAAATTACACATAATTCCTTGACAGTATAGATTAATGTTTTACCCTTGTGAACTTTACTTTTTTAAAAAAGATTTATTTATTTGGAAGGCAGAATTACAGAGAGCAGAGGCAGAGAGAGAGAGAGAGAAAGAGAGAGAGGTCTTCTATCCACTGGTACACTCCCCAAATGACAGCAATGGCCAGAGCAGAGCCCACGTCTTCATTTTTGTTTTTTTAAGATTTATTTATTAGTGAGAAGACAGAGAGTTACAGAGAGGCAGAGGCAGAGAGAGGTCTTCCATCCACTTGTTCACTCCCCAGATGGCTGCAACAGCCAGAGCTGCGCTGATCTGAAGCCAGGATTCAGGAGCTTCTTCCGGGTCTCCCACACGGGCGCAGGGATGCCCTTGGGCCATCTTCTGCTGCTTTCCCAGGCCATAGCAGAGAGCTGCATTGTAAGAGGAGCATCCGGGACTCGAACCAACACCCATACGGGGTGCCGGCACTGCAGGCGGTAGCTTTACCTGGTATGCCACAGCGTTGGCCCCAGTGATCCACCTCTGATCCAGCTCCTTGCTTATGGCCTTGAAAAGCAGCAGAAGATGGCCCAAGTGATTGGGCCCCTGCCACCCACGTGGGACACCTGGCAAGAGCTCCTGGCTCTAGCCTGTCTCAGCCCTGGCCACTGCAGCCATTTGGAGAGTGAACTAGTGGATAGAAGATCTCTTTCTCTCTATCTGCCTCTATCTCTGTAACTCTGACTTTCAAATAAGTAAATGTCTTTTAAAAATAATAAAATACCTCAGTCTGAGCATAGAAGTTGACTATTACAGGTGGGGAGGAGTGGAAGGAATGGAAAGAGTTTGGAAAAATAGAGATGTGGTTTATTAATTGTGACAAATATACTCTACAAGCTGCTAATAATAGAGGAAGCTCAGTTCTATAAATCAGGCATGGATTACGATCCAGGCCGTAGCAGCAAAGCTCTGGATCATGGTATCCTGCTGGTTGGCTGCTATGGCTTTGAAGGAACACATCGGAATATCACTAAACATTGGCTTGTGAAGAACAGCTGGGGTCCAGAGTGGGGCAGCAATGGCTATGTAAAAATCTTTAAAGACAAAGACAATCACTGTGTCATTTCCAGGAGAGCCAGCTCCCCCACTGAGTAAGTGGAGGGATGGCAGTATGGAGGACTTGAGGATGCATGTCTGGAGGGATTTTTATCTTAAAACAGATAAACCCTTATTGTGCAAGGTGGGACACTTGAATTATTGAGAATCCAACTTGTGATTTGAATTCTGTGACATATTTAAAAAGAGTAAAATGTGAGCACTACTTTACTATTATTAACAGCTTTATGATATTGCAGACTTGTTGCTTAACTCTAAAAAACCAGGAAGCTAGACATGGCTTATTGATTATGGCATATACATCGCATTAATGTATTCATGGGGAGGCTGAGTGTGGGTATATGGGCACTTTGTACTGCTTCACAATTTCTATTTTGTGAATCAAACTATTTTGAAATTAAAAAGTTTCTGAAATTATTCTTTTTTTTTTAAACTCCAGGCTGTCTTTTATAATGAGTAATGATTTTCTAATGTTCAAGAAGGATGTCCTTCAGCAGTTTGTGGTTGGTTTTTGTTTGTTCGTTCATGTTACTTCATTTCATTACTTGTAATGTCCGAATCCTGTTTTTTTTTGTTTTTTGTTTTTTGTTTTTTTTTATTCTTTTGGCAGGCAGAGTGGACAGTGAGAGAGAGAGAGACAGAGAGAAAGGTCTTCCTTTTGCCATTGGTTCACCCTCCAATGGCCACTACAGCTGGCACACTGCGCTGATCCGAAGCCAGGAGCCAGGTGCTTCTCCTGGTCTCCCATGGGGTGCAGGGCCCAAGCACTTGGGCCAGCCTCCACTGCCTTACTGGGCCACAGCAGAGAGCTGGCCTAGAAGAGGGGCAACTGGGACAGAATCCGGTGCCCCAACCGGGAATAGAACCTGGTGTGCCGGCGCCGCTAGGCGGAGGATTACCCTATTGAGCCGCGGCGCCAGCCTGGAATCCTGTTTTAACATATGGTGGTCAGAAGACAAGAGCAACACTTCCATGGCAGGTAGAGTGCATTTTTGATACAGTGACTTTACACAAGTAACTGTGCACCTCAGTGGGAATGCGCAGGACAAGCCTTCAAGGAGTGTAAGTCCTCAAAGAGCACATGGTGGCAGGTATGAATTTGTGATAATAAATGTCAATCACAGATGACGTGTGATTGACGTGTACGTGCTATAAGTGCTGAGTCCTCTGAGCTCAGAGATGGCGTGCTCAGGGAGTAGAGTGGGTCAGAGGGAGAGACTGGAGTTAAGGAGATGAGGTAGAAGGCCATGTTGATGGTCCAGTCAGGAAATTCAGGTCTGAATCAATCCACACTCTGAAGTCCACAGAGGATATTTGACTTGCAGTCTGATTTTGAGAGAGATTTTAATTTTAAGGGAGATATTTTAATTTTAAATGTAATCTTTATGGCTTTAGGTTTGTTGTATTCCCATTGTTTTTCTTTTTTACAAAAATTAGTAGTCATGAATGTATACATGTGTAAACCTTTCTTTTAAAAAATACTTGTTTTAAAGGCAGTTAGAAAGATCTTCCATCCACTGATTAACTACCCAAATAGCCACAATGGCCAGGACAGGACCAGACCAAAACCAAGAGTCCTGAACTCTGTCCTGGTTTCCCATGTGAGTGGCAAGGTCCAAAGACTTGGGCTATCATCCACTGACTTTCCAGGAGCATTAGCAGAGAGCTGGATCAAAAGTAGAGTGGCCAGGACTTGAACCAGTGCTCATATGGGATGCTGGTGTCTCAGGCTAAACCACAACACCAGCCCCAACTTTTCTCTTTTAGAAGATAGTACACTTAGGGGAGCAGCTTAAAAATATCTTTGCTTCCCAGTTGTTAAAAATGTCCATGTTTAGGGGCTGGAGCTGTGGCACAGTGGGCTAAGCCTCTGCCTGCAGCACTGGTATCCCATATGGGCGCCAGTTTGAGTCCCGGCTGCTTCACTTCTGATCCAGCACTCTGTTGTGGCCTGGGAAAGCAGTAGAAGATGGCCCAAGTCCTTGGGCCCCTGCACCCACGTGGGAGACCCAGAAGAAGTTCTTGGCCCAGGCCCAGCCATTGCAGCCATTTGGGGAGAAAACCAACGGATGGAAGCACTTTCTCTTTGTGTCTCCCTCTCTCTCTAACTCTGTCTCTTCAGTAAATACATTTTTTTTTAAAAAATCAATTTTAAAGCAGATTGGAGTTTATCATTCTATACATTTTTAATTTACTGACTTTTTAAAAAAAATTATTTATTTGAAAATCAGAGTTAACACAGAAGGAGAGGCGGTGGGGGCGGGGAAGGAGAGTTCTTCGATCTGCTGGTTCATTCCCCAATTGGCTGCAATGGCTGAAGCTGTGCAGATCTGAAGCCAAGAGTCAAGAGCTTCTTCCTAGTTTCCCACATGGGTGCAGGGGCCCAAGGACTTGGACCGTCTTATACTGCTTTCCCAGGCCACAGCAGAGAGCTGGATTGGAAGTGAAGCAGCCAGGACTCCAACTGGCGCCCACGTGGGATGCCAGCACTGCAGGCGGCGGCTTTTCCCGCTATGCCACAGCACCAGTCCCTACTGATTCTTTAATTGAACATCAGTTTGAGTCATCAAATAAGCTGTTTTCCAAGATAGATGTGTGAGATTCTGTCACCAGCCCTCATCATCTTTACGATAAGCTGACTTTGTTACAAGACCTGTGTGTAAATGCAGTGATGTTGGTGGGTTGGAAACAGACTGTTCCAGTACTTCACCGAGGTGTGCTGTTCGGGGGAGGACTGAAGAGTAAAGTAGTGTAGCTGCCGAGGCCAGCGCTGTGTTGCAGCAGGTTAAGCTACTGTCTGCAATGCCAGCTTCCCATGTGAGTGATAGTTGGAATCCCAGCTGCTCTGCTTCTGACCCAGCTTCTGGCTAATGCACCTGGGAAAGCAGCAAAAGATGGTTCAAGTGCTTGGCTCTTGCCACCCATATGGGAGGCCAAATGGAGCTCCTGGCTTTGGCCTGGCCCATCCCTGGCCATTGCCGCCATTTGGGGAGTGAGCCAGCACATGGAAGATCTTTCCATCTCTCTTATCTTGTAATTCTGCTTTTCAAATAAATGAAGTAAATCTTTTTTTTTAAGATTTATGTATTTATTTAAGAGGCAGAGTTACAGACAGGGAGAGACAGTCAACCATCTGCTGGTTGACTCCCCAAATGGCTGCAATGGCCAGAGCTGGATGGATCCCAAGCCAGGAGCTTCTTCCAGGTCTCCAAAGCACTTGTGCCATCTTGCATGCTTTCCTAGGCCATTAACAGAGAGCTCGATCAGAAGAGGAGCAGCCAGGACGCAAACCAGCACCCACATGGGATGCTGGCATTACAGGTGGAGGCTTAGCCTACTATGCCATAGTGCTGGTCCCCCCGCCATTTTTTTTTTTTTAAATAATGTAGCTGCATCCAGAATAACTTAGAGTGATGCCAAAAGAGGGAACAGCATCATTTTCAATTTAATGTACATATAAATTGTTAACAATACAGTAAGCATTTTATCTGATTGGCTTCTAAGAGTTATATAAAATGCTTGTTTGTCAAGGGATGGAAAAATACAACCCAGTTTATGAGCCCACTCCCCTTTCTTGGTGACAATTTCTTCCCACCTTCCCCTGCCATCTGGATTCTCAGGTCTCCAGCAGTTCTTCCTGCATCCCATCTAGGGTGATTTTTTTTTTTTAAGATTTGATCCAGTTACTTTCCCATTTAAATACTCAGGAATAGTCTCCCTTTGTCTCCATCCTAAAGCTCCCAAGCATCAGGGTCTGGCCCTACCCATCCCCTCGTTTTCTTTGCTATTTTTTTTTTTCACCAGACATCCTAGCTGTTCTTTCAGTGTCTACATCGACTCTTCTTGCCTCGTGGCCTCTGAGTTTTCGAACCTGCTGTTTCAGCCTCTCTCTCCCCCAGTTTCCTTACTCTTATTTGGAGAACCACAGCTCATTCATTCAAGTCTCAGCTGGAAACTTCTACACAAGTTTCTCTCTGCTGAGTTCTCCCATACGCACTGCATTCTCCAGTCTGTCATGCCTGTCACACTTAAAATTATGTGCTGTCAATCAGCATGGCTTACTATGCCATAAATTCTCTGTGGGCAAGGATGAGATCTTCATAGTTCCTCTAACGGCCTAAGTTCCGGTGTTTGCTTAGCAGACAATAAAAACAGCTCTAAAGAATACTGTCAAACAGTGTTTCTCACTCAGCTTGCCACCTGGCAAAGACAACCACAATAAAAGACATGGGGAAAGAAACACAGGAGCTGTGAAGTCACGGTAGCTTTTGCTAAACTGTGTCTACACTTCAAGCACACCTCCACGAGTCTTAACTTTACACAAGTGTTCTCTTTCAAAACTACCTTCAGTGACTTCTCCAGGTGAGGCCCACTCCCCGTGCTCCCTGCCTTTGCTCATCCTGCCTCCTCCGTCTAGGACACTGCCCACCTACCCTCAATGCCCTCCAGGCCCCTGGTTTTCTTTGCACTAACTTTTCAACTACTTAAATGGGCCTGACTCTCATCCAGGACTGCCCCGTCTTCCTTGTTCCCTCTGATGTCTTAGAACCCCCTGCACCTGGCACAGAATGGTCTAGTCAGTGCTTAGTTTTTGTTGAGAAGTGAATGAAGTCAGGATTGGCGAAACACTGAGTCCTCCCTGTTAGGGGATTTGTGCTCTGATGATGAAAATAAGACCCATGATTGCAGTTGTGAGATAGAGTGTTATCCACAGCTTACATTTCCTTACACCTCCAATTCAGCCATGGTAGTCACTCTGATAAGTGCTTATTAGAGACCTACCATGTGCCAAGTACAGGGTTAGGTGTCATGGGAAAGGGAGATACATAAAAAGATCTTCAAGTCTAGTAAGAGAGGGAATTAGGTAACCAACTATATGAGACTTCCAGAAAATGCTGTTTAAAATAAAAAGGATGGGCACCAGGTTCTAGTCCCGGTTGCTCCTCTTCCAGTCCAGCTCTCTGCTATGACCTGGGAAGGCAGTGGAGGATGGCCCAAGTGCTTGGGCCCCTGCACCTGCATGGGAGACCAGGAGGAAGCACCTGGCTCTTGGCTTCAGATCGGCGCAGCGCCAGCTGTAGCGGCCATTTAGGGGTAAGCCAACGGAAAGAAGACCTTTCTCTCTGTCTCTCTCTCTCAATGTCTGTGACTCCACCTGTCAAATTAAAAGAAAATAAAAAATTTAAAAAATGAAAGAATAATTGATCCTGATGGAATTTAGTTGAACTTTATAGAATTGGCAGGGTTTCCCTAGGCAGAGTAGATGAGAGAAGAGCATGCAGACTGAAGAAACAGGAGACAAGGCAGAGGAGAGAGCAAGTGCACAACAAACACCAGGAACAGTGTGTTTTCCTCAGTGGCTGGAGGGAACGCGCACAGCTGGGTCTTACTAGCTAGAGTGTGTGTCAGGCTAAATGAGCAGGTGGTGGGTTTCAAGCTCAGGAGCTTGTGGCTCTTGGTAGAGGCTATTTTAGCAGAGTATTGGCACTACATTAGCAATAATTCCTGTTACTCGGTCCTTTGGGTATGTTGAATAGCATTAGTTTCTCCCAGCATTAACTAGTAATTTGGCTCAAAATTCAACAACAGCAAGACCATAGCATAAATCAAAGTTAGGTGAGCGTTTGAGGTGAGCATAGTGGCGCAGTGGGTTGAGCTGCATTCCATATTGAGTGACAGTTCAACTCATGCATCCTGGGAAGCAGCAGACGATGACTCAAGTATCTAGGTCCCTGCCACCCACATGTGAGACTTGGCCCAATCCTGAATGTTGCAGGAATTTGGGGAAATGAACCAGAGGATGGATGGTCTCTGTGTGTATGTGTGTTTATGTCTTACTCTTTCAAATAGATGAAAATAAACTACATGCACACACACACATTTATATATATGATTTTTGGAGTTTTGATGGCATCAGAGAACTGAGGAAAATAATCTACCTTGGTTGATCTATTTTGCAATGAGCAGGAACATAAATTACGAAGATGTTGAGCACTAAAAGAACAGAAAGTGATCACCCATCCTTGGAAAGAAAATGCACTGGTCTGGATTAAACACACTCAAATCATTTGCATTTTTTCCTGGTGACCAGTGCACCTCAGGGGCCAAGCCCTGCTCCTGAGGCAAGGAAGGTCCCTACAAGAAACCACCCCGACCCTCCGCCAGGCTGCTGCCCTTGCAGGAAGCGGCTGCTTGGGGGGCTGGTTCTGTTCCCAGCCAGGACACAGCCAGGCAAAGGCAGCAGCACCACCTGGCTTCACCTTCAGCTTTCAGCCTGAGGGTGTTGTCCGTCCCCAATCCCAGCATCCATGCTGCTGCAGTGAGACAAGTCTAGGTCCTGTGCACCCACGAGCCAAACCCGGCAGGGCAGCATGAGCTGAGTAAGGAGTCAGGTGCAGCTGGCCTGACTGGGCTCCTAAGGTCCCCAACAGCATCAGGGGGTAGTGCTGCTTCACAGGCAAGTGAGGACTTGGACCCTTTGACAGAAACACATGCACCGCTTCCTTCCCTGAATGTGAGCACTGTTTGCCTCCGTCAGTGGTTTTCTGAGGCATTTTTTTAACAGCGTTTCATGTTTCTCTCCCAGTGGCACAAACAGACGGTAATTATTGAACACCAATAGAGAAAATAGGAATGCAGGAACAACAGCAGCAGCAGCAAAGACACCGAAGTAGTAGTGCTGTAAATTACAGTGAAACAGAATTATGAAAGCAGAGGGGACTGTCCCAACAGTCTGAGTCACTGAAAATCAGAATAGCTGGGACTGCCTGTGGGGTTGATGGTGACCCCATTCATGGGAACACAGAGCCATTTCAGGACAAGAGTTAAGCCCTAGGGATCCTAGGAGCCCTCTCGTTGTCCACTCTGCAGTCTTCATGCTACTCAGACCAAGCAAGTCAAGATAATGTGCTGTAGTGGGTATAAATGGGCTCTACCAAAAATGGGTGCAAGAAACATCACTGCTTTTTTCTTTTTTTAAAGATTTTATTTATTTGAGAAGTAGAGTTACAGACAGTGAGAGGGACAGACAGAGAGAAAGGTCTTCCTTCCGTTGGTTCACTCCCCAAATGGGTGCAACGGCCAGAGCTACGCCAATCCGAAGCCAGGAGCCAGGAGCTTCTTCCCGGTCTCCTATGTGGGTGCAGGGGCCCAAGGTCTTGGGCCATCCTCCACTGCCCTCCCAGGCCACAGCAGAGATCTGGACCAGAAGAGGAGCAGCCAACCGGCACTAGAACCGGTACACATATGGGATGCCGGCGCCGCAGGCAGAAGATTAACCTACTGCACCATGGCGCCAGCCCCCACTGATTTTTCTAAATTAAACAAAACTCATGTCCAAGTTCCACCTCTCCATAAATAGTGAAGCAATAATATTTTTTCTTTGATTTTTGATTTGCTTTTTAAAAAATATTTATTTATTGGATGGACAGAATGATAGCAAGAGAGAGGAGAGAGAATGTGAGAGAGCTTCTCTCCACTGGCTCATTTCCTAAATAGCGACAGTGCCTGGGGCTGGGCCAGGCCAAAACCAGGAACCTGGAACTCTGTCTGGATCTCCCACGTGGGTGGCAGGGGCCCATGCACTTGGGCCACCTTCTGCTGCTTTCCCAGGTGCTTTATCAGGGAGTTGGATCAGAGGCAGAACAGCTAAGACTTGAACAGGTGCTCCAATACAGGATGCTGGTGTCGCAAGCAGCCGCTTAACCTGCCGCACCACAACACCACTTTTCTTTCATGTCTGTAGCTGATCCCCGGTGCAGAAGCTTCTCAAGAAACTACAAAGTCCAGAAAAACCTGGTGAAAACATTGAAGCTTCAGTCTGTCGGGATTACGCTGAGCTGTGCAAACTGTGGTTACTGCCCAGGCAGACGTGGCCATTCAAAGACAGGTGGCTCCTGTTCTCAGCTGTGTGACTCCCAAGGCAGGGCAGTAGTGCCCGTTTGTCCCAGAAGCTCTATGTGCCATCCAAGAGGCCTTTAGCATTGCCTCTGGGCCCCACAATAAGTAGGATCCAGGGCATGTGTTAATTCTTCTATGAAATGGGCTATTAAGGTGGTCATATTTTTAAATGCCAAGGGCTCCTTTTAAGAACTTTTTAAAATTTCTTTATTTTCCTTGTATTTAAAAGGCAGATAGATAGAAATGTAACATCTGCTGGTTCACTCCCCCATATGTCCACAACAGCCAGGTTTGGGCCAGGCAGAAGCCAGGAGCCTGGAACTGCATCCAGGTCTCCCACAGGAGTGCCAGGGAGCCTTGTGATGAGCCTTCGCAAGGATGTGTATTAGCAGGGAATTGGAGCAAAAGCAGAGCTACAACTCAAGCAAGGCACCCTGATAGGGGACACAGGCCTCCCAAAGGGCATTTTAACCACTGCACCAAGTGCTTTCCCATAGTGCTTCTTTCTAAATTCTCTAATTATCTCTTTATTATAACATACTTGCTTGTTCTATGGACATGGTATTTCTCTTGTCTCTCTCTTTTTATTTTTTTTTTATTTTATTTTTTTTTTTTTTGACAGGCAGAGTGGACAGTGAGAGAGAGAGACAGAGAGAAAGGTCTTCCTTTGCCGTTGGTTCACCCTCCAATGGCCGCCGCGGCCGGCGCGCTGCGGCCGGCGCACCGCGCTGATCCGATGGCAGGAGCCAGGAGCCAGGTGCTTTTCCTGGTCTCCCATGGGGTGCAGGGCCCAAGCACCTGGGCCATCCTCCACTGCACTCCCTGGCCACAGCAGAGGGCTGGCCTGGAAGAGGGGCAACCGGGACAGAATCCAGCGCCCCGACCGGGACTAGAACCCGGTGTGCCGGCGCCGCTAGGCGGAGGATTAGCCTAGTGAGCCGCGGCGCCGGCCCGTCTCTCTCTTTTTAAAGATTTATTTTTTTTTTTATTTGCTTGAAAGGCAGAGTTACAGTGAGAGCAGGAGAGACAGAGATCTTCCCTCTGCGCGTTCACTCTCCAAATGGCTGTAACAGCTGGGGCTGGGCAGGGCCAAAGCCAGAAGCCCAGAACTTCTTCCAGGTCTGCCACATGGGTGCAGTACTTGGGCCAAGTACTTGGGCCATCTTCTGCTGCTTTCCCAGGCACATTAGCCAGGAACTGGATGGGAAGTAGAGCAGCTGGGTGTCAAGCCAAGACCCATATGGAATGCAGGCATCACAGGCAGAGGCTTAACCCACTATGCCACAGGGCCGGCCCCTGTCTTTTCTCTTTCATATATCCATTACAGTTTTTATTTTATTTTGTGTTGCCATTGTTTCCTCTTCTCTATTTAATTGGATCTGTCATCCACATTAGCAGTTATCATCAAGTCTGTAGTGTTCAGGGGCCGGCACTGTGGCTCAGTGGGTTAACGCCTTAGTCTGACGCCCCGGCATCCCATGTGGGAGCCAGTTCCGGGTGCTCCTCTTCCAATCCAGCTCTCTGCTATGGCCTGGGATAGCAGTAGAAGATGGCCCAAGTGTTTGGGCCCCTGCACCTGTGTGGGAGACCTGGAAGAAGCTCCTGGCTCCTGGCTTCCAATCGGTGCAGCTCCGGCCGTTGCGGCCAGTTGAGGAGTAAAGCATCGGATGGAAGACCTCTTTCTCTCTCTCTCTCTTTTCCTGCTTTTCTTCTCTATGTGTGACTCTGACTCTCAAGTAAAAAACAAATAAATAAATAAATTTCATTGTGGGCCCTAAATATTTGTACCTAGGGGATGTTTCTTCTGGTTCAGGCAGGCATCCCACAAAGGAGTGCTGCTGGATCCTGCCAGGGAGGTCATTTTGCCAGCCAGTTGTGAAGCTCAGTGGGGGCAGGTGGAGAGCTATGGATGGCTTCCTGCTCAGCATGCAGACTTTCAGTTCATTTGCATGTTTCCTTTGTGGTGTCGTACCCCCGCCTTTGGCTGTGCCTTCATCCATCCCAGAGACTGTGGTTCATCATCTCAGAAGGTCATCTTCCCATCCTTCTTTTGTGGGGTTCAGAGGTTCTGTTATCTCCATCATTCAGACCCTGTGACCTCATTAGAGGTGTGTAGTACTGTTATTTTCTTAGTTTGTATTGTTAACGTTTCTTCAGGCCAAGCCATTCTTTTTTTTTTTTTTTTCAAGATTTGTTTTTGTTTGAAAGCAGAGTTAGTTACACAGAGAGAGGGAGAGACAGAGAAAAAGAGATCCCCCATCTGCTGGTTCACACCCAAAATGGCAGCAATGGCCAGAGCTGGGCCAGGTTGAAGCCAAGAACCAGGAACTTCTGGGTCTCCAACCTGAGTGCAGGGGTCCAAACACTTGATCCATCTTCCACTACTTTCCCAGGCACATGAACAGCAAGCTGGATTGGCAGTGGAAAAGCCAGGACTCAAACCAGTGCCCACATGGGGTGTGGTTATCCCAGGTGGTGGCTTTACCTGCTACACCACAATGCTGACCCTAGGCCAAGCTATTTCTACACTGATTACATCGTGAGGAGGTTTGAGGGTGGTATCTCTAGAAGACATAGAGCATTAATCAAAGGAAATATGTTACTTATGAATATATGATAAAGTTTAAATACAGTTCTAATCATTATCAGAACCCTATAAGAGCATATATCAAGGATCATGCTGGATTTCCAAAGGAAAGTCTTCAGTGGCTAAATTAAGACATTCAGGGTCAGTGGAGATATCATATAACAACATACAGGTAAGAAGTTAAAGTTTGTGGTCATCAGTTATCCTGTTTGGCTCATCTTATGTTTGTAAAAGACGAGTCAGTGATGGCTTTCACAGTCCTCATTGGTTTAGGTGTCGAATCAGGTGCAAGCTTGAAGTGTGGATGTGTGTCCAATGATTGACTCCTTTCCGTTTGGCAGTGCAGGAGTTGGTAAGAAGTGCTTGATAGGGTCCTTTCCATCAAGGATGTGGGGACTCCTTTATCTGGTTTCTTTTCCAAAGCAAAAAATCTCCAGGGATATTTTTTTGGAAAGGCCAAAAGATGGAGATACGGGGGGACATTACATCTGCAGATTCACTCCCCCAAATGCCCACAATAGCCAGGACTGGGCCAGGCTGAAGCCAGGAGCCAGAACTAAACTTCAGATCTCCCACATGGGTGACAGGGACCCAAGTACTTGAGCTGTCACCACTGTGTCCAAGCGTGCACATTAGCTGGAAGCTGGAATCAGAAGTGGTGGAGGAACTCTCACGTCTTAAAGCTACTCTTAAATGGGATGTGGGAGTTCCAAGCAGCCTCTTAACAGCTTAAAATGCCAGCCCCACGAAGCCCCAGGGTTCAGTCTGTGGTCTTTGGTGTCTTCATCTCCCAGGAGCTCACTGTGGAAAGACTCAATTAGCGATTTTTTATTTTTCTAACAGAACTTGTTCCTCCAACCCAGAGGACAGGAGGTAATACACAAGGTGGAAATGTTGGCTTATACATTTACAAAGGGTGCTGTTGTTGAACCACAAGTCCTCCTATTTGCACACATTATTACTATTATAAAAAGTGAATTCATCTGAGAAAGGGAACATTTATTATTATTATAGGCCTATAGAAATGAGCAGATCATGTCAAAGCCCCATAAATCTTCCCATTCAAATGGGGTTAGGGAATTGATGAGTTAGAGTAAATGGAGTGTAACTGGGCACAGCAGTGTGACAGAACGTGACAGGTGCAGAGGTGAAGGGTAAGGAAAGTCCTTAAAGCATGCACCTTGATAAATCATGCCCTCACATCGCATGGTTAAACATGGCTGCAGAAACATCATAGCATGTGTGTCACCTACCGTGATAATGAAGCATAAGGTAACTCTCAGGTCAGTCTGAGTCGATCTGCACAGGCTCTGTTTACAATCTTGGCTGCCACAAATTATGTCTAGTCATATCAGGGGTTCTGGAAAGACATGGCAGCAGATTTTTTCTTAATCCCAAAGTATTATGTTACTGTGCAATAGGTGGGCAAATGACTATTGTCAGCTGTTAGTGTGTTATGCAGTGTTGGGAAGCTTGCTGTCCATGGTTTCATTGGGAGCCACTGAAGTCACCCTCATGCAAGGGCATGTTCTTGACCTATAAGGTCTAATTGTTGTGGGGAATTCAGTCCCCAGCTGGACTTGCTCCAAGTTTTTGCTTCCACGTGAGAAAAGAATTTAGGGAGGAGGGCCTAGCATTGTGGTGCAGTGAGTTAAGCCACTGCCTGCAACACCAGCAGCCCATCTGAGCTGGCCTGAGTTCCATCTGCTCCACTTCTGACCCAGTTCCCTGCTAATGCACCAGGAAAGAGTGGAAGATGGCCCAGGTCCTAGGGCCCCTGCTACTCATGTGGGAGTTGAAGCTCCTGGCTCCTGGTTTTGACTTGGCCTTGTCCTGACCATTGCAGTCATTTGGGAAGTGTAGCAGTGGATGGACAATCTCTCTCTGTCTCTTTCTTTGTCTCTCTGTCTCTGTCTCTGTCACTTTGCCTTTCAAATAAATAAATAAATCTTAAAAAAAAAAAGAAATGGAAGAGAAGATGCAAAGGTATAGAGGAGAGCAGGATTTATTGAAAGACATAGCACATGCTCAGATGTGAGTCCGGGCAACCTCTCTTTAGGAGGAGGGCAGTGCTGCTGCCCCCACCAGCAGGTCATCCTTTTATAGGCTAGGGGATGGTGCCCAGGGCAGGGCAGTATTCAATGGTGGTGGGGTTTGGGTGGGACTTGAACACCACTAGCTTTGATGTCGCTTTATTGGGGATCTCAGAAGTATCATGGTGTCTCCATGCAGGGTTGGAGCACACACTGCTCTCTCTAGGAAGGCGTCATGGCAGCTTATGCACCATGGGAAGTGAGGCTCCAGTGCATGATGGGGAATGGGTGTACTGAACCTGCAGTCATGCTGATACTTCCAGCCTGCAGGTGTCACTCACAAAAGGAGACGGGGTTTGGTCTGCTCAGGTGTGCAGTCCTCAGCTTCTCATTCCCTAGCTACCTGCCTGCCCACATCATAACTGTTGGCTACCATAGCTAACAGGCTTGTCCTAGGGCAGGGGCCTATGTCAAGACTTCTTTTTTTTTTTGGACAGGCAGAGTGGACAGTGAGAGAGAGACAGAGAGAAAGGTCTTCCTTTTGCTGTTGGTTCACCCTCCAATGGCCGCCACGGCTGGCGCGCTGCGGCCGGCGCACTGCGCTGATCTGATGGCAGGAGCCAGGTGCTTCTCCTGGTCTCCCATGGGGTGCAGGGCCCAAGGACTTGGGCCATCCTCCACTGCACTCCCTGGCCACAGCAGAGAGCTGGTCTGGAAGAGGGGCAACCGGGACAGAATCCGGCGCCCTGACCGGGACTAGAACCTGGTGTGCCAGCGCCGCAAGGCAGAGGATTAGCCTATTGAGCCACAGCACCGGGTAAGACTTCTTGAGAGTAATTACTTTGAGAAGTAATTTTAAATTCTTTTATAGATCATAGTATGTCTTGCATTGGATCATGAAATCCTGAGACTAAGGCTTTTAACTCTTTTTGTCCAGGGAACATACGTAGTATGTAGTTCCCCACATCCAGTGGGTTTGGTTCTAAAAGATGCAGTTACAAGATTTGTCCCTTCATGTAGGGTTTCCTTCCTTTCCTTAATTACAGGCAAAGGTTCAGCTGCGGGGAGGTGAGCAAACTTGAGATCTAGTGTATGAGGAAACTAGGGGGAGGAAGGACAGGGAGGAACTGCATGTAGAACAAGTGGGTGTGCAGATTCAATGTGGTTGGTTTTCCTGTTGCAGCTCCAGTGGCCCTTTTAAGTTCTGTGACAGTCCAAAAATTTTCTTACTTGCTTCATGTATTGAGATGAATTTATCATCCTCTTTTTTTAAGCTTCAAAGTACCAGTCAAAATAGCTTTTTTATTCTATAGATTTTGTTCAAGAGTCTACCCTTTCTAAGTTTTTAAGAAAAGATTCATTTATTTGAAAGGCAAATTGCTGGGTGGGGTTCAAGAGGGTTCATTCTCCAAACGCCTATAACAACCAAGGTTAGGCCAGAATTAAGCCAGGAATTCCATCCAGGAATCCCACATGGGCGGCTGGGACCCAAGTACTGGAGCCGTCATCCACTGCCTCCCAGGGGCATTAGCAAGAAGCTGGATTTAAATAAGACGCATGGAGTAGCTGGGATGCAGACTGGGCATGCCCACATGGGGTGCAGTCATCCCAAGTGCCTTTCCAATGTTTACCGAAGAAAAACTAATTTCACAATATTAAACATTTCCCATTTTGGAAATGTAAGACTTAAATCACCTTTAATAAAATGTTTTTATTTACTCAGATATTTCCATGCACACCAGAAAGAAGTTGATCTCCTTGTTGTTTAGTTTTTGAAATAGCCAATAGGTAGGATCAAGAAGGAGAGGCCTCTTACATGTGACTTAAGGTACTGAAAAGTGCTCTGAGCAAGAAGGACAAAAAGAAAAAGGGGAAAATGGGCCAGGAATAAACCCAGGACATCAATGACCAGAAGGGATGTCTGGAGGCCCAGGAGTAGTTAGCATTCCACCCAGGGGAGAAGCTTAGGTCAGAGGGGCGCAGCGTCCCATGCTGGTACCAAGTGCTAATCTGGACCTCCAGGGGTCCTGAGTCTTCTCTGGGTCCCACATTGGGCACCAAAATACTGTTGATGGAAATAAGCAAGATCTGTAAAAGGACACATTTAAGGTGTATTCGGGGCAGAAGCCCAATGTCTTTCAGCGAGACTTGGGAAGTGTTCTGAATGGTCAGTTCTTGCAAGAATTTATGATTCATGGATCACACAGTGAGCACACATTGGCTTGGCCTAAAAAGATGGGACTTAGGTAAAGGGGGAAGAATAAATTTCTTACTGGCTGAAGATTGTTTTCTTCATCTTCAGGGACAATGAGAGTTGGAAAGCAGCTATTGAAAAGGTTACTATTGGCCGGCGCTGTAGCTCCCTAGGCTAATCATCTGCCTTGCGGCGCTGGCACACCGGGTTCTAGTCCCGGTCAGGGCACCAGATTCTGTCCTGGTTGCCGCTCTTCCAGACCAGCTCTCTGCTGTGGCCAGGGAGTGCAGTGGAGGATGGCCCAAGTCCTTGGGCCCTGCACCCCATGGGAGACCAGGAAAAGCACCTGGCTCCTGCCATCGGATCAGCGCAGTGTGCCAGCTGCAGCGCGCAAGCCACGGCGGCCATTGGAGGGTGAACCAACAGCATAAGGAAGACCTTTCTCTCTGTCTCTCTCTCTCACTGTCCACTCTGCCTCTCTAAAAAAAAAAGAAAAAGAAAAGGTCCCTATTAACATTAGGGAGAATATTTCTGAGAATAGATAAGAAATGTATTGTCAAAGAACAAAGGATAGCTCAGGGTTGCTCCAGATGTGCACATCACCCACACCAAACTAAGCTAATCAATAATAGTAATAGCTCAGTGCATCCACTCAGATAAGTCTACTGAGTGTTTCTCTTCCATGGGGTTTAGGCCTTTTAGAGGCCCTATAATCTCAGAGTTAAAGGGACTAAAACACCTCTTTAAATAGTTACATATTATTATGCTCTCAGTTTCCAGATATTTGTTTATTCCACTCTAAGAAATTAGACTATAACTCTCCAACATTTGAAAAGAAGAGCGAATCTCATTGTCAGAGGCTGAAACCAGCTTAGGTAATGACTGGATGTTCTTTGCCCTTGAGTTTAGAAGAATATATAAGAGACTAGAGATGAACTCTTTTAGCTCCTTTTTTGTCTCTTTGCGTCCTGAAAAATCTGTCTCACTGTTTCAAAATTAGGCCTGGCCTAATACATAGAGTTATACTTGGTTTTTGGACAGGGTCCAGCAGTCATAGCCAATACTGACAGTCTGTAAAGGCCAAAGAGAAAGAGACTGTCGCTGATGAAAAATAAGGATAGCTACGAAGTGATGGTATTCTTGTGTGGCTCAGAATCTGTCTTCATAGGTTGATCTGGAAGGACAGTTCCTCTGGAGTGCTGATTGCATCATTTTTAAAAATGTACAGAAGGAGCACTATTTGCTGCAAGCACAGGTGGTAGAGGCCGGGGCCTGGGCTTAGGAGGCAGCATGTTTCTTGGTGCTGGGGTCGGGGAGCTGGCATGTCCTCCTGCTGGAGAACACTGATAGGCAAGTGTAGGGACTGAAGGAGCGCTAGGTTCTCAGGCAATGCTTTGTTGCAAATCCTGGAAGAGTGCCCCTCTTCCTGTCTTCCGTGCATATACTGTATGATTGCATTTGTTTTGGAACTTGACCAGGATTTCAGCAGTAGCTCATTGTAAAACTTGGCACCCTCTTTCAAAATAGCTATTCATCTGGCTCCTGTAGGAACTGGGATCTTGCACCAGCTGTCACATAAACCCCTGGCTCAGCCCCTCCTCCACAGGCCCAGCATCCACCGCATCCAGGATATCCTGGATGTTGCCAAACTTCCATGCCCATGGACTATAATCTTTTCACCCTCAGCAGGTATAACGTGCTGTTTCCTCCAGCGTATCACCCAGGACCCCAGCAACCTTCATGTCCCTTCCCTGAGCCCCCACAGCAGTCTTACTCTCCATAGCAGCAATCTGTCTGCTCAGAAGCTCAGCTGGTTCAGTTTAGAGGGAAAGATACAGCAACAATGCATTAAGTTTACTAAACTCCTTGCGCTTGTTAATATAGTGTACTCTACTGTACTGAATGTGGTATATAATTTCTGTATGTGGCTAAAAGCTAAAAGCTGTGCTCTTGTTCCATGTGAAATCTGCTGCTGTTGCAATATAAACACTAAGTGTAATGGGATTTGAAGTAAACTACATTACACTTCCTAAAATTTGAAAACTAGGAACTAAGCCTGGAAGTGAAACATGTGAGATTACTCTTCTTTTTACATGAGACATGGTTGGATGTCAGATACTTATAAAGATGGCTTCAGTGCTGATAGTCAAAAACTCAACTTTCTTTTGTCTGTTGATGTGCTTTGATTTCCAATATGCTATTTTGAGTAATCAAATCATTATAAATCTTTTTTTTTTTTTTTTGACAGGCAGAGTTAGACAGTGAGAGAGAGAGAGAGAGAGAGACAGAGAGAAAGGTCTTCCTTCCATTGGTTCACCCCCCAAATGGCCGCTATGGCCGGCGTGCTGTGCCGATCCGAAGCCAGGAGCCAGGTGCTTCCTCCTGGTCTCCCATGCGGGTGCAGGACCCAAGCACTTGGGCCATCCTCCATTGCCTTCCCAGGCCACAGCAGACAGCTGGACTGGAAGAGGAGCAACCGGGACAGAAACCCTCGCCCCAACCGGGACTAGAAACCGGGGTGCCGGCGCCGCAAGCGGAGGATTAGTCTAGTATGCTGTGTCACTGGTCTACAAATCTTATAATTTAAAAATAAATTGCTTACAAGCTGGGGCTGGCATCATGGCAGAGTAGGTTAATCCTCCACCTGTGGCACCGGCATCCCATATGGGCACCGGTTCTGGTCCCGGCTGCTCCACTTCCAATCTTGCTCTCTGCTGTGGCCTGAGAAAGCAGTAGAAGATGGTCCAAATGCTTGGGCCCCTGCACCCACGTGGGAGACTTGGAAGAGGCAACTGGCTCCTGGCTTTGGATCGGCACAGCTCCAGTCATTGCAGCTACTTAGGGGGTGAACCGATGGAAGGAAGACCTTTCTCTCTCTCTCCCTCTCACTGTCTGTAACGCTACTTCTCAAATGAATAAATAAAATCTTAAAAAAAAATTACTTACAAGCCAAAAAAATGTGCAAAGCCTCCTCAGATGGGTATTTTAAAAGGTAACACTTAGTTGAATAAAGTCCTATTGCCTTAAAATGACCTCTTTGGGGGCCAGTGCAGTGGTATAGCAAGTAAAGCCGCAGCCTGCAGTGCTGGCATCCCCTATGGGCACTGGTTCGGGTCCTGACTGCTGCACTTCTGATCCAGCTCTCTGCTATGGCCTGGGAAAGCAGTGGAAGATGGCCCAAGTCCTCGGGTCTTGTTGCCCATGTGGGAGACCTGGAAGAAGCTTCTGGCTCCTGGATTTGGATCTACCTAGCCTGGCCATTGCGGCCATCTGGAGAGTGAACCACCAACTGGAAAACCTCTTTCTCTCTCTCTGCTTTTGCCTCTCTGTAACTCTGCCTTTCAAATAAATAAATGAATCTTTTTTTAAAAAAGTGACCTATTCCATTCTGACATAAAACTGGGAGGCCAGTCACTATGGAAAAGGAGTTAGGAAAGTTGTTCATATGACCCTTGTTTGTAACTGTAAAACACTGTTTTATAATAATAAAATATATACAACCAGTCTAAAGTAGAAAACCAGCTGAACATTGGGATGCCATGATTGGACTGGGCTCTCCCTGCCTGCCCCCACAAAAAAAAAAAAAAAAAAAAAAAAAGCTTTGAGTGCAGAGGCTAGATACCATCAGGCCTCACTCAGTCCTCTGGAAATTCTGTCTTGGCTTAACTCACTGAACTGAGGGAGTGGTACAGCTGGCCCTCCAAGATTCCAGTCTCTAAGCTCATGAGGTCATTTGCTTCTTCAGTGGGTAACATGTGGGTGGCCAGTATTTTCTCCAGGGGTTCCATTAGGGGAAATCCCGGATCCGTGCCGGGGAATCCCAGGTCGGGGCACAAAATAACTACCTGCATGTAGCCCCCAGGCTGATTAAAGGCCACTTGACTGCCCTACCAGCAGAGCATCTGGGTGATGCATCGGGCTGGACTCCTGGCTTCCCACTCACCGCTGTCTGAAGCACACATTGCTTTTTTTCCTTACCTCAGTTTCTTCTACAGACAACCAGACAACCAGAGCATTAAACACAAAAGGAGTGTGCAGGCCTTGGTGCCTGGCCAGTGGGCCAACATGCAGCTGGCCCTTTCCTTTGTCCCTCTTATTCCTGACTCCCCTGTAGTTCTTTAAAAGCCCCAAACCCCCTGAAGGAGGGTGGTGGTTGTGGAGACCCTGGGGTCTGCCATGCTTTCATCTGTCAGCAGATTAAATGTTCTCTTCCCTTCATCCCAAACCTCGGCCTCATTATTTTGATTGGCACTGGGGTTAGGGACTGAGTTCTTGCTTGATAACAGGCTATGTACCCATGAGACAAGAGGCCAAGTGCCATGTCTATTCTCTAGAAAAGTATATAGCAAATAATTCTAAGTGGAGATGAATACAAAATAGTGAATTTATATTTACACAGACCATTTAATGGAAATGAAAATATTAGGCAAAAAATCACAGCTCATTTTAAGTTACATAGAACAGTCCTTTTTTTTCTTCACATTTGTTTTACTCCTAATAAAATAGAAGAAAACTTCTATTTTGGAAAAGTGCTACTTCCCAATTCTTCCTGAACAAATCTTTAAGCAATGTCTTTTCATTATTTTACTGAGATTAATGCTTAGGACATGAGACCGTTTCTCTTCAAACATTAAAAAAAAAAAAAAAAAAACCTTTCAAGTCAGTGAATCAGAAAAACAAGCATGTTTTCCACACAAAGGGTGGAGCCCTCACGCCACCTGGGGAAGAAGGAAGTTGAAAGAGGTTAAATACTGGGGCTGCCTCTGTCCTGTCAGCATAGAGGTCTTGCTTCCCAGTCAACATGAAGGCACTCCTGATCCTGGGGCTTCTCCTCCTTTCCACCACTGTCCAGGGCAAGATCTATGAAAGGTGTGAGTTGGCCAGAACTCTGAAAAAACTTGGATTGGATGGCTACAAGGGAGTCAGCTTGGCGAACTGTAAGTCTCCACTCTTTCCAACTTCCCGAGACCATACCCGGCCCATTCCCCAATGCCTTTGATAGAGATCATGTTGGGCCCCAGAATCTCTCCCCTGGCCTGTGAAGAGAGACCAGGAATCATGAAGACTCAAACTGCCCATATTAGCACAGTTAGCATCTTAATGGTAGATTTTACAGTGACTCACAGGCCCACAACAAAGAAAGGAACATCCGATTTGCTGTTAGACTCAGATAGACCTGAGCCTATCAACTCTTGATTTTTCTATTCAAGGCTGCATGTTGCCTGAGCCATGGGAGCAGGGAAAGGGTAAAAGCAAAGAAGAAACTGTTATTTTAATTTTTTTTTTTTTTTGACAGGCATAGTGGACAGTGAGAGAGAGAGACAGAGAGAAAAGTCTTCCTTTGCCGTTGGTTCACCCTCCAATGGCCGCCACGGCCGGCGCACAGCGGCCGGCGCACCGCGCTGATCCAATGGCAGGAGCCAGGAGCCAGGTGCTTTTCCTGGTCTCCCATGGGGTGCAGGGCCCAAGCACCTGGGCCATCCTCCACTGCACTCCCTGGCCACAGCAGAGGGCTGGCCTGGAAGAGGGGCAACCGGGACAGAATCCGGCGCCCCGACCGGGACTAGAACCCGGTGTGCCGGCGCCGCTAGGCGGAGGATTAGCCTATTGAGCCGCGGCGCCGGCCGTTATTTTAATATTTTTAAAGCACCTTCTCTTGCTGCAGTAGTTTCAGAAGTTGGTTTGCATTACAAAAATGGTTCTCTTAAGGGCCTTTCTTCACTAAAGTGTTCAGTTATAAGTTAAACACATCAAGTCATTGGTAAAACAGAGTTAGACACATGGATTGCTTTTTGTTTACACTGTAAGTCATTTTATGTTGCTGTTCATTACAAAAATTACTTTTTCAGGGATGTGTTTGACCAAATGGGAGAGCAGTTATAACACGCAAGCTACAAACTACAACCCTGGAGACAAAAGCACCGATTATGGAATATTTCAGATCAATAGCCGCTACTGGTGTAACGATGGCAAAACCCCACGAGCAGTTAACGCCTGCCATATACCCTGCAGTGGTAAGACAGGATAATACTTGAGTGATGGCACAGGACCCCTCTGGGTATCTTGTAAGAGTAGAGATTCAAGACAAATTCATGAGGGACCTAGGAAAACTCCCATCACAGCTTCCAGAAAGTTTTGTTATCCTCCTCCTAATTCCCCAAGTAAGAAAGTAAAGAGCTGGTATTATGAAAGGTTGGTGCTCTTTCATATGCACATGTTTCTGGAATGATCTGTTAACTGATTGTAAATGGCCTCACTGATGCTTTCCTCCTGCTGACTCAGGGGAGGAGAGGAGTAATTTGGTCTTGGTTCCTTTTTTGATTGTATATATATATTACTATGAAATGTTCTGCATACACAGAAAATTGGAGGTAGTAGTATAACAAACAGCCATAAATGCAGCTTTTTATTTATTTATTATCTTTATTTGAAAGATAGAGTTATGCAGAGAGAGGGAGAGACAGAGAGGTCTTCATCTGCTGTTTCACTCCCTAAATGACTGCAACAGCTGGGGCTGGGCATGCCAGAGCCAGGAGCCAGGAGCTTCATCCAGGTGGGTGTAGGGGCTCAAGCACATGACCATCTTCTGCTTTCCCAGGTGCATTAGCAGGGAGCTGGATCAGAAGTAGAACAGCCACAAATTGAGTAGCAACCATATGGGATCCCAGCATCACAGGCAAGCAGCATAACCCACTGCACCATATTCTGGCCCCCATAAGTCCAACTTCATACTTTATTTATTTATTTTAAATACAGAAGGACACACAGATCTCATATCTACTTCTCATTCCCTAAATACCCACAACAGCTGGGTGTGGGCCAGGCAGAAGCTAGGCGCCCAGAACTCAATCTCAGCCTGCCATGTGTGTGGCAGGGACCCAGCTACTGGAGCCATCACCTGCTCCATCTCCAGATAGCAGGGAGCTAGGATTGGGAGCAGAGTGAGGACTCTGAACCCAGGCAATCCAGTATGGGACGCAGGCTTCCAAGTGGCATCTTTCTTGCTCTGCCTAATGACTGCCCTCAGATATCTGACTTTTAAATTCTTAACTTTTTGCAGTAGTTGCTTCTTCTCTATATATTTTTTGTTGAAGGATTTTGAAATGAATTAAAAACATTATGTCTTTCATTTCTAAATTCTTTAGTTTGTATCTCAACAAACTGCAGTTCATACATAATCATTATACAAGAGCCAGCACTTGGCCAGGCCAAAGCCAGGAGCCAGGAACTCCATTTGGTCTCCCAAATGGGTGGTAAGAACCCAGATATTTAGGCCTCTGTCTGCTGCCTTCCCGGGCACATTGATAGGGAACTGGGTCAGAATGAAGCAGCCAGGACCTAAACAAGTTCTCTAAAAGGGGATGTTGGTGTCTCAAGCAGCAGTTTGACCTGCTGTACCACACAACACTCACATCAAGAAGATTAATTTTAGCATATTCTTTTATAATCTAGTTAATTTACTTTCAAATGTATTTTGCATTGTATAATAGCATGTAGTCATTAAATAAAAATTAGAAAATACAAATTGGAAAAAAATAGCAACCGTAACCTTACTACCAGAGTTGTCTGACCATTGTCACTTTTGGTATATATTCTTCCAGAATGTACATCAATCATGGACATGCAAGTAAAATTACAGGGACTGGCACTGCGGTGTAGCAGGTAAAGCCATCGTCTGCAGTGATGGCATCCCATATGGATGCTGGTTCAAGTCCCAGCTGTTCCACTTCTGATCCAGCTCCCTGCTGATGTGCTGGGAAAGCAGCAGAAGATGGCCCTAGTGCTTGGGCCCTTGCACCCAAGTGGGAGACCTGGAATTAGCTTCTGGCTCCTGGCTTTGGATTGGCCCAGCTTTGGCTGTTGCGACCATTTGGGGAGTGAACCAGTGGATGGAAGCTATCTCTGTCTCTCCCTCTTTTTCTCTCTGTAACTCTACCTTTCAAATAAATAAATAAACCTTAAAATAAAATTATATCATGTATATATGTACCCATATATAAACATGACAGCAATGTAAATTTTTACAAAAACTAAATTGTATTATATAGACTGCTATACGGTTTACTTCTCACACAAAATTATGTCCATATCAACAAATACAAATCTCTATTGTCATTTTAAAGGATGAGTAGAATTCCACTCTATGAATTTTCTGTAATGTGTTTATCTACTTCCTACTATTAAGCACTTAGGTTGTTTCCAGTTTTTCACTTAATAATTGCTGTGAACATCTTCCTGCAAACACCTTTGGATATATGTCTTATTAGTTCTTTATGAGGAAGTTGCAATAGTAGAATTGCCGAGTAAAAAATTACTAGGCATGCTTTTTCCTATAGTGTCTAGTATGCAGTGGACCTTCCATAACGTGGTAATTCCAGAGCTTGCATTGTAAATGAGACAAAATGCTTTACTTGCTGCCAGATGGAAAAGGGTGAAGAGAGTTTTTCCCCACCATTACTGCCTAATGGACTCTTGAAAAATAATTTCTTAATATTCTTTCCTCAGCCCAACAGAATAAAAGTGGCTAACCCCAAATGTAAAAGGAAATCGCTGTGCAATTTGTTTTCATTTCTCACCACCTCTTTTTCAGATTTATTGAAAGATGACATCACTCAAGCTGTAGCTTGTGCAAAGAGGGTCGTCAGCGATCCACAAGGCATCAGAGCATGGTATGTGTTTCATATATACGTGAGAAAAGACTTTCTAAACCCAAAATATGCTGTTGAGAACTGAATGTGGTAGTTTTGAGTCTGTGCTACAGTGTATTGCCTAAATCCTTGAAGAAACAATGTACTTTAATGGACTCAGAATCTCATTCTTTCATTCCCCCTTTTGGGGGATTTCTAGGGTTTCTAAGACTGTCCGCACTCTGCCAGTTCCTTGCCGTGTCTTGAGATTAGGTTTAGAATAAGCGAATGTGGAACGTGCTTTGTGTCTGCTGTTGCACTGAGCACCTCACTCAGTGTTTGCACTTGGCATCCTGTGCTCTCCTGAGGGCAGAAGGGAGGCTGAGGTGCTTTGTGTGCGTATTTCCCTGTAGCAAGTAGCAATGCCTCAGTCTGTCTGTGGTCTTCACTGTATTTATTTACTTGTCTACTTTTCTTTTATAAAAACTGAACTAGATAGTGTAAAATGTCATAACGTCAGATGGAACTGCATAAAACAGTTTGGCTTCCTTTTCTTCGGAGAAAGGTATTATTTGGAAACTTTCCCATCTGATCCACCCAACGCCCATTCTACATCCAAAGTCAAAGGCAGGCTATCTTTCCGGATCCATCACATCTTCTGAATTGTAAAACCACTAATCCTACTTTTTACAAAACTTTATTGAGGTACTAGATTTAAGGGACAGAGAGACAAAGACAGAAAAGATCTTCTATGCACCGATTCAGTCTGACATGGCCACAACAGCCAGGGCTGGGCCAGGCCAAAGACAGGAGGCCAGAACACAGTCTTAGTCTCCCACATGGGTGGCAGACATGCAAGTACTTGAGCCATCAGCTTCTGCCTCCCAGGGTGCGCATTAGCAGGCAGCTGGCATCAGAAGGGAAGACCTGGATTCTCACACCAGCACCATGGTGGATGCAGACATCTGGACAAGCATCTTCATGGCTGCGCTGAAGCCTGCCCCCCCACCCCAGCTTAGGCCACTTTTCTCCCATCTTCAGCAACCCAGAAAACTTGTGATGTGCTGTAGAAGACGCCACAAAAAGCATGGTGCACTTTGTAACATAGCAGCCTCCCATCCTAGGGAGGTGAATAGGCCTCCACCCCAGACACAGAACTCTCTTGTTTTCTTTCCATGTCCTTTTGACTAGACCCAAGCATGCATTCATTGAGCTAGCTGCAGCACAATCTGGTCCCTCCTTAGAGAAATGAAAAACACAAAATACCAGCCATCCAATGACTTCTGAGAAGAAAGTCAGCAAGCTGGAAGAAAAATTCCTCTTTTCAACCAAAAATGTGGATTTACCCAGGTAAATATACATATTTGACAAGAAACTGAAGATTTATTCACATACAAAATTAACCGTGATTTCTTGTCTTTATGCTTTTTTGTCACATCAAAGGTTTAACTGCAACATTGGACCTCAGTTCTTATTCAGTAAATCTGTGTCTCAGGAGGAGTCAAGATTGAAGACATCAATATGTGTCACTTTTTAGCATCTCTCCTCATTTCAAATTAGAACATGTATTTGAAATGTAGTGCCGTGGTCTCAGCTGTGCTGCTGATAGTGGCTGAAACCGGAAGACATTTTTTAAAAGCCCTTAGGTCATCCATCCTTGCTATTTGTGTCGCCTTCTTGTTTGGAACAAGAAGCAAAGAATTCACAGACACCTGTCTCAAACTCACAGGTCTTCAGCTTGCAAAGCCATTTCTTCATAGTGAATCAAACTTGAGGAGAAGGCCCGCTTCAGCTGTTTCTTTCTTCCTGGAGATGTAGGCAGGATAGCTGCATCCCAAGGGCAAAAGCAGAGTGTCCGTTTGCATTCCAAATCCTGGAAGTATGTGGAGAAGACCCCCACCTTTCCAGAACAGGGAGAGAGACTGGATAGGAGTCAGAATTGTGTCTTTTAGATGAACACGAAAGCATGCAGAGGTCAAGGCTAATGTTGTGGAAGCTCGCAGGGTGCAGCAGCTGCACTTGGCCATTGCTCTCCTTTTATATGGTGTTTTTGTTCATGAGGTGTTTTGTTCTCCCAAAATGTTTGAAGTCTGTACTTGTATTTTTCCATGAAGACATATTTTAACCCCTTCACTTGTTTTGCCTTTCTCTACAGGGTGGCGTGGAAAAATCATTGTCAAAACCAAGATCTCACTTCGTATATTCAGGGCTGTGGAGTGTAACTGCAGAATTTTCTTCTTCCGCTCATCTTGTCTCCTTTTCAGTAGCCAGCATTGCCTTTTCAAACAAACTAACATTGTCCCAGAAGCAGGAGCAAAATATGGCCTTTCTTCTTAGCTACCAAATACATCGCCAGTGCACTCAGTTCTTAAACAGAAATAACCCAGACTTACTCTTCCTCAGTTTTGGATGAAAACATTAAAGAGGACAGTCTCATAACACATGTGTCTAGGGCAGAATTCAGCTGCGTGGGCCCCGATGCCTCCTGTCAGGCACCTCCAACACAGGGACAGTGACCCCTCTTCAGTGGGTGATACACAGCTGTTAAAGGAGCAGTTGTACTGCCTGGGTTAAGAATTTTGTTTTCATAAGGTGTATGTGACCTTTGGTTTGCATATTTTCTGGGAAAGATTTCATTTATACATCTTTACAAAAAGAACGTCCAGTTAAATATCGATCTGTTTTAGCCCCTTAAAGAACATTTGGATGCATCTTGCTATTGTGGAGGGGTTAGATGAGCAGTTGCTGTTTCTTAACTTTATTAATTTAGATTTGTGCATTATAACTAAATCTGAGTCAGGTGAGCTCACAGGTATTGAAATGATTGCTGATTAACCACAGGTGTGAGATTATGCATGTTGTAAAAAAGTATATTATCATTAAAGGCTTTGCAGTGCATACCTTTGTCTTTCTTCCTTAAAAAATATTTATTTGCTTATTTTATTTGAAAGGAAAGGGGCAGAGATAGATGAACACACAGAGGGCTCCCATCCACCAGTTCACTCCTCAGATGCCTACAACCACTGGGGTAGGAGCAGGCCAAAGTCGGGAAGCAGTAACTCAGTCCAGGTCTGCATTGTGGGTGGCAGGGACCCAACCACTTGAACCATGACCTGCTGCATCCTAGGATGTGCATAGCAGGAAGCTAGAACTGGGAGTGAGTCTGGGTGTCAAACCCAGGTACGCCACTGTGGCATAAAGGGATTAGAACCGGGATCCACATGGGATGCCAGCGCTGCAAGCTGGGGCTTTACCCTGCTTCACCACAGCCCTGGCCCCTTACACAGTGTGTGTTTCAACTAGTGGACATACAGGTGCAAAAAATAAATCCTGTTTTGCAACCCAGAACTCATTGATCAGTATGAGTTTTGATATATACAAGCATTTATAAAATGAAAAAAAAAAAAAAAAAAAAAAAGATGGAACAGATAGAAGTTCAGTCCCCAACCCTGAGGGCAACAGGTACTGGGTAGCATTGAACAGGGGCCTTCAAATTCCACCAGGCATTTGCCCTGGCCAGGAATCAGCAGTTGGTCTAACAGGGGTAAGCTGTTCCTTAAGGACCAGGTCAAGGAGAAAGAAGGACTGACCGTGATCGGGGTCTAACAGCAGCTGTGGGTTCACCCAGACAAGCTGCCACTACATATCGTGCCACACTCTAAAGGTTGGCTCCCAGTGATCAGAGGAAAAGTACCTGTAGGCGCCATCAAAATGTTGCAGGATGTGACTGATTGAGGCCAGCACCATGGGTGTTCAAAGAATTCACCAGAGCAGTCAGATAGAGTGGAGAGAGTTAAATTCATTGAAGCTGAATGAGAACAACAGGCAGGCAGGCAGGCAGGCAGGCAGAGGCTAATGGCTGCAACATGGACCATAATCTGAGGTATATACTTGTAATAGCAGTCTCTTCTTAGGGAGAGTTTTCTTGTGGTCCAGCAGGTATTTCCAGGAAGGTAATTTGCAAGTCTTGGTGTGGCTGGGAAATCTGCACTACCCTTAGCTAGGGATTTTCCCAGTCTGAGAAGTGCCCTGGAACAATCCTCCATGCCAGAAGCATTAGCAGTGATGTGGGTGAGTGGGGGGATTTATTTGGTTTTTCACTGCAGGTCCTTGTCATGCACAAAGATATGCATTCTAAGTACTGACTCAAATAAGGTAAATTTTATTCAAAAGCCGGCGCCGTGGCTCAATAGGCTAATCCTCCACCTTGCGGCGCCGGCACACCGGGTTCTAGTCCCGGTTGGGGCGCCGGATTCTGTCCCGGTTGCCCCTCTTCCAGGCCAGCTCTCTGCTATGGCCAGGGAGTGCAGTGGAGGATGGCCCAGGTGCTTGGGCCCTGCACCCCATGGGAGACCAGGAAAAGCACCTGGATCCTGGCTCCTGCCATCGGATCAGCGCGGTGCGCCGGCTGCAGCGGCGGCCATTGGAGGGTGAACCAACGGCAAAGGAAGACCTTTCTCTCTCTGTCTCTCTCTCTCACTGTCCACTCTGCCTGTCAAAAAATAAAAAAAATAAAAAAAATAAAAAAAATTTATTAAAAAGGTGAGAAAGCCACCACACACACACACATTAGCATGTGGTGCACCACACAGAAAAACACCCACTGTGGGTAGGCAATGAGCCAAAAGATTTGCCCAAAAGGAGAAGGGGTGGGGACAGAAAGGGCACCTGCCAGTCCCTGCAGTCATGGTCTGCAGTGGAAGAGAGACCCTCTGCCAGTTGTTGGTCTCCTTTATCAGCCTCTCCATGTGGAGCTCCTGGGAATTATATGTTACCTCCACAAGCTTCCAGTGGAGTTCATATCCATATTTTCATGGCATCATCCCCCCTGGTCCCAGATAAAGCAGATGCATCCTGGGAAAGGGGGCATTTTGATTGACAAGTAGGCGGATAGAATCACACATGGGCACAGGGTATGGTGGCTTGCTGGTACCTCTAGCTCAGCAGACCTACCTGTCTGCCTGACTAGCCAGTAACAGCAGGAAACTGGATCAGAACCACAGAGTACCCAGAACTTGAACCAGGCACTCTGACATGGGATAAGGTTGCTCTAAGTGCCTTTCCCAATTTCAACCTAAGAAAAACTAGTTTCAGAGTATCGAATGTTCCCTGTTCTGGAAATATAAAACTTAAATCATCTTTTCTAAGACTTTCCCATCTACTCGAATAACTGCAAGTAAAAAATGCCACAGTTATAAAACATAAAGCCAGCTGATGCACCAGAAAGAAGTTTATCTCCTTGTTTTTTTTTTTTTTTTTTCCCTTGTTCTTTAGTATTTGAAATAGGCAGTGGGTAGGATCAAGGAGGAGAGGCCTCTTAAAGGCACAACACCAGGTGCTGAAAAATGTTTTCCTCAAATGTTCTCAGCAAGAAAGACCAGAAAAATGGGCCAAGAATAAACCTGGGGATCCACTGACCCAACAAGAAATTCTGGAGACCCAGGAGGGCTTAGCATCCCATTCAGGGGAGGATTTCAGGGTTGGAGGACCATAACGGGCTGAGGCTCATACCAAGAGCTGATCTGAGTAAGGCCTCCAAGGAGTCGTGAGTGTTCGCTGAGCCCCACATTTGGCATCCACATATGGTTGGTGGAAACAAACAGGATCTGTAGAAAGGTTACTTTTAAGTTTATTCAGGGCAGAAGATGAGTGACATAAGCGTGGGAGACACAGGCCCAGTGACTTTCAAGGAGTCAGTTCTAGTCAGCATTTACCTATGTCACAGTGAGCACACACTGGCTTTACCCAAGAGGTAGGACTCACTAAGTGCTGAGGGACACAGTTCTTACTGGTTGTAGATCACTTCCCTTACAAACCCCTTCAGAGAGGGACCGGCACTGTGGCGCAGCAGGTTACACCCTGGCCTACAGTGCTGGTATCCTATACAGGTGCCAGTTCAAGTCCTGGCTGTTCCTCTTCTGATTCAGCTCTCTGTTATGGCCTGGGAAAGCAGTAGAAGATGGTCCAAGTCTTTGGCCCCTGCATCCGCGTGGGAGACCCAGAAGAAGCTCCTGGCACCTGGCTTCAGATCAGTGCATCTCCCACCATTGCAGCCATCTGGGGAGTGAACCAGCAGATGGAAGACCTATCTTTCTCTCTATCTGTATCTCTCTCTACCTCTCTCTGTAACCCTTTCAAAGAAACAAAATAAATCTTTCCAAAAAATCATGTGTTGTATTTGATTGCCATATTTTTTAGTCTCTTTCATTCTGGGTCATTTCCTAATGATTATTTCTTTCTTTGCTTTTATGACCTAGACATTCTTGAAGACCACAGACCAGTTATACTGCAGAATTTCTCTAAGGTGCTTCTGATATTCTCTTAATTAGAGTAGGTTTTGCAACTTTGGCGGGAATACCACAGAAGTGATTCCCTTCTCATTGCCTTAAGTGGCATGCAGTTTTGATTTGATGATGTTCACTCAGATTACTTGATTTAAATGAGGTTGTAAGTCATGTCCATTGTAAAGTTTCTGGTAAGGGAGGTACTAGGAGACTGTTGCTCATCAAGTTTCCAGCTTCATTTATGAGATCACTGTGGACCCATGGTTTCTGTCTTAGTGAAATTATAATGAGTTATAATTCATTACCACCATTTACTTTGCTGTCCACACTGTGCCCTATTTAGCCAGTGAGCCCCTGCAAGCTGACTTCTGTTTCATTTTGACTTGTCTATAATTTTTTGAGCACTTAGTTGTTTCCTGGCACAAGGTACTCTAAGGTTTGCCTTGTTCTTTCCTTGCTCCAGCCCTGGAATAGCCGTTTATTCAAGAAACTCTAATTTATTACAGTGGTTAATAATATTTTAAAAACACGATCTGGACATTAGGGTGTTCCTAGGTGACAGTGTCAGTCGAAAGAGCTAGAGAATATATATATATATATATATGTACACACACACACACCATGTTTTTTTAATTTAAACAATGTTTAAAGTTTGGGGGTTTTAAAAAAAGATTTATTTCATAGGCAGAGTAAACAGAGGGAGGGAGAGACAGAGAGATCTATACACTGGTTCACTCCCCAAATAGCCGCAACAGTCAGAGCTGGGGTGATCTGAAGCCAGGAGCCAGGAGCTTCCCTTGGGTCTCCCAAGTGGGTGCAGGGACCCAGGGCTTTGGGTTACTTTGTGCTGTTTTCCCAGGCTCATTAGCAGAGAGCTGGGTAAGAAGTGAAGCAGCTGGAACTCGAATCGGCACCCAAAAGAATGCAGGTGCTGCAGGCAGCGGCAAGACTTATTTACCTGAAAGATTACACAGAGAAGGGGGCGGAGGCGGAGGCGGGGGCGGGGGCAGGGGCGAGGGCCAGGGAGGTCTTCCATCCTCTGGTTCACTCCCCAATTGGCTTCATGGCCAGAGATGAGCCAATGAGGAGCCTGGTGCTTTCCCCAAGTCTCCTACGTGGGAACAGCGGCCAATGGACTTGGGCCATCTTCTACTGCTTTCCCAGGCCATAGCAGGGAGCTGGATCAGACATGAGGCTGGGACACAAACTGGCACCCATATGGGTTGCTGGCAATGCAGGTGGTGGCTTTACCCACACTATGCCACAGTGCCAGCCCCATCCTCTTGGGTTTTTAAAGATTTTATTTATTTATTTGAGAGGTAGAGTTACAGACAGAAGGAGGGAGAGACAGAGTAAGAGCTATTCCTTCTGCAGGGTCATTCCCCAAATGCTGCAACAGAGGAAGGTGAGCCAATCAGAAGCTAGGAGCTTCTTCAAATCTCCCACATGGCTGCAGTGGCCCAAGCACTTGGGCCATCTTCTACTGCTTTCCCAGGCCAAAGCAGAGAACTGGAGCAGAAGTGGAGCATCCAGGACATGAACTGGCAACCCATATGGGATGCTGGTACCACAGGCAGCAGCTTAACTTACTATGCCACAGCGCTGGCGCCCCCTTGAGGTTTTTTTAAAGAACATTTTTGTACTTTTTTTTTTTTTTTTTTGACAGGCAGAGTGGACAGCGAGAGAGAGAGAGAGAAAGGTCTTCCTTTGCCGTTGGTTCACCCCCCAATGGCCGCTGTGGCTGGCGCACCACGCTGAACCGAAGCCAGGAGCCAGGTGGTTCCCCTGGTCTCCCATGGGGTGCAGGGCCCAAGCACTTGGGCCATCCTCCACTGCACTCCCGGGCCACAGCAGAGAGCTAGACTGGAAGGGGAGCAACCGGGACAGAATGCGAGGCCTGACTGGCACTAGAACTCGGGGTGCCTGCACCGCAGGCAGATGATTAGCCTGTTGAGCCGCGGCGCTGGCCCCATTTTTGTATTTTTATTTCTTTGAAAGACAGAGAAACAGAGGGCAGGCAGACACAGAGACTCAGAAAAGAGATACAGAGAGACCGATCTTCGGTCTGCTGGTTCCTTCCCAAATGCCCATAACAGCCAAGCCTGGGCCAGGCCAAAGGCAGGAGCCTGGATTTCAATCTAGGTCTCCCATATGAGTGTTAGGGACCCCACTCCTTGAGCCATTGCCTGCTGCCTCTAAGGGTGCACATTATCAGGAAGCTGGATGGGAAGCAGAGCTGAAACTCGAATTCAGGCACTCCAATATGGGATATGAGTATGCCAAGTGGTATTTCAACTGCTGTGCCAAATGCTCGCCCCAATTATATTTCCCCTATATCTTTATATTTATATCAAAATTCATTAATTCACACCAATACCTGCAATTCTAATCTTACACCATGCCATGGGGTTTGAATTTCTCCTTTTTCATGTTTTATGCTCGATTGTCTGACTGTGGGGAGCAACTCGGACTAAACTGTTACTGGAATTAAGACTTATTCTATGCATCTGCTCTCCCACAATATGGCGCTGGGAGAGGAGGAAACAGCTTCTACACAGCTGCCTCCAGTTCAACCAATAAACAGCAGGACCTGCTCCTGATTGGAGGAGAGCAGCGTACTCGGCGTGTGGGTACCAGAGTTGGGATTGGTGGAGAGGACTATAAAGGAGGAGAGAGACAACATGCACCAGGAACATCTATCCGAATAACACCTGAGCAGCCCCCGAGAGAGCCGGCCGGCGGTGTGCCGCTCCCCCGTGGAAGTGGGGAAAGTGGCAGGGGGAACCGCCCTTCCACGGAGGTGGAAGGGACGGTAGCCAACCTGGGAAGAACCAGCAGCAAACCCGGGGAGGGCCGAGCAGACAAAAGAACAGCGCAGGGTCCTGTGTCGTTCCTCCGCGAAGAGGGGGAGCAACATCTGACAGTGAGAAACATATATCCACCGTGCTTAATAAATAGCCTCAAAATATATCAATCAATCTCTCAACACAGGCACACCATGTAACAGGTGCCTCCACTAAGGCTCTGAAGCCCCTCGGGGGGCTGCTCCTTCTCCACACTGGATGCTCTCTATCTTGTCACATCTCTGACACACCATGCAGAGCCACTGTCCTGATAGGTAAGAGAGACGTGTTTGGCTCTTGGTCACCTCCTTATTTCAAACACCTAGAGCAGTGATTGGAATGAACATAAGTCGACTGAATAGCCATATTGCTCATGTAGTACATTCCTTCTGTGTTGAGCACTCTGAGATTTTCCTTACTCTTTAACCCACAGGATTCCCACGCAATAGTTTCTGCAATCCAGTTTGAACTGTTTATGTAAGTGTAGTTCATAGATCGGCCATGAGAGGGCAGCAGAGGGCCTTTACGCTGGTGTGTGCTTCGGCTTCAATTCTCGTGCCACTCTGATGCCAGTATACTCAGAAAGAATTTGAGTTAATTCAGATCAGTATAGCCCGATGTGTACAAGAATGAGTCAAAGTAGAGTACTGAGACTTGGAGAATGACAGTTCATAAACAAAGATGGGGCCTATATGATAGCCCAATAACGGGCTGACTGGAGAAACGGCCAGAGATCAACGAAAGTCGACTGAAGAAGGCAGGCTGGGGCCCGCCTGTGGGCAGTACGTTAAGCCACTACCTGCCACACCAGCTTCCATATGGGTGCTGGTTCATGTCCCCACTGTTCCACTTCCGATCCAGCTCTGTTGCCAGTGCGCCTGGGAAAACAGTGGAAGATGCACTGCAGCCATGTGGGAGACCTGGAAGAAACTCCTGGCCCCTGGCTGCAGCCTGGCTCAGTCCTGGCTGTTGTGGCCTTAGGGGAGTGAACCAGGAGATAAAAGCTCTCTCTCCCTCTGTCTCTTCTCTCTCTTTGTAACTATGCCCTTCAAATGAATAAATAAATCTTTTTTTAAAATTTGCTGGGATTTCTAAAAATTATCAGTTGTGATTTTCCTCTCTTTTAGCTTACCATGAGGAGTGTTGTAGTTACTTTGATGCCTTTACATATTAGGTTTGGGGGCAGCGCTGTGGTGTAGTGGGTTAAGCCACCGCCTGTGGCGTTGGCATGCCATAAGGCGCCGGTTCTAGTCCTGGCTACTCCGCTTCCCATCCAGCTCTCTGCTATGGCCTGGGAAAGCAGTGGAGGATGGCCCAAGTCCTTGGGCCCCTGCACCTGCATGGGAGACCTGAAGGAAGACCCTGGCTCCTGGCTTCGGATCAGTCCAGCTCCAGCCACTGCGACCAATTGGGGAGTGAACCAATGGATTGAAGACCTCTCTCTCTCTCTCTCTCTCTCTCTCTCTCTCTCTCTCTCTGCCTCTCCTACGCTCTTTGTGTAACTCTGACTTTCAAATAAATGAATAAATCTTTAAAAAATAAATATTAGGTTTATATTATTCTCCCCTCCCCCATTTTAGGATATTGGTTTCTAAACCTATAGGAGTTAAAGATGAAGCTCTATACCCTCCTCTCCTACCTTCATCATGTAGATCACTCTCTCCAAAGCCCGGCCTTCCACGCGTGGGGTTAAATCAATACTCAGTAGTCATAAATACAGCTCCTTCTGTTGCACAGATCTTGTTTTCCCTGAAGCTAGTACCTGCATGATCCTTGAATCTCTTTGGGTTTCTGTGTATCCGTTCAACTCCCAGACTCTAGGTTGAACATTAAATCTCTTCAGGTTCAGGTGCAGCCGGAGTGCTGTCAAATCCATCCTCTGACACAGAATTTCCCAGACATTTCTGACCAAAAGGAAAGCTGGCCGGGGCAGCTGGCTGGCTGCCTGCGCACAGCTGGCATTGCGGGCTCTTTCAGCATCCTCTTGGCATTCACTATGCTCCCCTTACCTTTCGTATCTATTGTGTTTCCTGGGTTTCCCAATGTTCTCCTTCTTGGCTTATTCCCGCATTGTGATGGATCACATCTCTAGCATCTTCCTGAGAAAGGTGACTGAGAGGCACGTTTAGTTTAGATTGCGCATGTCTGAAACTTGGCGGATAGTCGTCCAAGTGTTGACAACTAAGTTGGAAGTAAGTTTCCTTCAGAAAATCGAGGGTAGCACTTCAC
Source organism: Oryctolagus cuniculus (assembly GCF_964237555.1). Classification (NCBI taxonomy): domain Eukaryota; kingdom Metazoa; phylum Chordata; class Mammalia; order Lagomorpha; family Leporidae; genus Oryctolagus; species Oryctolagus cuniculus. Next base: position 71,910,968 of record NC_091442.1, read on the forward strand.
TGCTCCCTAGACTGCTGCTACTGAGCAATCTGAAGCCGTTCTGATTCCAGAATCTTCATAACTGGCCATGTGGAGGGTCCCCGATGCTCTGCAAAGTTCGCCAGGTGGGTCTGTCTGCATCTTGGCACAGGGTGGACCCTTCCAGTGTGGAAACTCCTATCCTTAAGTTCCGGCAAGCCCTCTGAAACCGTGTATTAATTACGCCCCCCCTCCCACTGTGTTCTCTGAGCGGCCCTCCGGTGTCGGCAGGGCAGCGCTCAGGCGCGTGCGCGGTGTGCCCGGCGTGCGCGCGCCACCCCGGCGCGCCTGCGTACTGCGTCGCCGTCGCCCCTCCTCCCGCTCTGCCCTCCTCCCGCGCCGGGGCTGAATGGCCTTCAGGGACGGCGTCCGCCTGGAAGGGTTGGCGGCAGCTGCGCGCCTCGAGCCGCTGTGACTCGCCTTCCCTTAGCCGGAAAGCCTCCGCCTGCGCCCGCGCGGGAGGAGCGGGCCCTCTGAGGGCAGCGGCGACCCCGCCGGCCCCAGTCTCTTTCCCTGGCGGCGGCGGCGGCGGCGGCTTCTTCCGGGGGACAATATGTTCAAGAGAATGGCCGAATTTGGGCCTGACTCCGGCGGGAGAGTAAAGGTCAGTGCCGGCCCGCGCCGCCCTGCCGGGGGTGGCGCTCTCTCCCGTGTGTTTCCCCTTCGCGCCTTCTCCCCGGGGATTTGAACCGCGAATTCAAGGCGGAGAGCGAGCCAAAGGCGGAGAGCGAAAAAGCAGTGTCTGTTGGTCCCCAGCTTCGGCGCGTCACCGCCCCCACCCACCCCCACCCCCGCCAGAACACAGACACGACCAGCGGGGGCTTGGGGAGCCCCGACGCTGCTGCCCGCCCAGGTCCCCGGTAGGCGGGTGCCCCGCGGAGGCACCCAGGCGTAGGAAGTTCAGGAAATTGGCCGTGGTTCACGAGACGCCAAGGCGGCCGGCAAGAGACGACTGGATGCGTGCGAGGAACAACACTTGTGCCTGCCCGGCATCTAGGAAGCGGTGGACGGCGGCTGCTCCTGATGCTGAGAACCTGTTCCTACCCCCTCCTGGTTCTTAGCGCAGAAAGGAGATTTTTCTCTAAAAAAGAAATCGACCACTTTAAAAAAAAAACTTCTTTACATTTTAAAGACAAGCACAGTCATCTCCCATGTATTGGTTCACTGCCCCCAATACCCGTAAGGGCCAGGCTGGAGCCAGGGACCTGCAACTCCATCCAGGTCTCGCATGTGGGTGGCAGGGACGCAAGTGCTTGAATCATGGCTTGTGCTGCCCCCAGTGTGTGCCTACTTGTGCACCAATCTAGTTAGTCTGTAGATCTTTTTGAGTCCTCCTTGTCATATTATTTTTTGCATTATCTTAATTATAGTGTGTCTAAAATTATTACATTGTGTTTTTTAAAAAGATTTTTATTTATTTGAATGACAGAGTTACAGAGAGGCAGAGGCAGAGGTCTTCCATCCACTGGTTCACCCCCTTGGTGGCCGCATCGGACGGAGCTGCACTATCTGATGCCAGGAACCAGGAGCCAGGAGCTTTTTCCGTGTCTATCAGGCGGGGGCAGGGGCCCAAGGACTTGGGTCAACTTCTACTGCTTTCCCAGCCTACAGCAGAGAGCTGGATTGGAAGTAGAGTAGCCAGGACTAGAACCCACGCCCTAATGGGATGCTGGCACTACAGGCAGCTTTTTAACCTGCAACCACAGCGCCGGCCCCTAGATGCTGTATAAAAATAAATTATTTGAGTTTTTTATATTCAAGTTGTAACTGGACATGGTCAGTCTAGGTGGGAAAAGTTTAAGAGTGTTAAGTGTGCTTTTGGTTAACTTTTTCATGAAACTGCATACACCTTTACTATAAGACTACGCTTTATATGAATTGCCAGTGCCACATTGTGTTTTAATATCCACACATGGTGGAAATTCTTTAAAAATTTCAAAAAAATACTGATTTGTAATATAGAAGGGGAAAGAGATACCAGAGTTCACTATCTCAGACATAAACATACATTTTGCCCAACCTTCTGGACAAGGTTTGGACTGATAGGAAGCTGCTATCGGACAAAGGGTTAAAACATTAGATTTGGAGGAAAAAGAGAACTTTCTCTAGTTGAAATTGTGTTGGGTTCTAAAAGTTTCTAGGTTTCAGTGCAGAGCAATTTGCGAAGTTAAATTTTGCAGTCCTCAAATGCTTTTTCACCAAAAATAATGACACAAAGTTCAAAGTTAGGGGATTTATTACTCTTCCTCACTGATTACTATGTGCTCTTTTAGGCATCTTTTTCCCATTTAGATAAATTTCTTCCAGGTAGCCTCTGGGTGAGCGTTCTCTTCACTGAACTGCAAGTTCCTAGCAACACCGTAGCAGCTATGGGGTCTGTTACGCACTCACCACATCAGGGTGCTTGTACGCAGTCAGGCCTTGAACCCGCATTCCTATCTGCTCACCATAAAAATGTCAGCAGTAGTAGTTACTATGATTATTTAACTTTTTATTCAAACTGCTTGCCTTTTGAACTAACTTTAGATTTTAATGTTGGATTTCATTGTTAATTATCCAACCACAATTAAGTTTTTCCCTTTTGTTCATTTTCCTTTTGTTTTACTAATTTTGTTGGTTGTTTTCCACAAGGTATATCTTGCTCTTTGTCCATCATATACATTCCTACTGTTGAACAGTTGGTCTTACATTCACGTGGAACTGTCACTGTTTTCATTTAAAAATGTTAAACCCTCCGTCTGACTGTGTCAACACTCAACTTCCTTTATAGTTGTCAAATGTGATGAGAAACATGCATCTGCATTTCAGAGCTGAGCACAAATGGAGCAGACATGCATCAGCCGGTGCTGACCAGGCTGCATTATACAGGCACCACTTTACCGTATTTGCCCTGGCTGAATCTTACTGTAACATTTATTGTGACACCTTTAAATTGATCCAGTTTTCCAAAGCTTCCCTAAGCACTAATATTTTAGAAACTGTGGATTTGAAATTCTAGTTACAGTTACGATCTTTCTCATACTGATTAAAGTAAACACAAAGTAATAAAGTGAAAAATGTTCGCCCTTACTCTATCTAAAATCCTCTCACAAACTGCTTTTGATATTTGCCCCATGCTTTGGGAACACTGCCATAGACTAAGGATATTGTCATCAGGGGATGCCAGTCAAAATTGGTGATTTTTATATCGATGCCCAGGGCTTTTTGTGTTCCCTTTAACAAAACTGTCAAAATGGTTTATGTGGCAATTTAAATAACATTTTCAAAGTGGAAACGTTGTAATTAATCCGATGTTACTATAAAATGATGGTAACTGTCTGATATTCATTTAAAAGAAATCCATGTTATAACAACTCTAGATTGTTAGACTGGGATTCTTTAATAAGCTTTCAGAATTTTCATGCTTTCTATTTAGGTAATGGAAAAACTTATGAAAAAAACTTGATGGTTTTTAAATTATTTTTCTTTTAGGGAGTAACTATTGTTAAACCAATAGTTTATGGTAATGTCGCTCGATATTTTGGAAAGAAAAGAGAAGAAGATGGGCACACACATCAGTGGACGGTGTATGTAAAGCCCTATAGAAATGAGGTAGGCACTCATTTTTCCTATAACTTTTTTTTTGAAGCTACAATTTGTTTTGCTTGAAGATAAATTCTATTTTTGTTTAAATGAAAACATGTCTTTTTTTAAATTTTTATTTAGTAAATGTAATTTTCCAAAGTACAGTTTATGGATTACAATGGCTTTTTCCTCACCAGAACTTCCCTCCCACCCGCACCCATCCCATCTCCTGTTCCCTCTCCCATTCCATTCACGTCAAGATTCATTTTCAATTATCTTTATATACAGAAGATCGATTTAGTATATATTAAGTAAAGATTTCATCAGTTTGCACCCACACAGAAACAAAGTGTAAAATACTGTTTCAGTACTAGTTATAACATTACTTCACATTGAACAACACATTAAGGATAGAGATCCCACATAAGGAGTAAGTACACAGTGACTCCTGTTGTTGACTTAACAATTTGACACTCTTGTTTATGGTGTCAGAAATTTCCCTAGGCTCTAGTCATGAGTTTCCAAGGCTATGGAAGCCTCTTGAGTTCACTGACTTCGATCTTATTTAGACAAGGTCATAGTCAAAGTGGAAGTTCTATCCTCCCTTCAGAGAAAGGTACCTCCTTCTTTGATGGCCCATTCTTTCTACTGGGATCTCACTCGCAGAGACCTTCATTTAGGTTGTGTTTTTTTGTTTTGTTCTGTTTTTTTTTGTTTTGTTTTGTTTTTTGCCATAGTGTCTTGGCTTTCCATGCCTAAAATACTCTCATGGGCTCTTCAGCCAGATCCGAGTGCCTTAAGGGCTGATTCTGAGGCCAGAGTGCTGTTTAGGACATCTGCCATTCTACAAGTCGGCTGTGTATCCCACTTCCCATGTTGGATCGTTCTCTCCCTTTTTGATTCTATCAGTTAGTATTGGAAGACTCTAGTCTAGTTTGTGTGATCCCTTTGACTCTTAGACCTATCAGTGTGATCAGTTGTGAATTGAAATTGATCACTTGGACTAGTGAGATCTCATTGGTACATGCAATCTTGATGGGATTGTATTGGAATCCCCTGGCACATTTCTAACTCCACCATTTGGGGCAAGTCCAATTGAGCATGTCCCAAATTGTACATCTCTTCCAGTCCCAAAGGAACAAATATCATATGTTCTCCCTGATCAGTGACAACTAACCAACCACAAAAAAGGAAACCTGTTGAAGGGAAAGGGACACTATGAGAAAAAGTGACTTGATCAGCCCTTGTCCTGACTGTTGATGTACAATTTAATACTTTATCCCTTTTAGTATTTTTTTTTGTTCTAGTTAATACTATTGGTTGAACTCTGTAATCAACACACATTTATTCTTAGGTGTTGAAATTTAACTGAAAAGTGATCCCTGTTAAAAATAAGAGAGGGAAGATGTCTGTTTCCATCTACTTGAAAGGCAGAGTGACAGAGAGAACTCTTCCATCCACTGGTTCACTCCCAGGATGTGTACAACAGCTAGGGCTGGGCCAGGCCAAAGCTGGGAGCCCAAACACTAGAGCCATCTTCTTCCTTCCAGGATGCGTTAGCAGGAAACTGGATTGGAAGTCGAGTAGCTGGGACTCAGACACTGATGTTGATTGCAAGCTTAGTAGCAGCTTAAAGTGCTGTACCACAACGCCCGCCCGCCCTCCATTTTTTTCCTGGGAAGGAAATGGTTTATTTTGACTTACAGTTAGGAGGTTCACAGTTCAGGAATGGGGACCCCATTACTCTGGTGTCTGATAGAGGCTGGCAGTGGCAGAGTTGGGTGCAGAGGAATAATCATATGGTGATGCAAAAAAGCAGAACTATACTATTCTATTAAAGTAATTTGCTGAGTATAAAATAGGCCCTTTGTAAAAATTTCGCCAAGTAAGTTTGAAAGAATTAAGAGCTGTCATCATCATATAATTGTTAGTAGAAATCAATTTCCCAGAAATGTTTTCTAATTAATATTAAGAAAACAAGAACTAGTAGGATATAAATACAAGCAAAGGCATTCCTTCCAAACATCACATCTTAAGTTAACATAGTCGTGAATCAGATGTTTCAGGAATAGCAGCTGATACTTCAAGTGAGAATGCCAGACATCACACCTCAAAGTAGCAGGGTTGAACCAGATATTTCAGGACTGGCAGCTCATACTTAAAATGACAATGTGGTTATAAGACCATCAGAAATTGTGAAAGATCTGCTCTATGAGTTTAATCTGGTTGCTGTTAATTTTGTTTTGCTGATAAATCTTCAGTGCCTGGAACATAGCCAGTAAGCAGTAGGTATTCAACAGGTAGTTATTGAATGAAGAGCTCCTCTATTTAAAACCTCTCAAAGGGGCAGGCATTTGGCGCAGCACTTAAGGTGTCGTTTGAGACATCTGTATCCTGCATCACAGTGCCTGGGTTCAGATCCTCCCTGTGTTTCCTGCAAATGCATCAGGTGATGACTAAGTAGCTAAGTTGTTGCTGCCCATGTGGAAGACCCAGATGGAGTTCCTAGTTCCTGGCTTTTGTCTGGTGCAGCTCAGAGCCGGCTGTGAAAGGCTTTTGGGGAGTGAAAGAGTAGGTGAAAGAGGTCCCCCTCCCCCAAGTAAATAAAAAATAAAACAAAGCCTTCAAATTACACACAAAAACTTGTACATGAATGTTTATAGCAGTATTATTCATAATAGCCAAAAATGGGGAAAAATAATCTCAACCAATGACTGGATAAATAAAATGTGGCAGAATATTATTAGGCAATAAAAAGAAAGAATGATACATGGTAGCACATGGACGAAACTTGGAAACATTTTGCTACGTGAAAAAAATACAAACGAAAAGTCCACATAGGATATAATTTCATTCATATGAAATATCCAGAATAGGTAAATCCATAGACATGGAAAATAAACTAGTGGTTGCCAATAGGTGGGAGGTGGAGAGAATCAAGAGTGAGTGCTAATAGGTATGGAGTTTCTTCTGGTGTGATAAACTTGTTCCAAAATTGATTGTGGTGGGGTGGCGCTGTGGTGTAGCAGGTAAAGCTGCTGCCTGCAGTGCCTGCATCCCAGATGGGCGCTGGTTCATGTCCAAGATGCTTCACTTCCAATCCAGCTCTCTGCTACGGTCTATGAAAGCAGTGGAGATGGCCCAAGTCCTTGGGCCCCTGCACTGGTGTCAGAGACCGGGAAGAAGTTCCTGGCTCCTTCCTTCTAATCTGCGCAGCTCTGGCCGTTGTATCCAGTTGGGAGTGAACCAGTGGATGGAATACCTTGCTCTCTCTCTGCCTTTCCTTCCCTGTGTAACTCTAACTTTCAAATACATATAATAAATCTTTATTTATTTATTTTTAATTTTTTTATTTTTTTTTTATTTTTGACAGGCAGAGTGCACAGTGAGAGAGAGAGAGAGTAAGGTCTTCCTTTTTGCCATTGGTTCACCCTCCAATGGCCGCCGCGGCCAGTGTGCTGCGGCCAGCGCACCACGCTGATCCAAAGCCAGGAGCCAGGTACTTATCCTGGTCTCCCATGGGGTGCAGGGCCCAAGCACTTGGGCCATCCTCCACTGCATTCCCAGGCCACAGCAGAGAGCTGGCCTGGAAAAGGGGCAACCGGGACAGAATCCGGCGCCCCGACTGGGACTAGAACCCGGTGTGCCAGCGCCACAAGGCGGAGGATTAGCCTATTGAGCCGCGGCGCCAGCCATAAATATAATAAATCTTTAAAAAAAATGATTGTAGTAATGGTTTGTACAACTCTGAATATACTAAAAGCCATTGAATTGTATATTTACATAGGTAAATTGTATGGTGTGTGAATTATATCTCGATAAAGCTGTTTCGTTTGTTTGTTTGTTTTTTGACTGGCAGAGTTAGTGAGAGAGACAGAGAGAAACGTCTTCCTTCCATTGGTTCATTCCCCAAATGGCCACTACGGCTGGCGCACTGCGGCGATCTAAAACCAGGAGCCAGGCACTTCCTCCTGGTCTCCCATGCGGGTGCAGGTGCCCAAGCACCTGGGCCATCCTCCACTACCCTCCTGGGCCACAGCAGAGAGCTGGACTGGAAGAGGAGCAACCGGGACTAGAACTCAGCGCCCATATGGAATGCTCGCGCCGCAGTCGGAGGATTCCCAAGTGAGCCACGACGCTGGCCCCGATAAAGCTGTTATTAAAACAATTTGGAGGCCGGTGCCGCGGCTCACTAGGCTAATCCTCCGCCTTTAGCGCCGGCACACCGGGTTCTAGTCCCGGTCGGGGCGCCGGATTCTGTCCCGGTTGCCCCTCTTCCAGGCCAGCTCTCTGCTGTGGCCAGGGAGTGCAGTGGAGGATGGCCCAAGTGCTTGGACCCTGCACCCCATGGGAGACCAGGAGAAGCACCTGGCTCCTGCCATCGAATCAGTGTGGTGCGCCGGCTGCAGCACGCCAGCCACGGCGGCCATTGGAGGGTGAACCAATGGCAAAGGAAGACCTTTCTCTCTGTCTCTCTCTCTCACTGTCCACTCTGCCTGTCAAAAAAAAAAAAAAAAAAACAATTTGGAGCTGGCATTGCTGCATAGCGAATTGTCATCGTGATAAAATTAGAATTCTCCACCACGTTTTAGAAGGCCTGCCATGGTCTTTCCCTCTCCTACCTCACAGCTTTATCGCTTACCTGTGCCTCATCATTTCTTCCTACTCTACATTCTATTAATATTAAATTACTCTCAAATTAACTAGTCTCAAAGGGACTCTTAAACTCCTTAACTCATTGCTCCCCAAACACACTATATGTCTTTATCCCCAGATGGCTGTAATGGCCAGAGCTAGGCCAAAGAAACCAGGAGCCAGGAGCTTCCTCTGGGTCTCCCACGTGGGTGCAGGGGCCCAAGCACTTGGGCCATCTTCTGCTGCTTTCCTAGGTGCATTAGCAGAGGGCTGGATCAGAAGTGAAACAGCGGGGACCAGGTACCAATATGGGATCCTGGCATTGCAGGTGGTGGCTGTACCTGCTACGCCATAGTGCTGGCCACTGGAATTCCTTTTTAACCACCACATCGGGACCCAACTACAGACCTTGTCCCAGTAGACCTCTTCATACTACATTGGGGGTCGGCACTGTGGCACAGAAGGTTAAGCCTCTGCCTGCAGTGCTGGCATCCATATGGGCACCGGTTCAAGTCCCTACTGCTCCACTTTTGATCCAGCTCCCTGCTTAGGTGCCTGGGAAAGAAGCAGAAGATGGTCCAAGTGCTTGGGCCCCTACACTGACATGGGAAACATAGAAGAAGCTCCTGGCTTTGGGTTGGTCCAGCCCTGGCCATTGCAACCTTTTGGAGAGTGAACCAGTGGATGGGAGATCTTTCTCTCTCATTTCTTCTCTCCATTTCTTTGCCTTTCAAATAAATAAATAAATCTTAAAAAGCAAAAGAAAACAAAAAAACACATATTAGACTGAGTGTCCTCTACTCAGCAGTAAGTGCCTTGTGCCTGTGGACAAGACTCTCTAATTACCATTGTATACTTAGCTGGTATAGCAGTATTGGTGGTCACTTAAAGATTTGTAGAAGTAGTGAAATAGTCCCACAAAAAGTCTTCAAAGGTGCATATGAAAATCTACTTCAGAATAAATCATTATGATGCAAGATTTTTTTTTAAAGATTTATTTTATTTATTTGAAAGGCAGAGCCACAGAAAGAGAGAGATTTTAATTCGTTTTAGGTTGTTTTGAATTATTTGTTCTTTTTAAATATTTATTTATTATTTGAAAGGCAGAGTTACAGAGAAACAGAGAAAGAGAAACCGAGACCGACCTTCCATCTGCTGGTTCACTCCTCAAATGGCTGCAATGGCTGCAGCAGAGCTGATGCGAAGCTAGGAGCTTCTTCTGAGTCTCCCACACAGATACAGAGGCCCATGCACTTGGGCCATCTTTGATTGCCTTCCCAGGCCATGGCAGAGAGCTGGATCAGAAATAGAGCAGCTGGGTTTTGAACTGTACTCATATGAGATGCTGGCACTGTAGGTGGTGGCTTTACCTGCTACGCCACAGAACTGGCCCTAGATTTTTTGTTTTTAGCATTATATAATATAGTATCTATTTGATTTATTAGATTTGCCTTGATTTATGTGATTATTTCTTTAAAAATACTAGAAATGTACTGTTAGTGGAAAAATCAAAATTGATTTACAGTATTGTTTATTGTGGTATCTAAAAGCAGAATATGCAAAACAAGTGAATTAGCATAATTTAGTTCTATGTACTATAAATTATGAGAGAATTCACAACAGGCTTGTTTTAAAAAAAAATTGCCTCCAGTATAATTGTTTTTGTTTTTTATTTTAAGATTTTTATTTGTTTTTTTGACAGAGTTACAGACAGAGAGAGAGACAGAGAGAAAGGTCTTCCTTCCGTTGGTTCACTCCCCAAAGGGCCGCCACGGCCGGAGCTCCGCCAATCCGAAACCAGGAGCTAGGTGCTTCTTCCTGGTCTCCCATGTGGGTGCAGGTGCCCAAGCACTTGGGCCATCCTGCACTGCCTTCCCAGGCCACAACAGAGAGCTGGACTGGAAGAGGAGCAACCGGGACTAGAACCCGGCGCCCATATGGTATGCCAGTGCCGCAGGTGGAGTATTAACCTAATGCGACACTTCGGCAGGCCCTCCCCCCCTTTTTTTTTGAGATTGATTTATTTGGAAGGCAGAATTACAGAGAGGGTATAATTTTTTTCAAGATTTATTTGTTTATTTGAATGACAGAGTTACAGAGAGAGCGAGAGACAGAGATCATCCATTCACTAATTCACTCCCCAAGTGGCCACAACAACCAAGGCTGGATGGGGCTGGAACCAGAAGCTAGGAACTTCTGGGTTTCCTACTTGGGTGCAGAGGCCCAAGCAATTGGACCATTTTTTGCTGCTTTCCAGACACATTAGCAGGGACCTGGATTAGAAATGGAGCAGCCAGGACTTGAACTAGTGCCCATATGGGATGCTAGTGTTATAGGTGGAAGCTTTGCCCTCTAAGCCACAATGCTGGCCCTCGTAATTTGTGCTTTTAAAAAAATGGGGTTGCATGGGGCTGGTGTTGTGGTTCAGTGGGTTAAGCCACAGTTTGTGGTGTTGTCATCCTATATTGGAGTGCCAGTTTCACATCCTGACCTCTGCTTCTGATTCAGCTTTCTACTAATGAGCCTGGGAAGTGAGCAGGAGGTAGCTGTAGTGTTTCACCCCTGGCACCCATGTGAGAGACCTAGCATGTGTGTCACCTAACATGACAGTGAAGCACTAGGTAACTCTCGGGTTAGTCTGAGGGGATCTGCACAGGCTCCGTTTACAATCTTGGCTGCCACAAGTTAGGTCTAGTTGTATCAGGGGTTCTGGAAAGACATGGCAGCAGATTTTTTCCTAATCCCAAACAAGTATTACGTTACTGTGCAATATAGGTGGGCAGATGACTATTGTCAGCTGTTAGTGTGTTATGCAGTGTTGGGAAGCTTGCTGTCCATGGTTTCAGTGGGAGCCACTGAGGTCACCCTCATGCAAGGGCATATTCTTGACCTATAAGGTCTAATTGTTGTGAGGAATTCAGTCCCCAGCTGGGCTTGCTCCAAGTTTTTGCTTCCACATGAGAAAAGAATTCAGGGAGCAGGGCCTAGCATTGTGGTGCAGTGAGTTAAGCCACTGCCTGCAACACCAGCAGCCCATCTGAGCTGGCCTGAGTTCCATCTGCTCCACTTCTGACCCAGTTCCCTGCTAATGCACCAGGCAAACAGTGGAAGATGGCCCAGGTCCTAGGGCCCCTGCTACTCATGTGGGAGTTGAAACTCCTGGCTCCTGGTTTTGACTTGGCCTTGTCCTGACCATTGCAGTCATTTGGGGAGTAAACCTTAGGGTGGATGATCTCTCTCTGCCCCTTTCTTTTTCTCCCTTCTCTCTTTCTCTCTCTCTGTCTCTGTAATTTGGTGTTCCTGGTTCCTGGCTCCTGGACCACCTTTCTCTCTGTCACCCTACTCTTCAAATAAAGAAATGAATGAATCTTTTAAAAAATAAAATGTGTTCCATAAATTTGAGAGAAAGTGTGTTGTGGGTCCACCGTTGCGGTACAGTGGGGTCAAGCCGCCAGCTGCAACTCCAGCATCCCAAACTGATGCTATTTCAAGTCCTGACTGCTCCACTTTTAATCCAGCTCCCTGCTAATGTCCCTGGAAAAGCAGCAAAAGATGGCTCAAATGCTTGAGCACCTGCCACCACTTAGGAGACCTGGATGAAACTCCTGGCTCCTGACTTTGGCCTGGCCCAGCCATAGCTGATGAGGCCACTAGGGAGTGAACCAGCAAATGGTTTTTTTTCTCTGTCTCTCCCTCGCCCTCTATAACTCTTTCAAATGAATAAATAAATCTTTTTTTTTTAAAGTGTGTTTTACAAAATTAGGTGTATATGTTCAATGTATTTCCATCCTACTTTTCATTTGTACATGATAGAATAATTTCTGTTTTAGGATATGTCAGCATATGTGAAGAAAATCCAATTTAAATTGCACGAAAGCTATGGCAATCCTTTAAGAGGTACAGAACAGTTTTTTGACTTGTATATAAAGTTAAAAAGATACAGGAAACTAAATCAGTCATTTACAATTTTAATTTTTTTACTCTTTCCAGTTGTTACGAAACCTCCGTATGAAATTACCGAAACAGGATGGGGTGAATTTGAAATAATCATTAAGATATTTTTTATTGACCCTAATGAAAGACCTGTGAGTAATGTTGTTTTGCAAATGTATATTCCAAGCAAATGTTAAAATGTAACAACCATTAATACATATCTAGTGTTCATTCAGATGTACTTTATGTAATCTTATGGTATGGTGTATTTTGCCATGATTTAAGGTTTTCCATTTTTGGGTGAAGTGCCTTTCAAACCACCCCCCATTGTTTTTTCTCAAGCATGGAAATAAAGAATATAATTGCATTGGAAAGAAACCATGGAAATCAGATGATTACTGCAACAACAAAAAAAGCATTCAAAATTCATTAGTGTCATTTGGCTGTTCATATTACACAAGTTGAGTCCATATGCTCTCTGAAAAGGGAGTATTCAGTTTTTATGATGAAAGTCTTAAGAACAATCTTTTTGCCTTTTCAAACTGCCATCAGTACTAACAGCTTTATTTTTTTATGAGTTCTTATTTATAACCATTGACTTTTTCAGTTGTGATCTCTTGTCAGATTGTTCCTTGATAATGTAAAAAAATCTCCCAAAACATTCACTTTGATCCCTCAGCAACTTTGTGAAGTTGAGGAAATTCTCATTTTAGAGATGAGGATACTGAGGTTCAGGTTAAGTCGTGTGCTCAGAAACACTCAGTTTAAGTAATTGTGGCAGGGTTAGTTTTTGAACCCAGGTGTTTGCTTTCAGACCAAACACCCTTTCAGGTACTTTTTCTTGTGACCAGAACTAAGTTGTCTGTTTCCTTTTTAAAAACAAGTGGGGTCCGAAATAATTTATGGCTGTTTCATTGCACATACGTGTGGCTCGGGGTTAACTCTAGTTTCGGGACTTTGACTTTCATCACTATTGATTTTTGTCTTAGAATCAGCTTGGGCTGGCGCCGTGGCTCACTTGGCTAATCCTCTGCCTTCGGCACCGGAATCCCATACGGGCGCCAGGTTCTAGTCCCGGTTGCTTTTCTTCCAGTCCAGCTCTCTGCTGTGGCCTGGGAAGGCAGTGGAGGATGACCCAAGTGCTTGGGTGCCTGCACCCGCATGGGAGACCAGGAGGAGGCACCTGGCTCCTGGCTCCGGATTGGCACAGCGCCAGCCGCAGCAGCCATATTGGGGGTGAACCAACGGAAGGAAGACCTTTCTCTCTGTCTCTCCCTCTCACTGTCCGTAACTCTACCTGTCAAATAAATAAATAAATATTAAAAAAAAAAAATCAGCTCATTCCTTTATCAGATTACATTTTTTGAAAGTTCTGGTTTTTTTGTTTTTTTTGTTTGTTTGTTTTTTGTGTTTTTTTAGATTTATTTATTTATTTGAAAGTCAGAGTTACACAGAGAGAGGAAGGGCAGAGAGAGAGAGAGAGGTCTTACATCCACTGGTTCACTTCTCATTTGGCTGTAACAGCCAGGAGCTTCTTCTGGGTTTCCCACACGAATGCAGGGGCCCAAGGCCTTGGGCCATCCTCTTCTGCTTTCCCAGGCCACAGCTGAGAACGGAATTGGAAGTGGAACAGCCAGGACTCGAACCAACACCTATATGGGATGCCGGCACTGTAGGCGGTAGCTTTATCTGCTATGCCACAGTACTGGTCCCTAAAAGTTCTAATTTTAAGGAAGCTGTACTTTATGTTATGCTTCCTTAAACTTTTCCAACTCTTCATTACATTAGTTTTCTTTTCTCCTGAGTAAACATCTATAGCTTATTAAATATTTTTCATGTGGTGGGATTTCCATATCCCCTGCTATTCTTACTGTCCTTGTAGACCTCTCACAGACATTCTGTTCTGTTTGGCAATAAATTATGAAATGTGCATTATTTGCAAGATGTTGTTCAAGGGATTGTGAAGGATACAGAAATGAAACATGCCTGACATTAATGAGAATAGTTTGAGGGAGAGAAGAGCACAGAATGCGGATGTTGAGAGAGATGGAGGAGCCCATGATGTTCCTAGACCAGACACTTACTTTCACTTTTGAGATTGTCCTGTTTTCATTTTCCTTTTGAGAATTTGCTCTTTACCTTTGCCTACAAATCTGCCCCATGCCAACACAATTGGAAACATTTTCTGTGAAAGGAGTCTCATATAGCCTGTAACCTCTGAGGGCGAGCTCTCAAAGTCATGTATGGAAAGGTAAAGTAATATCACCTGTTGGACTTCTGCAGTGATTAATCTATTGGGTACATTCCCATAGAAGATCTACATAGGCCTAAATTTTGTTTCCTAAAAAAAGTTACAGCGTTCTTTTGATATAATGAAACAGTTATACTTTTTTAGTAGTTGGCTCTTACAGAAAATATGTCATCTATTAAGGTTTATTTAAAACATAAAGACATAGGTAATTTATCGTTAACTTCTGTTATCCAATAATCTGTTATAGGTTAACCCACTGTAAATTTTCTAAAAGCAAAATGCTAAAATTGGGTTTCATTCTTAGAAATAGGAATTTCTAGTAGAGGCGGTTTCATTGCTCTAAGAATTTTCAAATACTACTCAAAATTAGAAACATGTCTTGAAATTGTTTATTGTCTGTATTTGTATGCCTTTGGAAGTCTAAATAATAAATTTAGGGAAGGACAGTTTTATGACATGATTGTAAAAGAATTTTTTTTAATTAGATGTGCACATGGTTTAAAAGACTTTTTAAAATACTATCTGGGAGGGAGCTTAAAGCAGTAAACATTTATTCACACATTCCTGGAGGTCAGGAATATTCCTGTTCTTTTCAAAGCCTCAAGGAAGAATCTTTTTTTTTTTTTTTTTTTTTTTTTTTTTTTTTTTTTTTTTGCCTCTTCCAGCTCCAGATAGCCTCGGGCATTCCTTGGCTTTTGTTAGCATAACTCTTGTCTCTATGTCAGTTGTCATAGGAGCTTGTCTCTCTCCCTGTCAGTATCTCCATTCCTTAAGGGTCCCAGTCAGACTGGATTAGGGCCTGTCTGATGACCTCCTTTTAACTTCTTAACTACATCTGCAAAGACCCTATTTCCAAGTAAGATGACATCCACAGGTGCTAAGATTTAGGATTTCAACGTATCTTTCTGGGTGATACAGTTAAATATGTGAAATCGTGTTTCCCTGTCTCCTACCTGTTCCCCAGGAAAACTACTTTTTAGCAATTAATGTTTTTCAGTTCTTGTAGAAATTGCTCCCGTGGATCTCATATATTTAAACTGTTAATTTTAGATTTCTCAACTTTAGATAGTATCTTTCAGCTGGTAGTGATGACAGATGATTCCTTCTTTTTTTTAAGATTTATTTATTTGAAAGAGTTACAGAGAGAGAGGTCTTCCATCCGCTGGTTCACTCCCCAGATGGCTGCAATGGCTGCAGTGGCTGGAGCTGCGCCAATCCAAAGCTAGGAGCTTCTTCTGGGTCTCACAAGTGGGTGCAGGGGCCCAAGGACTTGGGCCATCTTGTACTGCTTTCCCAGGCCATAGCAGAGAGCTGGGTTGGAAGAGGAGCAGCTGGGACTAGAACTGGCGCCCATATGGGATGCTGGTGCTTCAAGCCAGGGTGTTAACTCACTGTGCCACAGCACCATTCCCCCCCCCCTTTTCTTTTTTCAGGTTTCTTTTTTTCATTTTGCTGAACTAATTTCTTCAGAAAAGATTATTGAGAAATAAACTTTTGTAAACATTGCTCACTGAAAAGGTCTTTATTTTCCCTTCATACTTGATTTGTTGGGGTGAAAAGTTCTAGATATATGCTTTCTAATCTGTTCGAAGGGGGAAGGGAGGGTCAAAAGGCCCGCACTTGATGACATTCTTCATCTTAGTAACTGCCAACTCCGGAGCTCGTGGGCACTCTGGCTCCCACCAACTGATGCAGTTTTCCTCCTTAAGTTTTCAGGTTGTGGTTTTTCTCTGTTATGCTTTGTCACCATTTCACTGTTGTCTCATCTACTTTCTGTCTGTTCTAGAAAATCGCTAAGCTATCTATTTTAAAGATGGCATATGATTCATGCTTTCTTATTTTTAGATTGTTTGTCTTTATTAGTGTGCTTAGAATTCTGTGAATTTCCCTTCTGCCTCCACATTCTTAATGCACCAACTTGAACCTGGAAAATGTCCTTTAAATAGGATACTTCTGGTTGAATCATGTCCAGGGAAGCCCGACATTTCTACAAATTCAGTTAGATTGTCTTTAAAGGGAGTTGATGATACTTTTCAAAATCAGTTGCAAGAATTTTTGTAATTTTCTGATTTCCTTTACTCCGTATTTTGTGTTTAGAAGAATAGCATTCCCTTATTAATGATTTTACGTAACTTTTTGGAAGATTCTTGAGGCTTCTAAATTATCTTCTGTAACTAAAACATGAACTCTGTTGCCAGCTAGGTTTTATTTCACTGAAATGATTAACATTGTACTGCACAACTTTTCCTTTGATGTGTTACTGCACTTATATTTAAGTATTTGAAGATATGCTCTTGCCAAATGAATTACCACTGACCAGCTTTTTTTTTTTTTTTTTTTACTTTTTATATCATTTATGTAGTAATTTTATAGATCCCCGAAGAGGTTATCTTGCCCTCACTGAACATTTTAGTATTGGACATTTCATTTGAAAATACTAATTCTTTTTTCCCCCACAATAAATTTGTAAACTCTAATCTTCACTGATAACTATCACAATCCAGTATTGATTTTGTAAATAAAAAAATTATGTCTTAGTGATTTCCCAGTTTAATTCCGATTACTGAATATTGTGTTATATTTTCTTACAGTTATCTCTAGATGTTCTTGAACATATCCTTATTTATTTTCTTAAAAACATTCATCAAAATAGAATGGATGGATGGTCGTAACCAGTGGGAAAACAGAAGTGCAGAGAGATTGGATGATTGACCTCAATAAGTTGCAATTGAAATAAGATTCTGAAGCTGATAGGTTTCAATCTCTAATTCAGTTTAGGAAGTGACAATGTCTCACAATGGTGGTACAAGCCATTTCACAGATGTGACTCTTTTTATTTCACAGGTAACCCTATATCATTTATTAAAACTGTTTCAATCAGACACTAATGCAATGCTGGGAAAAAAGACAGTGGTTTCAGAGTTCTATGATGAAATGGTAAGAAGATTTAATAATACTAAGAGTTTTTAAAACAAGTTGGTAATCTTTGAAGTTATTGGACTTTTTTTTAAATTCTGTCACCTTAGATATTTCAAGATCCAACAGCAATGATGCAGCAATTATTAACAACATCTCGTCAGCTAACATTAGGAGCCTATAAGCATGAAACAGAATGTAAGTGCCACATTTTCTTAATTCTGAAAAGCAATATAATCCGTAATATGTGTGAAAGGATTGTATTATTGAGCATTAATCTTTTTTAAATAAGTAAATCTTTTTTTAATGATATAAGTAAATTTTTTAGGAGTTAAAATTGGTGTAGAACTTATAAAAAAAGGATGTTTTAAATTGTGCCAGCATTCAAAATAGTGAAAGATTCTCACATTGTCTGAAACATTGGTGGTCTGTTTTGTTCCCTAATTACATTTAAGTCCAGTTTCTATTAGTCTAGCCTGTTACTTAGTCATTTTCTGTTTACTGGTCTTTGCTAACAAAATTTGTGTGAAGGACCTTGCAGAATATATTTTGTGTACTGTGTACTATGAAAGAATCTGTGTCACGTTTTTACCAATGTCATTTTATAGACAGTTTCAAGTGAATGCTTTAATGATGAAAACCTGAATGCCACATTGAAGGTCATGTAATAGTTTCCCCAAGCTGATGTGTCCTCAGAATCCTCTGTACATCACCAGTGCATCGACTGCCAGTGATTTGTGGTTGACATTTAAGATGACACCTATGTGCCATCCCTAAATTATCTGTGATGTTACTATTCATTCAGTCATTCCTTTGATCTTTAATTCATTCATTTACAATTTATACTGAACACAGGTTTTATGCCAGGCAGTATTATGTGCTGAGGATAGAGCAGTGTCCAACTTAGACATAAAGCTCCACCCTCCTGGGTCTTACATTCTATTCTAATAGGAGACAGACAGGTATTAAATAAATAGAACAGTGAAGTATAAGGTAATGATTGGGTGCTGTGGAAAAAAAATAAAGTAGGTCAGAAGCACCTTTGGTAGGAAATGGTTGGAGCTCTGAAAATTAGGTCAAGGAACGCATTTGGTACCTAGAGAGGCATGGTACTGATCTGAGGTAGAAGCCCTGAGGTGAAAGTGTAGCTGGTATGGCTACGGACCAAGAAAGAGGCTAGTGTAGTGAGAAGAATAGAAAGGAAAGAGGAATGGGAGATGAGACTAGAGAAGTTCACAAGAGATGAAGTCATGTTGGGACTGTGGATAACATTTATTTAGGAGTTTAGATTTTTAAGCTGAATGAGATGTGAAGTCATTTGTGGGTTTTGAGCAGGGGAGAGACATTATCAGACTTAACATTTTTAAAAGATCACATAATAGGTACATGTGTTTGACCACAGGGATTAAAACTCCTCTTGGGACACTTACATTTCATGTCAGGATGTGTGGGGTTTGAGTCCTGGCTCTGCTTCCAGTTCCAGCTTCCTGCTAATGCACACGCTGGGAGACTGCAGGTGATTGTTCAAGTACCTGGGTCCCCGCCATCCACATAGGAGATCTGGAATGAGTTCCAAGGTTCAAGGCATTGAGGTGGCCCAGCCCCAGGTGTTGCATATGTTTCAGGAGTGAACCAGCAGATGAGAGAGGTCTCTGTTTCTTTCTCTCTGTATCTCTGCTTTTCAAATAAGTTTTAAGTCTTTTTTTTTTTTAACAGAATAACCTTCAAATTAATTTCCTCTAAATTGAGACTTCTTTAGGAAATTAAAAATAAACTTTTCCTTTTTTATTTATATAAACAATAAATAGGGAGCAGAAACCTGGAACAAGCTAAAAGAAGTTTTAAAATGTTTTCCCCAAAAATCTCATTGCTGATTAGCCCAGGACTTCTTCTAAATACAGCAGGACCCTTGTAATCCTTGAGTTGCCAAAAAAAAAAAAATCACAAATTTAATAACAAGAATTTGTTTTGTCTACTGTGAATGCTATTCTTTTGACAATTAATTAAAATCAGGTGTGCTTGACTAGATTTAAAACTCAGACATACAGACTCCTGTTATTGCTGAAATGTCCCAGAGGGTTTTTTTTTAAAAAGGTTTGTTTGTGTATTAAAAAGAGTTACAGAAAGAGAGGGAGAGACAGTAAGAGATATCTTCCATCCACTGGTTCACTCTGCAAATAGCCACAGTGGCTGGGGTTGAACCAGGCAGAGGTCAGTAGCCTGGAACTCCATCCAGGTCTTCTACTTTGGTGGCATGGCTTAAGCTGTCTTCCACTGCTTTCTCAGGGTCGTTATCAGGCAGCCAGATCAGAAGTAGAGCAACTGGGACTCCAACTAGTGCTCATACTGGATGCTGGCATTGCAGGCAGCAGCTTAATCCCAACTGTGTCACAATGCCATGCCAGAGGAGTCTTCAGAAAGTTCATAGTAAAAGGGAATTAAAAGTAAGTTCATTTTGTTGTAAAAAGTTTGCACCAGATGCACTTTTTTTTTTTTTAAAGATTTATTTATTTGAAATGCAGAGTTACAGAGAGGCTGAGGCAGAGAGAGAGGTCTTCCATCCACTGGTTCACTCCCCAAATGGCCACAATGGCTGGAGCTGAGCTGATCCAAAGCCAGGAGCTAGGAGCTTCTTCTGGGTCTCCCATGAGGGTGCGGGGACCCAAGGTGTTGGGCCATCTTCTACTGCTTTCCCAGGCCATATCACAGAGCTGGATCAGAAATGGAGCAGCCAGCTGGAGCCGTGGCTCACTTGGCTAATCCTCCGCCTGCGACGCTGGCACCCCAGGTTCTAGTCCTGGTCGGGGTGCTGGATTTTGTCCCGGTTGCTCCTCTTCCAGTCCAGCTCTCTGCTGTGGCCCGGGAAGGCAGTGGAGGATGGCCCAAGTGCTTGGACCCTGCACCTGCGTGGGAGACCAGGAGGAAGCACCTGGCTCCTGGCTTCGGATCAGCACAGTGCACCAGCCGTAGAGACCATTTGGGGGGGTGAACCAATGGAAGGAAGACCTTTCTGTCTGTCTCTTTCATTGCCCATATGGAATGCCAGCACTGCAGGCGCTGGCTTTACCCGCTACGCCACAGCCACCGCGGCCTCCAAATGCACATTTTCCATGAACTTTTTTTAAGACCTCTCATACGCATGGATTTCAAAAGAAATTGGTGATGGGGTGTATGTGGCATTGTGTTGCAGATTAAGTCGCAGTAGCTGGGACAGTTTGTGTTCTGGCTGCTACATTCCCAATCTAGCTCCCTGCTAATGGCCTGGGCAAAGCTGCAGAAGATGGCCCAATTATTTGTGTCCCTGCACTCACTTGGGAGACCCAGATGAAGCTCCTGACTTCAGCCTGGCCCAACCCTGGCTGTTGTGGCCATCTCGGGAGTGAACTAGAGGATGGAAGATCTCCCTGTGTCTGTCTGTCTCTAATCTGATTTTCAAACTAAATGAATAAATCTTTTTTTTTTTTTTTTTTTTTTTTTTTTTGATAGGCAGAGTGGACAGTGAGAGAGAGAGAGACAGGTCTTCCCTTGCCGTTGGTTCACCCTCCAATGGCCGCCGCTGCAGCCGGCGCAGCGCGCTGATCCGATGGCAGGAGCCAGGAGCCAGGTGCTTTTTCCTGGTCTCCCATGGGGTGCAGGGCCCAAGCACCTGGGCCATCCTCCACTGCACTCCCTGGCCATAGCAGAGAGCTGGCCTGGAAGAGGGGCAACCGGGACAGAATCCGGCGCCCCGACCGGGACTAGAACCCGGTGTGCCGGCGCCGCAAGGTGGAGGATTAGCCTATTGAGCCACGGCGCCGGCGAATAAATCTTTTTTTTTTTAATTTTTATTTTATTTATTTATTTATTTTTTTTTTTTTTGACAGGCAGAGTTAGACAGTGAAAGAGAAAGAGACAGAGAGAAAGGTCTTCCTTCCGTTGGTTCACCCCCCAAATGGCTGTTACGGCCGGCACGCTGCGCCGATCTGAAGCCAAGAGCCAGGTGCTTCCTCATGGTCTCCCATGCGGGTATAGGACCCAAGCATCCTCCACTGCCCTCCTGGGCCCCAGCAGAGAGCTGGACTGGAAGAGGAGCAACCAGGACAGAATCCAGCACCCCGACCAGGACTAGAACCTGGGGTACCGGCGCCGCAGGCAGAGGATTAGCCAAGTGAGTCACGGCACCGGCCAAATAAATATTTTAAAAAATGAGTGGTTGGGACCAGGGTCCAGTGCAGAGAGCCCTTCATCCCTGGAAACGGGGCACGGCCGGAAAGGGGGCCACCCTCTTGCCCATCACACACCGCACATTTGTGGGGAACCTGGCACTAAACCATTTGTAGACGACCTTCTTCTGGGTCAGGGTTTCATACGTAGCAGAGCAGCTCCCTCGCTGTGATCTATTGAAAGTCAGCCCTCGACACAAAGGTTTGAAATAGAAGAAAAAATATAAAATAAAAAAAAAATGAAAAAGTAAAATAAAAAATAAAAAAGAAGGAAAAAAATGAGTGTCTGGTGCTGTGGTGTAGCGGGTGAAGCCGCCGCCTGCAGTGCTGGCATCTCATATGGACGCCTGTTCAAGTCCTGGCTGCTCCACTTCTGATCCAGCTTTCTGCTATGGCCTGGGAAAGCAGTAGAAGATGGCCAAAGTCCTTGGGCCCCTGCACCCACGTGGGAGACCAGGAAGAAGCTCCTGGCTCCTGGCTTCAGATCAGCATAGTTGCAGCCAATTAGGAAGTGAAGCAGCAGATGGAAGACCTCTTTCTCTACCTCTCCTTCTCTCTCTGTGTAACTCTGATTTTCAAGTAAATAAATAATTCTTTAAAAGAAAAAAAATTAGCAAGGTCAGGGTTGTGACATAACAGGTAAAGCCACTTCATGTGATACTGGCATGCCATCTTCTATTGCTTTCCCAGGCCATAGCAGAGAACTGGACTGGAAGAGGAGCAGCCGGGTCTAGAACTGGCGCCCATATGGGGTGCTGGCACAGCAGACAGAGCATTAACCTACTGCTCCATGGTGCCGGCCCCATAAAAAAAATTTTTTTAATGTATTGTGAACAAACCAAAGACAGACAAGTTGTGGAAACCTGTTGCACTAATGTCACAAGTAAATTAGTTTTCTTAATATACAAATCAATGGTTCCTATAAATTCAGTAAGAAAGGCCAGTAACCCAATAGAAAAATGAACAAGGGGAAAGCAATTCATAGAAAAGAAGGGAGATATGCCTTAAACATAGAAAAAAATTTTAGTTGGCTTCGGTATAATAAGATAAATGCAATTTAAGACCACTTTGAAATAATCTTTTTACAGATGTTATTTATTTATTGATTAGTTTATTTGAAGCACAGAGAGAGGTGGTCTGTCCTCTGGCTCACTCCCCAGATTCCCACAATGGCCAGGGCTGGCCCAGACCAAAGCCAGGAGCCAGGAACTCCATCCAGGTCTCCCACATCGGTGACAGGGACCCAAGTATTCTGGCATCGCCTCCTGCCTTCCCAGCTGCATTAACAGGAACCTGGCTCAGAAAGGGAGCATCCAGGACTCAAACTAACACTGTGATAGGGAATGCTGGCATCCCAAGCTGCAGCTTAACCCACTGCCCCACAAAGCTGGCCCCTGAAATAATGTTTGTTTTTTGTTTTTGTTTTTTTATCTTTTAGGTTTATTTGTAGGGAAACAAATATATAATACTAGTGGAATTAAAACTTGGTAGACCCTCTAAGAGTTACTTGAGTGGCTGGCATTGTGTCATAGCAGGTTAAGCCCTGGCCTGCAATGCCAGTGTCCCATATGAGTGCCAGTTTGAGAACTGGCTGCTCTACTTCAAATCCTGCTGCTTGCTAGTATGCCAGGGAAAGCAGCAAAGGGCAGCCTGGTTACTTCGGCCCATGCATTCACATGAGATACCTGGAAGAAGCTCCTGGGTGCTGGCTCCTGGCTTTGGCCTGGCCCAGCCCCAGCTCTCGACAGCCATCTGGAGAGTGAACCAGCAGAAGGAAGTTCTCTGCTTCTACCTCCCTCTCTGTAACTCTGCCTTACAAATAAAAATTAATCTTAAAAAAAAGTTACTTGAGGGCCCCGCACCGTGGTTCACTTATCCTCCGCCTGTGGCGCCAGCATTCCATATGGGCGCCGGATTCTGTCCCGGTTGCTCCTCTTCCATTCCAGCTCTCTGCTGTGACCCGGGAAGGCAGTGGAGGATGGCCCAAGTGCTTGGGCCTTGTACCCGCGAGGGAGACCAGGAGGAAGCCTGGCTCCTGGCTTCAGATCAATGCGGTGCACCGGCCGTAGTGGCCATTTGGGGAGTGAACCAATGGAAGGAAGACCTTTCTCTCTGTCTCTGTCTCTCTCTCACTGTCTATAATTCTACCTGTCAAATAAAAAAAGTTACTTGACAAGTACATAAATCCTTTTTTTTTTTTTTTTTTTGACAGGCAGAGTGGATAGTGAGAGAGAGAGACAGAGAGAAAGGTCTTCCTTTGCTGTTGGTTCACCCTCCAATGGCCGCCACAGCTGGCGCACTGTGGCCGGCGCACCGTGCTGATCTGAAGGCAGGAGCCAGGTGCTTCTCCTGGTCTCCCATGGGGTGCAGGGCCCAAGCGCTTGGACCATCCTCCACTGCCTTCCCGGGCCACAGCAGAGAGCTGGACTGGAAGGGGGCAACCGGGAAAGAATCTGGCGCCCCGACCAGGACTAGAATGCCGCTAGGTGGAGGATTAGCCTATTGAGCCGCGGCGCCGGCCTACATAAATCCTTTGACTTAGCAATTCCACTTAGAGAAATTTATCCTATAAATATATTGATTATCCAACAAATATAAAGAAATGACTGTATGCAGCATTGTTTGTAGAAAGAAATGGGAATGATGTTGTGGTATAACAGGTTAAGCCGCTGCCTGTGATGCCACCCTCTTGTGTGGGTGCCAGTTTGTGTCCTGGTTACTCCACTTCCTATCCAGCTCCCTGCTAATTGCTTGGGAAAGCAGTTGAAGGTGGCCCAAATACTTGGGCCTCTGCACACATGTAGGAGACTGGAAGAAGCTCCTGGCTTCAACCTGGCCCGGCCCCATGTGTTGTGGCTATTTAGGGTGTGAACCAGTGGATGGAAGATCTGTCTTTCCCTTTTTCTCTGAAACTCTGCCTTTCAAGTAAATAAATAAATCTTAAAAAATGGAAGTACTCAAGTATATAAAAACTTACCTTTAATTCTACTTTTTATTAAAGATTTATTTATTTAAAAGGCAGAGTTACAGAGAGAGAGAGAGATCTTCCACCCACTGGTTCACACCCCAAATGGCTACAATAGCCAGGGCTGGGCCAGATGGAAGCCAAGAGCCAGGAGCTTCTTCTGAGTCTCCCATGATGGGGGACAGGGGCCCAAGCACTTGGGCCATCTTGTGCTGCTTTCCCAAGGAGCCTGATCGGAAGCAGAGCAGCTGGGACTCAAACTGGCACCAATATGGGAAGCCAGCATTGCAAGCGGCATGTTTACCTGCTACACCGCAATACCAGCCTTTTTTGGCCCCAAAGTAGACTTACCTTTTAATTTTTCCTCGTGAACTTGATATACTCTTATACTTTAAAAATCAGCAGCAGCAATTACCTAAAATGTCCACCAGATGGAAATGTTGGATATATACAGGCATTTTTCTTAATGCTACACTATTCAAGTAACATATTTAAATTGGTATTTTGTAGTAATGACATTTTCTTTAGTGATTTGTTATATAGCCAGCTAGGTTATTTCAGATATCATTTAATGTCCTATCATCATAATAGTTCGATAGGACTTTTTATGTACTTTTTATGTACTAGGCAGCATGTGGATATTTTATATACACATTAATTCATTTAAAATTTTAACAATATTATGAATTGTTTCCCATTATAATTTCTGCTTTATAAACGAGAAAATTATCATAGAGAGGTGAAAAACCTTAAGAGTGACACAGCTAATAAACTGTAAAGCTGGAATTCAAATTCAGGCAGTCAGTGCTGCCTCTTTGAGAAAAAAGATATGGGCTTATTTTGATAGTATAATTTTGATTATATAAGTTCACCTGTACATCAATTTAAGAATACTTTTATAAAGTGAGTTCATCTTACTAGCTGAAGTCTCTTGGGTTTGTATGGTCCCTTTTTTCCAACTATAAACTGTGCCTCCGCAACCAGAGTTTCATTCTTAGCTGTAGAAAACGTCTGAGCTTGTCTGTTGGGAAGTCAGACTTTCTTTCCTACCCCACCCGCCACATTTGATGTTTACGATCTTCTGTTGTCCGTATTTTATCAGGGGAACATTGACTGAAGAAAGTGCTGTTTGTGATTCTGTGACATATTTTAAATGTAAGAAAAATTAAATAATTCAGTAAAAGTATGTTTTCCTTAGTTGCAGAACTTGAAGTGAAAACTAGAGAAAAATTAGAAGCTGCCAAGAAAAAAACAAGCTTTGAAATTGCAGAGCTGAAGGAGAGATTAAAAGCAAGTCGTGAAACTATAAATTGTTTAAAAAATGAAATCAGGAAACTTGAGGAAGATGATCAGACAAAAGACATATAAATGGCTTTGAAAAGAACTTGCTAAAAATAAGGTGGACTTTGATGGAGAAAAGGACTTAATGAAAATGCTGTGATGTTTCTTAGAGGAACTGTATATGTAGTTGTTGACTAGATTCTCGGCAATGGAGTCAAAGTATTTGTACTGCTCAAGCAATCTTTAATGGGAAATACGTGTTCATTGAGGATGAATCCTGCATAGGATTTTACCAACCCATTTTGGGGAAATTCTATGATGTTAAGCACAATTTTTAAAATATTTTTATTTTAGTATATGTGTAGGTTATTGTCCTTTGACAGGTATCAAAATTTCATTACGAAGAATAACTTGTACAAATTTTGTGTGTATTTCTTTAGTAGTTAGAATTAGTGGTAAAATTAGCCTGTGTATTTAATTTCTCAAGTTCTTACCTGCCCCCATGTTACCTGTCTTGTATATGGTGTGCCCAGTACATAGTCAATAAATGTAGTTTACAGATCCTGTTTGTGCCTCTTGATGTGTTTCTTCCTCTTTGAAAACTTTCTGGCATTCCTTCAATACAACGAACATACCTTCGTAGTGCTGTGACCTCACATCTTTTAAGAGGTTTTGCAGAGGTCTGTGTGGTTTGAAATTCCTGCCTGGACCCTCTGGAATGGCACTTACTGTTCCAGGCATCATTCAGCTTCCTCCTGCCTCTATGCTTCATGCCTACCAGGCCCGTACTATTGGGGAAGGCATGGGGATAGATCCTAAACTGGAGGGAAAAGTGCCATTATACTAGGGGAGCCTTGACATGAGAAACCATCCTCCTAGCCGGATTAGACCCCAAGAATATACTGGTTTAGAAGACCAAAGTTGGGGGTCAGCATTGTAGCATAGTGGGTAAAACCGCTGCCTACAATGCTGATGTTTCGTATGAGCACCGGTTCAAGTCCCAGCCACTCCACTTCTGATCCAGTTCCCTGCTAATGGCCTAGGAAAAGCAGCATCTTAACCACTAGGCCAAATACCTGCCCCAAGCAGTTCATTTTTATGGCTAAGTAATATTCAGTCATATAGATATACCACATTTATTTATCCATTGGTTAACGAACATCTGTGTTTTTCTTTTGGGGTGGCAATTATACATATTACTACATATTTCCATTTCTCCTGGGTACCTATCTAGGAGAGGAAATGCTGAGTTATTGGGTAACTAAAGTTTTTGAAGAATTGTCAAACTGTTTTTTTTTTTTCTTGTTTTTGTTTTTTTTTTTTTTTTATTTGACAGGTAGAGTTATAGTGAGAGAGAGAGACAGAGAGAAAGGTCTTCCTTCCTTTGGTTCACTCCCCAAACCGCCGCTACGGCCAGCGCTGTGCTGATCCGAAGTCAGGAGCCAGGTGCTTCTCCTGGTCTCCTATGTGGGTGCAGGGCCTAATCACTTGGGCCACCTTCCACTGCCTTCCCCAGCCACAGCAGAGAGTTGGATTGGAAGAGGAGCAGCCGGGACTAGAACCCAGCGTCCATATGGGATGCCGGCGCCACAGGCAGAGGATTAACCAAGTGAGCCACGGCGCCAGCCCCCAAACTGTTTTCAAAAGTAGTTACGTCATTTGATATTCCTACCAGCAGTGTATGGATATTCCACTATTTCCATATCCTCACCAACTTTTTTGTTAAAACTCATGGCCATCCATCCTAGTAGGTGTGAAGTCTCACTGTGGTTCTGATTTGCATTTTCCTAATGATACTGTAAATCTTCTCATCTTATTGGCCATTTCTATATCTTCTTTGGAGAAATGTCTATTCAAATCTTTTGCCCATATTTAAACTGTTTTGTCTTTTTTTTTTAAGATTTATTTATTTATTTGAAAGGCAGAGTTAGAGAGAGGCAGAGACAAAGGGAGAGGCGGAGAGAGAAGTCTTCAATCCACTGGTTCACTCCCCAAATGGCTGCAACAGCTGGAGCTGGGTAGATCCAATGCCAGGAGCCAGGAAACTTCTGGATCTTACACATGGGTGCAGGTGCAGTTTCTGGGTCCCCTACCCTGTTCCAGCTCATGACTGTAGCTAGCTGCTAATGCAGACTCTGAGACACAGCAATGATGGTTCAAGTAATTGGATTTCTGTCACCCATATGGAAGACCTGGATCAAGTTCCTAGCTCTTAGCTTTAGTCATCAGCCCATCCCAGGACAATTGTGGGCTCTTGTGGGCTCTTAGAGGGGGGACCAGCAAATAAGAACTCTGTCTCTGCTTCTCAAATTTTTTTTTTAAAGAAAGTATTGATTCTGCTACAACATGAATGACTGTGCTAAGTGAAAGATGCCAGGCATAAAAAGCTGCATTATTGTATGATTCCATATATGTGACATTCCAGAATATGCAAACCTGTTGGATCAGTTGATTGCCAAGGTATGAGGAGAATGGAGGGTGCTTCATCTGCTGATCGAGTGTTTTGGAATTAGTGGTGATAGTTGTACAGTTCTGTGATTTTACTAAAAGCACTGAATTGTGCTCTTCGAAAAGGTGAATATTATGTAAATTTTAATCTCAATAAAAATTTTGAAACATTTCAAAAAGAGCCAGGAGGTGACCAAAGCTACATAATGGCAATGGCTCATTCATCTGTCTATGCCAGATGAATCATTGGAAAAGTGATTGTGACAAAAATCTGCTAAAGTGAGCAGGCTTGTTCAGGATCTGTTCATATTATTTAAATAGACAGCTACTTGGCTCATGTGCTCCCTTCAGCAGTGCACTGGTGGGGATGTTATGCTTCTCAAAACTTCACTTGCCCACCAATGAAGCATATGAAGTGTGAACCAGGTGAAATCATTTTCAGAGTTGTAAAGTCAGGAAAACCTTGTGCAGGAACTCCCTACCTGGATAATCCCAGTCAGTTTGGAAACCACCCACCTATCCAAAAATCTGAAAGAACTTGGTATCTCTTCAACACAGTGAAGCAAAGTTGGAAGGGACCCGAGGGAAAGAATTATGTTTTTGCTTTATGGAAAAAGAATTTTCCTAAATTTCATCACAAACTCCCAATTTCTC
Source organism: Oryctolagus cuniculus (assembly GCF_964237555.1). Lineage (NCBI taxonomy): Eukaryota > Metazoa > Chordata > Mammalia > Lagomorpha > Leporidae > Oryctolagus > Oryctolagus cuniculus. Next base: position 71,939,835 of record NC_091442.1, read on the forward strand.
CTGTCACATTTACGAAATAGCTAAGAGTAAATGAAGTAAAAGGATTTCCAATTTTTTAAAATAAAAATTGCTATTTTTTAAAGATGTGTTGATTAATTTGAAAAGCAGAGTGACAGATTTTCCATCTGCTGGATTGTTCCCCAAAGGGCTGCAACAGCTGGAGCTGATCCAGGCTAAAGCCAGGAGCCAGGAACTTCATCTGGGTCTTCCACGTGGGTACAGGGATGCAAGCACTTGGGCCATCTGCTTCTGCTTTTTCAGGTGCATTAGCAGGGACCTGGAATCAGAAGTGGAGCAACCAGGACTTGAACCAGTGCTTCGATATGGGATGAGCACAAGGTTGTGGGCAGCTTAATTCAAGCACCGCAATTCCAGCCTCTATTAGAATTTTTCATAAAGTAAACATACTTTCCTGTTACACTAGGAAAAAATATTTCAGTGACAAATTTTGCTTAGGATGATAAAAATCTCTACAATGTTCCGAAGGTCTTGATTTCTGTTTCCTCATTCTACCAGTGGAAGAGAGTATTTATTTACCAAGGAATCATTCCTTCATCTCCACAAGAGCTAGAACAATCAAACACTCAGCTAATTAGACAGTTTACTTCTTTAAAGAAGATCAAAGTTTCATTTTTCTAAGCAATGTAGGTGGTTACTGTCGTTATCCATACTTTACAAATAGGAGATTAAGAGACTATAGCTTGCTGTTGCATCAACCACCGGGTCTCAGATGAGTAATCCACAGCTACAGGCTTCTCTGCCTCTATAATACTTAATTCTCATGTTCAAAGCATTAAAACATTTTTAATTTTCTGTTGCTCATGTCCAAATACTTCTTAAACCTCCCTCCTTTGGAGTAATTTAAAACTATCAAAAATGAACGTCAAGTGGCACAAAGGCAAAACACTATAGATGTGAATCTTGCAAGCCATTAGTACGATGTAAGGAAATTCTGTTGAGGACTGCTGGGTGGAATTCTAAAGAAAAGGTATTTGAAATTTCTTATAAAGACACTTCAAGGGGCTGGTGTTGTGGCATAATGGGTTAAGCCACAGCCTACAATGCTGGCATCCCATATAGGCACCTGTTCAAGTCCCAGCTGCTCCACTTCTGATCCAGCTCCCTGCTAATGCATCTGGGAAAATGGCAGAAGCGCCTGAGTGCTTGGGCCCCTGCACCCACATGGGAGACCCTGATGAAACTCCTGGCTCCTGACCCAACCCCAGCTGTTGCAGGTGTATGGGGAGGGAAACAGTGGATAGATCTCTCTCCCTGTCTCTGCAACCCTGCCTTTCAAATAAAATAAATACATCTTTTTTAAAATTTTTTTCAAGTTCCTATTCCTTGTGCATTACTTTCAGTGTCTCCAGTTTGCTTACTAATTATAGATTTCAACTGTGTGTGTTTGTTTTTAAAAGATTGAAGTATTTATTTGAAAGAATTACAGAGAAGGAAAGGCAGAGAGAAAGATCTTCCATCCACTGTTTCACTCCCCAAATGGCCACAATGGTCAGGGGTAGGCCAGGGGAAAGCCAGGAAGCAGGAGCTTCTTCCAGGTCTCCACCATGAGTACAGGGGCCCAAGCACGTGGGCCATCTTCTGCTTTCCCAGCCCTTCAGCAGGGAGCTGGATCGGAAGTGGAGCAACCAAGACTTGAACCACCACCCATATGGGATGCCAGCATCACAAGTGGTGGCTTTACTCACTACACCAATTTCAAACTCTTGAGACTAAAATAAAAGGTGTTCCAACAGGTACTGGCTAGAAAAAAAAATGAATAAATATTATTTTCTTGAAATTGGAAAGAATTTCAAATTTGAGCTTAGGAATCTCCTAAAATTTGCTTTAAATTTCTCTGGAAAATGGAAGATGGTAGAGAAAAATAGGGAAGACTAATGAAACAGGATTTCCTATGTGTCAATGAATGTAGAAGTGGAGTAACGAGTGGATAGGAACTTACATTATTTTCTCTATTTTTGTAAATGCTTAAGATTTTCCATAATAGAAGTTTGTCAGTTTCAGAGCTAACCATTATGATTCCTTTTTTCTTTTCACTAAAGTCAATAACTGATAAAGTTGTGTTGATACTTGATCAGAGCAACACTTTCCAGTTGCAAAGTTAGCATGTCTATATTTTAATAATTCCAGCAAATTCTTCCATACTGATTACTGAATATAAGAAAACTCTAGAAAGATAGAAGGGAGGAGAGAAAACAAGGGAGATAAGAGAAAGAAAATCCCCTGGGGAGCTTTTTTTTAACAAGTACAGAGTTCTGACGTGGACATTTGCGTGGACATTTGCGTAGGGTTAAGATGCACAGGTTCCATATAAAAAGTGCCTGCTCCTGACTCAAACTGTATGCCGATACAGACCCTGAGAAGCAGTGGTAATGGCTCAAATAATTCAGTTCTCGACACCCACGTGGGACACTTGGATTGAGTTCCTGGCTACTTGCTTCAGCTGTTGTGGGCATTTGAGGAATGAACCAGGTGATAGATTTCTCTCCCTGTAACTCCCATTAAATTAAAAGAAAAAAAAAGTACAGAACCCTAAATTTCACTCCCAAAGATCTGATTAACTAGATGTGGAATAGAGCATATTTAACAAATACGCATTTGCTAAAGGTATCTGGATGATTTGAGAAACTGTTATGTTGACACAAGTTGATAAGTTGGACTACATAGAAATGCAACCCTTCTGGATGAGAGAAAAACAATAAAAGTATTATAAAGGAAAACAGACAGATAACAGTGTCTTACTCACTGAGATAAAAAAAAATGCTTGTAGTTCATTAAGGAAGAGGAATGAACCACTGGCCAAAGACTTAAATAGTTCATTAAAGAAGATATTTAAATAAGTATGCTTGACCCTACTAAATCTTAAGGATATGCAAATTTAAATAGCAAGTGTTTCTTATCCATGTTGGTGAAGATAAATGGTGATGACAAATACTGGTGACAGAGAAGACACCACTGAAACCAGAAACAGACCAGCTGGCAGTTGGAGATGGGTGATCTTTATGTTTTGTCTGAAATTCAGACTTACTTAAATATTGAAGTGTTTTTCCTACTCTGTATCTAGGAAAGCAAAACAAACAAACAAAAAAAAAAGTCACCCAGTGCTAGCAAGAGAGTGGGAGAACAAGTCCTCTGGTACAACGGTGGGATTGTAGATTGGCTCAATGTTCTTGAAGGACAATTTGCTAATATTTACTAAAATACTCTGGCTCAGCAACTTCACCTTTTAAATTTACACTTTTTAAAGATTATTTATTTGAGAGAATTATAAAGAGAGGGAGAGACAGAGAGAGAGAGATCTTTCCCTCTGCTGGTTTACTTCCCAAATGGCCACAAGAGCCAAGGCTGAGCCAGGCTGAAGCCAGGAGCCGGGAGCTTCCTCCAGGTCTCTCATGTGGGTGCAGGGGCCCAAGGACTTGGGCCATCCTCCGCTGCTTTCGCATGCTCCTTAGCAGGGAGCTGGATCGGAAGTAGAATAGCAGGGACTCAAACCGGCGGCCGTATAGGATGCTGGCACTGCAGTCGAAAGTTTTACCCACTATGACACAGTTCCAGCCCCGTAAATTTACATTTTTAAACTTTTTGTTGGAAGCAATTAGACTTTTAAGAATGTATTATTTAGGGGCTGGTGCTGTGGTGTAGTGAGTAAATCGGCCACCTGCAGTGCCAGCATCCCATATGGGTGCCAGTTTGAGTCCCGGCTCCTCCACTTCCTATCCAGCTCTCTGCTATGGCCTGGGAAAGCAGTGGAAGATGGCCGAAGTGTTTGGGCTCCTGCACCCATATAGGAGACCTGGAAGAAGCTGTAGGCTCCTGGCTTTGGATCGGTGCAGCTCCAACCATTGTTGCCATCTGGGGAGTGAACCAGCGGATGGAAGACCTCTCTCTCTGCCTTTGCCTCCGCCTCTCTGTAATTCTGCCTTTCAAATAAATAAATACATTTTTTAAATGTATTATTTAGAAAAATCCAAATATGCAAGATATATACAGGATGTTCATTGCAACACTGTTCACTTTAAGCAATGGAAAAAAATTGAAAGCAAGGCAAATGTCTTATTAACTGTTATGGCATACAGTGATACAATGGAATCCTCTGTGATTGTCAAAATGAATAGAACAGATCTGTATGCCCTACTGTGAAAGCAATATCTGGATTAGGCTGGTGAGTGAGAGTGGGGGAAGGTAGTTTTAAAAGCTATGTCTGTGATCCCATTTTTGTAAATATATTACAGCATGCAGAGAAAAATGACTTGGAATCTTCACCAATCTTAAAAGGAAAAAAAAAAATCTCACTGCACTATGTATCTAAATGTTTGGATTTGTTACAATAAGAGTGGATTTCATTTGAGTGAAGGAATAGAAATAAAGAGTTAGGAACAACAGATGTCTTGATTATCAGAACCTTGCCTTCCATTAACCAGATCGTGATGAAGTGTCATGTGCTAGTTCAGAGACATAAAACGTGACTTGCAAATGATGTGAGGGACTGAGGGGCCAGGATATCTTCAGGGATTTATGGATAAGGTGCTTGTTGTGCAGGGCATCATGCAGCAAATAACATCATGATCCTGATAGAAAAATAGGTGATGAAAGTTGGGTCTTACCCATATTCTGACTCATCTTGGGCTCTCAAGTCAGGTCAGCCTTTGATTCCCTTTAGTTGCTTTTAATTAGTAAACTGATTATTGACCACCGAAGTTCCAGGAGCCTTATATGTGTTTGATATGTCTCATGCCAATCCCCAACTCTTAGTAGCCCTCCCCTACTCCCACTGCATTGTTTACTCATTCTCACTTTCACTGGTTAAATGCTCTCTGTCTTCAGTCAGGCTCCATTGCTCTTTAGTAAGTCCTTAGTCTGTCTTCAGGGAATTCCTCATCATTGCTGTTTAAAAATTTCCAGTCAACTGAATCATCTGTCCCCTTATGCACTGAGTGAATAGGGCCATCAAAATAGAAGGGAGCTTAGGAAGCATCTAATTCAGTTCCCTCATTTGATAAGGGAATAAGGCCTTGAAGAAATTAAATGACTTTCATCATCACCCACTCCACTGAATTCAGCATTCCCTCCCTGGGCAGTCATGGGTACTTGAGTATCAAAGTACAGCTTCACCAAGGCTTAGAGAAGGGTGTTGTGAGCTGGAAATCAACTTGGAAACTAACTTTTGAAGACACCAACTTTCAAAAAAGACTCTGGAAACTGGGGTTTATTGTGACCGATAGTCAAATCCTTATCATCAAAAATTTTGTCTATTCTTCCTGTAGCTGATCTGGTCAAATCATGTTCTCAAAATTAATGAGAATTGTCATCTCTACTTGGTCTAATTACATGCATGAATTAAAACCACAAATCTATTTGATCTTATTCTGCACATCAGCAGATGACCTCAGTTCTTACATCACTGAGATCATTGATGCCATTCAAAATGGCTGTGTAGACTTCCACCCTACAAAGTTGCTCTTTGTCCTCACTAAATCCTGCTTTCTTCATCTGCCTAAATGTTTTCCTCCTCTGTAATTTCACTTCCAATTAGTACTATGTGCTGCTGAAAATCTATAATTCGGAAATCAACTTTCCCGAGCCTTACTTACTGTGGTGAATGAGAGTGCTACCCACTTCATGGGATTCTGTTTAAGGGTAAGTGAAATAGCACTGTGAATGATAGGAATAAAGAATATAATAAAGCTAGATGTTTGCAAAAATGCTCCACAAAATAAAATCCAGCAATTACAAAAAGGACTAAGTGCATTATCAAGTGGGATTAATTTCAGGAATGCAAGGTTGGTTCCACATATAAAAATCAATCTATGTGATACACTACTATGAATTGGATTGTGTCCTCTCACTGCCCAAATTTATATATTGAAGTTCTAACCCCTAGTACCTTAGAATGTGACTGTATTTGGAGATAGTGTCTCTAAAGAGGTTATTAAGTTTACATGAGGTCATTAGAGTGGGCCCTAATCGAATCTGACTGGTGTCCATGTAAGAGATTATGACACAGACATGTATCACCATGGGGAAACACGAGGAGATGGCCCTCAACAAAGGCTTCAGAAGATACCAACTCTGCCCACACCTTGATCTCAGACTTCTAGACTCCAGAATTGGGGAAAATAAGTTTCTGCTGTTTAAACTTCCCAGTACGTAGTACTGTGTTAGGGCACCCCTAAAATTTAATACAGATAGCATATTAATAGAATAAAGGACTAAAAAAAAAAGCCACAGATGATCATCTCAATAGATGCAGAAAAAGCATTTAACAATATTCAACATTCATTTATGATAAACACTCAACAAATGAAAAACATACGGAACTTTTTCAACCTGAAACATACATAACAGTGACAGATGGGTATTTTGCCAATTAGATGTAAAGAACAAGACAAGATGTTCAATCTCTTTGTATCTATTCAACAATGTGGTGGAGGTTCTAGCCAGGGCAATTAGTGAAGAAAAATGAAGGGGCCAGCCTGTGGCATAGCTTGTAAGCACACCTGCAATGCTGGCATCCCATATGGGCACCGGTTCAAGACCTGGCTGCTCCACTTCCAATCCAACTCCCTGCTATGGCCTGGGAAAGCAGTAGAAGATGGCCCAAGTCCTTCCACCCCTGCACCCATGTGGGAGACCTGGAAGAAGCTCCTGGCTCCTGGCTTCGGATCGGCACAGCTCCAGCCGTTGCGGCCAATTGGGGAGTGAACCATCAGATGGAAGACCTCTCTCTCTCTCTCTCTGCCTCTCCTCTGTGTAACTCTGACTTTCAAATAAAATAAATAACTCTTTAAAAAAAAATAGGAGCCAATATTCTGTAAAACCTGGAAAGATCCTGTGTGGGGCATGGCTGGAAGGACTTTGATGGTAAATTAAAAATAAATGTATAAGTTAAAGAATTAGTGTATACATGCCCTTGACTTCAACCAGTAGGCTCTTCACTCTGTTCCTTGAATGTACCCTGAACTTGTCTGACGCACTTGCTATCTCCTTCCTTTGCTGAAATATGTCCTTCCCACAGGGCTGGAATCCTCTACCCCCAAGCAAGCTCACCTTCCTCTAAACTGACAGAGCACCTTGCTGGCCTCTCTTTTTTGTTATCCTTGCTCGCAGTTTACTGTTTTCTGCCACTAGTTACTCTCAGTGCCTGCACTGGGTCTGTTCCATGCCAAGGCACAAAATCTAGTGTAATTTGGCTTTCCCTTCTAACCTTATCCTGTCCTAATGCTGGGCACAGAGTCTTGTCCAGCTGTATGCCAACATATTAAAAATAAATACTGGGCTGGCGCCACGGCTCACTAGGCTAATCCTCCACCTAGCGGCGCCGGCACACTGGGTTCTAGTCCCGGTTGGGGCGCCGGATTCTGTCCCAGTTGCCCCTCTTCCAGGCCAGCTCTCTGCTGTGGCCAGGGAGTGCAGTGGAGGATGGCCCAGGTGCTTGGGCCCTGCACCCCATGGGAGACCAGGAAAAAGCACCTGGCTCCTGGCTCCTGCCATCGGATCAGCGCGGTGCGCCGGCCGCAGCGCGCTGGCCGCGGTGGCCATTGGAGGGTGAACCAACAGCAAAGGAAGACCTTTCTCTCTGTCTCTCTCTCTCACTGTCCACTCTGCCTGTCAAAAAATAAAAAATAAAAAAATAATAATATAAAAAAATAAATACTTAGCTAACTACATGTTAAAAGTGAAAACCCTTGAATTTGGCCTAAAATGAGACCAAAGTGACCATTATTATGATTAATTATAGTTTAAGAAACGACGTTATGGGGCAGACGCTCGACCTAGCTGTTAAAATGCCTACATCCCACATTGAAATGCCTGGGTTTAAATCTCAGCTCCAGTTCCTGATTTCTGCTTCCTGATAATGGAGACCCTAGGAGGCAGTGGTGATGGCTGAAGTAATGGGGTTCCTGCTGCTCAGGAGACCTGGACTGAGTTCCCAGCTTCCAGCAGACCCAGCCCTGGGCCTTGCAGGCATTTGGGGAATGAACCAGTGAATGGGAAAGCTTGCTGGTGTGCTCCCGCTCCCACCCTCCCTCCCCTCCCCCTCTCTCCTTCCCCTCTCCCCCTCCCTCTCTCCCCCTCCCTCTCTCCCCCTCCCTCTCTCCCCCTCCCCCTCCGCATCCCTCTGCCTCCTCTCCCCCTCTCCCCCTCTCCCCCCTCCCCCTCTCCCTCTCTCCCAGTCTCCTTCCCCTCCCTCTCCCCCTCCCTCTCCCCCTCCCCCTTCCCCTCTCTCTCTCTCCCCTTTCCCTTTTCTCTCTCTCTCTTCTCCTCCCCTCTCCCATTCTCTCCCTTCCCCTCCCCTCCTTCCCCTCTTTCTTTCTCTTTTTCTGTGGAGACAGAAAGAGAGAGAGTGCTAGAGGGAACAAATGACACTTTATTTTTACCAATAAATATGGGAAAAGTTTAATGAACAAGACTGTGAGGAAGTGTGTTGTTTTGAACTGCCTGAGGACAGGGTCAGCCCAAGAAGAATTTCAATAGAACTGCAAATGAAAAACTGTTTCTGTAGGGAGAGACCTGAACTGACATGCTGTTCCCCAGAGCTGCTCAGGCACATCTGATAACTAATCGGGACATTCCATCAAGACCACATGTGCAGGGCCATAGCCTAGATGTCAAAGCATTCAAATTGCCAAAGGAAGTGTTGAAGCTACACAAAGAAGGGGCTTTGTGCAACACCCTTTTTGTTGAAAAGATCCATTTAAATGAAGTCTTTCTAGGGCATTATGTCCAAACCACAACCAGAGAAGTCTCTGCTTTTCCTGTGTTAGTATTTTAGGAGGGAAAGTCAGCAAATAAACAATACACAAAATAATGAATAGGTCAACTATAATTAGTTAAGTTAGAAGGTGTTAGGTGATATGAGAAAAAGAAAATTAGAACAGGGTAAGAGAGTTGGGAGTTACTGGGGGAGAATGTGGATAATGTGGCAACTTTAAATAGGGTTGTATATCTAGGACTTATGGGAAAAGTGGCATTTAAGCAAGACAGGAAGGAGATAGAAGAGTGAGAGGCCACATATCTCAGAAATAATGGTCCAGGCAGAAGGAACAGGCTGGACAAACTTCATGAAGCAAAAGCATTCCTGGTGTGTTTGAGTAACATCCAATGGCCAGAGGCTGGAGCTCAGTGAGCAAGATGAGATCAGGGTGGATATCAGTAGCCAAACCATGTAGGGTCTTGGAATCCATTGCAAGGACTTGAGTTTTTATTCCAAGTGAGACAGGAAGCCAGAGGAGCAACATGAGTTGACTTTAGTTTGGGAAGGATCCCCCTGGCTGGTCTAGATGGAAGCAAAGGTAGAAGCCGGGGTTATCGGGACCCTGTTGCAGACAGGAATCCAGACAGGAGATACAGTGGTGGTAAGCTTGGGAACAGTGGATGTGCTGTTTGTGCAAATGGACATTCCTTTTTCGGCAAGTATTCATAGGCTCTAGGCCTGAAACACTGAAGCAACCATGCTGTCAAGACCCTCCCCATCACTTTAAACCACCTAAGAGTTAACATTGTTGGAAGGTTTGCAGCATGTCAAGTTGGCTCTAGGCACTTGAAGGATCTTTCCTCAGTGAACTTGATCCTATATCAAGGTTTCAGGTACCACGATTGCCCCCCCCGTTTTGAGCTGAAGAAGATCCAACACCGAGAGAGTTAACTGCCAAAGATGTACAAAGTTGGGATTCAATGCACAGGGTTGGGCCACAGAGCACCTCTCTAAAGAGAGCAGGTGGGATGAGGGTTATAGAAGGATGACGTGAAAGAGAACAGAGGGAGGGCCACCTGAAGGAGGTGACACTGGAGCAGAGGCTTAACAGGAGTTAGCCAGGGCTAGAGTGGATGCAGGGAGATTGGAAGGCAGAGGGAAAGACGTGCACAGAAAAGACCCAGAAATGAGAAAGCAGAATGAGGGACAGGCTGCAGAAAACCCACAGGGTTTGCTCCCCAAGAGTGCAAGTGGTGGTGACAGACATTGCACCAGAAAAACAGGCAAAGGCTAGAACTTCGAGTTAATAAATCCTTTGGTCAAAAATCTACTAATAAAACAGATTTGGCTGTAACATTTTCTTTTTGGGACTTCATGTTGTAAAATATATGAACTAGGGACCAGCGCCATGGCTCACTTGGTTAATCCTCCACCTGCAGTGCCAGCATCCCATATGGGTGCTGGGTTCTAGTCCCGGTTGTTCCTCTTCCAGTCCAGCTCTCTGCTGTGGCCCAGGAGGGCAGTGGAGGATGGCCCAGGTGCTTGGGCCCCTGCACCTGCATGGGGGACCAGGAGGAAGCACCTGGCTCCTGGCTTCAGATTGGCGCAGCTCTAGCTGTAGCAGCCATTAGGGGAGTGAACCAACGGAAGGAAGACCTTTCTGTCTGTCTCTCTCTCTCTCACTAACTCTATCTGTCAAATAAAAAAAAAAAAAATGAACTAAAAGAAAGTGGATCTTGGAATCAGAGAAGCAATAAGAGCCCCAGAAGTAGCTTGCATGATGTGGGGGAGGGGGCAGTAAAAAGTCTCCCTGATCACTTCTCCCCCCTCAATCTAACCCAAATAAATGTGCTATATAAAGCAACCAGCTGGCTAAGCAAATACAGTGTCAAGACAAGTCACCTGCACACATTCCCACCAAATGCTGCCCCAGCCCTTCTCATGTGAAAATCCTGGAGCCACTGTCACAGGCAATCCTGCTCTCCCACTTATGAACTGTGAAGCAACACAAGTTATTTCACATCTACCAGCTACATTTGTCTACACTGTAAAATTAACATGATATTGTTCGTCGTGTAAGATCATCACCACTTTCAACTAAGCCAATGTGTATAAATTGCATTTTTGGCACTTTTGACCATTTGTAAAACTCAAATATATAAACAATGACTGTATATTCTGGTAGAGGGTGCATTTTTATTATTCCACACATTGAACAAATAATTTACTCTTAAGTGATACAGGAATACAAAAAGATTCAGATGTTTGGTTTTACAAGCTCTATCTGCACAGAACTTTCTGTTCAGTTTACTTTAAAATTAGATGGAAAATTTCATGGCATATGATATCTGGGAGTTGGACAGCACTTTTTTTTTTAACAGGAATCAAAATTTATTATTGATGATTAAGGAGCGCAGGAGACTGAAGCCCTCATGAGCAGAGGCCCGCCACTTGTCTAAGGACCACAGTTGGGGATATCTTTGACCCCACAGTCACCCAGGATGAGCCACTTCTCAGCCACCATGTCTTCAAATTCATCCACATTACACTCAGTAAAGCCCCACTTCTTTGAGATGTGGATCTTCTGGCGGCTAGGGAACTTGGACTTGGTCCTGCATAGGGCCTCAACCATGTACGTGGACAATATTTTTTAAAATATTTATTTAGTTAGTTATTTGAAAAGCGGAGTGACAGAATGGGGTGGGGGGAGAGAGGGATGAAGGGAGGGATATCTTTGATCCATTGGTTCACTCGCCAAATACCCACAACAACTAGAGTTGTCCAGGAGCCAGGAACTCCATCCCCGTCTCTCAGATAGGTGACTGGGACTCAAGTACTTGGGCCATCATCTTCTGCCTTCTTGGGTACATCAGCATCAAGAAGCTGGATAAGAAGTGGAGGAGCAGCCAGCGCCTTGGCTCACTTGGCTAATCCTCCACCTGTGGCGCCAGCACCCCGGGTACTAGTCCCGGTTGTTCCTCTTCCAGTCCAGCTCTCTGCTGTGGCTCGGGAGGGCAGTGGAGGATGGCCCAAGTGCTTGGGTCCCTGCACCCGCATGGGAGACCAGAAGGAAGTGCCTGGCTCCTGGTTTTGGATCAGCGTAGTGCCAGCTGCAGTGGCCATTAGGGGAGTGAACCAACGGAAGGAAGACCTTTCTCTCTATCTCTCTCTCACTGTCTATAACTCTCTCTCTCTCTGTCTCTCTCTCTCACTGTCTAACTCTGCTTGGACAAAAAAAAAAAAAAAAAAAAAAAAAAAAAAAAAAAGTGGAAGAGCCAGGACTCCAACTAGCACTCTAGTATGGTATGTGGGCATCCCAAGCAGTGGCTTGACCCTCAGTACTACAATACCTACCCTGGGATGATACTTCTTACATAATAATGAATCACCTAGACTTTCAGGGTGATTGCTGGTTTGGCTGCTAGGAGGTGCCCAGACTTTTAAACCAAACCAATTTGCGAGTGATGTAGTTGAATGCTTATCTATGCTATTGGGATGAATTTGCTCTATTACATGACTTTATTTCTCAGAGTAAACATACCATGCTTTATGGGTTATCAGTAAGGAAGAAAGTCTTCAGCAAAGTATTGTCGTCAGGGCAGACATTTGGCACAGTGGTTAAGACACCACGTGGGATGCCCACATCCCATACTGTGTTGCCGGGGTTTGAGTTCTGGCTCCTCTGCTTCTGATGCCCACTTCTGCTCCTGCACACCCTGGGAGGCAGGAGGTGCTGGCTCAAGTACCTGGGTCCCTACCATTCATATGGGAGACTCAGAGGGAGTTCTAGGTCCTGACTTCAGCCTGGCCCAGCTGGCTATTACAGCCATTTAGAGAGTGAAACAGAGAATGGAAGATCTCTGTCTCTCTGTATGTCTTTCTCTGTCTTTTAAATCAATATAAAAACCTTTATTTTTTTTTTTTAAAAATTGCAGGGTACACATAGGCATTCACGGAATACAGAAATGGAGTTCGGAAGCTGTGGAATCGTCCATGGTGCTCAGCACACAGAAGGAGCAGCCCTTTGGCCTGGAAGCCAGAGACCAAGAAGGCCGCGAGAGAGGAGCAGGGAAGCTTGTTTTCCCAGCTGGCCTCTAACTTAAGCTGTTAAATAGGCACAGCCAGTGTACTCCATGGTTTTTCAACCAGCATTTGGTTACTTTGGAGCTAGTAATAGACCTGGTGACAGGGGCATTGTCAAAGCGAGTATGGATTCAATGGCAAAAATGGCAGAGGAGGGGCTGGTGTTGTGGTACAGTGGGTTAAGTCACTGCAGGTCCTGGCCGTTCTGCTTCCAGTCCAGCTCACTGCTGATGTGCATAGGAAGCAAAAGATGCTCCAGTGCTTGGGCCCCTGAAGCCCATGCGGGAGCTGGGTGTTTCTGGCTCCTAGTTTCATCCTGGCCCAGCCTTGGCTGTTGTGGGCATTTGGGGAGTGAACCAGAAGATGGATGAACTCTCCTTCTCTCTCTCTCTCTCTCTCTCTCTCTCTCTGCATTTTAATTAAATAAAAAGAATAAACAAATTTTTTTGAATGAGAGAGGAGCAGTCTCTGTGCTTAGAATAGGTAACTACAGCTATGAAAGACACGGTTGTGTGTTCGTGGGTGAGGGGAGGTGACCACGTGTGAGATAGAAGCCGAGGGAAAGGCTCGTGCGAGCACAAGGGCCTGGTCAGGTCATCACAGACATCAACACCAGCCCTTGAGGGTGCCATGAGCATTGCCGCCTGAAGGTGGCATCTCTCCCCCTGAAGGGTTCCTAGGGAGAATCAGAAGCCTTGGAACACATTTTTGGAAGGTCAGTTCACATCTGTTTTCTATTTGTCATGTTCTGTCAGCACTTCTGTGAGAACAGAACCATTACACCAGCCGGCAAAGCCAGGGGCGGCTGATCCTGAGGCCTGGCATCTCCCGGGGCCTAAGTCCCTCCTTGGTGGAAGAGGAGTGGAAAATCCTGCTGTGCCTCTGCTTCTATTCTGCTGCTGCCCTGCCACTAACTCTCCTCCTCAGACTGGGCTTCAGAGAGCAAACAGGTACCAAGGATTCAGCCTGGTTAATGAGTGGCTGCACTCCCCCCTCTGCCCCCTGACACACACACTCCCCTTAAAAAACACAACATCAACGCCCACAAACACTGGGGAGGCTTTTTAACCTCGGCTGTGTTTCATTAGCTATTTAGCAAGCAGCACAGGAAAAATGAAATTCCCCTGAATTGCGTACTGCGTACAGTCCTCTAGCTGGGCAACTGGCGTCTGCCCAAGAGCCACACTGCAAAGTGATTGGCCCCAGGGAAAAACCCAGAAGGCACTCACACTCACTGTGGCCTAGCCATGGTTATCAGGACAGTGGGGATTTCCCCAGGGTGCTTATCAGTGGGTGGGGGGCAGTTATCACAGGTAAGGAGAGATGGCCATGGGTTGGGTCAAAGGGCAGCCCAAGAAGCACACTGGGTCACATTCCATGCCCACCTCTTTACAAACCTCCCGGTGCCACCTGGTTACCCAGGCTGGTTTCACCTGGATTTGAGTTTGGAATGACAAGGCAAGGCTGCCAGCTCACATCCCTGTCAGTCGGCGTGTAATCCTCCACCTCCCAGGAGGGCAGTGCCCCAGACTGGCTCAGGCCAAGGATCAGGATCTGGAGTGAATACTCCTGAGTTTCTGGGCAGAGGGAAGGGATGAAGGGCTACTGCCCAGGTGGAAGACTGCCCAGGTGGGAGGCTAAAGCTCCCACAGCGAGAAAACCCATGGCCTGTGTTCTCCTCCAGTCATTCACTGGTGTTTCCAAGCTAGCTTTAAGATAGAGAAATACGTAATATTACTGATCACTATGCAAGGGCCGTGTTTCTAGGGCTGTTTTCTTCCTGGTGTTTCCACACACACAATAGCCACCACTTGTTACTGTGGTCACAGTCCCCCTGTAAATCAGCAGGATGTACGTGATGTTTGCATTCTTGTTGCACACCTCACCAGAAGTGCTTGACAATATTTTTACAATAGGGAAAAAAAGCAATCAAAACGTTTGAAGCCAGCTGTCCCTTAAAAACTAAAGAAAAAAGAAAAAGAAAGAAAGAAGGAAAAAAACCTGCTGATGGAGAGCTCTGCTCTCATGTAAAAAGAGATTTCAGTTCAGATGATCAAATGAAGTAAGTTATATTTAAAGTTGCTGGGTTTTTTGCTTATCTTAGTCAAATAAGGCTGTGTATTTTACAGATGAAATCAAAGGTCATTCTCCTGGCTGAGGCAGATTCTGGGAATTGTCTTATATTAGGGAAGCCATTTTAGCAGTGACTTAAGCTTTGGCAGGTGGCTGTACTACTCAAGTCATGTTCAGTGAATGGAAGAGTTCCAATATCAAAGCTGTTTTTGGTCTGCAAGAACCGTATTGCAATGGGTGTGTGGGTGTGTGTGTGGGTGTGTGTGTATGACATTTTTTACTGGTTTTCTGGTCAGCACCAGATCTTTTTTTTTTTTTTTTTTAAGATTTATATATTTATTTGAAAGGCAGAGTTACAGAGAGGCAGAGAGAGAGAGAGAGAAAGTCTTCCACCTGCTGGTTCACTCCCCAAATGGCTGCAATGGCTGGAGCTGGGAAGATCCGAAGCCAGGAGCCAGGAGCTTCTTCCGGTCTCCCACATGGGTTGACACCAGATCTTGATTATCAACTCTGTATTCCTCTTTTTAAAAATGTCTGCAATGTAAAAATGCTCATCTAAAATAATCACCTGCCAACAAAGTGAAGTAGGCACTGGAGGGAATCAACAACCCAGAAGTAGAGTGACTCAAGTTTTCTCCCTACATACTTAACTTGGTAGAATTCATCCCTCTGTGATAGGGCTAAGCTTTATTTATCTGTTTCATACCAAACTAAAACCTACATAATCTAAATAAACTCGGGTTAATCCTTCAACTGGGGTACCTTATCATCCTCACAATGGCCAATAAGTTATATAAGCATCGCTGGCTTTAGTTTCACTTCAATCATTACCTCTGCTCACCTCTCTGATCAGTCTTCCTTTAATGCCTGATTGAAGTGTCACATCCTCTACACCCTAACTTTTCCACTCTCCATCTCCCCCCATGAGTAAAGTTTCCCTATATTTTCTACATACTTCTATGTTTATCATGCTTTAGTGTCAGTCTCACCAGTCTGAATGAGAACCCCATCAGGACAGGAACTATGCCTCTCCCATGTATGTATGCTAGGACCTGACTCAGTGCCCACTGTTACAGGAAGCTTACACAGAAGCTTGTTGAAGGAAAGAATGGTATGTATTGGATGCTCTGATGGGATAAAAGGTAGAGGAATTAGTCCCTACATAATATAGTGGGCCAAAGAAAATCCAGCTATAAAAGAATGCCAGAATGTCCAAGGGATCTCCAAAAGTTCAGGAAAATAAGCATTGTCTTCTTTTTTTAAAATTTATTTATTTATTTGAAAATCAGATTTATACAGAAAGAGGGAGGGACAAAGAGAGAGATCTTCCATCTGCTGGTTCTCTCCCCAAATGGCTGCAACAGCTAGGGCTGGGCCAGGCCCAAGTCAGGAGCCAGGCTTCTTCTAGGTTTCCCACTTGGGGACAGGAGCCCAAGGACTTGAGCCATCTTCTGCTGCCTTCCTTGGTGCATTTAGCAGGGAGATGGGTGGGAAGTGGAGCAGCTGGGACTCAAACCCATATGGGATGCCGGTGTCACAGGTGGCAGCTTTTCCTCCTGTGCCACAACATCAGCCCCTGGGAGGACCTTCTTAACAATGGGCCTGCATCAACAAAGGGAGCAGCATGGTGCAACTTCAAGTTGTCTGGTGAACATACAGTCATCCAGGTGATGTTAGGTGGATATCAGAAAGCAATAGGTTGGGTCTGGATGGTTGAAGGTCGTAAGTTTTGGATTTTCTTTTTCAAGTGATGGGGAAAACTAAAAGTATCTTAAATACCAAGAACGGTATAGGAAAGGTGGGCTGTCATTCTGTTGAAGTCGAAATATAACTGGATTGCCAAGAAGGAAGTGGACGAAAATCCTGACAAATCGCCATGTCTCATTCCCTCAGCTACCAAATGTAAAGTAGTAGAAGAAAGACAGGATCACAGCAGTGTTTTACAAAGATGGTTTTGCCAGGGTGCAAGGAATGAGATTTGGATGAGGGACAGGAAGCAAGGGGAGCGGTTGAAAGGAGTTATGAGAGTGGACACTTCCAAAGCTGAAACATAAGGACAAAACCCACAAGTCTAGGGGACTGCAAACTCAGATGCTTCCCAGGCCCTTACAGGTAACAAAAGTGAGCATAGAGGGCCAGAAGCTGTTCTGACCACCTGGTGGTCACACGTCCTGCTCAAAGGTCCCACACCATTGTTGCCATGTGGAAATGTGGCCCCGAGCAGCCAGACCATTAGGGAAAAGACTGAAATCTTGATTTTTAAGTGAAATTTCCAAATTTTAAAAACACCGTGAGGGTCAAGTGAAACACCTCTATGGGTCATGTTACCTCATATTTGAGCCACCAGTTGTAGAACCCCTGCCACAGGGCTTGGCTGTGTCATTGACACGGGGCAGAAATCTGAGATGTGAGACATTGCGAGGGTGACCAGTGTGACGGGTGTCTAAGGACTGGAAGGAGACAAGAGTTCTAGCAGGTATCAAAGGGAAGACAGAAGATTCTGGAGCGAGAGGTCCAAGGCCATTAAATTCTTAGGCAGAAGACACTTTTTCCTTGTAGATGGGTGATGAAGACAGTGAGCAATCAAGAAACATCAGGCGTTGAGAATGAAGGTTGAGTTGAGAATGAAGATCAATGAAGAAAGATTAAGAGCCTTGATATTAGTGTCATCATTGAACTCTAAGCAGAAGTCCAGCTCACTGGAGTCCTCATTTTCAAGATGACAAAGGAAAAGGGATCAATGGTTGTGCCAAAAAGGGCTAAGGCCACATGCAGCCTGCCCACATGAACTGAACCCAATGTGTACCCAAGGATGAGGCCACTAAGTTCATCATATTTAAAAATATTTATTTTATTTTATTTTATTTTATTTTATTTTATTTGGAAGAGTTACAGAGAGAGGTAGGAAGGTGGGGGCAGGAGGTGTCTTCCATCCACTGGTTCACTCCCCAAATGGCTGTAACAGCCAGAGCTGAGCTGATCTGAAACCAGGAGCCAGGAGCTTCTTCAGGGTCTCCCACATGGGTGCAGAGGGACTTGGGCCATCTTCTACTGCTTTCCCAGGCTGGATTTAGCAGGGAGCTGGATTGGAAGTAGAGCAGCCAGGACTTGAACCGGCACCCATATGAGATGCCAGTGATGCAGGCTGGGGCTTTAAACCTGCTGTGCCAAAACACTGGCCCCTAAGTTCATCTTT
Organism: Oryctolagus cuniculus; assembly: GCF_964237555.1. Taxonomy (NCBI): domain Eukaryota; kingdom Metazoa; phylum Chordata; class Mammalia; order Lagomorpha; family Leporidae; genus Oryctolagus; species Oryctolagus cuniculus. The sequence goes on from NC_091442.1 coordinate 71,957,900, forward strand.
TGAAGCACAGTGGAGGCTGTGGTTTTCTGGGACATTTCTGAAGGGAGTCCGTTTGACAACCGTGTGCTTCCCAGGCAACCTGGAGTTGTGGCATCCACAGCAAGGTAGTCTGAAGTAACCCTCAGGAAGTCCAAAACACCCTCACCCTGAATTTAGACCGTGGGTGTTGTCACACAACCTCCACCAAAGCCCATGCAAGGAGTTGAGCCTTAAGGACTGAAAACAAAACAAAAAAAAAAAAAAAAAGAGAGAGAGAAATTTTACTTTAAAATAAAAGAAGTTGAGGTTGAGATCACCCGCTGAGGATGAGGGAGGCAGACTGGACTGGAGGCTGTCGGAGGATGGGGAATGTTTGGAAAGTCCTTGAGGTGGCATTCAGCTAGTGACAAATCAAACAAATGAAAACCTGGTGGGGTTGGAGTTGAAAGCACACATCTGTAGAGATTTTTCATCTCATCAGCACTTTTAAAGTGGCTTCTGAATTCTGGGTACCGGGCTAAGCCCTGGGAATTTCCAGTCTGGTGAAGGAGATAAATGAAAAAGTAAGTAGCTACCACAAGCTGTAAATGCCATAAAAGGAATGTTAGCAGAGCACTCTTTCAGAAAACAGAGAACTTTCTGGAAGATTTTCTGAGTAGAAAGTATTTAAGTTTGAAATGTAAGTTGCAGTTGTTAGGAAGATGATGCAGGAAACCAGTAGAGGCAGGAGAGTATCTCCCCTTACCCAAGGTCTTGTTTTCTACAGTTTCAATTACCTGTCTGAAAATATTAAATAGAGAATTCCAGAAGTAGAAAATAATTCATAAGTTTTAGACTCTATGCCATTCTGAGTAGCATGATGAAAGCTCACACTGTCCTGCTCTGTCCCACTCAGGACAGGGATCATCCCTGTGTCCTGCGTATCCATGCTGTATCTGCTACCTTCCTGTTAGTCTCTTAGTAGCCATCTTTCTTATCAGAGCAACTGTGGTATCGCACTGCTTCAAAAAATTTTTTTTATTTATTTATTTGAAAGTCAGAGTTACAGAGAGAGAGAGAGAGGAGACACAGAGAAAGAGAGAGAGAGACAGAGACAGAGACAGAGATCTTCCATCCTCTAATTCACTCCCTAAATGGTCGCAATAGCCAGGGCTGGGCCAGGCTGAAGTCAGGAGCTTCTTCTGGGTCTCCTGTGTGGGTGCAGGGACCCAAGGACTTGGGCCATCTTCCACTGCTTTCCCAGGCCATTAGTAGGGAGGTGGATCAGAAGTGGAGCAGCCAGAACTTGAACCGGCGCCCATATGAAATGTCGGCACTGCAGACAGCGGCTTAACCAGCTGCACCACAGCACTGGTCCCCACATTGCTTCTGAGCAAGTAATCCTTACATTATGCCTAATGCTATGTCATAATTCCTATGTCATTCACTTCACTTCACCTCATCTCATCAACACAAGAAAGGTGAGGACAATACAGTAAGACATTTGGAGAGGTCACTCACATAACTTTTATTGCAATATATTGCTTTAATTTTTAGTTTTTTAAAAAAGATTTATTTATTGATCTATCTATTTATTTAATTATTTACTCTGAAAGGCAGACTGACAGAGAGGGAGAGACAAGAGAGACAGAGAGATTTTCCATCGGCTGGCTCACTCCCCAAATGGCTTCAATGACTGGGGCTGGGCCAGGTCGAAGCCAGGAGCCTCAAACTCCATCCAGGTCTCCTATATGGGTGACAGGGGCCCAAGCACTCAGTTGTCTTTCACTGCCTTCCCAGGTGCATTAGTGGGGAGCTGAATAGGAAGTGGAGCAGCTGGAACTTGAATTGGCGCCAACATGAGATGCCAGCATCCCTGGCAGGAGCTTAGCCTGCTATGCCACTTTACCAGCCCCTAGTTGTTATTTATTTTGTTATATCATTTAATTCTCAGTTATTATTGCTAATCTTTAATTGTATCTAACTTATAAATTAAACTTGATTATTATTATGTATGTATAGGAAAAAACACAGCAAATAGAGAGCTCAATACTATTTGTCTTTTCTACCATTTCCAGGGGATCTGGGAACTTATCCCCATAAATGAGGGGACCTGTTGTATTTATAAACCACCAGAGGTTACAACCAGAATGATGCATTCTGGGAATCTCAGCTAATTGCACATATCTGCAACAGAGTGCCTGCCACAGAGTGAGAGGGGATAAAACTGAAGAGAAGGCCGGCGCCGCGGCTCACTAGGCTAATCCTCCGCCTAGCGGCGCCGGCACACCGGGTTCTAGTCCCGGTCAGGGCACCGGATTCTGTCCCGGTTGCCCCTCTTCCAGGCCAGCCCTCTGCTGTGGCCAGGGAGTGCAGTGGAGGATGGCCCAGGTGCTTGGGCCCTGCACCTGCATGGGAGACCAGGATAAGCACCTGGCTCCTGGCTCCTGCCATCGGATCAGCGCGGTGCGCCGGCCACAACGCGCCGGCCGCGGCGGCCATTGGAGGGTGAACCAACGGCAAAGGAAGACCTTTCTCTCTGTCTCTCTCTCTCTCACTGTCCACTCTGCCTGTCAAAAAAAAAAAAAAAAAAAAAACTGAAGAGATCACATGAAGAAGCATTAATAGTCACATGTGGTGGAATGAGGTGAAAAGTTCATGCCAAGATGGCCACTGAGGTGAAAAGGTCATGCCAAGATGGCCACTGACAACAGAAACTGCCTGGCAACAGGCCGTGATTGGATGACTTCGGAAACCACATGACAACAGAGGAAACCACATGACAACAGAGCCTGAGTGACCGCAGGCCGTGATTGGATGGTTTCAGAAACTGCCTGGCGGCAAGAGCCTGACTGGCAACAGGCTGTGACTGGATGGCTTTGGAAACTGCCTGGCAACAGGCTGTGATTGGTTGGGGCATAGACCGCCCCTTGACTGGATTGGCTGGTCTTGGTTATATAAGCTGTTGTACTAACTCAAATAAATGAGCCTGCCGGCTGCAGGCCTGACTCTGGGCCTCTTGCCCCCACCACGCTCCACCTCTCAGAAACGAATCCACTGCAACACTGTTGAGAAATCAACTGCAACAGTCACAGAACTTGGACTCGCCCTATAGACAAGGAAGAGGTATTTCCAGTGTAACATTGACATCATCGGGTTGTTAGAATGAGTGCACTGACCAGGAGGAAGGAAATCGAGGAGGCTAATTATAAGCTCTCATTCACCGTTTCACTCCTGAAATGCCTACAAGGATCCCCAGGCAATCTTTTTTATATTTATTTATTTCTCATCTGCTTGAAGAGAGAGAGCAAGAGGGAGGGAGACAGAGACAGAGATCTTTCATCCTCTAGTTCACTCCCCAAATGTCTGCAACAGCCAGACCTGGGTCAGATTGAAGCCAGGAGCCCAGAACTCCTCCCAGGTTGCCCATGTGGCTGGCAGGGACCCAGGTACTTGGGCCATCATCCTTTGTCTCCCAGGATACATTACAGGAAGCTGGATCAGAAGCAGGCCGTTATCTGGCACTCTTCTATGGAAAATCTCTCATATGGGACACAGGCATCACAAGCAGTGGTTAACCTGCTGCACCACGATGCCTGCTCTGCATCACAGCAGTCTTCATCTCTTTATCCTCGCCTGTTTTGACCTATTTTGTTGGGGCTTGCAGCCCAGTTCAGGTCCATAGGGTGTGAAAGAACATCTACAGGGGCCTCTGAGAACGTTCTTTGGGAAAAAAAAAAAAAAAAAAAAAAAAAAAAAAAAAAAGGCAACTCTTTCTGCCGCCTTGCTTCCTTCTTTTTCTGTGAAGATGTAGTGTTTGGAGCGGAAGCAATCATTTTGGGATTCGGAAGGAATAAGATTATGGGTGCAAGTCAAAGGTGGCAGAATAGGAAAAAGACCCTTTGTTCTTGGTTACACTTTTGGTTTCCAAAACAACTCTGGGATGACTTGCCTTGAACTAAGTAAATAATATATTTATGGATTAGATTATGGTTATTGGATTTTTTTTCCTTAATTGCCAGAATGCCTTATATGTGGCCATAATGGCAGAAAGTTTAGGGAGCACAAGACCACCATCTGCTACCAGGGATCACTCACGTATAGTCCTCTTTCCATGCTCAGGAGACAGGATGCATATTCTTGGCTAATTTTCCTCGTGTCTTGCAGTCTATCCTCTTCTGTATGTCTCACCCACATTAGACAAAGCTGCCCTACTCACCCATGTTCTCTTCCTTGCCGCTTTCCTTGCTCTCTCCCAGACAGAATTCATGTTTCTCATTTGGAGCTCCAGGGTCGTGGTATTTAGTATATTAAATTACAGTTTATCATGAAGCTAAGGCCTTGTTTTATTATCTTTGTACCCATGGCAAAAAGGCTGGCAAATAACAGGCGCTCAAAAAGTGTGTTTTACAGGGAATTTGGAGATAGGGCATTTGAATATAACAGTATTGGACTTTTCTTTGTGTTCCCCAAGATCTGCCTCCCCGGCTTCCCAGCTGCTTTCTAACTGGAGGGGCTGGTGGTGCTTCCTTCCCTGGGCACAGGGACCATCACGGCCTTGGCCTCCACTGCACCCACACATGAGAGCTGCAGCAGAACCAGTTCTCAAGCTAGCCCAACCTGACTGGTGGAGTCTGGCTGCTGCTGCCACTTACAGACTCAGAGGCAGCTCTGGGCCTCAGGCTGTAGCTTCCAAAGTGGTTGCCTGGAGGAGTCTTAGATTGCACAGCCCAGGAACACCAGGAAGTTAGCTACCTGTGGGGTCTACTTTGACCAGCTAGAGACAGGAGGTGCCAAGGAGCCAACACGTTAACTTATGTCCCTTACTCCATGAGGAGCCACTCTGTGTACAGGATTCCAGGTACCTGACCATGCGGCCCATCGTATGTCCTTGTGAAGCTGTGGCCACCTTCTTAAGGCACCACTTTCTACTCCTATTTGCTCCCCCCCCCCACCAGGACACTTTCCACATTTTATTTACATTTTATGACTAACTTTAATCTCAAAATCACATCTCCATACACCTATTTTCTTTTTTTGTTGACTTCACTTGAACTTAAATGCATGGTTTGTTAAACAAAGAATGTAAACAAATATTTACCATGTCTGTTACATGTAACACACAGGAACAGCTTTTAACAGAAATTCATCAACCCCCCCAATGTTTTTTTTATTATAAATACAGGTATCAAAACAATCCTGAACATATTTTTATACTGCTGGTAGTCAGCACCCACACTGCTTTAAAATTTAACACAATTTGTGACAATATTCATTGTACCTGCTACTTTAAACAATTTCAACTGCAGCTCTTTCACTAAGCAAGATGGATAAAGCATGCCATTTCTGTTTGTCCTTCTCGGGATTTTTACTTTTCAGAAACACACGTTTCCACTGCCATCTCACACATCTTGCCACGCTTGCGTCTTGTAAACCCGAATCCTACTTGGAGCACTCCAGGTTTATGTTTAAATGACAGTGCCTCAACAAGAGAAAGAAAAATTGTGCTGCATTTTTCCTCCCGTTACCTGAAAACATAATGGGTGTACATATATTAAATATATTACAAATGTCCGGGTCACATATACCAGCTGGAATTCTTTACTGAATGTGTGGGTATTCTGCATTGTGATATTTAATCAAGACATTAATATGAGTAGAAGGTTGTTGATTTAAGACAAGTTTGAGATCCATTAAAATTAATTGTTGTATGTTTGTCCTTCTGGTGGCTGTGGAAGCTTCATATTTTCTTTGGGCATCATTAGACGTCTTAGCTCTTGAAGTACAACTTTAATGCTACATGAATTTTTCCATTTTGCTACTACTGGTATGCTCCGTGCATCCACCATTCCACTGGAATTATTTATCCCATTCATATTAATTTTTGTTAAAAATCTAACTGATGGAGGAGCTTCTGGGTATTTAGGTCCACATTCTACTTTCAGGCTATATATTCTGTTCTCATAATTTGTCCTTGGTGGCCCAATAATCATGCCTGTCCACCTTGTAAGTGTCATATCTTCATCATCTTCAAGGCCCCAGCTAACCGTAGCATCGCCTACTCCTTTTTGTCCTTCTTCAAGTTCTTCCAACAAGCGAAAATTATGAGGAACTTTAACTCCTGTGGAGACCGCCATAATCTCCTGCAGCCAGATGCAGCCTGCTTTTTTTTTTTTTTTAATATTTATTTTATTTGAAAGTAAGAGTTACACACGCAGAGAGAGAGAGAGAGAGAGAGAGAGAGAGCGCTCTCCCATCCATGGACTCATTCCCCAAAATGCCTACAACAACTGTGGCTAGACCAGGCTGAAGTTGGGAGCTGGAAGACCAGAACTCAATCTGGGATTCCCATGTGAGTAGCAGGGACCTAACCACCTGAACCTTCACCTCTGCCTCACAGGGTACACATTAGCAGGAAGCTGGAGTCAGGAGTAGACCTGAGACCTAATCCCAGGTCTCCTATCTGCTGTGTCAAATGTCTGTCCACCTCCCTCCTAATAAAATATGAGCATATAACTTGCCTCATCCTTTGTCTTCTAGGCTAAGACAAAAAGTTACAGCAATTGTTCAAAATCAGTTTTCTTGTTTTGTATTCGTAGAAGCTACTTCAGTTTAAATTTTCTATCAAACATAGGCAGTCAAGGATGCTAGAACAGCACAGGATTTTTAAACATTCTATTTGTTCAAGTAAAGCATTACCTACATGGGGCCTTTCTTAAAAAATCAGTCTGTCTTTTTAAAACACTTAAAGGAGGTGAAACAAGATCTCAAGGGTGGTAAATTAACTCTGAGGATAAGCAAAAGTTTAATTGTCCTTGATTTTCAACATTGAGTTGTCAGTTTGAGCTTCATAATGGTTCCTTTAAAGTAGCATTATTTATTTCTCAATGCATCAAGCCTGTGTTGACAAGTTTCTTGAAAGCGAGTGGGAAGAATAATTGAAAGATATGTAATTATTCTCCATGTGATGTTTGGTTATCTTAATCCCATCTAATATCAATAAAGTTACAGCAAATGATGAGTATGAGTTATTTTCTTTTGACAGATGTGGAATATTGCATTATTTTGAGCATTATTCTGTTTATCAGAGAGATCTTTTTTAGAAAGATTTATTTATTATTTATTTGAAAGTCAGAGTTACACAGAGAGAAGAGAGGCAGAGATAGAGAGAGAGAGAGAGAGAGAGAGGTCTTCCATCTGATGGTTCACTCCTCAGTTAGGCGCAGTGACCATAGCTATGCCCATCCGAAGCCAGGAGCTAGGAGCTTCTTCCAGGTCTCCCATGTGGGTGCAGGAGCTGAAGGACTTGGGCCATCTTCTACTGCTTTCCCAGGCCATAGCAGAGAGCTGGATCGGAAGTGGAGCAGCCGGGTCTCAAACCGGCACTCATATGGATGCCTGCGCTTCAGGCCAGGGCATTAACACACTGCACTACAGCACCGGCCCCACAGGGATATCGTCTTGATGTAGTTAAATTTGTGTTATATTGAATTCATGTAGAAGTAATATATAATATGAATGGAAATAGCCTCAGGAGAAAAGGGAGGCTGGATTCTCAGGAGCAGAGAAATCATCTTGAATTTGTGGATGTTCCTGCCTGCAGAGGTCTGGAATCATTAACCAAAATAAATGGAAAACATAATATGCAGTGAAGATATTAACCTACATAATCTTGTTTGACATAGGAAACAAAGTCCTAAGATTTTAGCATATTGCTAAACCACCCTGAACAGAAGCACATGAGTAAACTGAGAGAGAAATAAAGACAATATAAATATTGGGTATGCCTGGGAAAGACAAATAGAAGAACTGCAAATTTTAACAGGGATCCACTGGAAAAAAAAGAAAAGAAATCTGGCAAAGATGGTATTCTTGATTGTATTTCAAATTATTCAACTAGACTTTGTTGAGAATAGAGAACCTTCAAAACATTCCCAAATGAGTTTGGGAGATAACACTGTTCTACTGAAGTAAGTACGTGTCCAACTTGGCTAACTCGAAACCATCCTGCTAATGCGTGACAGTACAGTTGGGTCCCAATCAATCAGCAGAATTTTGTTAAATGTTAGATAGGAACTGAGAAGGAGCACGTGTGCCTGCAGCCCAGGGCCCCGGCTTCTGTCACTCTGTTCCCTGGACACACCGAATACTACCAGTGTCAGTCAGCACCTACTCCGCAGTGAGCTTGCCCAGTGCCCAGGTTCTCCGGAGAAGAAAAGACGATAACAGGCAAGGAAGGAGTAGTCAAGGGGAGTAGGAGGGCTCAAGGGAGGAGGGTTTAAGAGGGCAATGACCGGTGACTCACAGGAGCCCCATGACAAGAGAAATAAGGAAAAAGCTTTGGATTTATCTTGAAGCAGTTGCAGATACTCCAACTTCTGGCCATAATGAAATAATCAGAACTGGAATCAACCTTGTACAACTAGAAAAACAGACATAATACATGAAAATATGAACTCTTGGCGCTGCGGCTCAATAGGCTAATCCTCCCCCTGCAGTGCCGGCACCCCGGGTTCTAGTCCCGCTTGGGGCACCGGATTCTGTCCCGGTTGCTCCTCTTCCAGTCCAGCTCTCTGCTGTGGCCCAGCAGGGCAGTGGAGGATGGCCCAAGTGCCTGAGCCCTGCACCCCATGGGAGACCAGGAGAAGCACCTGGCTCCTGGCTTCGGATCAGCGCGATGCGCCGGCTGCAGCGGCCATTGTGGGGGTGAACCAACGGAAAAAGGAAGACCTTTCTCTCTGTCTCTCTCTCTCTCTCACTGTCCACTCTGCCTGTCAAAAAATAAAAATAAAAAAAAATAAAAGATGAACTCTTTTCAGACCTTGGACAATGGGTGGATTGGTTGGGTGACCCTAGAGAGGAGTGATCTTACAATCACTTTCTGCCTATGAAAGACCCATGTAGGGACTAGAGCTGGGAAGGGAATCAAGATGTTGAATGTCTTGGGGCTGGCATTATGGTATAGTGGGTTAAGCCTCTGCTTAAGGGGCCTCCATCACATGCTGGAACTCGGATTCAAGTCTCAGTTGCTCTGCTTCCTATCCAGCTCCCTTCTAATGCACTTGGGAAGGCAACAGAGGATAGCCCAAACACTTGGGCTCCTGCCATGCATGTGGGAAATCCAGATGGAGTTCCTGGCCCAGCCCTGGCCACTGTGGTCATTTGGGGAGAAAACCAGCAGATGGAAGATGTCTCTTTCTCCATCTTTCCCTCTCTCTGCCTTTCAAATAAATAAATACATAAATACATTTTTAAAAAAGAGATGCCAATGTCTTGATGTCAGGCTTCGAGCCTCCAGAACTGGGAGAAAACACATTTCTGTCATTCCAAGCCACCCAGTGGAAACGAGCACCAGTAGCACAGTAAGAGAATTTACCTCAGAATTGCTCTCATCAAGCTTTGTTGCCATGGAAAGGGTTAGATTCCACACTGAGGAGAAATCCTTGAAGCCAAGGATACATACACCTTGAGCAATGTGTAGAGAGCCTGCAGGCCCGCAGCCCCTCTCTGAGAAGCAGGCCCCTGGTGATTTGTTGTCTGTTGTCTGGTTTCATAACACGTGAAACCAACCCTGCTACCCCCGCCACACTTGGTTGCAGCCAACGTGCTTGGGGAATGAGTTAGTTTCAAAGGTCAGAGAGAACTCGGTGTCAAACTGCCCAAAAAGGACACGGTAGATTGGACAATAGCAAATCAACACAACCAGGAAACAGAAATAGTAAATAAAAACAAACAAACAAACAAACTAGGCAGCATGCCTGAGCCTTTGCTTCATTTCCCCATGAGCCTGTAAATGCTCCCGTCTGAGAAGCTCTGGGACACAGAGGGGCTGCCCAGCTTAGGACGCCAAAGCCGAAGACATCTTATGCTGCCTCATGGATCCTAGCAACAAATCCCATTATCCAGGCTCAACTGGGCACGCATCTTGTTTCAGCCTGTTGTAATCAGTTCGAGCTGCCATATCAAAATGCCGTAGATTGGGTGGCTTAAACAGCACAAACGTTTCGCACAGGATCAAGGTGCCTGCCAATCCTGTTGAGGCTCTTTGCCTGGCCTGCAAGTAACCACCTTCTCACCCTGTCCTCACATGACCCTCCCTCGGGTGGACAAAAAGTGGGAGGGGATCACTCTCTCTTCTTAGAGGACCGCTGATTCTATCGGATTGTGATCCCATCCTTAGGACTCCATTTAACCTTAACTACCTCCTAAAAGCCCTGCCGCCAAATAGAACCACATTGATGGTTAGGACTTCAACACGTGAAGTGGGGTGGGAAAGTGCTTAGCAAACCTTAAAGGATCTGAGTCTGGCTAGGCCAAAGGCACCCAATCACCTGATATCTAAGAGGTATTTTGAGGGGCAGAGGTGGGGGAAGCAACTAGAAGCTGTCATAAATTTGGCCACTGTTTGCACCTCCTCCAGGCCCTGGTGGCATCACTTGTAATACCCCAGCTTCTGAGGTCTTCTTTCCAGAATGTATGCCGGGAGCTTGTTTCATGAGATTGAGAAGACCAAGTGTATTCTGGGAATGTGTGCACAAATTTATTTTTTCCCCCTTACCATCTTAGAATCTTTTCACTAAACAAAGGCCAGCTCATTCATTATTCCAAAGAAGGGGTCATAATGAAAGACAATCTTAGATAAAAATTTCTGTGACCCAGGGACCAACACTGTGATGTACTGAGTGAAGCCATAGCCTACAATGCTAGCACCCCATATGGGTGCCAGTTCTAGTTCCAGTTATTACACTTGCAGTCCAACTACTGCTGCTGCTGCTTGGAAAGCAATGGAAGATGGCCCAAGTGCTTGGGCTCTGGCCACCCACATGGGAGACCTGGATGGCATTCCAGGTTCCTGGCTTAACCTGGGCCAGTCCTGGCTGTTGTGGTCATTTGGAGAGCGAACTAGCAGATGGACAATCTCTCCCCTCCACCCTTTCTCTCTGTAACTCTCTCTTTCAAATAAATCTTTTTAAAAAATTGTTACATCAAAAAGTTCTTATAATTATATAAACAAGAAAGCACACACGTAGACACATGGGGCCTTCAAAAGTTCATGGAAAATGAAAATAAAAAATAAGTTTTTTATTTTATTTACTTATCTTCATTTTGTTTGAAAGGCAGAGAGACAGAGGTCTTCCACACGCTGACACTCCCCAAATCCCACAGCAATCAGAGTGGGGCCTGACTAAAGTCAGGATCTCAGAACTCAATCTGGGATCCCCACACAGGTGGCAGGGACCCAGGTGTCTGCTTCATCATCTGCTGGGTCACAGGGTGCACATTAGAAGAGGAGCGGGGACTTGAACTAGGCATTCTGAAGTGGGATGTCGATGTCCCAAGCAACAGCTTCACCAGTGCTCCACAACACCTGTCTAGTAAGTTTATTTTGGCTTAAAAAGTTTTAAAAACCCATGCATGCAAAAAATTCTGTCTGGATTTAAAAATATTTTGCACCAAAATAAATTTATCTTTGAATCTATTTTTCCATGAGCTTTGTGGAATATATATATATAAAATATGTATGTAAATATATATATATATACATTCAATGTGTTAGACACTGTGCTAATTTCTAATTCACTTTATCCTTATAGCAAACTCACAATACAGTAATATTATCCTTATTTAACAGCACAGAAAATTGAGACAGAGGTTAAATAACTTTCCCAAGATTATACTGCTAGTAAGTGCTAATGCTGGTGTCTGACCCATATGCTTTGGCTTTTTAGCCCATGCCTTTAACAATCACACCCAGCTATGAGAAACTGTTAGTGTGGTGGTTGGGGCAAGGGATGAGCAAGGGGTATACATGGTAAGGTCAAAATGTGAACAAACAACTACAGTGCAAAATATGGAAAATACTACAGTCAAGATTATGTGCAAAGAAACAAAGAATCAAGAAATTATTATGGGAAATATGTTCTTTTGGACAGACCATCTCTCAGTCAGTTTAGTCTCTGTAGTCTTTTATTGACCATATAGGAACCCACTATGCCAGAAATAAAGCTGGCTTGCCTTAGAATAAATGCATATCATTGCGTAGCACCATGAGTTAACTTCATCTGTGTTTGGACAGTGGGCAAGCTACTTGGCATATGTGGAAAGAGATGTAAAGTCTTACTGCCTGCCCTGAGCTGTTCACTCTGAAGTTTTGTCCCCAGGGCAGAAAGGGAAGAGGATTGTGTTCCTTCCCATTGCTCTTACTAATCAAGTGCCCCTGTGTGCTCCAACAAGAGGTTCTTCTTAGCTGGATGAATGGATGTGTAGAGAGGCAGGAGGCCAGGACTTATGGGCTCAAGAATGTGTAAGATTTATTGGAGCTGCTGGTTAGAACACTGCTGTTTTCGTGAACTGGACCAAAATGCTCTCACACCAAGCTTTCACCAATAAAATAAATAGCCTCAGGTGTCCATCGACCTAAGAGGACCTGCTTGTAGTTGATATAAATGCCAAACCACTTGCTGGGAGCTTGACAGATGAGTCCTTTAGCTTTCAATCCAGGGTGAGAATTTGTACCCAAAAAGGAGACTAACACTTTTTAAACCGAAATACAAATCCCTCTTTTTTTGAACTTTCATTCATTCAACAAATATTTATTGAATGTCTATTATGTGATAGGATTGTTCTTGGAGATTGGAATACATCAGTGAGCAAGGGGAAAATTCATACATACTACAAAGGATCTTCAAGAGTTTCACAGAAAATGTATATTATGAAAAATTTATGCATGGATTTCAAAAGTGTATGCAAGAAAATTAGCTTTATCTTTTAATTCTATTTCTCCACAAATTTTTTGAAGTATCTTCATAGAAAATTAGCAATAAGCATACTAAATAAGTAAGTAATATAGTGTGTGCTGGGAGACTCTAAGTGTTATAGAAAAACTGTAGCACAGAATAAGGGGGATTGAAAGCATGAGGGACTGGTTGCAATTTTAAACCGAATTGTCAGCATAGGACTCATTGAGAAGATGATACTGGAACAAAGACTTGAAGATGTTGAGAGGATTAGCCAGGTGGCTCTCTGGGGGACAAGAATTCCAGACAAAGGAGTGTCTTGGTATGTTGGAGAAGGTGGCTAGAACAGAGGGAGGGATGGGGGACCATGATAATGGAAGAGGTCAGACCAACCCAGTTATGTGTGGGCCCATGGGTCATTACTTGGATTTCTTACTTTTATTTTGTAGGACTTTTACTTGGAATGAGATGAAACTCTACTAGAGAGTTCTGAGCAGAGGAGTGACATATTCTCCTTTACATTACAACCAGATCACTCTGACTGCTATAGTGTGAGTTGACTTTATGAGAACAAGGTTGGAAACAAGGAAACCAGAAAGAATGTAATTGCAATTATCGAGAAGGAAGATGGTGCTGGATTGGATCAGGTTGCAAATGGCGGAGTTGGTGGGAAGAAGTTGTATTTGGGGTAGAACCTGAAGGTAAAGTCGGCTGGAGTTGCTATGGATTGGATGTAGTGTGTGAGAAAAACAACAACAAAAAAGACAATTCAGAGGATGATGACCACTAGGGTGGAGAAGGCTACAGGTGAGGCACATTGTGGGATGCACAAGTCTGGAGTTAGGGGAAGATTCCGGGTGGAGATTTAAATGTGATAAATGAGGGGCTGGCACTGTGGCATAGTAGGTAATGCTGCTGCCTGCAGTGCTGTCATCCCATGTGGGCGAGTGTTTGAGACCCAGCTACTCCACTTCCGATCCATTTCTCTGTATGGCTTGGGAAAGCAGTAGAAGATGGCCCAAGTCCTTGGGCCCCTGCACCTGCATGGTAGACCTGGAAGAAGCTCCTGTGTCCTGGCTTCAGATTGGCCTAGCTCCAGCCGCTATGGCCATTTGGGGAGTGAACCAGTAGATAGAACTCTCTCTCTCTCTCTCTCTCTCTCTGCCTCTCTGTAACTGCCTTTCAAATAAATATATATTTTAAAAATAAAAATTAAAAAAATAAAAATAGGGGCTAGCACTGTGGCATGGCAGGTAAAGTCGCCGCCTATAGTGCCAGCATCCCATATGGGCACCAGTTCAAGTCTCAGCTGCTCCACCTCTGATCCAGCTCTCTTCTGCCTGGGAAGCAGTGGAGGATGGCCCAAGTCTTGGGCTCCTGCACCCATGTGG